>NC_135712.1:112154545-112785045 GCF_964656455.1 Halichoerus grypus
TTGAAGCACGCGCTCACCTTTTTTTGTTTATGTGAAATATGTGGCTTTTGCAATGTGAGTAATTTTAACTAGTAACTGTTTTTTCTTTTTCCCCCTCCTCCTTAAATTGCCTGCACTTGCCTCGTAATTTCCTTTCCTTGCAGAGGCTTTCAAACTGTTCAGCCACTAGAGGTCTGTATTACCTATTTTAAAAATCATACCCAGCCAGCTGAGACTTTCAGTTCTCTATTTCAATATCTATTTTTTAAGATTTAAAATCTTTTAAAGACATAATACCTGGGAATAAGAAATCACCACACCTTAGGAAATGAAGGAGAAAAACTTGTTTCCCCTGCTATTTCCACTAGACAGCTGAGCATAGCTTCATCCTCAAACTCAAAACTCATCGGCCAGTCACAAAGCAGAGGAACAAAATTTATTTTCTGAAAAATAGTTTTCCCTGATTTATTTTAAGATGTCTGTGTTTTTTAACCTTATATTTTAAAGCATTTATTTTTCTCTTTCCACAAAAGCTATTCTCAGTTTTAAGACACTGATTTTACAACTTTTATGAGGGTTTTAAAATAAGATTTTCTTTTATTGGTCATCCAAGATTAGATTATAATTAATGTTCTTTCAGGCTTACTTTATAAGGCTCTGCTGTAATTTGATAAACTAACGAATGAGCCTAGGTTTGCATGGTTAAAGCTGTAATTGAGGTGATGATTGTTAGTGATGCCTACTGTAGATTGGGTCCCTCAAGTTTTCACCGTGTTCCATGTTTGCACAGGGATTTTTCACTAGAGTAGCGCATTTGGGCCTGCCCTTTGCCAGTAACATTGCAGGCTCTGAGCCTTCCAGAAATCTAAAAACGTGGTGTGTCCTGTTTACAGAATACCTGATTAATAATGGTAAAAGCTTTCCATAACCTTATAGAACAAGGCTCCCTGAAACACAGCACACTCATATATTCACATACTTAAATGGAATGGTTGAAAATATTGCAGACATAAAAGCTGTAACTTACTGTGTATTGCACCAGGGGTTTGGGATTCTGATGCTAGATTTTCATAGATTCTAATTATGCCTGCATTTGGAGTAAGTGGCTACATTTGTTGCCAGGCAAGGTGTAAGGCTAAAAGGCTCCCTTCTTTTAAAAGGCATTATTGCATAATGTTCCTGGCCTGTGCAGCTTCCAGAAGCATAAGCAGGTCTAGTGTGGCTTCTCTCTCAGTCTGTCACTTTATTAAGACATAACAATTTGCAAGTGTTATTTAGCAGATCAGCTGGGTTCATTTCAAAGGCTAATATTTAACAGAGAGGGAAATAACCCATCCCTATCCTTTTAAAAAGTGTTTTCTATGTATTCTCAGGCAAATTGCCTAGTGTCTTCCATAGATCTCAAAGCTAGGATTCAAGGATAATTTTAGTAATGTCTTACCCTGCTTGCCTACATAATCCAAATGATCAGTTCTACAGCAGAAGGAAACTAATTCACAGTACGCTAATTTGTACCACAGACCGCATTGTTTAAAGTGGTTACGTTTTTTCCTTCATTTCCTGTTGCATTTTTGTGACTGGCTGGTGGCATATGAATTAACAATTTTCTCACTGAAATGTGACAGAAAAATATCTGCTTTACCCTATCTTCAAAATTCCTTTCAGAGCTCTGGACTCTCCTACTATTCAAAATAATGCTAGCTTGAACTTGCACTCTGTATCAGTACAAGCTAATACTAACAAGGTGCTCACTTCTATAGGTATATGTAAAAACAAATGCTGATGATGTAGCAGTTAATGGAAAGCAACAGCAGGAAGATATCAGGCTCTGGAGAATTTGAAGGGTTACATATGGAAAAGAAATGGTCAGAACCAGGGTGTTGAAGTCAGTCCCAAATTCCAGTTCCGGTGCTGACATTGGTTAGCAAAGTGGACCCCTTAGGCTCAGTGTCCGTAAAAAAAATGAAGCCAATAAGAGAACCTAGCCTATAGGGTTTGTTTGTTTGCTTGCTTTTTGGTGGATTAAGTAAGAAAATGCAGATAAAGTGACTAACTCAGTGCCTGATCCAGTAAGTGTCCAGTTAATGGATGTTGTTTTCTCTGTTGCTGTGTGTCTACATTTATAAAATAGCAATATAATACAATTGCAACAATCATAGCTACTTCTTAAGTGTTGTTGTGGGAAGTTAAGATTATGTGTATGTAACAGTACCTGGCTGTTTGCTTTGGGTTGCTTCCCAAACTGGTCTCCCAAAGTTTTCACCCATAAAACTAAACTTCAAGTTGGGAAAATTTCAAGGATGATTCATTCTTGGATTGAGATTTTTTTTTATTTTTAGCTTTTTGAGTGAGAAGATTTGCCATTTTGATGCTTTACATCTCACTTGGTTTTTTCTGATCTGCATGATGACTTAAATTTGTGAGTCTACCAGATTAAGAAGATAAAATATTGAATTGAAATAGGTTAAGTAGAGACAGAAATTATTTTCAGGGAAGTTGAAAAACTGAAATTAAGAATCTGTTCGACCTCAGGGAATGGAAAGAAAAAATGTGATGGTGCTTAAAATACTATTTTCAAACCTTTCATTACTCCAGCCCTAGCAATTGAGGAAAGTTTGTTTTCCCTAAAATGCTGTATAGTAAGTATCTCCTTTCAGGAGAGAAATCTGTGGGAGAGGGATTGAAAGGAAGCTGTGACTAACTAGCTTTTTATTAGTGACCAAATACTGATTAAATTACAGGCATTATTTTAACTCCACTTGTCTTCCCAATACTATTGGGATTTAGAATTAGAATTGCTGTATTTTGCAATGAGCACTGAAGAGAACAAAGACCAGCTACTGACATACAACTAAAAAGGTTTTCCTCAGAGAAGGACTAGACTTGGCAGTTTGGCCTTTATGCAGCACTTTCCAAGGACACGCTGGAGTTACAAAAGAGGTACATGCTTTCTGAAATCAGAGGCACTCACCTGGACAGAAGTCCACATCAGTTCAAACTGACTTTCATGTTTTTGTGTGAAAAAAGGAAAACCTCTCATTTAAAGTTATGTGTTGTATACTCTCAATATGTTCTCGTTCCTTGCTGGGCTGATTTTATGGGATTTCAATGATATGCGGGGTACTGGGAAATAAATTCCTGTATAGTTATCAATAAATAACCATTTGTATTATTAACTAGCCCTAGGACCTGGAAGTATACCAGAAGAGGTTCTTTTGGGGTCATATTTCAGTTTAGAGAGCCAACCACACATTGGCAGTTAAAGACTGAACCCCTACGTCTTTCTGTCAACTCAGCACAACCCCATTTCCAGGAATCTCCTTATATCACCACCACTGTGGAAATCAGATCATCATTTCCACTTCTGAGTACATACCTTAAGACTCTCCATATGTGCAAAAGAAATGTACAAAAACATTTACTGTAGCATTGTTAACCAGCCATTGGGTATTGCTTTTCTAGAATAAAGGAAGTTGCATTTTTTTTTTTTTCTCATTCTGTTCATGATCACTTCTCATTTATTACTCTTGGGGAAGTCTCTAATGGAAGCCTGTAGGGCAGCTGGCCCATTTGGGGGAAGCATGACATCACAGATGCTTGTCTTTTCCTTGGCCCCATCTGCTAGAAATAGTTACTAAGTCCTTTGCCTATGCTGGTAGGAGAGGAGCTGTAGAAAATCAAATTAGCAGGAGAGAAACTATTAGTCTTCATTTTCTTGTTTCCAACCTGCAAATACAGATTGTTAAATACACTTGTTCCCTAATCCTCATTAGGAAATCTTGAACAGTAGCAGGATAGGAAAAAAGCATGGGGATTATGAGAAAACAACACCGCTAAAATATGATGCAAAGTCAGGACTGTTCTTCTCATTCAGACTATCTTACATTTGTAGAGTTGGTTGAATTTGAAATATTTCATTAAGTAATTTTATTCCTTGTTCTATGTGGATGAATGCCGCATTTACAATCCCAAATGTATCTTTTTATTTAGAATTTTCTTTTTGTTGGACTTGGAGATAAAATAATTGAAATGGGATAACTAATATATGAAATCATTTTACATTTGGTGGTATCCCTGGGATTTGTTAAGTTCACCGGTATATTTGTCTAAGAAGGCAAAGCTTTCACTAAAAATAATCTAATGGCAATGTTGTGTACCCCCACTTTTTTATTACTTGAGGAGTTTTACTTTCAGGCCCAGAGACAAGGGATTATAGGTCAGTGATAGGCAAAGTGTTTTTGGAGTAAACCAAAGGCCCCAAACAAATAAGTTGGGTGTCCAGGAGGAACTGACATCAAATGCACATTTTTAATATTTAGAGTTCAAGTTATAGCCACAGAACTAACTGTTGGGGATTGAATCACAGACCTGACTTCTTTTTAAAATCTTCCATTTTGGAAACATTTCACTACATTTCAAAGCATTTTAAGTCTTTAAATCATTTAGGTTTAAAATTCCATTTGTTTCTTCTCTTCTAGCACCCATTCTTAATGTTTCCAGTTTCTACCTATTAGTCCAGCTATCCTTCAATAACTTGATCTCTCTTTTGTTATATATTCTTCTTTTGTAGTTTCTAAGGATATTGGCCTATTTGCTGTACCTTGAATTTGCTGGCATAGTATTGCCTAGGGCCTTTGTTTTTGCTTTATGCTTTGCTTTTGCCTAGAGGAATCCTTCCCCAGATGTCCACAGAGTTCCTTCCTTCTTACTAAGGAGGCTTTCTCTAAATACCCTTTTAAAACTGTACCTTCCCCTCTCATTTCTATTTCCATTCTCCATGTCATGTAACATATTGCATATTTTACTTGATTGTTTTTTTGTCTATATGCACCAGAACATAAGTTCTCTGAGGCCAGGGGTTTTTGTCTACAGCTCACACTGTCCTCAGGACTGAGAGTAGTGTCTGGCATGTAGGTATCTGGCAGAAATACTCCATGAATCACAGCAGAATCTGTTGCAAACTACAACCCTAAGTAGGAATAACTTGTATTTAATATCATTCTCATTCAGAAGGATTCTTACTATCATGACATTTTATTTGATATTTTTATTTTAGAGTCTGAGGAAGTATCTTTAGGATTAACCAATACCCATTCAATAACCAACTTCTAGATCACAATAGTTTTAAACTGAAATGTCATCAGGATTTGAGCAATTAAATAAATATATGAAGCACCTTTGTAAGGCGTTAGGTAACGATGGGGTCTGTGATAAACAGGAAAGTTTATATATTGCCTACTTACAGGCATTTGGATTTGAAAAATTAATTTGAAAGATAGCACTGTCTGAAGAAAATGTGTCTACCTGTGGTTTCAAAGGCCCACTTCAGCTGTCAGTATGTGGCTGACAGGACCATGGAGACATTTTCTAAGTCACATTGTTTTTTTCTACTTCTTTTTAACTATGTACTCAGGTCTGGGTATGTGCCCGACTCCACATCAGGATAGGAATACTCAACTGATCAAATCTAATTACATTTGCTTCCCAACTAAATTGTATATCACCTTCCCCTCTTGTGAGAGTTATGGCCCCTCTTGGGTCCTCAGCATCTGATTATTGCAAACCTAATTGATTTGCGACATTTCATTAATAAAGTTAACTAAAACTAATTATACATATTGAATAAAAGTTTCCTGTGAAATGAATTATTCTGTTTAGCTTAAGGGTTCTTAATTGTTAGAATGAATTGCTGAGGAGGATTGCAGAATTACTTTCTCTTGGGATATACACACACACACACACACACACACTCAACCAATATGAGTTGATGGATAGTGACACCATAGAAACTGAAAACAGAAAAAAATTTGATTAAATATGAAAATTAAAGATGTCAAACATCTTCCTAAGAAGATAAAAATCATAAAATAGGTTACTGAGATCTCTTCATTTTGAGATGTTAAATTAGGTCTGTTAAATTTGTCATATATCTTAAGGAAGCTAAAATAAAAAATTTTAATTTATTGACATTTATTTTATTCATAGTATGAATTTTCTTTCACTTAATTGGTACATATTCTATTTTTCACTCTAATTCAGGTAGTAAGTTCTGTCTAATTCATCCATCTAATTAAGTCTAAATTCTAGCAGAAATCCAAGAGGAGCTTACTACTACTTCAATTGTCCCACCAAGCTGATGTGTTGTGGGCAGTAGTTCTCACAAATAGGTTCATTTTTAAAGCTCCCTATTTGTTCAACTGTGTATAGATAAATATGTTCTATGTAAAATGAAGACAAGCATTCATTAATGGTTTGGAGTCAAATAAAATATGGCTGACCTATTAGTATTATATATATCACATGAGAAGCTGTTGTCATCAGTGACTCCAATTTGCACTGCTTTCACACTGCCAAAGGAGTTTGGACTTCCTGCTTTACACTGTTAAGACAATTGTTTTATCCTCCTGCTGTGTACACTGGCCATACTAGAGGGACCAGAAGCAGTGAAACGCCCATTTTGTTCTTCCTCTTTGACTTGGGAGCATCACTGAGGAGCCAAGGTTTAGGGTCTAGCTTTTAGCCACTGCCTAGTTTTATCTACAGTAGCTCTGTTTGCTTTCTATGGTGACCCATGCTGTGTGTAGAAGTTTTTTGGCCTTGCCTACATGAGAGGAGGAGGAAGGCTGTTCCTGACTGGATTTTGGACTTGCAGTATGACATTCTTCTTGTTGTCCCAGAGCCCCCTAGCATTTAAGTTCTGAAAAGGTGCCCAAGACCTAGTTCCAGATAACCACCTTTTACCAGATCTGTGTTGTGTTATTACATTTCTAAGATATCTTGTACTTTCTGGAATTTAAAAAATGCTTCCTACATGTCTAAATCTTCTTAAAAGTCTTAAAAGGAATGACTAGTTGAAGGGGAAGGATGACAATATTTTTGGTACTAGTCAAAGGTTCTCTCTGCCAGCAAAACAGAACCTCCACATTTTGATGCTAATTCTCTGAACTCTTTTAATTATTAAAAATATTAACAGTAACCTAAATTTGAGTCTCCTATATGGTCAGTTATGTGCTAAGCATACCTAGCTCTATTTTTCAAGCCTAGGAACAGTGTTTCTATGAATATACTGTAGATAACAGGTTATTTGGAGTAAACCTGTTACTCTATAAAGAAAGCTATGTTTTTGTTTATTGTAGGAACCACCCCTCAAATGACTACCCTTTGCTTTGCCTTTTTTTCATTGGTAAGACTTGGATTCATACTTGATAATTCCAAACTGGGTGCAAACTTTTATTATATATGCTTTTATTGAAAAATAATACTATTAAATGTGTAAAGGGAATACAGGCTGGATATTTATATGCTTTTCTTATAGTTATATAGCTATTTCAAATCCTTGATGCTTCGATGACTCAAAGACAAATTCGTTTTTAATTTTTTGCCTTGTGTAACACACAACCATTAGTCCAGGAACCAAATGTAATTGAATACTAGGTATAAGTGACTAGAAAGTAATTGAGACTGACATTTTAATAATGGGATCATATTAGTGGAAAAATGGTGACTAAGAACTTTCAGAATATACTGTAACAGGTGGTGATTATATTAATTAAAAATTGAAAACAAACTACTGTTCTATGTGATACCTATGATTTGGAAACAAAAATAGAGACTTCTAATATCTTGTGCATTTCTATAAAAAGAAAAAAGAAATAAGTCATCTAATACTTATTTTGCTTGGCTCTTCAATTTCTGAAAAAAATGTTAAGTCATCTGTAGTTACGTCAATACAATTGAGACATATCTATCATTGCAGGAAAAAATCTCACAGAATATAAAGAATAAAAAAATATGTGGGTCTTTAGAAATGATCCTACATCTTTTTTAGTTTTGTTTACTTGGAGATGTCAATGATGCAGGTAAAAATACCAACAGCTATATATTAGTTCAATATAATTGCATGTACCTCTTCTCATGATTTTTAAGTAAACAAGAACATCTAACCTTAGAAGAGTACAGGAGATACTTAATACCATGTATTTTAATATGCAAATAAATAGGAAAAAGAAAAAAGTACTGTGAGAACTATATACTAAATAATGTACCGCTGAGAAAATTAGAATTAAAAAATACTTTTTTTTTTAAAGATTTTATTTATTTATTTGACGTAGAGAGAGACAGCGAGAGAGGGAACACAAGCAGGGGAAGTGGGAGAGGGAGAAGCAGGCTTCCCGCTGAGCTGGGAGCCCGATGCGGGGCTCGATCCCAGGACCTTGAGATCATGACCTGAGCCGAAGGCAGTCGCTTAACCAACTGAGCCACCCAGGCGCCCCTTAAAAAATACTTTAAAATTTCCAAATAAGTTTAAAAGAGCATAAAAATTTCTTACCAAGTAACAATGGAAGTCCATTTCAATTATTAGTAAGTTGTTTATAGCCATAGTATCATAGAACTTTCTATGAAATGTTGTAAATCTGTGCTGGCCAACAGTGTAGCCACTAATTATATGTGTCTATTGGAATACTTGAAATGTGGCTAGCACAACTGAGGAACTGAATTTTTAATTTCACTTAATGATAATTAATTTACATTTACATTTGAATAGCCACACATGGCACATGACTACCATACTGGACAGTGCAGGTCTACAGATTTTAAGCCACTGAATATGGTCTTTATTTATTCTTTTAAATGTCCTGGTTTTCCTCATTTGTCCTAAGTAGATTTCAACTTAAATTCTTTTGGTCCTATTAAACAAGCTCTGAAATGCTGTTTACACATTACTGGTTTAAATCAATAAGAGGTCAGAGTTCTTTAGTTGTAAGTTGGTAAAACGGGCACTGCAACGTTCAGAAACTCTGAACACACCTTTTGTATTTCAGTAGAGTGCCCATGGATTGGGATGGGGCCCTAGAGATTATTTTACAAGAAACCAAAAGCAAAGTTGCTAGTTAGTGGCAGAATTGGTGTAGCATCAGTTCTTTAACCAACAAAAAATAACTTCTTTGAATTAAGCATGTTTTGCCTATTCATCTGTAACTTAATGGTTTGAAAAGTTTAAGATTATAGTGGTTTTTTTTCACTGTTTTATTTGTAAGCAAAACATCATATTATTTTGAAAGTTTTGCTACAAATGTGTGACTGTTAGAAACTGAGAGCTTCCAAAACAGGAGAAGGGAGGCTGTTCACAGAATCATTTCCATCAGGAACCCCCCCCCGGATCACTGTCTTGCTTCTTCTGTTATAAGGCTGATGGAATATTATGGACAGAGTTCCTTCTGTTCAGGACTCTTTGGATGTAAAATAAAGCTTCCTATTTAGGACATATATTTCAATGTACTTTTTCTAGAGCTGGATTTTTGCTGAAAACATGTACAGCCCAGATTTCTAAGCTTAACTACACCTCGAAAAAGCAAACAAAAAACCCCCCAAACCTAAAGATTTCCAGTGACAGAACTCTGTAGAATGTTACTATTTTTGTCTCCAAGATTAAAGCAATCCTAAATAGTTTCCTAATACCACCGTGGAGTGCTTCCAGCAACTGTTTCACATTTGCCAACGGAACAAAGAAGAATAAAATCACCTCTAACATTTGTCTACCCACTCACCACCTATCGTATCTATCTTATGCTTTGATAAAATGTAATCACAATATATTGAGAAGGGGTCAAGCTATTCTCTTTATTCTCCCTGGAGGGACTAGGGAGTGTCTCCCCTGTTAATTTAGGAGGTTGAGGACTTGTTCCTTGAGCTGAGTTTTTGTGAGGAGAAAAAAATCTTTTAATCTGGAAAATCCAGGAGTCTTTTTATGAAAAAGGCAGGGCCACATGACAGGAAATAGAAGGACAGAGCAGTCTCTGATTACCAACGCTGCCCTCTCAGATTCTGAGTGTAATGCCCAGCTGCATGACTCCATGGGATTCATGCCTACTAGAGGGCTAGACTGTAGGTATTAAAGGGTACCTTGTCTCCAATTCCACATTGCCCTTCTGCCTATATCTTACGGGAGTAAGGGAAACTTTTGTAAGAATGAGACTCAGAGACATCTGGATTTTCTGAAGGTGAGCAGGTCAAGTTTTAAGGTTTATGGTCCTTGGACATATGGTCTTTGGACATGTGCTTCTGGAAGTGAGTGCCTCATAGAGCCCAAATCCCCCATTGGGTGGCTGAGGAGAGAACACAATCATTTCCTTCCTGGTTCTCTCAAAGCCCTACATAGTATGAAGAACAATCCACCACTGGCCACAAGGAGATCCTTGCCAAGGGGTTGCAAATCTCTCACATGGTTTACATTAATAGATGAATATCATGGTAATTCTAACATTGTTTACATTTAAAATTATATAAATATATATGTTCTTAAGCTGCATATAAGGGATGAGATAAGACTGGAATTTCATTCTTTTCTGCTTCCTCTGTTTCTATCTCTAGACAATGGTGTATGTGGCTTCTTGTGCTACCTCCACTGTTGACATATTAGAGAAAAACCACTGACAGATAGAGTGCTATAGGTGTAAGACATGTTACCTGGATGCAGAACTTCTGGGATGGCTTTCGTGTCTTATTCAGATGAAGCCCCAGCCATTTTAGACCAATTTATCATGTATTCAGTCTGAAAAGAAAAAAGATTAATGGGATTCACTGAATATGGTCAGATTTTCATTTTTTAATTGACAGAGTAAATATTAACACTACATCTGGAATGTGTTTTTGAAGGGAATGAAACCGTTTGGCCCATATCAAGGATGTGTTTGTCCTTATGGAGAGTTAGGCTGTACCAAGTGGCAGTCTGTCATGAGATTTCATCTTCTTCCTGGTTATAGTCAACATCTTCCCCCATACCCTTGTAGATACACACTAGAGGAGAAAAACAATGTTTTTGGGTAAAATAGTGCAATCTTATTCTAAGACACTTCTGTAGACATAACTACTAATATAAGAAATATCATAATAGATTACTCACTTGTGAATCTATAAACTTTGATAAATGATTCTTTTTAATATAAACCTATATAAGCGTTATTGCACAAGAATTGAAAAAAAATCTTTTTAAGAGATCTTTTTTTCTGTATGTCTGTTTTTGTTTCTCAGTGTAGTGATACATGCTTGTGGTATAAATGTCAAGTTATAAAAGAGTATAAAAATAAAACTTCATGTCTCCTAGCCTTCTGTAATGGTCTCTCAGTTCCACTTCTTAGAGGTACTTATTACTAACACTTTCATATGTATCCTTTTAGGACTTTTATTTTATTTATTTTATTATTTTTTAAAGATTTTATTTATTTGACAGAGAGAGAGAGAGGGATCACAAGTAGGCAGAGTGGCAGGTAGAGGTAGAGGGAGAAGCAGGCTCCTCACTGAGCAGGGAGCCCGATGCGGGCCCGATCCCGGGACCCTGGGATCATGACCCGTGCCGAAGGCACACGCTTAACCGAATGAGCCACCCAGGCGCCCCCTTTTAGGACTTTTAAAAAAGCACACACATGCATACAAATGTGTATATCCATATTTTTTCATTTTATACATTATACTATTCTGCTGTTTGCTTTTTTGTTAAACTTAATATGGCTAGAACTATCTATACTGTATACATACATCTGCCTCATTTATTTTGATGACTATACAATATTTCATTCATTGCACTGATACATGATGATTTATTCAACCAGGCCCCTATTACTGGGCCTTACGGCCTTCTTTTTTTCAGTTTCCCTTTTTGGCTGCTTAAGAACATGCCTCAGTGATCCTATTTATACATATGCATTTTTTAAAGCTATATATCAGTAGAAAAGTTTCAAAATGATTGTTAAAGCAAACTGTATAGTCCATGTTTTTGAGAGATACTTAAAAAATGTCCTCTATAAAGGTTATACCAATATATGATGCTAACAACCTGGCTTTTATCAAATCTCAATTTTTTTTCTCAGTTTGATAAACGAAAAGTATATATTTGTCTTGATTTGCATTTCTTTAGTTATGAATGAGGTTGAGTTTATTTTTTTATTTTTTGTAGTTATTCTTCTACTAGTTTTCCCAGTAATGGCCTTTGCTCATTTTTCAATTGGGTCGTTCACTGTTTCTCATTTTAAAGAGCTTATGTTATGTTAGGGAAACTAGCATTTTACATGTAATGTGTGGCAAATAGCTTTCCCAAGTTCCTGTTTATCTTTTGACTTTGTTTATGGTCCTTTTTACTATATGATCATTTTAATTTTTTTATGTAGCCAAATTAACCAGTAATTTTCATTATGGATTTGGGGGACATATTTAAGTAAGAAATTTTTTAAATCTGAAGAGTTATTCAAAAAGACAATAGGTATAGTATAGGTTACTTTTTAAACCACAATGTATACCAACTTTAATATAACATTCTTATTTGGAATGATTTTGGCATTAGAAGAATCTCTTTTTAGCCCTGCATTTCAGTGGTTTTGTTGTTATAGCAATAAGACATTTCCCACAAGATTATTTCTCGTACAAGAAATACCACCATGGTATAAACCTTGTGAACTCCTGTAAGGCACTAGTGTATCTTAGGAAAAAAAAAATCAGAGAAAGCATCGGATTTGCCAGTATCCTTCTCTACAGAGTTAGTAGCAGTTGTCTAAAGATCTGAAATCTAGAGTTAGTTGGAGGGAAAGTAATAGATATTCTGAGACAAACAAAAAGTAAGAAGTATAAAAGTAATAGAGATTTTGAAAGCACATACCAAAAAATAAGGGAAAGAAAAAAGTCACTTTTGATCTTAGCCTTGATCTTAATAACTCTCAAAAGATTTTAAGATTTGTTATATATTTTTCCTAGTCTTATCTGGTTTACAAAAATGCAGACATTTAAAAAATATATCAGTGATTTTAACCACACATCAGTGCTAATATAACTATTTTCATTAGAATACCAATGACCCAATAAGGGCATAATGGCAACTTGACAAGAATCTCCCAAACACACACACACACACACACACACACACACACACACACACGTTGGATCACTCTCATGATTTATGTTTTTATATTGCTCTATTCACTTATGATTATCTTTCCTTGCTATTAAATATTATTAAATATGTAAAAATGACTATATAATGTCCCATCATATGGCTTAATCTAATAGGAACTTAAAAGAATAGATTTGTGTTTCTCTTAAAAATTTATTCTATTAACCCAGTAGATCAAATGCCAGAACACATTCAAGAAATCATTACGTAGGAATCACATCCGATTCTTTTCCATTCCTGATAAAGTGGCAGCAATTAACTGTGTGAAGGTTAAGGGCTGGGATCCATCATGGTACAATGTGTTTTATGTGAAGTGACATCATTTGAACAGAAAGATTACTAAAGCTCGGTTAATGGAATATTCTTGTTCTAGTGGCATACTACACAGATTTAGAAGCATGTAAAATGCATTTGAATTGGATAATGAGAAGAGTTTGGGTCAAAAAGTGAAGAAAAGTGTATGTGATGATAAAGGTATAAATGTATGAAGTTTACTGGTAGAAATGCTATGTTTTTCAGTTTATTTAGAAGAAAACCTGGTGCAGATTCTGTGCAGCGGCAGTCACAAGTATTTGGGCTCAGTGAGACTAGCAGGACTATAAAGGGTCATAAGAGAATCACTGGTATTTGATCATTTATTAGCTCTAAGGAATTCTGCTGCTATGTGCAGTATGTCTCCTGGGCACTCCCGCCCTGCTAGGCCCGTACAACTTGGCATTATGGCAGCCCTGGGTTGATTGTGTCCTAAGCCATAAGTTACAAATTAGACACTGTACTGTTAGTGCTGCCTAAAGTTCCAGATCTAAGCAGCTGGTGAAGTTCCATCTCCCAAGGATGTCCCTTTATCACTGGGAAAATTGTAGCTGCTCAGTCATGTTGACACACCTCTCCTCTCAAACATGATCACAGGGAACCCAGACTCACCTCTGTCTTTTGATCAACATCAATGAGCCCCTGTCAGAACAACAGGCTTTTGGACAGATCCAACTGACAGCTCTTGGAGAATCTACATGCACTAGGAGAAATTGTTCAGAGACTTAATCATCTGGGGAGTCACTGGCTTAAAAGAAGTCACCATTTGCTTGCAGACTGATTGATTACTAACTATATTCAACTAGTTTTGTGAACATGCTTGTAGATAAATGTTCATATTAAAGCTGAAAGAGTGTTCTATAATTTGAGTTGGAAGGCTGAATAATTTGTGTAGGTAAGGAATCACTTGTTCAAGAGAAAACTTTTTTTTTTAAATAGCATCAGAACACCAAAAGGTAAAAAGAGTAAATTTTAGTTAAGTTATGAGAAAACACAGAGATATCAAATCTTAAGTTTTAAATAATGAGCTGTTATAGTTTTAGTATTTATTTTCCAACTAAAGAAGGAATTTCTAGAATCCTTTATTATTGCACTTAAAGGTAAGATGACAGGCAAATGTTACAACTAAAATGGAATAGATCTTGTTTTTTTTCGATGAAACAGAACTTGATTTCAAATTATAATGTTAAGTAAATTCTCAAATAATTAGGAGGCCTTAAAAAGCAGGCAGCCAAATGTAGACAGTGTGGGGTGGCAGCTAAAAGCACGGGAATCAAAATTCCTGTGTTTAAATCTTTACCAGTTACCACATTTGGGTGAGTTACTTATCTCATTATTACTCAGTATCCTAATCTATAAAATGAGGATAAAGCAGTGCCTATTTCATAGGGATGTTGTGAGGATTAAATAAAAACAATATTAAAGGCTGAATGTGTTTGGCATATTATTTGTGCTCAATAAATGTTAGCTTTATGTAAAAATGTTAGTTTATTAAAAAGCCAATAAAATAACCTCTAGGTAATCATTCTATTTTTTAAAAGATTTTATTTATTTATGAGAGAGAGAGAGCGAGAGAGTGCACAAGCATGAGCAGAGGGAGGGGCAGAGGGAGAAGCCAAGTCCCCCTTGAGCAAGGAGCCCTGTGGGGCTGGATCCTAGGACCCTGGGAAATGACCTGAGCTCAAGGCAGAGGCTTAACTGCTGAACCACCCAGGTGCCCTAGGTAATCATTCTAAACAAGGCCTAGGTGTTGTACACTTGGACTCCTCTAACTTCACTGTGCATTTGAATCACCTGAGGATTTTGTTAAAATGCAGATTCTTATTCAATGGGTCTGGGTCGAGTCGGAAAGTCTGCATTTCTAACAAGCTCCCACATGATGGCCATGATGCTGATCTTTGCCTTGACACTTGAGGTAATTGTGGATGGTTGCTCCTAATTTATAGTACAGTGGTTCTCAGTAGGGGCAATGGGAATAAGTAAAGTTTAGACAATATATATGGATTTAAAATGCCTCCCAGGTAATTGTAACATGCTTGCCTTACCTTTTCCCTAATGCCCTAAGAACCACTGATTTGCCATTTCAACTTTTATTCTGTTTCTCCTTTTCTTACTCTTTCCTCTACTTTCCCCTTGCCTTTAAGCTTTAGACTAAAAAATAGTAGTTAGTTCCCCAATTAGTAAGAGTAAAGCATCAATTTCAAGTCATTTTATTGTGTCTAATAGGATACTATACTCAAGGAGGTTAGGAAAATGGTTCCTCTCTAGTGTATCTCTTCTAAAATATAGGGATCTGAAAAATGTATTTAACATTTTCCATGGCTTTAGCTGAAAACAAATAATAAGCAAGCAAGAAAGTGATTTGTGGAGCATTTAGTAATAGAATACAAGGATGCATTGGATGTGGTGCATATATTATCAAAGGAGGTATACTCCCTTAAGGAAGGGAAAGTTGTGGAAGTGGCTGGAATCAAACAATGTGACCACATTAGACATTTCACCTGGTCTGAAAAGTAGGACGGAAGGAGGCTTGTTTTAAAATGGCCTCCCACCCCAGTGTCACGGAGATGCCTGGAGAGACTCATATCCAAATATGTACTTAGCTTGACCAACATCTCTCTAGGCCAAAGACCATTTTTATACTTCAGTGTTCTTAAGGAGCTAATATCACTCAGATCCATAGTATTTCCTTTGTAAGTATCTTCTATTGTTGATACATTTCATACATATAATTCTTTATTTTCCAAGGTGGATAGAGGAGCTTTGATTAATATTAATTGGTAAATATCTAAAGACATCGTAGAGAGCAAATTAGCAATCATAAACTATTTTATTTTTTAAAAAAGATTTTTATTTATTTATTGAGAGAGAGAGAGAATGATAGAGAGCGTGAGAGGGAGGAGGGTCAGAGGCAGAAGCAGACTCCCAGCCCGATGCGGGACTCAATCCCGGGACTCCAGGATCATGAGCTGAAGGCAGTCGCTTAACCAACTGAGCCACCCAGGCGCCCCCATAAACTCTTTTTAATAGTACACAATCATATGTGTGTTCTCCAGTATTCTCACTCTGAAGTTAACCATTCAAAGTACTTAAATCCACTGATCTAAATAAGTTTTAACATCATTTGGTGAAGAATAAAACAGCTTATATGTGTATAAAGTGAACAAGAAATCATATAAAACTTGACCCAAACTGAATGATTATTAATTCCATGATTTAAAATTTTAAGGACATTTAGACTTAGGACTTGGAATATGAAGGCACAATGTGATTGGGAAAAACAAAGCATACCCATTTCTTCACCCATTTTCTAAACTATTAAATGTTAGAAAAGTAATTAAATGTGAGACTAGCAACACAATTTAAAATATTCTTAGATATAGGAAGGAAACTCTGGTAATCTCTGGCAAATTCTAGACATTTATTTCTACTTAAGACATTTGGATGATGCACCTATTTAGGAACCAGACAAATAAAAACTTCTAAATTGAGCTATAAGAATAATGTAAAATACAGAAGTCATGATATTTACAGCATATAGTGAATTCTGTCAGTAAAATATTTGAAAGATTGATTTTAACTCTCAAAGGAATTGTTTTCCCTTGTGACCATCTGCTACAGAGAATAAAAATCAGATAGCAAAACTTTCAATGTTAATACAATGACTAATATCAAGATTCACTTGTCATTTCTATGACTATACTTCATTTTCTATTTCCAATTGTCAAATTTCTCATTAAAATAACCACTGACTAGTAAAACATTTGGCAAATGTATAACTCATGTATAGCTCTTTAGTTGTTGATTTTTTTGTTTTTTTGGCTGTGATTTATTTTGGATGTATTTTAGAGCTTTAATAGGATAACAGTAGTTATTTGTCAAATCAGTTGAATATTACCTTAAATCCCTATAGACACTCCTTGATTTAAGATAGCTTTATATATTAAGTCATTGAAAAGTTGAATTTTGGTAGTTAAAATTCATATAATTAATAAAAAAAGTAAAATGACAGCTAAATTTAGGCTGGAAGTGGAACAAAACTTACTTTTACTTATGGGAACTTTGATATGCTATTTTAATAAGTAACTACATGGCAAGGAACACAAACCATGCAATCCAGTGACTTTAGGCAGTTTTGAAAGGGATGGCTTAGAACTATTTTGAAGAAAAATAATAGCACTTTTCAGTGGCGATGAGTTTAAAAGGTGATTTGTCCAGTTTACTAGATAACATGGGAGAAGAGCATTCCTAACCTGGACTTGACTGCTTTGTCATAGTTTGCTGGTCTGGCTCTATATTTGTTATTTGCCACAATGTGTCTTTAAGACAGCTTTCTAATCTTTACAACACTTGGCTTTACTTCAAACATCTAAATAAAATTCTTAATTTGCTAGCTTACTTGGGAGACTCTCTGGCATAGCCCAGTCATGACTGAGCAGGCAAAGCACTAGGTCAACTAATGAGTGTGGGGCTAAAGGCTGGGAGCCTGCACCAGGCAGCCAAAACATGCAGGTGTTATGGGACTTAGTCTAGGTTCCTGTAACAAATTTGAAAACAAAATACAGCAAATCTGTTATTTGCTTGAAAAGGATGTGGTGGCACAGATAAAACTACAGAAAACAGTCATCATACATTTAAACTATTAGTTTTAGACTTCTCTCAGCTAAGTATTTTACCGGGGCTTTGGGTAAGTAGCAGATTAAATTTTCTTTCACTCTTTTTCCTCCTGCACAGGGCAAATAATTAGTGATGGTAGCAACAACAGTAATAAGCAGCCGCAACAAACCAAAAAATGTACACACACACACACACACACACATAATTCTTACTTCAAACTGGAAAAAAAAAACACAGTGTAAGAAACCTGAACAATCCACAGATTGTTTCTTTTTTGAACACTGAACCAGGATTAGAGAGTGACAGCAAAGATTTAGGCTTAGAACTCTTGGGATGGGGAGCATTGGCGAAGCAAAAGTGACTGAAAGGCACTTTATACATCTCAAGGAAGCTAAGTCTTCCTTTGGCATCAGTGGAACCAGTGGAAGAAAACCAGCTTTCTTCTGAGTTGGATGATGGAGCATTTGATTCAGTTTAAGTCAAAGAAGAGCCTTACCAGGAATGGAGGTTTCATGATGGGCACAAAGAACAATGAAGTCAGGAAAAAAAAAAAAAGAAAAAGACAGAGGAGATGACAGATTTGACACTAATAACTGTGAAACTTTAACAAATGCTGAGACCTGGCAACTGGGGGTACGCTCCCTGAGCCATAAACCAAGTTATGGGAACTGCCAGCCATAATCTGGGGGGGAGGGAGTTGGACTTTTGGAGCCAGCCCTGGAAACGTAATGATTTTCAGAATAGATAATTTACCAGGACAGTTATTTAAAGAGTTTTGAGAGTCCCAAACATGGGCTAAATGGGTAATTATTTTAGACTATTATTTTTTAAGCAAATAACTAGGAAACAAAAGGAATCAAGGAATTTTATCACTGGAGGGAACCTCAAGGGCAGGGACCTGAGGTTCAGAGTTGTGAAATAACTCTCCTAATAGTACACAGCCATTTAAGTGGGTCTCCCCATTCCCTGCTCCTGGCGCTTCCCTGCCCCTCCACTGTCTGCCTGTGAGGGTGGCAGAATCCACCACAACCTAACTAGAGATTATCTATGTGGGGTCTTTAGAGCTAGGGAAGCACTGCAGGAGACAGAGAAGCAGTTTCTTAGAGAAGACTTACAAAAGGTTACAGCTTATGCTAAAGGAAATAAACCAGGACATTCAGATGGTATCTACCAAGAGAATTATGTTGGGGATGAGGTACCTTTAGGAGAAACAAGTTGCTCAACAAAGTTATAAAACAGAACGGTCGAGTCCCAGATTTCTTACATCCCTCACTGTTACTTTCTCTTCTCTGAATGACATTAGAAATAAATGTAGCTAAGTCACAAATTCGATCCCAGGAGAACAGGAGCACCCAAACTTTTACTGAGAAGAGAGGGCTTTGAGGGCCAGTCACGGACTTCTGATACACCACCAGAAAACAAAGAAAAGGTAAAGAAACCCCAGCTGGGTTTAATAGCGGGGTCTCTACTAGCTGCGCAAAGACAATGGGGCAGGATACGCTTTGGGAAAGACATGCTGAGGTCTTGGGGAGAAGTAGCAGGCTGGCAGTGTAGAAAGACTGGGCTGCAGTTAAGAGAATTGAAGAATGGGATGCTAGGAGGTGGTGTGGAGGAAGGGAGCCAAAAAGAGCTTCTCTTACAAACGTGTACTGGCCAGGGCTGTGGGGATTGGGGTGTGGAGACGCCCCGGCTTCTCCCCCTTGCCAATCTGATGAATCAAAGGGCACCTGGGAACACCTGAAGGTGGAAGAGTTTGCTCCAGGTGGGGGCGGTGTCCAGTACCAAGGACCCACCAGTATGGTTTGCAGGGAGGGGTGAGGGGGAAATGAGCTGTGCTGGGGTGTTGCCTTGGAAGCGGAGGGGGAGGTTGGGGACACTCTGAACTTCACCTTAGAAATAGCACAACTTTTAAATGGACGCCCCGCGGAGTTATACCGGCTTCTCACTCAAGATACAGTGAAAGGACAAGAGTTGGTTAAAAGCCTCGGGAAGAAAGTTTACGTGGTTGCATCCCAGTTCTGAAGATATCTTGCTTGTACTCAAAAGAGTCTGGTCAAATCGGAATGAAATTTTGGGGGCACGCAGCGAAGTCTCAAATTGTTCCCTGCAACCCAGGCGCCCCTCACCTGATTTGGGGAAGCGCGGCCAGTTCCCGGTGGGTGCCGGCCGGAACTAAGCTCGCTCTCTCCTTCGTCCCCGGGAGCCTACCAGCACAGCACCCGCAGTTAGGACGCCTTGACATGAAACTGATCAGCCCCGCCCCACAGCCCCCAAACCCGGCATGGGAGTCGGTGTCGACTCACCCGCGCCCAGGGCGCTGAGCCCAGGTCGGACCGCAAGCTGGCAGCGCTGGTGCGGGGCTTCCGCCCGCCGCTTCCGCGTCCCTGCGGTGCGCCCTCACTCCTGGGGTTCGCTTGGGCTGCTCCCCATCAATCACCGCCCTAGCACGGCAGAGCTGCTAGCCGTGCCTGTCGCCACTGTCTGGGGCCCTGGCTGACAAGAGCTGGAATCATCCGCGATGAGGCAGCTCTGAATTTATAGCGAGGGGCGTTGCTCCTCCGTAGGTTCCAGGGACGAGGCACTGTTTTGCATTCTCTCCTCCTCCGCTCCGCCTCTGGAGACCCTCTTGGCCCAACCTCCTCCCCCTCCAGATGCTGACGGAAGCGGGAGGATGCAACAATCATACCCCAGTGTCACCTATCAGATCTGTGCGCACGTGGTTCAGAACTCTGCATTGGGGAGGGTCGCGAAATGGGAGAGAGCTGGGGGAACAGGAGAAACAGTTCACGCCCGAAACAAACGTTTCCCAACTATTTTTTTTTTTTAAACTTGGAAAACTTTTTAAGGAGGAATTAGTGAACTTCTCTTTCCTGTAACTCAAACTTTGACAATACTGTTGTGGATCATAGATACCATATATTAATTTCAGGTTTACAGAGTGAAAGGCTGGACATTTATGTCCTCCTATTGGACATGCTATCAGAGTGCATGTTTAAAAGTATAAAAATAGAAAAAATTAAAGAACAAAATATGACCAAATATTTAAGGAAGAATTAATAGAATTTCTTCACAAGCTATTCCAAAAAACAAAAGAGGATCCCTTCCCAACCCTTTAGTATCAGACCAGTATTGCCCTGATACTAAAACCGGATAAGACATCAGAAGAAAAGACAATTCAGATAAATATCTCTTATGAGTGTAGGTAAAAATCCTCCACAAAATATTAACAAATTGAATCCAGTAACCTATAAAAACAATTATACACCATGATCAAGGGAGATTTATCCCAGGAATGCAAGATTAGTTTCCTGAAAGTCAATTGATGTAATACATCATATCAGTAGAATAAAGGACAAAAACCACAGGATCATCTTAATAAATCAGAAAAAGCTTTGACAAAACTCAACACCCTTTCATGATAAAAGTACTCAACAAACTAGGACTAGAAAGGAACTTAATCTGTAAAGTCCATCTGTGAAAAACTAACATCTTACTTAATGGTGAAAGACTGAATGTTTTTGTATCTAAGATCAAGAATAAGGTAAGAATGTTGGCTCTCCTCACTTCTATTCAACATTGTGCTACAAGTTCTAGCCAGCTCAATTGGGCAAGAAAAAGAGATAAAAGTCATCTAGGTTAGAAAGGAAGTAAAAGTATTTTTATGTGCAAATGACATGATCTTGCATTTAGAAAATCCTAAGGAATCAATTAAAAAACTGTTAGAGCTAATAGGCATATTCAGCAAGGAACAGTCCAGAAATGAAATGAGAAAAAAAATTGCATTTACCATAGATCAAAAAAATAAAATACTTAGGAATAAGTTTAACTAAAAAGGTGTAAAACTGGTATTCTGAAAACCATAAAACATTGAAAGAAATTAAATTAGACCTAAACAAATGGAATGACATTCTATGTTCATGGATTGGAAGACTTAATATTGTTAAAATAGCAATAATCTCCCCATAACGTACAGATTAAACACAATCTCAATCAAAATCCCAACAAGCTGTTTTTGAAGAAATTAAGATGATCCTAGAATTCATATGGAAGTGCGAGAGACCCAAAATGTCCAGAACAATCCTGAAGAAGAAGAGCAAAGTTGGAGGACTCACATTCCTGATTTTAAAATTTACTATGAAGCTGTAATAACTTAAGCAGGGTTTTACTGGCATAATGATTGATATACATTTCAATGGAATATAATTGAGTCCAGAAATTCTAGCATATTCTGGTCAATTGATTTTTGATAAAGGTACCAAGACAATTCAATGGAGAATGAATAGTCTTTTCAACTAATGTGACAACCAAATGCCAGAGTCTGAGTGAAATTTGGAAATGTTCCTGTAATTTTTTTTTTAAAGATTTTAAAAAATATTTATTTATTTATTTATTCATGAGAGACAGAGAGAGAGAGAGGCAGAGGGAGAAGCAGGCTCCCAAGGAGCAGGGAGCCCGAGGCGGGACTCGATCCCAGGACCCTGGGATCATGACCTGAGCTGAAGGCAGACGCTTAACCATCTGAGCCACCCAGGCGCCCCAATGTTCCTGTAATTATTATATGAGGTTCAGGAGAGCCTTATATTTTTATTTTTTTTTATTTTTTATTTTTTTTTAAAGATTTATTTATTTGACACAGAGAGAGAGACAGCTAGAGAGGAAACACAAGCAGGGGGAGTGGAAGGGGGAGAAGCAGGCTCCTGGCTGAGCAGGGAGCCCGATGCGGGGCTCGATCCCAGGACCCTGGGATCATGACCTGAGCTGAAGGCAGACACTTAACGACTGAGCCACCCAGGCGCCCCGGGAGAGCCTTATATTTTTAAATCGATTTAGTGCTATAAATCCTGCCTGTACTAAATTCCAGCTTGGTTTTAGAAATGGTGATAGTTTTGAGGACCAGAAGTTCCTTAGAGAGTCATCTGTTTTGGGTGAAACTTCTTGAAAGGGTGGGCTTGGCTCTTAGGGATATTATATCACCAGAAACAAACAGATGAGAAGAAAAATTCCCAAGAAATTAATGGCATCATTATTATTGTGATGCATCAGCTGAGTAATAGTATGGTTTTAAACACTTGGCTTTTCTGGATATAATACCACATTGATCCTATACATAAAGGTGAGTCTTAGAGTTATGACTAGAGACACGGATTTTGAAGCCCAGTTTCAAATATATACATGTATATGCATAGAAAAATGGATTACTTTCACTAAAATGCATACAGTGGTTGTTTGAAGGTCATACTTATGGATACTTTTAGAGGATATTTGATTTTTATGCTTGTGTATGTTACCCAAATTTTATTGTAACAATTACATCAGTATAGCAGGGTGAACTAGAAGGTAGGGAGCTTAGCACAGGAACTGTTTGGAGAGCAAGAAACGTCTGTGTGGACACATTTTGCTGTCACTAAACTTGAAGGCCTAATTGTTACAACCACATGAGTGTGCCTATACCTGTACTCTAGGGCATTCCTATGATTTAGAATATGCAGTTGGTTCTCATATTTATGACAATTCAGTACTTTGCATTTATATGAGGAGAAAGTGTTATAAACATACATAAATATTTGCAATGTAAATGAAGGTCCATTCTAGTGATTGTAGAAGTGCTAAGAGAATAGAGCCATACTTTTCAGATAGATACTATGGCAGACATTAACCTAATCTGCTACTGCATGTACTTTGGTTTATTGTCTCAGAGAACATTGGGTAAGACATCACATCATATACTCTTATCCTATGTATAGTACTTCTAAGTGAATTCATTGTATAGCTACTGGCAATTGTAAATTGGAACTCATGCAAATGGCCACTTACGTTACTCAAAATGGAAGAAAACCAACATTTTCTGTATTTCTCTTATTCTAAAATTTTTCTCAAAGAATATATCATTAAGCCTCATGAAGTTTAAACTTACAGAAAAAACTTCATTTTGATTCCAATTTCTCTCTCTCCAGCTTTTGAAATTTTTACCTCTATTCCTAGATTCTCAGATGTGCCTTTCACATCTCTTCAGGTTTTTTAATTTCCATCTTTTTGCCCATATTGATGCATTTCTAGACTACCTTCCAACCTTTGCCATTTGAAAACTTGGTTATCCTTAAAGACGCAGATCACATGCCAGTTTTTAATTTTCCCACTCACATCTGCCAGAAGTTACCACTTTTTCCTTTGAATTTATGCGACTGTTTTTGAATACATAAAGTAGCATGATTTTATTGAAAGAGATGTTTAGAGACCTGGAGTCCATTTTCCATTTTCTTAAGAGCCATCAGTGAAGGTTGGCCAAACCAGTGAACATCTAGATCTTTCCTTAAAATAAGGTTTTCCAATATTCTGTTTACAAGTTATGTGAACTTGAGCAAGTTATTTAACCTTTTTATGGTTGAGTTTAATCATTAGTAAAATGTGAGTACTATTAGTATCTCACTCATTGTGAATGAGGATTAAATGAAATAATACATGTAAAGCAAATAGAATAGTGCCTGTTCTATAGTTAGTTAGTACTTAAACAAATGTTAGCTTTAAAAAAAAGTTAACCCCATTAATTCTAAGCATGTATGTTGTCCAATTATTCAAATATAGCCACTATTCTAAGAAGTCTTTTTGATAAGATAGGGGCCTGTCTTACTTAATGTACTTTACCAAAATTGATATCCCTGCTTTAAATAATTTTACAGGCATATAGAGAAAGAGATGACTATGACGATAAAAGAGCATTGTTGAATATCCTTGACTGGAGCATGTAGATAGATAGCCTCATTAAGTATAAATGAGTTTTACAATGCTATGTATTATAATGAGGATCAATGTCTCAGGAAATTTATTTAAATTTTCCATATAGTATACTCTCAGAAACTAATATGTAGCGTGAGTAAACAACTGTTTTCCCCCTTCTATTTTATACCTTTTTACAGATGTTACCTCTTAAAAAACAGAGTTATAAACTTCATATATCATTAACTAGACAGCCTTTCTACTATTTCTTATTACCTTCATTTATAAAGATAAGAGAATGAATATTTGTAAGGTTCTGTAACTCACCAGAGCATAAGGATAGCCCAATAAATGTTATCCAGTAAGCTGGCAAATGTGAAATATAATTTGTAGAGGCTTGGATGAATCTAAAAGAGTAAAATATGTTATTCTATCTGACTTTAACTATGATTAAACATTTAAAAATTATTTAAATGTTCATGAGGAATGAGGGAAAAACTAATAGGAATAAAGCTATTCTTAACTTTAGAGATTAAGTCAGATATAATAAATGAGATGGATCACTTTAGTATTGAATTAATTTCACTTTCTAAAAAAAAGCAAGGTTAGTATACTAACCAATAAAAATGTTGATAGATGATAAGAAAGAGTGAAAAGATACACACAAATAAAATTCCTAACAAGGGAGTTGTAATATGTGAGTGTTTTAAATCTATGAACATCATTATTTTTTTAAAGATTTATTTATTTGAGAAAGGGAGAGAGAGAGAGAGCTGGGGGAGGGGCAGAGGGAAAGGGAGAGAGAGAATCTCAGGCAGATTCCTCGCTGAGGGCAGAGCCCAACACAAGGCTGGATCTGAGAACCCTAAGAGCATGATCTGGGCCGAAACCAAGAGTCAGACGCTTAACTGACTGAGCCACTTTGGTGCCCCTATGAACATTTTTATTAATAATCATTGAATAGATACATCATACTCTGGATAGAGGAACTGACACACCTAAGAGTTGTATAAATTTATTAAATATTTAATTTAAAAGAAGGAAGTTTTATATAATTGCTAAAAAGATGGAGGTGCTGAGAAATGAAGTATTTAGGAAGAACAGGGTAGGTATTTAGGGTGGCAAGCAGAATATATTTTGACCCATATAAAGAATTCAACAGACTTTCAGATTAAAAATTCTAGCAAAATGAGTGACGTTTGTAAAATAGCGTTTGAATTGAACTGGTTGAGGAAAGATAAGGAGATTAGGCTATCTCAATTTTAGTTAAGTTCCCATTGTCTTTAGAATAGTACAACCTAAATATTTTCCACCACATTTCTTGTTTTGGTTCAATTTTGTTGGGTGGCTCTTTTTTGACTGTCAGATTGTTCGTTCACACAATCATGCTGGCTGTCCTTTACTCACTACAGAGGTCATGATATCAGGCTGCCCACTTGGCTGATGCTTCTTTGGCATCCGGCCATCTTGAGAACACCCATGCTGGCCTAGGATACACTCTTGCCCTGCTGATTGAGCTGCAGGATTCCTAGTCCAAGCAGAAGGCTCCTCCCTAATCAGTGCAAGGCATGTCTTTGACAGGGGAGATGTTTATAGCTGATCTGAGCTCCACTGGGTTGGAGATAATTCCTAATGAATGAAGCTTCCTCTGGCCCATTTAGAATCTTTAACTTGACCATGCAGCCCCAAAATACTTCCCTACACATAAGCAAATTATCTTTAAAAAAGAAAAACTTGATGCACTCACCTGCTGCCCCTGTGTTGCTAAGAGCTGTCATCTAGTCAGGATTTCATCTACACTAGTTTCATGCTGGAGGCATTTCACAAAGACAGCCTGTATAAACAGTCCACATTTGGATGGCTTGAAAACCACTTATTAGCAAAGTTTGAGCAATTGATTGTTGGGAGATGGAGTAAGAGTATTGAAGTAATACCATCAGCACTCATATGTACCACTTTGAATCCAGTGGTGGAAGCGTGGTTGGGTTGAAGATCTCTTCTGTCTAGGAAGTTTTTTTAAATGAAGTCCTGTCTTTTCTAGTATGTCAGCCAAAAGTTAATTTTATATTTATCCTTACAGGATTATTTTAAGACACTTTTTCAATGGCTATTGTATAATTTTAAATAGACATTCAGGTTCCTTTGGCTGACTCTGCTTGTACTCACCCTTTCTGTCTGGTTAATATTCCACAGTCTTTCTACATGAACTCATGCTGCTAGTTGTTCATTAAATTGTTCTTGCCTAAGTACTTCTTGATCAATTCTATTATTATTTGTTCTTATTCTTTCCTAGTATTGATGTTAACTGCTTGGTAATTTCCTGGATCTCCCCTTTGGCACATCTTAAAGATTAGAATAGTTATTATTATAATTACTTTCTTGAATCTTTCTGCAGCTCATCCATCATTCTCTATTTTCTGCATTGTTTATGACTTGAAGATCTACAGGATGTAAATATATTATTCATATAAAACAAATATCTTACTGTGAGGATAATATTCTCACATATTTCTTAGCAAAGACATTTATATTATACTAAAATATACTTTGAACATACTAAAATAAGAAATAAAATTACTGGATAAAAATTAAGCATTAACAGCTAAAATATACTTTATATTGGCAAATCATTTGGCCTTTCCTGAATGAACAAAATGTAAAAGTAAACATTTTTAAAATAATTGCTTAAAAATGCAAATAAAGTATTATTTTATCCATATCATTTATCCATGAACAACATATGTTGTCTCTTTAAATATTTCTTACTATTTGATTTTTTTCAAATATTGCTTATTTTTATAGTGTAGACATAAGCCAGTTTTGGGCCTTTAGTCACAGAAGAGATACTATTAATTAATCAAAGCACCTATAATAACTACTGGATTAGACATGAGGGCATCAATAAGACACAGCTTCTGAATATAAGATGCTCACAATTCAGGGAGGTAAAATTAGCAGGGTTGTATAACAACATTACATTTAAAGATTAGAGATATGCTCAGAGAATGCAAAGAAGGCCAGAATTAACTCTGATAGCCAAGCTGGAGAAAGTTATCGTAGGGTATTCTAGACAGAGGTCACTATATGTGCAGATGACACTATGACAGTGTGTCTTTTCCAATATGGGTAGAAGGGAAATGGTTCTTTGTTTAATCTTGACCTCTTCTGCTGGATTGGAATCCCCCAGCAAGTAAAGATCTTGGTGGCCTTATTCACTCTGTACCCATAGTCTGGCATGGCAGTTGGCACATAGTACATCCTCAATAAATATTTGTTGAAGGGATGAATGGATGAGGTGAGGGTAAGATTTTGAAAGGCCAGGTTCAAGTATTTGACTTATCCTGTGGGTAATGAGAGTCATAGGAATCCTTGAGCAAGGAGTCCTATGATCTCATTTGTTATGTAAGAAGGTAAAAAGTAATTCTGGTGGAAATGTAAAGGATATATCCAAATGGGACCAGATTGTGGGCCCACTGAGTGAGAAATTCCAGGAGATGAATTAAAAATATCAGAAGAAAAATGAAGAGGACTTAAACTAGAGTGCTGGCTCTATGGATAGTGGGACAAGCTTCTGAAATGCAGTGGAAAGGATTCATAGACTGACTAGTTGGATATGAAGGGTGAGAGAGAGGCACAAAGGAAAAGATGAGATTTCTGGGTTGGGAGGCTGGGTAGATGGCAGTGCTATTAACTGAGTTCAGGAATACTGAAAGGGAACATATTTTAGAGAAAGGATGAATTTAATTTTGGATGTGCTCAGCTTGGTTTCTTAAAGGGCATCCAAGTAAAGCAGGATCTGGGCTGGGATATGTAGTTTTGGGACTCATGAGTGTAGAAATGATGCTTGAGATTATGGGAGAAAATGAGGTTTACAAAAGAGAGTGAAGAGAAAAGGGAGGAAAAAAATGAAGATGAAATCTTGGGAAACACACATCTAAGTGATAGAGCAGGAAGAGTCAGCCGACAAGAGAGCTAACATTGTTTTGAACACAAACTGTGAGACAGATGCTGTCTTAGTTACTTTGCATATGTTGTCTAGTTTAATCTTCACAACAGCTCTGGGAGATCTTATCAGAGAAGTAGGAGCTTTTCCAGGCATCCTGAAAACTTGGCTGGAGTGAATTTTAAGTAGGCATTGGCAAACTTTCTCTGCAAAGGGCCAGATAGTAAATATTTTAGGCTTTTGAGACAACCTTACAACTCTGCCTTTGAGGTGAGAAAGCAGCCATACATAAGCAAGTAGTTGTGTCTGTGTTCCAATAAAAGTTTATTTATGGACACTGACATTCAAATTTCATATATTTTTCATATGTCAAAATATTATTCTTTTGTTTTTTTAAAACCATTTTAAATTGTGAAAACTATTCTAGGCTCATGGGCTCTATAAAAGCAGGGAGGAGGGTGCAGTTTGCTAAACCTTGGTTTAAAGTAAAAGAGGGTGTTAAGCATCAGATGCAAACATGTGAGCCCCCCAAAAATCACTGAATCTTGCAAATAGGATGTAGTTGATGACCCAGCAAAAGTGGTTTCAGTAGAATGGAGAGGCAAAACCCCATTGTCACAGGTTGGGGGATAACTAGGTTGACAGAATAAGCATAGACTTTCTTATCAAGTTTGTCAGGGAAGGAAAAGACAGAATTAAGGTGATACCTTAAGGGAAAGGTGATATCTAGAGAGTATTTTTGTGGTGTGTTTTTTCATTTTAGGATTTGGTTTCCAGGGAAAGTCATTTAAAAGAAAAAAAAATGAGCAAGTATAAAAACATAATTGATGTAGAAACATTTCAGGTCATGAGAAAAATATATTAGGAAAAGGAGTTTTGTATTAGTAAAAATATGATAAAAGTTGGGACTACATCAAAATAAAAAGCTTCTGCACAGCAAAAGAAAGAATCAACAAAACTAGGCAGCCTACTGAATGGGAGAAGATATTTGCAAATTACATATATGATAAAAGGTTACTATACAAAATATATAAAAAAGGAATAAAGCTCAACACCCAAAAAGCAAATAATCTAATTAAAAATGGGCAGAAGACATGAACAGACATTTCTCCAAAGAAGACATCCAGATGGCCAAGAGACACATGAAAAGATACTCAACATCACTGATCATCATGGAAATACAAATCAAAACTAAAATGCCATATTACCTCACACCTGGCAGAATGGCTAAAATGAAAAACACAAGAAACAATAAGTGTT
This sequence comes from Halichoerus grypus, assembly GCF_964656455.1. NCBI lineage: Eukaryota > Metazoa > Chordata > Mammalia > Carnivora > Phocidae > Halichoerus > Halichoerus grypus. The sequence continues at coordinate 112,184,311 of NC_135712.1, forward strand.
GAAGATGTGGAGAAAAAGGAATCATCTTGCACTATTGGTAGGAGTGCAAACTGGTACAGCCACTGTGGAAAATAGTTTGAAGTTTATTCAAAAAGTTAAAAATAGAATGACCCTATGATCGTTCTATCACACTACTGGGTATTTACCCCCAAAATACAAAAACACTAATTCAAAGGGATACATGCACCCCTATGTTTATTGCAACATTATTTACAGTAGCCAAATTATGGAAGCAGCCCAAAAGTCCATTGATAGATGAATGGATAAAGAAGATGTGGTATATATATAAAATGGAATATTATCCAGCCATAAAAAGGAATGAAATTTTGCCATTTGCAATGGCAAGGATGGAGCTAGAGACTAAATGCTAAGCCATATAAGTCAGTCAGAGAAAGACAAATGTCATTTGATTTCACTCCTATGTGGAATTTAAGAAACAAAACATAGAGCAAAGGAAAAAAGAGAGAGAGAGGGAGAGAGAGAGTTCTCTCTTAACTATAGAGAACAAACTGATGGTTACCAGAGGGGAGGTGGGGGGGAGGAATGGGGAAAAGAGGTGATGGGGATTAAGGAGTGCTCTTGTGATGAGCACTGGGTATTGTATGAAAGTGTTGAATCACTATGCTGTACACCTGAAACTAATAGTACACTGTATGTTAACTACACTGGAATTAAAAAACTTAATAAAAAATAAAAATATAAAGAAGTTAAAGAAAATTAGCAGAAAAGGTTGATACTCAAGCCCCCTAAATTATTATTTCAGTATTTCTTATTACCTCTGATAAATGCTTGCATATGAAAGGAAAATAATGTCAAGGTGAAATGGAACTTGTCTAAATTTCAAGGAATAGAAATCAAATATGTCATATTAAGGCTAGATTATTCTTTGAATAAATTATTTCACCACTCTAATTAGGACTCTATTTTAAGTTACATTTAATTTCAGAAGGCCTTTTTCCTCCTGCCTTAGAGTTGCTTTCTCTCTACTTCTCTGTCCCTGGGGACATCACTCTCTCATCAGTAAGCTTGGCCCTTACTTTGATAAATCCCAGTCCAAAGTCACCAGAATCAAATTTTATATATTTTTTGGCACACTGGTATTATTTTAATTATTATTTATGATGTTTCCATACTATAATTCTTCCCTTCTGAGATCAAACAATGCAGTTATATTTTCTATGCTCTATCTCCTAAAAACAGATGCTTGGTACATGTGTTCTGGGACAAATAGTCTTCATCAATAGATACACTTATGATGCCTTTCCCAAAGACGTTGCAGAAACAAAATGTTTTAGATTTTTACTTCTAATTTATTATATCTGGTGAGTGCTATAACTAAGGATTAGGAACCAAAGGAAATTATTTCAAAGCATAAAATTTCCTGGAAAGGAATTATCTGTCTAATTATCAAGAAACCTCTTCATTGTAAAACTCAAAATATTCAAGTAAAAGGAACTCAGGTAATAATTAAAAAAAATTTTTTTTTGTTGTGAAATGTTACACACATATAGAAGAATACATAAAATAAACAGTGACTAATTATAAAGCAAACATCCATGTAAGGACCATCTGTTCTGCATTGAATTTTGTCCTTCCAAAATTCATATGTTGAACCCCTTACCCCAGTATGACAGTATTTGGAGATAGAGCCAATAATAAAAGTTAAGTGAGGTCATAAGGGTGGGGCCTTGATCCAGTAGGACTGTTGTCCTTACAAGAAGGTGGGAAGACATGAGAGCTCTCTCCCCTCCGTGAGTACACAGAGGAAAGGCCATGTGAGGACACAGTGAGAAGGCAGCCCTGTAAAAGCCAGGTAGAGAGGCCTTAATGAATACTGATAGCACCTTGATCTTGGACTTCCAGCCTCCAGAATTATGAGAAAATAAATGTCTACTATTTAAGCCACCCAGTCTGTGATATTTTGTTAAGGCATCTCTAGCTAACTAATACACTGTGCAAGTAAAAAAAATAATAGAACATTGCCAGAATGTCAGAAGCCCCCAGTGTGTCTCTTTTCTATCACATTCCCTTTAGAGGTCACCAGCATGCTGACCTGTATGGTAAACATTTCCTTGTTTTTCTTTATACTTTTTCCATGTATGAATGTATCTTTAAACAATATAGATTTTAAACTTCATATAGATAGAACTATACTGTTTAATGTATTTGTCTCCATTTTGCTACTTTTGCTCTACATCAGGTTGGTCCCAATTTTCCATGTTGCTATGTATAGTGTTTGTATGTTCATTTTTATTATGATAGAGTATTTAAATGTATGAATATGCCTACCATATGCTATTTGTGTTGACATTTTGGCTAATATGAGTATTGTTGGAATGAACATCCCTGTATATGGTTCCACTCATATATACATTTCTCAAGGGTACATACCTGGAATGGAGTACCTGGCTCACAGGGTCTGTTAAAATAAAATTTTCAAGGACCAATTATTTTAGAAATGTGACTTCATATTTCCGTTCTTCACTCCAGAAGACAGGATCATATTTTTTTGCAGAGAAAAAGCCCAGGTGGTAGGAGCATTGGTTTTAGATTCGCCATTTTGTGATAGCTTTGTAATAACCACTCTCTTAGGGAATACATTTGAATGCTTTTTCTCTTCATGCTGTTGTCACTTGGTGAACTCCAAAAAGGACCCTGTTAATGTTTCCAATTCATATTTTAAATCTAACGGGTACTTAGCTGGGGCTCCTGGGTGGCTCAGTAGGTTGAACTTCTGACTCTTGGTTTTGGCTCAGGTTATAATCTCCAGGCCATGAGATGGAGCCCCCAGTCGGGCTCTGCGCTCAGCATGGAGCCTGCTTGTCCCTTTCCCTTCCCCTTTGTCCCCCATCCCCTACCCCACTTGCACCATCATCTCTCTCTCTCAAATAAATAAAATCTTAAAAAAAGTAAAGTGCACTTAGCTATTCTGGTGTGATGATTAATCTCCATTTGCACCTCTATACCACACAAATCCATTCTGTGTCCTCTATCCTGCTCTTTTCCTGGGGAGATTGACTACTCCTGAAGACATCATCTGGTCTTCTTGCTGGTTGGCCTCTGGTTAAAATTGGTCAATGGGAGATTGGGTTTGGCTTCTCGTTCTGGCATCTTGTTGGATTTGGTTAAGAGGAGGCACAGGCAAGAGGTCTGAGGGCCGGGAGGTTGGTATATTTCTTCTCAGCTCCCTCCCTGCTTTGGTATGGAGTCTCTGGCAGTATGTCACCCTCCAAGTGTCTAGTTCATTCTGGGAAGCTCATTCTTTATGGCTCCAGTTTTCACTTGGTTCCAGGACCACCATTTCCTCTCTTCATCCCTTTAGTTCTAGGGGTCGTAATGGTTTCCCACTGTTGCTTGTCTCTAGGTACAATATTGTACTTTATTTATTTCCTTATCCCTATCCACACTTCTCTAAGGATTTTGAAAGTCTTCAATGATCCTTCTAGGATAAATTCTCTTTCTTACTGGGACTCTGCCTGATAACTGGATTTTAAATTTCTATTAAATAGAAATTGTGTTTCTTCAAACACAATGCCTATTCAAATTTCCTGAATAGTTGTCACATTTTATTTTAAGTTTAAGTAGAAAGTGTTGCTAAAAATGAAAACACGCATCCCAATATAAAAAGAGGTATCAACGACTGATTAGTATAATTAAGTACTAGGTGATATGCATAAAAGTGAACTGAAATATGCCATATATGAATTAATCTAGAATCATAAATCAGAGCCCATATGCCTTGTCTGCAAGTTGGTGACTAGTCAAATTATTTATGGCTCTCTAAATCTCTAATACTCAAAGGTTTATTATTTGCCCTTTTATAAGTGTGCTTAAGAGACTCTTCTTTAAGATCAACTAAATCATTCCCCTGCATTTTGTCTAACTTCCTTTTGTTCTGGTCTTTGCCGAGAGTACATCAGTCATACTCGTAAGTGTGGTAACAAAGCTAAATTTCTGAAAGAACCAGAATTTTCAACATTTCACTGGTCATAGATTCTACCTCTGTTTTCTATTTACTTAAGTTTGGAAGAGGAAAATATGCACAGCCTTTCCAGAATTCCTGATCTGTTGAGCTCAGAATATCATATAATCCTAGCTTAGCTTTCATGGGCATTGCTGGTGTTGAGAACTCTAAGCTTGGTATGAATTCCTAAGTCTACATTGAGGAAACACATGTGTTTGCTAATCTATTTTTGTCTTGGGTATTTTGATTTTATAAAATTTTAGGTCAAATGATTAAGGGAATTAATTTTTAAAAACTAGTTACCATTTAATTTGAACACAATTTGAAAAACTGTCTTTTCCTAGCACTATTTGTGTTCAAACACCCAAAGGCGTTCGACCTATAGAGGAAGAAAAACCAAAAATAAGGGTCAACATATTCAGTTGACCCCAGAGATACTGTTTTACTCTTGGGTAGATAGAGGTAGTGAAGGTTTTATTTGTTGAAATATTTTAGTTGACTCCCTTTGAATACTCGAGCTGAAATAATGGAAGAAATCTTGGTCTTGGTATGTTATAGCCAAGGAAAAGGATGGTATAATATTGCCTATGATATTCGTGTTGCTCAGAGTAGTGACTGGCACATATTAGGTGCTCAATAAAGACCATATGTTGCTGTTGAGAAAGCCAAATGTCATCCATTCATTGAAAAGATCCCGTCTGATCCTTCATACCTGCCAAATATTTAACATACAAGCCTCATTTGCTATTCCAACAGTTCTGTTGCTTATAGCTTTAGTGTTTTGCATGCAGTATGAAACAGATTGTAAAGATGAACTCCTATGGAATATGCTGTGATTGAGGCTAATTCCCAGCCACCAAGATGTTGTTTGTATTGTTAATAGCCTCTGAAATTAGTATGAGACTAATGTACAGTTAATAATTTTACAACTGTCCTCTCCTAACACAAAACATAAGGCTTTTAAATAAAGAGAACAAGTCTAAATATAATTTTCATCAACACATTATAGTAACATTTGTACCTAGGGAAAAGAAAAAAAATGTAATGGTTTTAATGCATACTGTAGTACGAGTAGATGCTCAGCATTACTTTGACATTGCAGTGTCTTTACAGTTTTCAAAATTAATTATTTTTCCTTTTCTATTAACTTTTAATTGCTTAAAGTTCATAAATAAGTGAAATTTCTGAGGATTTAGAATGAATCTATTGTTTTATATGTTTCTATATGTGTGTTTATATACACACGCACACATACACACACACATATATTTTATTTTATTTATTTTTATTTATTTTTTTAAAAGATTTTAGTTATTTATTTGATAGAGCGAGAGAGCACAAGCAGGGGGAACAGTAGAGAGAGAGGGAGAAGCAGGCTCCCCGCCAAGCAGGGAGCCTGATGCAGGGCTTGATCCCAGGACCCTGGGATCATGACCTGAGCCGAAGGCAGACGTTTAACCATCTGAGCCACCCAGGCGCCCCCCCACATATATATTTTAATGCTACATTAATTACTGACTCTGGCTTCTGATCCTTGACTATATTTTAATTGAATGTGTTCAGTACTCTGAAAAATACAAGATGAAGCCAGTTATCGTCATAGGAAAAATCAGTACTAAGGTAAGATGCCAAATTGAAAGTAGAGCATAATTAACATTGGCAATAGAAGGAGCAGGTTTGGCAGTACCCAATCAACATTTCCAGGTGAATTGATTAAAGTTCTTGGGGTGATTTTGAACTGTGTAACAAGAGAGTATGCACATGAAAACATTTAGTACAGTAGCTGAAGAATAGAAAGAGGTCAATGCATTCTTTAAAACGTCCCTGTTGAATAAATTTGTACAGATTTTGCTGTTTACTTGCCACAAACTTAGTAAAGCACATGGAAAGTGTCCTGTAAAGACATACTGATTTTTCATAATTCTTAGAGCTGTAGAGAGCTTTAAAGAACTTAGAGCGTCCAATCATTGTATAGATGAGGAAATTGAAGCCTAGAGCAGTTAAGTGATAGTCCAGTTTCACTTGTTATTGATGAAACCAGGACCAGAAGTCGAGTCTTCTAACTCCCTATCCAGTGTTCTATTATTTAGCACATGTCAAATGATGACTTAAATTGATAAAGAATTATAATTGATCAGAAAAAAACACTGTTCTTATAATATAGGTTTTAATTCCCAAACTGATCCTTATATGCATTATTACAGTATGAATGTCTTTCATGCATGCAAAAAAATGTAACAATTAAATTCTGGATATTTTAAAGGAAACAGTGTGATTTGACAAGAAAACAAGAATTTTTACTATTGCCATGCATTTTACGGGTTGATAATTTTAACTTCTTTTATAGGAAGCAGAGTATAGGAAAAGGAGTACAGATTAGGAGAAAACTGGATTTCTTGTCCCCAATTTATCACATCTCAGCTGTTAGACTTTGGAAAGATTACTTAACTTTTTTGAGTCTCAGCAACTTCAGTTTGAAAATGGATATATTTACCTCTTGGTTTTGGCAAGAAGATTATGTGATAGCATTTTGTAAAACACAAAGCATCACATAATGCAAGGTGTTATTACATGGTAGAACCTAGTAGTTGAGAATGACCCTTGAGCTACACCGTTTGTTTTGTAGTAGTGTTTTTGCCACTTATTGGGCTGTCACTTCCCTAGGCCCCAGCTTCCTCATTTGTAAAATGGATATAATAATAACACTTACCTCAGATTTTGTGAAGATTAAATTGGTTAATTTACATGAAATTAACATAGTACGACAGTATTTTATTTTTTTAACATAATTTTATATATCAGCTTTATGTGTGATAGCCAAAACAACTTGATACAACCGAAATGTCTTTCAGTAGGTACATAAATAAATTGTGGTATATCCATACTGTAGAATACTGCTCTGCAAAAAAGGAAAAGAAACTATTGATGATGATTTGATTGGTGATTGATCATGACTGAGAATGATAATGATCAGTATTGGTATTGAGATAAATTTTTGGGGGCACCTGGTTGGCGCTGGGCATGGATCCTGCTTAAGATTCTTTCTCTCCCTCTCTCTCTGCCCCTCCCCACCACGTCTCTCTCTCGCTCTCTCTCTCTCTCTCTCGCCCCTTCTCTAAAACAAAGCAAAAAACCCCCAAACAACCTCTTTTTCCCCAGTTTATTGAGAAATAATTAACATATGTCACTGTATAAGCTTAAGTTGTAGAGCATGAAGTTTGGATTTATACATATTGTAATGATGACTACAATAGGTTTAATTAACTTCTGTCATCTCATATAGATACAATAAAAACAAAAAATAAATTCTCCTTGTGATGAGAACTCTTCGGATCTACTCTTTTAACAATTTTCCTATTTACCATATAGCAGTGTTAACTATAGGCATCATGTACTTCATCTTACAACTGGAAGTTTTTATCTTTGACCACCTTCCTCCAATTCTCCCTCCTCCCACCCAATGCCACTATATTTTCAACACTATTGGTAATGACCTCAAAATTTTTTATGTTATAAAATCAATATTTTTAATTGACTGATTAATAATATGATATCATAAGGGTAGTTATTAATAAAGGAAAATATTAAATATTCTAAAATGGCTTATCTATTAAAATATATTGATAAAAATTAAGCAAAGAGGAATTTCCCTGAATAAATTCATACGGAGTGACTTGAGGGTGAACATGGATATTTATAAACCAGACTAGTAACTATCCTTAGAATTCTTCTCATTTCTTGGCTTAAGTGACTGTTATAACCTTATTTGTCTTAATGATAATTCCTCATTTTATTCTTAGCTCTTCACTATGTCCCAGAATTACAGAGGAAAAAAATTTGACAGATTTTGGCCTGAGTCCAGTGTTCAGAGAGAGCAATTAAACATGTGAAGATTAGTAAAGTAGTTTGTACTTTGCATCTGAAAAAGAAGGAAATGAGAATCAATAAGCAACAGGTAAATAGGATTTAGACCAGTAAGATTTTTGCAGGGTAAATCCCTCTCCTAGAGCCTTCAGAGAGAGAATATAGCTCTGACACCTTGATTTTAAACTTCTAGTCTTCAGAAGAGTGAGAGAATACATTTCTATTCTTTTAAGCCACCTAAGTTGTCTTAATTTGCTATGGCAGCCCTAGGAAATTAATACAGCTTCCATGCTACTCTTCCTTCCCTCCAATTTTACCCTTGGAGTTGGTGAGAATCTGCATTACCTAAAATGGGACTTTCCAAAATACAAATCTTTTCCTGGGACTCTTCTACTTCAACATTTGGTTGAAGACTTCAGAGTAAACTATAATATCCTTAGCATGGCATGGAAGGACCTTCATAATCTTAATCATGCAAACCTTCCAGTTGTGACACTTTCCACTCCCATGCAAACATCCTAAAGCCTAGCCATTCCTAAAGTTATTAGCAATTTATCACATACTCTCAACTCCTATAACATATTTTATATGTTCTGCTTGAAACTAATTCATATCATTTTACTCACCCCATGTGCTATGTATCTGTAAATTAGATAAGTAACATTTTTTTTAGAAATAAGATGTCACTGTAAACAAGTTATCAGTAAAACTGAGCACCTACAATGCAAGTTAATTCACTTAATTTGTTCATAAAATGCATAAGGTCTTTAAGTTTATGTGTAAAGTATCAGAGACGTGAGAGATGGACAGTTCCCCATGATATGTATCATTTCTTGTCCTATAGTAATAAAGTGCTGCCTTGGTCAGACAAAATAAATGGCAGAAATTCCAGGAATAAAGTCACTTATCAAAAATTTTTCCTTTGTTGCTTCTTTAGGATTCTCTCCTCTAATACCATCACTCCAGTCATGTAGATCATATATCACTTTTTTCAAGGCAGAGTGACTGGAGATAGCCAAAGACTATATTTTGCTTTATCCATCCATCCATCCATCCACCCATCCATCCATCCATCCATCCACCCATCTATCCATCTTGCTTGCTTATTAGTTAACTGCCAATATTAATTAGGTACATGCTATATGCAGGCACTGTACTAGGGGCTTCACTACCTTTATCTCATTTAATCTTTAAAAAAAGTCAGTACCCATCCATTTTACAGATGAGGAAATTGAGGCACAGAGTGGTCAAGTAATTTGTGTAAGGTCCTAGTCTGTAAGCACTTGAGGTGAGATCAAATTCAGGTATGTCTTGTCATTTGCAACAACGTGGATGGAACTGGAGGGTATTATGCTGAGCGAAATAAGTCAATCAGAGAAAGACATGTATCATATGATCTCACTGATATGAGGAATTTTTAATCTCAGGAAACAAACTGAGGGTTGCTGGAGTGGTGGGGGGTGGGAGGGATGGGGTGGCTTGGGTGATAGACATTGGGGAGGGTGTGTGCTATGGTGAGCGCTGTGAATTGTGCAAGACTGTTGAATCACAGACCTGTACCTCTGAAACAAATAATATATGTTAAAAAAAGAAAAAAAAGAAGAAGATAGCAGGAGGGGAAGAATGAAGGGGGGGAAATCGGAGGGGGAGACGAACCATGAGAGACGATGGACTCTGAAAAACAAACTGAGGGTTCTAGAGGGGAGGGGGGTGGGAGGATGGGTTAGCTTGGTGATGGGTATTGAGGAGGGCACGTTCTGCATGGAGCACTGGGTGTTATGCACAAACAATGAATCATGGAACACGACATCAAAAACTAATGATGTAATGTATGGTGATTAACATAACAATAAAAAATTAAAAAAAAATTCAGGTATGTCTGACTGCAGACACCACACATAAAGAAGGCGATCAGTAGTGGTTTGATTGGATCAACTTGTCTCAAGTTTTGAGTTGGAGGTTCAGCATTGGAGGGGATGGGGAAAAGGTCATTTACATTATGCCTTTATATTAATTAGAAAAAAGCACTTCTTCCTCCAAACCAGAGCATACAGGTCAGAGAGTAGAGCATGTACTTTCAATTCTAACCCCTATTTACTTCCTTACTAGGTGCTCTTTTGCAGGAAGCAACCTGTGCAACCATTGGTGGTGGCCCTGATTAGAAGCATTTACCATGGAGGGTTGACAGGGGTGCATATAGGGAGACACAGCAGAAGACTTCCCTTGCAACTGACTCCTACCCAATCATTGTACTCTCACCTCCAACTCCTCTGTTTTGTTTATAGACAGAGATAAAAAATACAGTATTATAAATGTATAGTTAAAAATTAGCTAATTTTCCCCCTGAGGCAAGCAACGGACCTGCATTGTTCAGAATTCTTGGCTAGGCTTGCAGTCAGGCTGCAAACCATCTTACTTAACTATATTTTCAGCATGTACTCTGCTTGCACGGCATTTTTCAAGTACATCGTGCTTTACACCAAACAGCTAAGAAAATTCTAAGAAATTGTAAATGGGAAAATCATCTAAAAATTAAAATATAATAAGACAGAGCAGATTAAAAAAATAACATGTAAGATAAATATACCATGTTGTATCCCCAGTTAAACATTGGAATAAAACAGTAAAAATAAAGTTGATTTTTTTTTTTTTTTTTTTTGCCACATGGGGGCTATGGGGAGATCATGTTCAAGGGAGTTGAGAATATTGGCAAGTGATTGTTGAGGAACTGAAATATTGAGGCTCACGTTGAGAGGAAAATGATGAAGTGAGGAGGGGTTGGTTGCTTGGAATGAAGTGGAAGGGTGGTGGGACTGGAGGGCTCAGAAAGTTAAAGGAATAGGAGTAACTATAGCAAGTAGCTGGCAGGAGTGAAGGTTGTGGTGCCAAAGCAGGATGCTTTAATTTAGTCCTTGGAAGTGCCTATTCAGAGTCCAAGGAGGCTGTGAGTGAACTGGATATGCAGGCCCCCAGCAATGAGAAGACTAAGGAAAGAGGTGAAGGTGTTGGGTAGTTCATGTGGACATTAATATTCCCCAGAATGATATCAGATCTTGAGGTGGAAAAATGTAACAAGATAGGTGCTAATGTCTTCCAAGAGTGATGGCAATGTGGAGGGTATTGCCAGAAAGGGAAAGTCTCAAAGAGGCAGATATTTGCTACACACATTGGAAAGAGGAATAGAAGTCAGGGGGTGGCACTGGGAAGTAAGGTGACACTGTCCCTTATCGTGAAGCCACAGGGAATGTGGTGTCTGATGAGAAAAGGCAGTTTCAGTATGGGGAGGCGGGAGATGAAATGTTCAGTCAAGAAACTGAGGACGTAGGACACTCTATTTATGATTCCATGGATGTTCCAGAGAACACAGCGGGGAGATCTGAGGGGAAGAATCTGTGGCTGTGGGATCTCAGAGCATGATGGGGATTAGTTAGGGAAAGATGTGAGACATGAAGGTTTTTACTGCTCCAAAGTTTCCCACCAAGTGTTTCCAGCTGTCTCTAGTATCTGATGAGAGGAGAGAAGGATCGGGTCTCTCTGGAGGGGTCAGCTGCTCCTGAGGTGAACCACTTGTCCTGGGAACTCTTGGTACAGATAATCAAGCTGGTCCTGGGACCTTTGCTGTAATTAAAGTGTTTTGAGTTTTGCACAAAGGATTTGTGCTTCTTACTGGAAGGTGTCCTGGGAGATAAAGCAAAGTGTATGCAAACAAAGAAGCTAATTCCAGGCCCCTTGACTTGTAAGACTGAATGTGTAGTATTTGGAAAGGAGAGTTCACTCTTCAGGTTAATCTTGGACTAGAGATAAACCCCATGAATGGAAAATGACACATGGACATTCAGAGGGCAGTAATTCCCTTATGTGGGCACTTCTATCCCCAGGGGCAGAGGAACATGTGTGAGTGAGAGATGATGTAAGAGGGTCAGAGTGGAGAGCTGGATGAAATTTAGAGGAGGAGAGAGTACTGGCTGTGAGAGGAATAAGTGTAAGTGGATAAGTGAAAGGGTTAGCCTTGGAGTTTCTTCCTGAGTTGTCTGAATTGAGGATGACTTGGGGAAGGGTTGTGCAGCCAGTCCTGTTGATCAGATGTAGACCAAGTGGGAATAAAAGCTGTTCTGAAACACCAGTATCTTACCCACAAATAGCTTTTGTAGCTCGAGACCATAGGAGATGAGAGATGTGGGCATTCAGTCATGAATTCACCAAGTGAGTCCTGGTTCACCAGGTAGAGTAAGGGGGCACAGGCACTGCATCAGCAGGGTATGTACAGTACCACTCAGGAGTGAAATTTCTTGGAATGCCTGGGAATACTGAGAAAGAAAAACAGAAGTCACACTGGGAATATAAATCAAGGAAAGTAGTTGACAGCCAGATTGTGAGGCTAGCCTAGGGGTCTGAACTTCATGACTGTGCTTTATAAAGAAGACACCAGGTGTCATAACAGCGTAGTTGCTTATATATGAATGGAGTTGGCAGGACTCTGGGGCTCTGGAAACAGAAGCAGGGCACAGAACACCTTCCCAATATTCTCAAGCAATGATTTCATCACTTGTATGTCCAAAAAACCCAGAGAGCTTCTTATACAAATTGCCTCTGATGAAATCCCTGGACATCCCTACAGTCTCGAGCCACTTTTACTATCAAGAGAAAGAGCAGTGTTGTTATGGACATTTGAGAATCTGTCAAGGTTTTTTCTGGGTAGTTTAGCAATTCAACAGGGAGGGATAATCTCTTCCTTGCCCATCTCAGGGCAAGGAAAAGATTAGGGATAATATAAAACTTTTACAAAGCAGATTTGAAAAGAAAGATATCAGAAAATAATTTTAACTCTTTACTAAATAAAGTATGGAGATAATTTTAAAAGAATGGAAATGAGAACACTTTTAGAAGTTAGGAATGTGAAAATTTCTCCTTGAAAGTTTGAAGAAAGACCCAATATATTCAAATATTCTCCTTAACACTGATTACAAAATGTTTAAATAGATGGACTGTGTCTTAATGATTTCTGCAGCAACCAAGAGCAGTTATCATTAATCAGTATTTGCTAGTTGGACCTAATTGAATTAGAAAAAAAGCATAGTGGCAAATTCAGCTGGATAAAGCAGAACACATATTGTTGTGCCTAGTATTATACAGATACCAAACACATAAGACACAGTCTGAAAGAAATCCATTATTCAGTTCCTATGCTAAAATTGTATTTCTCTGTTCTTATGTGTTTGTGATGTTACTACATACTTGTAGGCCTTGCCAAAAGAGAAGAACTCAGGCTGAAATGCTTTTGGTAGCTTTGATATTGATTATAAGGTTTTCACATTATTCATGGTAAAAGGTGGGGGTGGGGAATGGCCAGAGGGAGATGGGAGCCAAGCAGACAGAAAAAAAGGTAGGACCAAGTTGAAGTAATAAATTTAGCATTATTTACAAATTTTCTATTTAGAATACGAGAAATAAGGATGGTCCAGACCCATAAAAACCAACTGGGATTTTACCTTTCTTAATCTTTTCAAGTCTTACTTCAAGGGAAGTAAAAGAATACTCAAATAACAAATGTTAAGGAAAGGACAATTTTATCCTTGAGTACATTTACATAGTATGAGACAAGAAGTTGCGGGGTGCCTGGGTGGCTCAGTTGGTTGAGCATCGGACTCTTGGTTTCGGCTCAGGTCATGATCTCACAGTTGTGAGATTGAGCCCCGCATGGGGCTCTGTAGTCAGCGGAGAGTCTGCTTGTGATTCTCTCGCTCCCTCCCCCTCTGCCCTTAACCCTGCTCGTGTTCTCTCTCTCGCTCTCTCAAATAAATCTTAAAAAAAGAATTTGCTTAAAAGAATTATCTAACTACCTGTCTATTTATTTTTGGATTTCAGGTGTGCAGTGCATAGTTAATCACAGTCCTCAATTCATGTCATAGTATCTACATTGGTCTGTGCCAGTCCTCTCTTTTATTTTTTTTATTTATTTGTTCTCTTTTATGCTGATTCCCCACTGAAGCAATGTTTCTAATTTGTTTGATGTACTTCCTTTTATTTATGTGTGTTCTTGCAAATTTGCATTGTGTGTTGATGTGCATGTATATTTAATTTATATAAATAGTGTCTTATGTTGGGCTCTCTGGAAGCAGAACCTGAGACAGGAATTCTTGTTCAAGTAATTTACTGAGGGAACAATCTCAGAAGAAGGGGAGTAAGGAAAGTGGGATGGGTCAGGGAAAAAAGCTAAGCATGGATGTGGCCTCATAGACTAGCTTCATTCTGATTCCACAAGGAAGCTCTGGAGTACAAATTGCAGTACTAAGTTGATCCACCATGAAATGAGGGGGGTGGCCTTTTGTGTGCACTGCCAGTCAGTCACTGGCTGAGGTCCTCCCATTCCTGGCTATGTGGGGAAGTACTAGTTTCCAGGATGAGGAGGCCCCCAGAAGGGGGCAGCTGTGAGCCATTAGCAGCCAACACTCAACCTCTAGGAGAGGGGTGTCAGCCGGAAAGGGAGTCTAGGCTAAGCATCAATAGTGTTCATTACAGATTTGCCCTTGCACAATGCAGAAACACTTTCTTTTCACCTTAATTTTACTCTATCCAGACACAGCTTCTGCAGGATTCTTGCTTGGTTAACATTTCTGAAAACTAACAGAAGGAACGTTACTGTGACATCAGCCCTGATGCTGTAGTGGATCCCAGGCTGTAAGTGGTCCTCCTCATTTTCCCCCTCCATCACTAATTCTAGATCCCCTCCACTTTGGTTAGCACTTCTACTGGGCTAGCTTTAAGTTTAAGATTTCCTGACTAGGAATCAAGACCTCCAATCCTGTAGTGCCAAAAACTTCAGGGACAGGAAGCACAAATTGCCCAAGTGGGTCACTGGGAGTGATGGTGACCAGTGACACTCCTACTTCTACCATGTGGTTTCCAGATCCATGTATTTTACCATTTGAGGACACAGTACCATGTAATGGCTTTGGTTTAATGTGTATATCCTCGGAGGATGTCATATCCAAGCTGGATAACTGTTCTGTGCCTTTAAGAGGCCATTTTCTTTAGAAAAGCAGGCAGGTGCTGGGGGGCCACGTGGGACCAGGGGCCAGTGTACCCAAGGTGGGAGCGGCAGGAGGGGTCCACCCAGGTGTGTTGTTTGTAGGGAATTCAGAACATAATAAAACAGATTAAAAGTCAATCTAAAAAAAAAAAAAAAGAGGCCATTTTCTTATTTGGTCATTCTGGCACCTTCTGAATTGTGTGCTATGTGATAGGACTATTATATCACACACTTACCTCCTCATGCCTCCTTTGCTTTAGAGTAGAGCTCTTGGTTTAAGATATTGTTATGTGGGATTCCATGAAGGTAGAGCAGATACTTTTTGATACCTTAGATAGTCGTGCTGGCCAAGGCACCGCAGGCAGAAAAGTCAACCTAATACGTAAAATACATGTTCTCTTGGTCAACAGGAAACCAGGGTGCAAGGGGCTCAATGTAATCAACTAGCCACCAAATGGCTGGATGTTGCCAGTGAGGGATGGTACTCAGATAGGGAGCTCAACATTAGTCTCTGTGGCTGGCAAGTCAATAGCATCAGTAGCTAAGTCAACTTTGGTGAGAGTGAGCCTAAGCTGTTAGGACCAGGCAGTGCCTCTAGCTCTGCCACTATGGCTACTCTGTTCATGATAATTGTGCAAATGCCAGGATAGCCGGGGACAGAGATTGGCTGGCATTTTTGGACTGAGTCCATTTGGCTTGTTTAGTGCCTCTTTTGCAGTATGCTCTTTGGTGAACAGTAATTGCAATAAAAATATCTTCATAGTTTGTGGTTGCTCTCACAGGTCTATTCCTCTTCCTTTGGTATCTCTTTTTCCAGTATTGTTTTTTTAGGTCTTTGACCAACTACCCAAGCCATTCTGCGTTGTCCATGAATCTGGGTGGATCCTTACTTTGGGCTACTTCTCTCTTCACACAAACTGAAAGACCAGATATGCTGCCCATTGGGAGGACTTACCCTCATTATTGTCTTTTAGGACCATTCTGAATGGAGCTGTGGTGCAGCACTAGTCTACTTTTGTCCTATAATCACTTACTAAGCCAGTCCATTTATGAACCAAGCTCAGGTTTCTACCTTCTTCATTCACTGGTCATAAATGTGAGCTGAAGAAGTGATGTCAGTACAACAGTGGTAGGTGACATGAAGTATGGGACACCTGGTCTTCAGCTGACTTTTCCCTCTGAACTTAATCCCAAGCCAGCCTATTTGGGTCACTATAACAAAATACCATAGACTGGGTAGCTTATAAACAACAGAAATTTATTTATTATAGTCTGGGTGCTGGGAAGTCCAGGATCATGGCCTCAGCAGATTCAGTGTTTGGTGAGGGTCCGATATCTGGATCATAGACAGAGACTTCTCACTGTGTTCTCACAAGATGGAAGGGGCAAGAGAGCTCTGCAGGGTAGGGTTTCTTTTATAAGAACACTAATCCTATTCATGGAGGTTCTCCCCACATGACCTAAGAACTTCCCAAATGCCCCAATTTCTAATACCATCAGCTTTGGGGGTTAAGATTTCAATATGTGAATTTTGGGGGACATATTCAGACCATAGCACCAGAGGTGTCATTTCCATTTAATAATGGATTGCTACTTGTCTCCTAAGTTTATGAATTTATTGGTTTGATAGAAAGCAGGCTCTATGGTCACTTGATGTCCAACAGTCATATACTCAGTTTCTATCAGGGCCCTGTAGCAGGCTAGGACTGATGATATATTCTTAAATGATATATTCTTCTCTGCTACAGATGACCTGACCTTGCTCTAATACCCTAGAGGTCTTTACTACAGCTCTTCTAGCATGCCAAAGACTTCCTATGATGTTTCCTTTACCACTGCCTGGATCTGTTACAAAGCTCTAATCTTCTTGGGGCACCATTCAAATCAACCAGTCTTCTGTATGACCCAATATAAGAGTCATTGTGCTTTTTTTTCATAGTGGTAGGATGTAATTTTTACTTAATTTAAAAAGGATATTCCAGTATGCCTCAGACCACCAGATGCCTATATTGAAGGTCTTTGATCGTTACAGGATTTTTCTTCCACCCTCTAAAGCTTATGTCTTATGTGTCTTAAGGCATCCAGAGTGCTTGCTATTTCTTGCCTATCAGGTCTATGAATATGATTCATCAACATAATGGACCAAAGTTATATTCTGTATGATGATCAAATCGTACAGGTTCCTTTGGACAATATTATAATAGAGAACAGGATAATTAACATAGATCTAGGGCAACATCGTGAATATGCACTGCTGTACATTCCAAATGCACTCAAACTGTTTCTGATCCTTTTTTTTCTAATAGGTATGGAAAAAATTCATTTGTCATATCAGCAGCTGAATATAATGTACCCGAGACTGTGTTAATCTCTTCCAGTAAAGATACCATATTCGGCATAGCGGTTGTAACTGGAGCTGTGATTTGGTTAAGTTTTTGGTAGTCCACGGTCATCCGCCATGATATATCTAGTTTCTGTGAAGACCAGATTGGTGAATTAAATAGTGATATTAGAGAGCCTTCAACCCCTACATCTTTAGATCCTTGAAGGTGCCATTCCTATTCCCCAGGGTTGCAGCATTGTTTTTGATCTACTGTCTTGGTGGTGTGGAAGGGTAGTCTCAGGGGCTTCTATTTGGTGCTTCTTACTATAATAACTCTTAATTCTATAGGTCAGAGGATCAGTCTGAGGATTCTACCAGTGCTTAGTATATCCACTCCAAATATTTATTTGAGAAATGACCACAAGCTGGACCCTTGGACTCTCTGTGAGATGGAACTGGGCCAGGACTCTAGTTATTACCTGATACCCATATGTCCCTGCTTGAGCCTTTATGGTGCTTTAGATGCCAAGTCAGCATAACTTGGACCCTGTATCCAACAAGTATTCCCTGCCCTCAGTATATCGATACCTGAATAAGTGGCTGTGGGTTCCTTTGGGAGAGAACTTGAGGAATCACTGCTATACTCAACACTGACACTGTGTCAGTGACAACACCAAATGCTGGTGAGCATGTGGAGCAACAGGAACTCTCGTTCATTGCTGGTGGAAATGCAAAATGGTACAGTCACTTTAGAAGACACTTTGATGGTTTCTTATAAACTAAACATACTCTTACCATAAGATCCTAGCAATGATGTTAATTGGTATTTACCCAAAGGTGCTGAAAACTTATGTCTACACAAAAACCTGCACGTGGCTGTTTATTGCAGTTTTGTTCATAATTGCTCAAAGTTGCAAGCAACCAAGATGTCCCTCAGTAGGTGAATGGATAAATAAACTGTGGTACATCTGGACAGTGGGATATTATGCAGTGCTAAAAAAGAAATGTGCTATCAAGCCATGAAAAGACATGGAGGAACCTTAAATGTGTATTGGAAAGTGAAAGAAGCTAATCTTTAAAGGCCATATACTGTATGATTCCAACTATATAACACTCTGAAAAAGGCTTAAAACTATGGAGACAGTAAAAAGATCAGTGGTTGCCAGTGTTTGTGAATGGAGAAGGGAAAGATGAAGAGGTGGAACACAAAGGATTTCTAGGGCAGTGAAAATACTCTGTGTGATACTGTGATGGTGGATACATGTCACTGTACATTTGTCCAAACCTATCAAATGTATTAATACCAAGAGTGAACCCTACCATAAAGTATGAACTTTGGGTCATTATAATCTGTTAAGGTAGGTTCATCAATTTTAATAAATGTACCATTTCTAGTGGGGGATGTCAGTAATGAGGGAGGCTGTGCATGTGTGGGGGCAGGGAATATATGGGAAACCTCTTTACTGTCTCGATTTTGCTGTGAACCTTAAACTGCTCTAAAAAGATCAAGTCTTAATAAAAAAATTGGATAGTAACCAGCATTTGTTGATTAATATGACAATTGGAAATACGGATTCTTCGAGAGGAAAAGTCAGTTTTTGAGATGGTACACAGCACAGTAATTCCTACCTTTAAGGAGTTCACAATCCAATTATGGAATCAATATCTGTACATATGGAAAGGTTACTGTAGTCTGTTAACTAGATTGCCTATTATAGTTTATCATAAAAGGAATTTTCTGAATATTGTCAAGTCCACCCAACATTGCTGTGGTCAGAGAAATGAGATTTTCAAAATCTGCTTTTGCAAGATTAATGCTGGTCCTAGCACTATGTTCCACCTATAAAACAAGATTTCTCTGCAGACTCATCTCTTCTGACAAAATGTAAATTATTTTCTCCTTCAATTTAGGAAGCTTTAATTAGAAAAGCCACATATAATCGCTTGCTAGGAATTGGAATAAGTTCAAATGCACATAACTCCTGAAATTGAGTGGATTAAAAATTAGGAATTAAGAAGTGAACCTCTTCTTTTAACAAGTAAATATTATACTATCAGCATGGAAAACCCCATGGAAATACAAACTACATTTTCTTTGTAGTAGGGATATGCTTCCCCAATATTAGTCATATCTCTTTTGATTCCCAGGCGATGCTATTTCCAGGGAAATATCTAAAGGAATCTATAGGAGGTAATTTTCATTTGGCTCAAATGATGCACCAGGGATTTCTTAAATCTAAGCTTAAATAGATTAAATTTACTTTTATTTACAGTCTCTTCAAATAACTTTCTTTAAAGTCATCATTCTTTTAAATAAAGATTCTTCACTCACCCCAAGCTCTCCCTTAATTACCAAAGCCATATAAAATGCTTCTAAGTAAAAAAAAAAAAAAGTTTTCTTAGTTTTGATGATCTTTTTTTTTTAAAAAGGGAACCTTAGTATTTTCAAGGTGCTTCTTTTTCTTTCCACAGCTTTCACAATTGATCAGATGCCTCAGAGTCATGTGTATGCACATGTAGTAAATACAAATATAACAGGTATTAGATTTCCTTTTTTTTAAATTGCTTTTTAAAAATTTATTTGTCAGAGAGAGAGCGAGAGACAAGCAGGGGGAGCGGCAGGCAGAGGGAGAGGCAGGCTCCCTGCTGAGCAGGGAACCCGATGCGGGACTCCATCCGGGGACCCTGGGATCATGACCTGAGCCGAAGGCAGACGCTTAACAACTGAGCCACCCAGGGGGCCTTAGATTTCCTTTTGTGCAATGGACATTAGAGAGAGTTTTCCATGTTTCCATCTTCAACATTATGTGTACATAAAAGCATGGTTTAACTATATAAACCTCCAGCGGAGGAACTAGTAGTGAAAAAGGTATAATTCCTAGAAACAATGCCCTTAAATGCCATCAAGAAAAGGAAGCGAAAACATACTCTAGTGACATAGAAATAGCTGTAATGTCTGCTGCGTGTGTTGCCGTATCACACCTGGCAAACTCGGTTCCTATTTTACTCTCTGACCGAATTCCTTTTCTCCACTTCCCTCTTTGCCCGCTGCTTCCTATGTATCCTCACATTCTTTAAATCCAGTTCCATTGCCACATCATCCAAGAAAGGCCCCCTGAAGCCCACACTGGGCCGATCGCCCCCTTTTTGTACCCCGGGCACGTTCATGTGGCCTTTTCCGTCAGACCATGAGCTCTGGACCCTCTGCTTCCTGGAGTTCTGCCAACAAGAGGGGAATTTTTCAATTTGTTGCATATTGTCTAATGCAATTGATTGTTTTAAGTAGTTCTAAGGATTTTCCCAAAGGTAAGCAAATACTGCTTATCATACGGTAGAAGTCATTTGGAATATAAATATGATTTAAAAATATAGAAGGCACCAACCATAAAGGATATGGAAGCTGAAGAAAACACCACTAGCTTCGCCATGATTTGTTTCTCCCCCTTGAGAATTATTCTCTGTGAAATGTAGCAAGCGGGAAAACTGTTTGTTTCTCCCTAAGCTGTGTTTATGAAATGCTGTGTTTAACACAGATATTTTTCTGAGTTAGATAAATTCCGTACAAGTTCATCCATTTAAGCACAAAACACTTGACCCTCATTTCATTTCAGTCTCCTTCTAATCAATTTGAATGTACCACTGGCCTCACTCTCACATATTTCAAAATTCATTCCACTCTTTCAACCACCCCTTCCCCTCAAATAACCCTCAGAAGAAGAGCAATTATTTGAGAAAATCAAATCAAGTAAATACGCTCTATTAAAAGGGAAACCAAGTAGCCAACCATATTAAAGATATGCCGGGTTTGTGTGTCTGGGTGAAACAACAATAAATATTTATTGTGATGCTTTTTTTATGAGCATTTCAGGGCCCATCTGTGGTATTAATGGCTTCTCAAGCAAACCTATGCATTAAGAGAAACTGTTTTCATTTAGATAAATGAAAGCAGAGGCAAAGGAAAATGATGCAAGGTTCACCTTGTAAAAGTCACAAATTAGATACGAAGAACTGCCACAGGCAAATTTGAATTCAATAGAATAAAGCTGGCAGCCATGAACATAAGGTAATAGGCTTATCAAATGAGGTTTTTTATTTTTTTATAATGTACATTTTATTGGGACCAATGTAAACTAGTGACTAGAATAAAATATAATTTGAAAAGAAAAATTCAATGAGAGGTTCTCTTTCTAAATTGAAAAACAACATGTCTCATATTTGCACCAAATAAAGGGCACAGAAAAGTTTCTAAATATGCTTCCTCACTCCTAATGCCTTATGACTATCCACAGGGTCTCATATTCTCCTTCCGTGTATCATCTTCTAACCCTGTGTCGAGAAAGGATTAAGAGAATGAAAAATCTAGGTCGACACTTAGGATGTAAAACCACATGGATTTGGCTTAAAAAATAGTTATTATTTTGGTCATTGACATTATTATTATTTTTTAAAGATTTTATTTACTTGTCAGAGAGAGAGAGAGAGAGAGAGCACGTGCAGAAGCATGGGGAGTGGCAGCCAGAGGAGAGGGAGAAGCAGACTCCCCGCTGAGCAGGGAGCCTGATGCGGGGCTCGATCCCAGGACCCTGGGATCATAACCTGAGCCGAAGGCAGATGCTTAACTGACTGAGCCACCAAGGCGTCCCTCATTGACATTATTTTAAAGTACATTTATCCAACATTTATTGAATAGTCATTTTGTTCTAGCCCCTATTCTAGGTGCTTTTACATGTATTATCTCATTTAATCCTCACAAAAATGGGATTATGTCTTTTAAAATAAAATCCATTTATATGAGAATATAAACATTGCATGCCATAAACATCTTATGTTGAACCACTTGACTTTAATCTAAAAAAATCAGGCCTTGCCCCATATCAGGATTTGTGTTTCCCTTGAACTTCTGCCAAATTTAGAAATCTATAGAAGTGCACGTGTTCTCTTGTTTTTTTACTTGCAAGTTTGTATTGCTATTACTCATTTAGTGACTATTTAGCAGCATACAACAGGATTCCTTTCCTTCATTGCTCTCCTCATATTCCAGTGGTTAATAGATTCTGTTTCTGATCCTCCATGGATCAGATTAATTTAATATAAACAAACAAAGTCCTAATTAGATAGGGAGACCTACCATAAATTTCTTATGTATCACCCCTCTGCTAGGGGCCTTGGAGTATGGAAACATGACAAATGTGTATGTTGTTAAGATTGACCTATTTATAGATGGAGAATCCTAAAATATTGTGACATGTGCAAAAGTGGAATTATGTACAAACTAGGGAAGTACATGGCAGGAATGGAGCCCACTGGCAGAGTAATTCTTCACAGAAGCTTAGGAGCTGGATTTTTAAGGATTAATACAAGTTGGTCAAAGACAAAGGGCTGGACAGGAGAAAGAATAGGTAGAGAAAATTAGGGATTATAAGCAGAAGCATCGGCATGTATAAACACATGGGAGCATGAAACCGCATGGTTGATCTGGGAAATTGTACATAGATTGTTATTGCTGAAGCATAAAGTGCAAAAGGTGGGGGAGTGTACTTATTATACTTCCTGCTGCTTAAATAAATGAATCTCAAAATTTCAGTGGCTTAACAGAACACAGATTTACTTCTTATTCATGTAAGGGGCAGTGAGGGCATTCCTGATTAGAAGTGCTTTTCTTCTATCCCCATACAGTGATTCAAGGGTCTAGGCTCCTTCCATCTTGTGGTTTTGCCATCCCTCAAGACTTTGTCTCTGTGTCCAGCTGGCAAAAATGGAAAGAGGCAGTGAGGAGAAGGTACATCTACTTCTTCAAATGTTTGAGCCCAGAAGTGACACATCTAACTTCTGTGGACATCCCATTGGAAAGAACTAGTCACATTGGCCCCACCTAGATGCAAGGAGAGCTGGGAAATGTAGTCCTTGACTGGGCAACCACTTTTTCAACAGCAGCTTATGTTATGGAAGGGAGGAGAACCAAGTATGGTGGACAGCTAGCCATCTCAGCCATGAGGAACTATTTGTCCCTTTAGTCACAATGACTTGTCACCGATCAGTTTGATTAAATCTAAATTAGAATTGAAGAGGTATGGTAGCTTTTAGAAGGAGCATAGATGGTAGAAGGGTGGTTGTCTTTTCCACCCTTCCAGAAGCCCCTTGCTTTTTTTCAGAGCAAGTGTGGATCCATTGAAGGGAAGATCGATTTTAGTTATTGAGGGAAGAAGATTATAACCTTCGATTACATTGAATCCTCATTGGAGATATCAAAGAATTAATATACTCACTTTACTAATTCACTGATGGAGATCTCAGATTGTTTTTTTTTTTTTTTTTTTTTAAAGATTTTATTTATTTATTTGAGACAGAGAGAATGAGAGAGAGAGAGCACATGAGAGGGGAGGGTCAGAGGGAGAAGCAGGCTCCTTGCTGAGCAGGGAGCCCGATGTGGGACTCGATCCAGGGACTCCAGGATCATGACCTGAGCCGAAGGCAGTCGCTTAACCAACTGAGCCACCCAGGCGCCCCTCAGATTGTTTTGTTTAGAAGCTGTGTTTATTGTGAAATCACCTGTCCCACAATGATTTCAAGAATTTTAGACGTAAATCCAAATGTTAAAATTTTCAGTGTATGTGAAAAACTTGCATTTTATCCGTAAATTGATTCACTCATTTATTTAACATTTTCTGTGCACTTATTATCTATGAGGCCTGGTACTTCAAGAGGAGAGGTGTAAGTATATTTCTGAGTGGGTAGTATTTAGAAGAGTAGTCCTCAACTTTTTCTACACCAACACAACTAAGGGATACCACATATTCACAGTCAACAACAGTAGCTCATTGTGGCACTGATTTTCAGCCTGTAGAATGTGCTGTACTCTCCCATTCCCACCTGCCGGGGGAAGCAATGCCAAATCTCCAGTGACGGATGTCTATTGTGTGCAGCTTGATAAAGTACTATAGATGATTCTGATATGATGCTCTTTGGCAGGTCATGACTCTTTCCTGTGTCCCACCAATAATTACTGACTCTGAAATTAAGTTGCCACCTCAATAAAAATAAATGGATTCCACATGAGTAAGCCAGAGATCTCCATAATTAGAATGCAGGGGCTCTAGAGAGGAGAAAAGGCAATAGGCAACTGTGCCCCAAGAAAGAATTGTTTTAAAAGTATTACATACCAACACTAGCGAAACCATCCAACTGTGCAATAGCTGCCTAATTACTAAAGACAGCTTTTTGACAGATACTATCTATGCAGGTATTTTTGTACCTGAAACAAAAAGAAAAAAATCCTAATATGCAAATTTAAGACAAAAAATACAAGGAGATAGTTTCAGAACTTGATGTTCTTATACAGTTTGATGACGCTAATGTGCTTGAGTACTGTTGAATAAAAAGGCCCACTTACAATGGGTGTTGAAAATGTTCAATGAAATAAGTCCCTGATGAGTCTTAGGTCCTTTGAAAAGCATGCATTATGCAACCACTAAGCACTATTTGCACAAAATCAAGCAACTGGTCTACTTATACTTTGCTACATAAAACTTTCTCACATTATTTAGATGAATGAATCACCACTATAGTATCTAGCTTCATAAAAGGCGGAGACTCTATCTTGAATTTTTATAGAAGGAAACAATTTGCTACTATTGTGGATAGATATCAATTGTCAACTAAGGTTCTACAGGCCTGGAATAGTTTTTTACCTTCTGTCACTTTGGGGTCAGTTTCTTATTATGAATGAGAAGTTGCCTTTGCCCTTCAAGAAAATGAAATAAAACTAGAATAACCTTCCTGCTTCCACTGCCTGCCTTCCCAGCCTAGTATTTCAGCATCTGAAGAGTTTATTTTTGGATGTCATTAAATACAGCTAGTGATCCTTTAAATGAAATGGATTAAATGGCAAATGGCTTACTATCTTCTACCCTTCAGTTTAGTCACCTGAAAAAATTCACAATTCAAAATATGATTTATAAAATAACCCTAGCTCATCTCTATTTCTCTTATTTCTTGGGAAAAAATTTTTCATTGGTGATAATGCTTCAGTGTATGCTGATGTGAGTATCTTTCATCAATATCTTATGGTAGAAAAGAGACCACCCTCAGTGGTCTCACTTGAGGTTTGGAAATTGCTGTAGCTTCCAAGACTTTATTGGAGAAGGAGACATGTAATTTCTCCCAAGATATATTTTGCCAGTGGAAAGTTTCCTGTCCTTAGGAATTTTCATAAATATGTGATATGTTGAACTATTTTTGTTAATTCTGACAATTTCTTACAAATAGCCCTGTCTACAAAACCTAGGAATATACTGTAGCTGTGACTATGATTTAAGTGATAGTATATATGTCTATGTATACCTATGCACATGCACACACATATATAGTTGTATGTGTGTGTAAGTGTATGTAAAAATATATGTGTATATGTATATATATATATATATATATAGCTGGTGAAATTATGTGAATATACTGTGAACTGTAAAGTCTTTTTATTTTATTTGTAAACTCTTATTGAATAAATTTGATATATAACATTGTGTAAATTTATGGTGTACAGCATGTTACTTTGATACATTTATATATTGTAATATGATTCCTATTGTAGCAATATTCATTGCGTGATTGTTATAGTACAATATTGTCTGTGTTTATTGTACTGTGCATTAGATCTTTATGGTTTATTTAGTACTCATTACAAGTTCATACTCTTTTTTAAACATTTTTTAAGTTTATTTATTTATTTAAGTACTCTCTACACCCAATGTAGGGCTCGAACTCACAACCCCCAGATCAAGAGTCACATGTTCTTCTTACTGAGCCAGTCAGGCGCCCCTGCAAGTTCATACTCTTAAACAACTAAAGTCTTTTTAAAACTGAAGAACTTTATCTCACACAGTTTTTCTTTTTTTATTTCAAAACAAGTCTTTTCTTTAATAATGAGACTTAGAATTGATTGGACACATGAGCAAAAATGGACCTAAAAGTCTTTAAGGAAAACTTGGGTAAAATACCAGGAAAAGTTTTTCTTTTAATGGAACTAATTAGTTTAATTGTGAAATTCATTGGATTTAATGAATATGTATTGAATATCATCTGTGAGTCTAGAAGGTGAGTATGGGAGGGGTGTGTGTGGAGTGAAACACAAAAGAAATCTCCCAAGTTCTCAGTCCCTCAAAAAGTGACAATCTAAGATGGGGCTTAACTGTGGGGCTTCCCATAATTTGTACAAAAATAAATCAGAATCTAATGGTTGCAGTTATTTCCCTCATTGTTTTCTCTCCCATTGTCAGAACTATTTTAATGGCCTGGAATGTGAAAAAATCTACATGACTCATATAATTAGTAACTCTTCCCTCAAAAGGCAATAACATGTAAACTGGATTTCTCACATAAAGTAAACCCACCATCTGGTTTAGGTTAAAGGATTAAAAGGCAAAATATTCATAGCTTATCCTTCTTAAGTTTCCTCAGTTACATGAGAAGGTTAACAGAATAGAAGTACATCCAGGGAATCTGTGGCAAAGTGTAGTTTTTTAAAATTATTAATAAAAATAAATAGACTGAAAATTCCACATCTAACAGTGTTTTAGAAACTATCCTTTTTTTTTAAAATTTCAAGTTTTTATTTAAATTCCATATGGTGTAATATTAGTTTCAGGTGTAGAATTTAGGGATTCATCACTGTGTACAACAGCCAGTGCTTATCACAAGTGCCCTTCTTAATACCCATCATCCATTTAGTCCATCCCCTGCCCACCTCCCCTCTAGCAAC
Source organism: Halichoerus grypus (assembly GCF_964656455.1). Classification (NCBI taxonomy): domain Eukaryota; kingdom Metazoa; phylum Chordata; class Mammalia; order Carnivora; family Phocidae; genus Halichoerus; species Halichoerus grypus. The sequence continues at coordinate 112,211,249 of NC_135712.1, forward strand.
ACTCAGTTTGTTCTTTATAGTTAAGAGTCTGTTTTATGGCTTGCTTTTCTCTCCTCCCCACCATGTTGATCAGTTTTTTTTCTTAAATTCCACATGTGAGCGAAATCATATGGTATTTGTCTTTCTCTGACTGACTTACTTCGTTTGGCATTATCCTCTCTAGCTCCATCCATGTTGTTGCAAATGGCAGATTTCATTCCTTTTTTAACGGCTGAGTAATATTCCATTTGTGTGTGTGTGTGTGTGTGTGTGTGTGTGTGTGTGTGTGTGTATACCACATCTTTATCCATTCATCAGTCAGTGGACATTTGGGCTTTTTCCATAATTTGGCTATTATTGATAATGCTGCTATAGACTTTGGGGTGCATGTGTTCCTTTGAATTAGTATTTTTGTATCTTTTGGGTATATACCTATTGTGTAATTGCTGGATTGTAAGGTAGTTCTATTTTTAACATTTTCAGGAGCCTCCATACTGTCTTCCAGAGGGGCTGCACCAGTTTGCATTCCCACCAACAGTGTAAGAGAGTTCCCCTTTCTCTGCATCCTCGCCAACACCTGGTGTTTCCTGTGTTGTTAAGTTTAGCCATTCTGACAGGTGTGAGGTAATATCTTATTGTAGTTTTGATTGCATTTCCCTAATGATGAGTGATGTTGAGCATTTTTTCATCTGTTGACCATCTGGATGTCTTCTTTGGAAAAATATCTATTCATATCTTCTGCCCATTTCTTAATTGGATTATTAGTTTTTTGGGGTGTTGAATTTGATAAGTTCTTTATAGATTTTGGATACTAAGCATTTATCAGATATCATCTGATAAAGTATCAGAATATTTATCATCTGATAAAATATCTTCTCCCATTCTGTATGTTGCCTTTTAGTTTTGTTGATTGTTTCGTTCGCTGTGCAGAAGCTTTTAATCGTGATGAAGTTCCAATCGTTCATTTTTGCTTTTGTTTCCCTTGCCTCCAGAGACATATCTAGTAATAAGTTGCTATGGCCATTGTCAAAGAGGTTGCTGTCTGTATTCTCCTCTAGGATTTTGATGGATTCCTGTCTTTCATCCATTTTGAATTTATTTTTTGTGTATGCTGTAAGAAAGTGGTCCAGTTTCATTCTTCTGCATGTTGCTGTCCAGTTTTCCCAACACTTGTTTAAGAGATTGTCTTTTTTTCCCAACAGATATTCTTTCCTGCTTTGTTGAAGATTAGTTGACCATAGAGTTGAGGGTCCATTTCTGGGCTCTCTATTCTGTTCCATTGATCTATGTGTCTGTTTTTGTGCCAGTACCATACTGTCTTCATGATTACAGCTTTGTAATAGAGCTTGAAGTCTGGCATTGTGATGCATCCAACTTTGCTTTTCTTTTTCGAGATTGTTTTGGCTATTCAGGGTCTTTGACAATTCCATACAAATTTTGGGATCGTTTGTCTGGCTCTTTGAAAAATGCTGGTGATATTAGAAACTCTCACCTAATAGGAGAAGCAGGCAAACTGTGAGAGAAATACTGATTTATGCAAGTATGGGATAGCCCATTTCCGTCTCACCCTTGCTATAATATCACTTTGCTTATCTTTTCCAGATCAGTAAAGCATAAGTAGACTATCATGACCCACATAGACAGAAGAAAGGAGGGCTAGTGGGTGCAAATGGATGCTCACAGGATCTGATGGTAGGTGTGTACAACTGTAAAACCTTCTGAGGAGTAATTTGGTGATAGGAATCAAGACTTAAAGGTACTCTTTGGCCCAGCAATTCCACGACTAGGAACTTATTTTAAGGGAAAAAAAATCAGAAGACTGTACAAAGATAAATGTATAAAAGTGGTTACTCATCATAAGGCTATGGACTAATGAAAAGTCCTTCCAAACAGAGAATTATTAAATCAGAGGCACTAAGCCAAGTGAAAAGTAACTGAAATTAGTGAAGTAGATTAGGGTATGGGACAATAGGGAGTAGTGGCAATTCGGGAGCACTGCAGACCATGCAGGCAGCTCTAGCAGATGGTTACCATGGGTGGGTGTTGGATCAGGGTTGCCAGAGCTTTTGATTTATCCAAATAACCTGGAAATCTTTATTTTTTGTAAGACATTTTCTAAGTTTGTGTGCAGGAAAAACCAAATGTAGTCGTGGGCCTTAAGTCAGGGGCTGCCACTATCCAACATTTTAACGAAGACATTAATTGAAAACAAAACAAAAACCCCGCAAAGTAAATTATGTAAAAATCTGTAGTAGAACAGAATGCTATTTTACTAAAAATGATGCTATAGTTGTATCTTTGTCAACATATAAAGATAGTCCGGATGTTGCAAAATAGCATATGTAATATGGTCCCAAGTTTTGCAAATACATATGATACATATTTGTTGCATTTTGTACGTAGAGGGAAAAAGAGTTGCATTATGTTCGCTAAAATCAGCATGGCCATCTCTGGGTGAGGAATTCAGGGACAGTTTGATTTTTTATTCTCTATTTTTTCTACTTTGAGTATGTATTATATAATAAAATTTAATTAAAAATAGCAAAATGTGTTTCATTCTACAATGGAAAAGGCGATACAAAATGCAGCAGAACAGAATGAGAAGAACCTGAAGATGGCAGAGAATGTAATAGGAAATTAAGAATGCACTCAAACTGTTGGAGTCAAAAACTAATGCATTCAAAAGCCAATTTGACAAATAGGTTTTATATTAGTAGCAGGGTTATTTTCCAAAAGGGTACCAGAGTTACAAAGATAAATAAGATAGAGTCTCTTCCCTCTAGGAGTCCACGGTCTAATGAGGATCTCCCAGTGTTACCTTTTAATTGTGTAACTTAGAAATGTAATCACAGAATAAAATAAGGGCATAAGGACAAAGGAACTTAGAAATTGGAAAAACTGTAATTTTGTTTTTGTGGCCTGATTTACAATGTCAGGATGATAAAAGTCACAGAAATCGATATCATTATGGAATTATATTTGATTTTAACTGGGAAAATGTCATGACATAATTTTGAGGTATTTTAAAATACAGGGGAATAATTGAATACTAATAATTTTATAAGCAAATTCTACACAGAAAAGTTACAACTGATATATGTAATTTGTTTTCTTGGGATTCCAAATATAATTAGGTAAGTGCCATGTTCCAAATATAATGGCTGCTCCTTTTTTCTAGTGTCAAAAGCTATATAAGGCAGGTATATCTTGGACAAAAATACAAAGAAATTTAGTTTCTAGAAAGGTTCCTCATCATGAAAAGTTGTTAAAAAAAGTCACATACCTCAAAGATGATCCTTTTAGGACACTTTGCTGTAGTTTTTATTATGATGAAAAAAATAGAAGAATTAAAACAATGAAAATTTCAGCTAGTTAAAATTTTAATTTGTGCTTTGTAAAAGCATCTTGTAGAACTTCACAAGAAGCAGTAAAGACAATTAAAATATATACATTGAGCAGTCACTTGCAAAGTGAAGCATGAATTGACATAATGAAATGTGCAAATGACATAAAAATGGTAGGTGGGGAATGATAAGCATAAAGGACACCATAAAACCGAGGGAACTGGCTGACTAGAAAGAGCATATGTAAATAAATGGTATCTGTAATTCACTATATAGAAATGTAAGGTATGATCCTAGACACTAAATTCAAAAGGAATGTGCTGTCAGTAGCCATATGCTCCAAAACATTTAAGAGGAAAAGAATCTCTGCGTATTGGTAGAAAAGCACAATAAATGTTCCTGCATAGGTTTTCAGAGCAATAACCCCCTGCACAGTTCCAAGAGGCACTAATAAATACACCAGGTTTAAGTAGAGGGAATTATGAAAGGATTTTTAAAAGTGTTGCTAGGATCATGTATAGAAAACCCCATGCACTTTCTTTTACTTTAAAAGTAGGGAAATGATAAAGCTTAGAAAAACAACAGTGTAATACCAAAAGGATAAAAATCTAAGATTTACTGAAAATAGAAAAAGAGATACATGAAAGAGCACCAGTCATAATCAAGGCTCAAAGAAAAAGTGTAGGTCACAATTCTGTACTTTTCTAGGGATATCTCTTTTTACAAATCACATTTTCAAACTTGTGTTACTTTGATAAAAACCCCTTTTCAGTGTTTTTGTTAGACTGATCTGAACATTGCACTCCTTTCAAACAAAACCGGATTGGTCCTGAATAAAGAAATTCTTAAACCTTTATCCTTAAAGACTATACCTGGTGGCACTGAGCTTAGATGTTTACCATCCTGATGCACACTTTTCCCATTAACTTCCTCATCAGACTCAGGTTTCCAGGTACACTGGACTTGCAGGAGTGAGATTGTGGCCACAGCTCTAGCTTACTCTGGGCAGAGGCCAGGATGAGAGCACTTGCTGGACCAGATCCGGTTTTAGGGTCCAAACCTTTTTCTTCTCTTTGATCTTTGCTATCACTTCCTCTGCCTGCTCCTTCAGAACCAACTCTTTCCCCAGTGTGAAGTCCGATGTGTAACCCCCATTTCACAGCCATTCTGTGGGGAAGAAGATCAGGGTACTTGCTCTGGGAGGACTCCTGGAATTGATCACATTTTATACAAATTTGAGTTAGGATCATTTGAAATATTATGACTTAAAATATTAATGAAATTTTACTGCCACATCCTACTGGAGATTAAGTGACTTGCTGTGGTAACTTTTCTTACAAGTATTTTTCAAAACCCAAAAGTTCAGGAGAAACCTTAGGCTCTGCTTGCATGTTCTGCATTTATGCTAAAAATCAAGGTCAAGAGAGTTTGTCCCATGTTCCAAATTAAAAACAAAAACAAAAGCAACAAAATCAAGACTTGCATATTTTCAATGACTGACAGGCCCAGTAATTTGCAGACTAGTCTATTTTTATAGCTGGTAAACAGAAATGACAGCTAACCATGTCACAGTCTTACAGGGACTGGCACTTCTTGGGGGGAGGGGTTTGGTCAATATATTACTCCTCTCTTGACCTCCATGGTTATTATACTTCGAAATCTGAAAAACTCTCCTCTAACAATATCATGAACATTCACTAAGAGGTGGAGATAAAGCTAGTGCTAGGTAACTCACCTGAAAGTTAGCAATTTTGGAACCAAAGCTAGATGTCAAGAAACATCACAAAGAAGGCCAAATATTGCCATGCTAATTTAGGAGAGAGCACTCTGCAAAATGTCAGCGATAATATTGAGACAATTAAAAAAAAAAAAAAACAGCCTTAAGCAAAACTACATTCTAAAGATTATAGATATATGCAGGCAGGATATATCCCCAATACTTTCCATTTATTCCATTGGTAGAAATAATCTTGAATAATGCCAGTTTTGAATTATGGGGGGACCCTTAGGAATGCATGCCTCCATTGCATAAAACTCAACTACCCTGTAACTCTGAGATGGCCTTGAGAGGTAACCTTAACTGCAGTCCTTCCCCCACCCCCTACTGTACCCTGAGTCTTCTGAAGCCTGGGGCTTCAGCTTGCTTGAAATTTTTGAGCTCTGATGACCCAGACAACACAAACTCCAGAAGACCAGCAGTACTTGAAAATCTGCCTGCGCTTCACTTGTCTCACTGTTGAGTGGTGTCGTGCCAGCAAACTTTGTTCAATTTGTTCAGTGTAATAGAAGATCAACCAATATACTTGTCATGTACTTTTGAAGACTTATTTTGTTTTAGGTTGAATTATCTGTGTAGATTTTTGGAGGGGGTGGTGTTCATATAGAACACTGCTGAAAAGCCTGGATATATGTCTCTGGTACAAATTCTGAGTTTTTCTATTATATTAGCATCCACAGTTTCTTAGATTGTACCTGATTGGTACTTGATAAACACATAACAAAATGATGGAAAGTATGAAATAAATTTTGTGGTCTTGCCTAGCTGCCTAAACAATATTCCTAATATTTCATCCACAGTAAAATACATTCTGAGCTCCCAATAACTGAGGTGCCGTTGGAACTTACACTGCCGATTTAAATTAAGTCTGGTTTGTAAACAATAAGTTGAGAACCATTGCTGCAAATAGATTATTTGTGTCCACAATTAACGCTGCAGAAAGCAAATTATGCCATATCTCTTAAGCAGCAAAATCCTTTTCTAGTCAACCTATGATGACTGTGCTTTAACTTCCTATCTCCAAGAAATGAATCCATTCTTTTCAGCTGTAATTATCTTAGCTCAGAAGACCTAGGCATTTTTTTTTTCTGCAGAGTCTCAATGATTCATCATAAGAAACAGAAACTGGCCAAAATAAATTGTGCAAAGATTCCTCAGGGAAAAGAGCTACATAACTGATTGTGGATTCATTTTTGCAGTCAGTATGCTTTCTGTAAGTTAATTGTGTCCATTTAAGGTCATCAAAACAAAGCAAAACACAACAAACAAACAAAATACATTTCACTTAGGACATTTTGTTAATGATAGTTTTGTATCTTTAATAAAGATGCACATGTATTCCCATCAATAGTGGGCTAATAATGCCAAGTTTATGAAATTGCAGCCTCTGAAAAGACATATGCATCTCTGTCATGCTGTTTCTTGGCCTCACGTTGGTTCAGAAAGATAAATACATCTAATGATTATTGTACCGCTTAATGGCCTACTAGATCCATAAGGGATTTCATAGACCAGTTTCAAAGAATTGTGAAAAGCAAAATTATGATTTGAACATGAAATCAAAATCTTTCGGTTTTAGTGAAAGAAAACTAAAGATGGAGGGCAGCTTACAAAGTGGTGAATGTTTGTGGCTTATGGCATGTTTCCTTTTTTTTTTTTTGTATAGAAAATCTAGATAGAACTTAAAAAATTTACAAAAGGAACTCATATATAGCAAGAGTATACGCTAACATGGAAGATGTTAATAGTGCTATTAGCCAGTGTGATTTCTATCATTATCAGCCATTATTCTAAGAATGGTAAGTGGCAGATAAAGAGCTCAGCTGAAATTTCCATCTTTTTTGTAGTCAGCATGTAAAATGCATATACTATCTCTAAATTGTCACCCTTTTGTCACAAATTGCTCATTATATTTGCTTAGACTTGTGAAATGGAAAATATTTTATTTAAAGGAAATAAAGGCAGGAAACATTGAGTAAAAGACCTGTTACTGTTTCTAGAATGTGTATTTTAAAATCTTTAGTAGTGGTCCTAGACTATGGATGAGTCAATAGAAGCTAGGAAATCTGGCAATTAAAAAAAAAAAAAAAAAAAAAAGGAAGGAAGGAAAATAAAAGAAATGGGAAAAAGGGAAAAAAAAAAAAAAAAAGCTGAACTGTGACTAATGTGACCTGGAGAGAAGCTCTAGATTTTTTTTTTTTCTAATTAAAAGTAATTTTGAAAGCCTCATTTGAAAAGGACCTCAATGAAGCAGTTCAGGAAGCTCTTGAAATCATCTATAAGTGACTTATTTCAATCAGGAGTTATGCTGGTTAATATTTAGTGATTAAATATGCATATATAAGTGAATATAATGCTACACATGAAAAGTTGTTAATACTTATGTATCACATTCAAGGATTAAAAGGCAGATAGGATATACAAGAATTTTGGTCTGATCTAAAGACCAAAAGACAGAAAAGGAAGTAAGGAGAAAAAAGGAGAGTTTATATTGTTCTCTTTAGGAAAGAATGTGGCAATATTAATTTAATTTTTTCCAGGATAACATAATCTCTGACATTTAGTTGCTATTCTACTTTTGGGACTGTTTCTTAGATGCTTAATGTTGAAACAGTGACTTGACATCCTAAAGCCAGGAGATACCATGTTGCAGAATTTGAATTTATGTTAAACTTTTCTTTATGCAGAATTTAAACAGTTTGTACTTTGTAAATGTCCAGTAAATAGAATTTAAATTCATGTAGTATGCAATGAGGATGGTTGTACATAGCAATAACCCATAGATTACCAGACCTTCAAGTGATTTTTGAACCATCATCATAGAAAAATTAAATTTTGTTCTGGGGTAGCCTCAGTACAAAACTGGATTTGAAATCTGTAAGAATTTTGAATATGTATATAACACGTACGAAAGCTCTTAGCTTATCAAAAAAAAATTAACTATCTCCTGCCATTCTGACTGCATTAGAATTGACTGCATCATATTATGGTCTCTAAAAAATGCTATTTAAAAGGAAAATGTTCCATGAATGGGTAAGCCTTTATAATATAGAGGGCATTATTATAAACATTAAAAATATATTTATTAAAAATAAGCATTTCTTTTTAGGGTATTTGAATAAGTGTTTGACATCCACCATTTTAAGCCAGGGCACTAAAACATTGCATCAATAGTGTGTGCAGTCTCTAATATATGCTTTTTAATCATTCTTCTTGCTTCTTCAAGCAAAAACAACAGCTTACACTCATTGGCATTAAATGACAGAAATCACAGTTAGTAATTCTGGTTGAAGTCTTTTGTTAATACCTCATATTTATCAAAAAATTCCCTGTTCTAGGTTATAATGTATACTGCAATTGAAAAAACACAAATGGTACCAGAGAGCATACGGTTTTTTAATTTCCTTAAAAATAAAAAGCTAGGGAATTAAATGCCTGCTAATGAAGTGTTACATTTCTTAGTTTTCTGCAACTCATTTTAATTGAAAAAAAATCCCTTAAAGTGTCTCCCATTTTCCAATTCTCAGAAGAGAAATAAGAATGATATATAAAAGAACATGCAGTTCAATGACTAAAAAACTGAAGCAAAAGGAGCCTTTCTTTTAAAAATTTGCATTCTTTATATATACGTGAGAAGAGGTACAGAGTTCAGATGTTCAGATTCGTTTTTAACAGATTTTTCAAACATTCGGATAGATATTTCTGTAGAATAATCTTAGTAGTTCATGGGAGTGACAAATGAACATTTTAGGCTCACCTGACCCCTGGCAACACTGAACTAAATTACCTGTTCTCCAAACAGAGCCCTCTATACATCTCTTTCTTCCTTGAAATGCCGATTAAAACAGCAAGAGGCTGATGAAAAATATGTTGTGTTGACACAGGCATAAAGCAATAATGGAAATGTGAGAAATCATAGTGTGACTGTGGGACCGGGTACAATTTGGATTGTAAGATATGAGTAGACTTCCTGAGGCTCGGTGCCATCCTCAGAGAAGGGCAATAGTCTGAGGGCTGGGGACAAGTTGAGGGGCTTAGCCCAAGGGTGGCAGAGTGAGCTTGTGTCTGTAAGGGAGCCTGAATGACCTGGGACACCTAATTTCTCCTCTATGCTCTGCCTCTTAACCAAGGAAATAATTGTGCTGTTCATGAAGAACTATGTTCCAATATTAACCTTAGTTTTGAGAAACTTTGTTATTAGCCATGAAATGAATGTAAGAAGCCCAGGGAAGTGTTCCCACATATTCAGGACATTGTCTCTATAGCCCCGTCGGAAGTTAAAGGGGGAGAAGGTGATGAGGAATATGGAAGAAGGAGGAGGAAGAGTTATGCCTGAAGGGAAAACAGGGTGAGAGGAAGAAGAGGGAGAAAGAGAAAGTGGAAGAGAAGGTGGAGAAAGAAAAGAAATAGCGTGAGAGAAGGCTAATGTCTGTTTTTTCAGGTGAACCATGCTCACCTAAAATCATATGTGTGAAAGTGTCTTTTAAGTGGTCAAATACTGTGTGCGTGTGCACCTGTGTGTACACAAGAGGACACTTGAGCCTCCATGCAAGTGCCTGTGCAGTGCTCACTCAGGCATCCTCCAAGAATGCCGAGTGGGCACTTGGCCTCAGGGTGGCAGGGACCTCAATGATACGATAGACAGAACTCTGTAGTCTCTGAGAGTACTGTGGACTGGGCTGCCAGGCCTGTGGGGCTTTGCCACATATCCACACTGAATGTTTGTTTTTCTTTTTTTTTTTTTTTACACTTCCTTAATCTCCTCTGCTATTTGGCTGTCCAGTTTCCAAAATTCTGAGATGCCTATGACTTTGTTCTGAAGGAATTTCAGTACCCGAGATGTCTTGGTATTCAACCATGCAACAGAGCTGTTTTATTTATCTAGACCCTGTCTTTTTCTGGAAGGATGTCGTATTTCATAACCAGAACAGGGAAAATGATAGTATCTGCTTCAAACTCATGAAAAGCAATGGGGACTATATCTGAATGAATTTACCTTTTTGATAGGAATGTACTCTTCTAGAAAATATGGAACATTTACAGTGTGCAACTTTTACACGTTTCCCCAGAGTACACATATTTCTTTTACTCATTTATATACCTATTTTTGCCACTTAGGATTCAGAGCAGCAGTAGAGACCATATACACAGGGCTGCCATTTTTAAAAAATGGATCATGAGACTACTTGAGTGGGAATCAAAGCAGGGGTGAAAAATCCTATAATAAAGTAATTATTCCCTTTATAAATCAGTTCATCAAGGAATTCTTTAAAGTCAAGCTGATTGCATGCAATAATCATTGATTTACTTGACACAGATGAAGGAGAGGATGACATTTCAAGCTAAAATTTAGGTACCACTAGTGCATGAAGATCAATTACAATAAGGGTGAAGGAAGGGAAAAGATGATCAATTGCCGGAGTTTTAATTCACATACATTCTCCCCTTTCAACCTCCAGAGCTAAATTCTGAGACCTTTTTGATTAGATAAGTTCACCAGAGGCCTTTTGCATGGGAGCTGAGGATTCTCCTTGGGAAGCACTTACCCTGAAGAAAAAGGCACCTGGACCAAGACACTGAATGAGTGAGAAAGTCTTTTTGAGTAGAACACAGTAACTGACCCTCAGCTTTATCTTCTGTCTTAAGCGTCCTTACCCCTGACTCATGGGTGAGGCCAGTGCAGATTAAGGAAAAAAAAAAAAAAGAAGAAGAAGAAGAAGATAGCAGGAGGGGAAGGGGGGGAAATCGGAGGGGTAGACGAACCATGACAGATGATGGACTCTGAAAAACAAACTGAGGGTTCTAGAGGGGAGGGGGGTGGGGGGATGGGTTAGCCTGGTGATGGGTATTGAGGAGGGCACGTTCCGCATGGAGCACTGGGTGTTATGCACAAACAATGAATCATGGAACACTACATCTAAAACTAATGATGTAATGTATGGGGATTAACATAACAATTAAAAAAAAAAAAGAATTAAAGCATGTACCAGAGAGACCTGTTGACCTGAAAGCTTTGCAAGTCAGGGGAACACAAATAGCACAGATTTAGAGATGCCTCTAGACATAGGGAAGCAGGAAGGGGAACAGACACCTTGTGAGCCCTTGAGGGACGACTCTTCCTTGAACAGTGGGAACATCAGTTGGCAAGTTCGGTCCCTGGGGAAAGATGGAAGAACAGTATCACAGCTGCTGTGGGAGTCACCTTGGGAATCATCACAAATATTTGATGGGGATTTTGTATGGCGCTGAAGGTTTTGAATTTTCTGTCAGTCCAGAGCCAGTGAGATGTGAATTACAATTTTTGCTGTGATCCTATTATTTCATAAAGTCTAGGAATATTGAGTTCAAACAGAAATTTATATTTTTGGGTAAGACGAGCTGGAATTTTAGCCTGGTTTGACGTTTCAGTGTGCTTACAACAATGTTATTGGCTTGCAGGCATTTTGAATGACCCTTGTGGGGAAGAGACTTCTGTTTTTAACCTCAGAAACTGTCAGAGCGATTTAGCACTTTAGGGGAATCTGGATGGAGGGTTATGTTCTTGCCAATAGAAATTGGGATATAAAACAACTCTAGAGGGATGCCTGGGTGGCTCAGTTGGTTAAGCGCCTGCCTTCTGCTCAGGTCATGATCCCAGGGTCCTGGGATTGAGTCCTCATTCCATCTGACTCCTTGCTCAGCAGGGAGCCTGCTTCTCCCTCTGCCTGCTGCACCCCGTGCTTGTGCTTTCTCTCTCTCTCTCTCTGACAAATAAATAAAATCTTAAAAAAAATAAAATAACTTCAGGCTCACAGTTAAACAAGCTCCAACCATGGCCAGCATACTAGGAGCTTTCCTGGAATGTGTCTGGAAGGTGTTTCTGCCTGAGCCGGTCGCCACAACAGCTCCACTCACCTGGCAGCACAGCAATGTGGCATCGTTGGTTAAACCCCTTGTTAGTAGATCTTTACACAATTCATACACAGTAATGTCCTACTTGGCTAGAGGTCAGACTCCCAGCACCCTATGTTCCCTGTAATGCAAACTTACAAGTAAGCAAGAAAAGGTCCTTGTGTACCCAAAATAGACTATGTCCCCAGACTAAAACCATGGACTTCCCTTCTTAAAGGCTTATGTGCTGTCACGTAGAGATTGTTTATTCTTACTTCACTGAGGTCATAATAATTGTGGGTTTTCTGGTTTCCCAGCTCAAAGTAGATTAGAAGTAACAAATTAGAAAGGGGCAAGGGAACGTTATAAGCAAACAAACTGGCAGTAACGAAGTGACGTTTATTAGGTAAGGAAGGGGGAAGCAAAAAATTAAGAACACAAACACAGAACTGTGTGTGTTTTGCAGAATTACGCAGTGATAATGATTCATAATGATGGCACAGTTATCAAAAAGGCCAATTTATGTTCAGCAGTTGCTATTTTAAAAAAGGCAGAGAAGAATTTAATATAGTTTTCAAAAATTTACATAAAATGATATAAAAAATAGGTTTGAGCATCCAAAGGGGTACGTTTGAGCTATCTAGATGAAATGCATGGTCTGCCTCCTTCCCAAAGATGATTACTATATTTGAATTCTTAGAGCACTCTATTTGTACCTTTCTAATGGCACTTGCTGTTTTCATCATTGTATTACAGTCATTTGAGTTCATGCTAAATGCCATTTAACTCACTTGGAGGCATGGAGGAAGCTGGATTTAGTCTCTATCATGCCATGATGTATGTGACTTTGATGAGTCAGTCTCTCTGTGCTTTAGCTTTTTTATTTATTAGACATGGAATTTGGAACAAATGAATTTGAAGTCCTTCCAGTTTGTAAATTGTATTGCTTTATTTAGTAAATTATAAGAATTTGATAGTGATGTGCCGAAGTATAGATGGGTCCCAATTTTACACATTAAGGACATCTGTAGTCACAACCAAACCAATTACATGAGCCGATTGCCTGATAAATTATCATCCCTTGCAACATAAATAAAGGCAATTTTTTTTCCAGTTATATTTGGCTTCTGTTTTTCTTTATTGCTTGGCAACCATTTTCTCTTCTGATATTACTTTGGAAAAAATGTCTTTGCTATTATCTCAGTCTCTGTGGTCCTAGTGAAGTGACCTCATCCATTGGCTCTAGAATGGTCAAATGACCCAGGCCCTGCCAATCAGCATAAGCCATCCTTTAGAGCAGAGTGATTGGTTCAGTGATGGACATGTGACCCACGCTGATCCAGTAGAAGTCACTTCCAGGACATTTTTTGGAGATAGTCACACATTAAGGAAATGTGTAGAAGTTGTACCTTGTTAATGTTTTATATATATATATTTTAAAGATTTTATTTATTTATTTTAGAGACAGAGAGAGAGAACAAGGGGAGGGAGGAAAGGAAGAAGCAGACTCCCCACTGAGCTGGGAGCCGGCCGCGGGGCTCCATCCCAGGACCACGGGTCATGACCTGAGCCGAAGGCAGATGCTTAAATGACTGAGCCACCCAGGTGCCCCAATGTTTTGTATTTTCTGAAAGAGTACATTCCTATAAAAATACAAGTACATTGAGATATAGCTCCTGTTAATATATAAATCAATGTATATCAGCACATATATTTCTTTCATTTTCTGAGTAAATTAAATTACTTACTGTAATTTGTAACACACATTGGCTACTAACACAAATTGGTCATAAATCATAGTAATGAGTTCCAAAATTTTGTTGATTTTAGATATTATTGATGTGATTTTTTTGCATGCATTTGTCCATTGCTAAATAATTTTCCACCCAGATGCTGATTTGAAGTGGGAAATGATATTAACCCCTTTCAATGACTTTCCCACCCTTACAATCTAATTTTAGAACATTTTCATCATCCCCCAGATTAGTTGTCCTGCCTCATTCCTCCACCACCTATCACCACCCCCCCTCACTCCCTGCCCTGCACCTTGCTGACTGTAAGCAACCACTAATTTACTTTCTGTGTCTATCAATTTGTCTATTTTAGATATTTTATATAGATGAAATCATACAACCTGAGGTATTTTTGAATGTCTTTTACTTAACATAATGTTTTTAAAGTTCATCAATGTTGTAGTATGCATAAGTACCTCTTTCCTTTTTTTTCTCAATAATATTCTGTTGTATGGATATGCTACATTTTGTTTAACCATTTATCAGTGAATGAAAATTTGGTTGTTTCCATCGTCAGAATACTGTGAATAATAATACTATGAATAATAATTTAGTTTTTGTGTGGACAAATGTTTTCATTTCTCTTGGGTTTATACCTAGGAGTGGGGTTGCTGGGTCATGTGGACTTAGAGATCTTAAACTCCGGTCTATGAGTCCTGTTCTGTTCTCTTCCATTTACTCAAGGCTGCTTTTTCATCTTCTATATAATTTATTAGAAGGATATACTACTGAGATTTTAACTTCGGCTTTGTTCTTCGTTCTATGAGAAGTTGAATGAATAGTAGTAATTTTCTTCTCTCTGTCCCTGACATTACCCAACACACCACCTTCAGAAAATAGTCTTGCCAATTTGTTCTGGGATCTCTTGTCCCAAGGGAAATTAAAGCTATTTCATGTTTCAAAGGCAATAAACAAGCCCTATGTAGGCCATTTGGGGAAGGGATGGGAGAGTGGAGGGTTTGGGTTTTGTAAATTTCTAAGAGATATTTAGGATGTGTTTTCTAAATGGAGGGAATAGTTGTGTGTATTTATTGGGAGAAATCTGGGGAGCAGTGTGTGAGATGCCCCTGTGGCTATGGATAGCTATCAAAGGCACCTCTCTGACCTATCTGGAGATACAGCGAAGGACCAGAAGGTAACAATAATAAATGAAATTGTAGTAAAGGTGGTGACCACCAAAGTTCAGGTTCCCTGGTCTCCTGGAGCTGCATAAATTCCCAGGGTCCATGCATAATCTTGAAGGTGCCAGACTCAATAGTGACCAGGACTGGACTGATTGTGCCAAATCTGGTGGATGTAGCCATATTGATTTGGGGGGAAAAAAAAGTTATTTAGGTGCTAAAAAGGGACTAGCTACCTCTGTTTTAAGTTTATAAAACATGACAAGTTATATACCAGTGCTTTAAGATATATAAACAATCATGTTTTTAAATAGCATAAGTAACACTATTATCGACTGCATAATTTCCTTTATTTCAAATAGACAATAACTGATAGGGTAATTTCACTGAACCATAGAGAAAACAATTACCAATATAAGGACCATCTAACATTCCATGATGTCCAGATGTGAAAATTGGCAGCCATAGTCATTACTTTTTGTTTCATGCCATTGGAAAGCCATTTTTAAAACAGGAAATGGTTATGAAACCTGTTTAGCAGGAAATATTTAACAAGTTATATTTAAATGAGCACAACTTTCAATGACTTTTTCCCTCTTTTCGAAAGTGTATTTTGGCTTCAGTATTTTTGTTGAGAAAACAATAATAATTGATCATTTATGGATTGCCTACTAGTTCTTGATATTTATTGGATGCTTGACATAAATTGTCTCTTCTAACTTTTACAAAAGTGAAAGTTTTTGGTGGATGTGATTTTCATTCTTTTATTAATGAAAAACAGGGGCTCAGAAGATCAAGGAAGCTGCCCAAAATCATACATATAGTAATTGGTCGAGTTAGCTTTTGATCTTGGTCTTTCCACCATGTTTTGTTCTGAGAATTATTAATTATGGTAATAATTCATATTATATTATTGTATGCCTACTATGTGCCAGGCATTTGGGTTAGAGTATCAGGGATGGACCAATTGTAGCTAAGTTCTCCCATATTGTCACTTAAATTTTAACTGTCTTCGACATTTCCCTCTCATCTCCTTAACTACTTGATTCGTCCTTCTCATCTCCCTCCCTATTTATATCCGATCAGCACCACCACTTTTTTTTTTTTTTTTTTTTAGATTTTATTTATTTATTTGACAGAGAGAGAGACAGCAAGAGAGGGAACACAAGCAGGGGGAGTGGGAGAGGGAGAAGCAGGCTTCCTGCCGAGCAGGGAGCCCGATGCGGGGCTCGATCCCAGGACCCTGGGACCATGACCTGAGCCGAAGGCAGGCACTTAACGACTGAGCCACCCAGGCGCCCCAGCACCACCACCTTTTTAATAGTGTCCTGATAGTGCACTTCCTGCTCAAGATGTTCTAGTAAAACAAGTTATATATGACATAAAGCAAGGAAAGAAAAACATCAGTGAGGCATTGCATTCACCAGGCTTCCTGGGAACAGCTGAGTGTGAACCTTAACCACAGGTTTAGGTTTAAGGAGGTTTAAAGAGAAAAATAATTTACAATGTCAAGTACTATATGGACACATGTACATTTTATGCCACAATCAATCCAAACATATCAATAAGACCTTTGAAGCAAAGTCTTAATGTAATAACATGTAGTTTCAGAAATGCAGAGTAACACTGAAGATAGATTTAGCAATTTCAAAGTGCCAGAATCATTTAAGGAATTAGCCCCAAACTCCATCTACTCTAAATCACATGGATTCATCCTCTTTCTTCTAAATATGGGAACTGGGAAGTAACTTGTTATTTGATTAGATTTTGACCAAACACATAAACAACCAGGAGAAATCACCAAAAATATGAAAGTGGGGTACCAGTTCTCAGAACTTTCTAAATCTTGTACATACATACATACATACATACATACATATATACATAAATACAGGGCAAAACAAAAACCTCAAATGCCAAAAATAAATCAAAGTGAAATAGCATGTAATGTATTTCTTCCTTCTACCCTAAGTGTTTCTGTGGGGTAAATCAGCTTGAAGGAATTCAAGTTCTGTTTTGATTTTTTCACCACTTATATTGCCTGCCCCAGGGATTTATGCCTTGCCTGACTGAGCACCCAAATCCTGAAATAGAGTGAGCATTTGGCCTGTGTACCCTCACTTGAAGAGTATTGGAAGTATTAAACTCTGGACTGAGACCAAATGCTCTGACTGGGTCTGCAGATAAAGGATGACTGTCTGAACTTGTTTATTTTTGCAGTGGGGGTAATTAAATTTTATTTCATGTGTTATTGTATACCGAGAATGAATTAGTATTATTTAAAAGTAAATGCCTAAAATGTTCATTTTTGAATTGTTTTGTTTTCAGTAATCCCCATAGTCTTGTCATTTTTTTTCATGTTCCTTTTTCATTAGTGGGAACATTTTATATAATAATAGAACTGTAAAAGCACTGCGTTTTCATTTTGCATTGGTTTAATCCCTTATCTAAATGTTCAGCTGTTCTTCATTGTTTTGTTACATACACACATTTTCCTTCATTACTGCTTCCTTAAGTAAAAGAGGAATGCATTGAAATAATCCAAGTCAATCTATGGACTTTGTAATATGTGAGTTTCTCTGCCTGTGTAGAGAGTGTCACATTCATTTCAGCAGATTAATATTGGGCTTTAGTCCCTCAAAGTTGGCTCTTTTTATTTTTTATTTTTTTAGATTTTATTTATTTATTAGACAGAAAGAGAGAGTGAGAGAGATCACAAGTAGGCATAGCAGCAGGCAGGAGGGAGAGGGAGAAGCAGGCTTCCCGCTGAACAGAGAGCCTGATGTGGGACTCCATCCCAGCACTCAGGTCATGATCCTGAGCCAAAGGCAGTTGCTTAATTGAATGAGCCAGCCAGGTGCCCCTCATAGTTGGCTCTTGAGGGACTTTTCTTTCTTTTTTTTTTTTCCTTCTCTCTACTTTTTATTCCTACAACCTGTGGGTTTCCTGTCAAGGGGGATCTTTTATATAATATGTATTAGTATAATGAATCCCAGAGGTTTAATGCAATACAATTTTGTTTTTCACACATGCAAAGACTAGTGGTGGTTAGTGGGGAAAGGAAGGGAGATCTTCTGTATGTGTCTCCCTTCATACCTTCAGCTCAGATGATGAGCTCTCTAACTCTCATGTGCCTCTACAACCTCAACGTTTTTCACATCTAACAATATGGAGAGTAAAGAGAGTGTGTGAAAGGTTTCAGCGGTGTTTAATGGGTATGTAATGGTGAGGACTAGAATTGATATTCTTTACTGACTCCATCTTAGATACATAGTCCCACCTAGATATAAGTGTGTGGGAGCTAGGAATGGGAGTTTTCTTGTATGCAAAGGAGGAAAATGAGATGGTTTGACAAACATTATTTCCATTGCATCATATGCTTCTTCCCAGGTGCTGGGGTAATTGCTTTCTACCTGAACCAGTAATACCACAATGGTTATGGGGAAAGAGACCATCTAATTAAGAAGGCAAAATACACCAAAAGATATTTCAAAAATATTACTCCCATTACCTTTCTAAAGCCCATGTTGTGGTTCTCTGTTGTTCTTGTTGATCCTTAGATATTTCAGGTCTGAATTTTGATTAATAAAGGCTGGTTTATTTTTGTTCTCAGTCTCCTAATTTGTAGAATGGGACCCGTAAAATAACTGACCTGCTAGGCATGTAATTGGGGGTAGTAAAGTGATTGCTAAGCCTTGAGAAAAGTAGTTTGAAGGCATTACTTTCTTAATATATTTGAGTTCCCAAATACAGCACCTTTGTTGGCCAAAGCTGAACAAATGTTGAACAAATGTGAATGTTAATTCACAAAACACTTTCAAAAGCAAGGTGTGTACAGCTGGAAATATTTACATTATTTTATATATACGTTAAGAATTATAATTGTAGGGGTGCCAGGTGGCTCAGTTGGTTAAGCGCTCAGCTTTTGACTTTGGCTCAGGTCATGATCTTGGGGTCCTGGGATTGAGCCCCGCATCGGGCTCCATGCTCAGCAGGGAATCTGCTTCAGGATTCTCTCTCTCCCTCTGCCCTTCCCCTGCTTGCCTTCTCTCTCTCTCTCTAAAAAAACATAAATCATAAAAAAAGTAAAAGAATTATACTTGTAAGTGGCTATTTCCCTTGCCTAAATCCTGCTGTAGGTTTGAAACTTCAACATATAATAACTACTAAATAATCATCAACATGCAATAAGTTGAAACTTCAGCTTGTAATAACTTCAACATGTAATAACTACTAAATAATCAACAACATGCAATAAGTTGAAATATCAACATATAAGAACTATGAAATTCAAAAACCATTGGGGAAATGGTTCCAGAATAGCATAAACATGTCTAGGATTATCTTAGAATACAAAAATAACTTGAAATTATAATTATGTAATTATAATTATAATTATATAATTGTAATACCACCTAATTTATCTTGAAACATTTTTAATTTATAGTTGATGTTTCTTCTTTTCTCCTCCAAAAAATATAGGTTAACTTGCACCATTAAATGATCGACCTTTAATTTTTCATTATTAGAATTTTATCAGAGGATTAATGTGTACTTTTAAATGCTTTTGCATCTTATCATCGCAAAAATATCAAGCAGAGGATGAATAATGGGGAAATTGATGTTAATGTCTTCTGGCTCAGGATATAAGTTATTATTTGACAGCTATGTCCAAAGTAATGGAAACCAGTGCTCTCTTGCATGGTGACTTAATTTTTATGCCTGATTTCATGTCACATAAAATATTTCCTGTAAATATTTCCTAATTTGAGGTTGTGCATTAAAAAATTCACTGGCCAGGGGCCATAACAATAAATGTAATTGAATATAAGTTTTAATGGCTTAAAAGCTATAGTTAGTGTTCTTAGTCCTTTCTTCTTTGGAAATGGCTAATTTCATTCATCTCACATGTTTGTTTCTGGAATATTTTAATGATTATTTCTTAGAATCCTGTTAATGCTTCATGAAAGGTTGAGACACATTAGCAATTATCATTGGTGACAGAGGTATTACAGTTCTAGAAAGCAACATATGGTTCCGTTATGTCAGAAATAGAAAAGAAATTAAGACAAGGATGAATTTTTCTCCTATACAATAAACTTTTTATTTTATACATGGAAGTAATTTCTGCACTTCTGCTATTTTGTGACTAGGAAAACATATACATTTAAAAGTCAGAGCCTCTTTGACATAATTTCCTGACTCATATTTAATGTACATTAATTTTAATGGCTCTTACAATACAGAAAATTTTAGAATGGTCTTGAAAATAGGAAAACTATACACATAATCTCAAATGAAATGTTTGGGTTCATTGTAAAATGAAATGCTTTAAGGAAGCCAGTTCAAGATGGCAATGTTTGAAGACTCAACTCACCTCCTCCATGGAACAAATCAAACTATACCTATTAATAGAACAATTCTTCCTGAAGAAGAATTGAGGGCTGACTGAATAGCTACTGAACAACCAAGACAGAGGGAATAGCAAGAGAACAGCAAGAGAGATGGAGACATGATAACAAAGGGAACCCCCCCAATGCTGTGAATGGCATTGGAGAGAGATAGCACTGGGGGAACAGGAACAGATACCTCTGTCCTTGGGCACAGAAAAACAAAAACAAAAACAAAAAACCTTGCCTGAGTCCTGCTGTAGGCTTGAAATAACATATAAAAGAGACAACACTAGAACTCTGCCAAACAGTGGAGGAGCTGTAGGAAAGCTCTCCAGGTCAAAGGGACTGGAGAACAACACAGTTTACAATCCCATCCCACCTTAAAAGACTAGACTGGAGCAGAGTCCGGATGCCATAATGGGTGGGTCCAGTTGTCTCAGGGAGCTTGTGACTTCTGTGAGCCTAGGGTCCACAAGCCCACACCAGCCCTAGCTGCACTGGGACACAGAAAAAAAAAGCCACAGTTCAAAAGGGCAGAGGAACTGTGGGAACACTATTTCCCCCTCCACCTTAAAAGCCCAGACTGGAGCAGGACCTGGTTGGCATAAGGGGTAGGTTCAGATGCCATAATTGGAGGATCCCCATACTATCATGGGCAGTCTCGGTGCCATAAAGTCAGGTCTCATCATCAGAGCTTTCGACTTCAGTGTGCCCAGGGTCCCCAAGCTGACACCAGCTGCCCTGTGGTCCTGGGCCATGAAAACAGCCACAGGTGTGTGTGTGTGTGTGTGTGTGTGTGTGTGTGTGTGTGTGTGTGTGTGTTAACTGATTTATTTTATTTTACTTCAAAAAATTTATCTTTTTAAAAATTTCTTTTTGTTTTTTTCTTGTTCTCTTTTTTCTTTCACTCTTTTGCATTTTTCTTTTTCTCCTTTTTCCTTTTCGTTTTTCCTTCTTTTATTTCATTATTTTCATTTCATTATTATTATTATTATTTCTTTTTTCCTTTATTCTCTCTGTAAAAAGCTATGGTTTAAAAGAGTGACTAGCATATACAGCTATAGCTTCAGCCAGCCAGCAAAAGTTACCAAGCACACTGAGTCTGTATAGGGTTCACCATACAGAAGACTACTCCTTCAGCTTTAGGAGAAGTAGTCATTTTGCCTAACCCATAGAACAAACACAGAAAGTCAAGCAAAATAAGGAGACAAAGGAATATGCTCCAAAAGAAAGAAAAAGAAAAAAACTTTAGTAAAAGAATTAAATGAAACAGAGATAAGCAATATGCCTGATAAAGAATTCAAAGTAATGATTGTAAAGATACTCATTGGGCTGGAGAAGAGAATGGGGGAACTCAGTGAGACTTAATAAAGAAATAGAAAATATTAAGAAGAACCAATCAGAGCTGAAGAATATAATAACTGAATTAAAAAAAAAAACAAACTAGAGGGAATCAGCAGTAGATTAGAGGATGCAGAATAATGTATCAGTGGTCTGGAAGAGAGAGTAATGGAAAACACACAAGCTAAATAGCAAAAAGAGAAGAAATGAGGATAGACTGAGAGCTCTTGGACAATATGAAGTGAAGAAACATTTGCATTATAGTGGTCCCAGAAAAGGAGAGAGAGAGCAAGATGTATAAAACTTATTTAAAGAAATAATAACTGAAAACTTCCCTAACCTAAGGAGGGAAATTGGTATCCAAGTCCAAGAAGCACCAAGAGTTCCAAACAAGAAGAACCCAAGGAAGTCCACACCATGGCACATAATAATTAAAGTGTCAAAAGATCAAGATAAAGGATCCTAAATCAGCAAGAGAGAAACAAAAAGTTACCTACATGGGAAAACCTGTAAGAATATCAGCTGATTTTTCAGCAGAAATTTTGCAGGCCAGAAAAGAGGAGTGTGATATACTCAAAGAGCTGAAATGGAAAAACCTACAACCAAGAATACTCTACCCAGCAAGGTTATCATTCAGATTTGAAGGAGAAATAAAGAGTTTCTCAGAAAAGTAAAAGATAAAGGATTTATCACCCCTAAACAAGAAATGTTAAAGGGACTTCTTTAAATGGAAAAGAAATGGCTATAATTAGATATAAGAAAAATATGAATAAAATGATGTAAAATATGACAACATATACATAAAATATGGAGAAGGGAGTAAAAAGGGAAGAGAAGAAAAAGAAAAAAGATTTTTCTTTATCTGTTTTTTTCTTTCTTTTCTTTTTTTTTAAGAATATGATTGAATTTAAATGATCATCAAATTAATATGGACTACTATTTACTTAGGATGTTATATACAAACCTCATAGTAACCACAAATCCAAAACCTATGATAGATACACAAAAAATAAAGAGAAAGAAAGTCAAACAAAACACTACAGATACTCACTGACCACAAAGAAAGGGAGCAAGAGAAAAAGAAAAGAACAAGAAAGAACCTCAAAAACAACCAAAAACCAAATTTTAAAAATGGCAATAAGTACATACCTATGAATAATTACTTTAAATGTAAATGGTCTAAATGCTGCAATCAAAAGACATAGAATGGTGGAATGAATAAAAAACAAGACCCAGCTATATGCTGCCTACAAGAGACTCACCTCAGACCTAAAGACACATACAGACTGAAAGTGAAGGGATGGAAAAACATTCACCATGCAAATGGAAATGAAAAAAAGCCAAGGTAGCAATACTTATATCAGACAAAATAGACTTTAAAACAAAGACTGTAACAAGAGACAAAAAATCACATTACCTAGATAGAGAGATCAATCCAGAAGAGGATATAACAATTGTAAATATCTACGAACCCAACACTGGAACACCTAAATACATAAAGCAAATATTAACAGACAGAAAGAGAAAAATTGATGGTAATATAATAATAGCGGGGATTTTAACACTCCATTTACATCAATGGATAAATCATCTAGACAGAAAATCAATAAGGAAACAATGTCTCTGAATGACATATTGAACCAGATGGACTTAACAGATATATACAGAATATTTCATCCCCAAGCAACAAAATACACATTCTTTTCAAGTGTGCATGGAACATTCTCCAGAATAGATCACATATTAAGCCATAAAACAAGCCTCAATAAATTTAAGAAGATTGAAATCATACCATGAATCTTTCTTTTTTTAAGATTTTATTTATTTATTTGTCAGAGAGAGAGAGAGCACAAGCAGGGGGAGCAGCAGGCAGAGGGAGAGGGAGAAGCAGACTCCCCACTGAGCAGGGAACCCAATGCCAGGCTCGATCCCAGGACCCTGGGATCATGACCTGAGCTGAAGGCAGACGCTTAACTGATTGAGCCACCCAGACATCCCACCATGAATATTTTTGACTACAATGGTATGAACTAGAAATACATCACACACATACAAACTAGAAAAAACACAAACATGAGAGACTAAACAACATGACGCTAAACAACCAATAGTAAATTAAGAAATTAAAGAAGAAATTAAAAAAATAGATGGAGACAAATGAGGATGAAAACAGTGGTCCAAAATCTCTGGGACACAGCATAAACAGTTCTAAGAGGGAATTATATAGAAATACTGGCCTACCACAAGAGGCAAGAAAAAACTCAGTCTAAACTTACACCTAAAAGAACTAGAAAAAGAACAAATAAAGCCCAAGGTGAGTAGAAGAAAGGAAATAATAAAGATCAGAGCAGAAATAAATGATGTAGAGACTAAAAACTTGTCAAATCACTAAGTTGTACACCTGAAATTACTGTAACATCGGGTGTCAACAACATCATATTAAAAAGAAATAATAAAATGCTTAATACTTTTCCTACTTTACACATATTCAAGTTCTGCTAGTTATAAATTCTGCCCATTCTTCTCATTCTTGATTTGGATGGGATCCAATGATACAGCATTTCTTAGAATGTGGCTAGTTCTTTGCAGTAGAGAAGGAGTCCTAGGAATTTTTTCCTAAAAATTAAGTTTTATGGTACACTGATAATAAACAATTGACAATAAAGTTTATCCATTAATAATTACCTAGTTTAAAAATAATTACTACTCTAATCATTAATGTTATTTATAATTTTACCCACTAACTGCTGTAGATATTTTCATCAGTCTATTGACATTCCTATCTTATCTAGAATGTCATCATTCTAATTTTTGAACAAGAATATCACAGGGCGTATGTTTGGCTATTAAATAATTTGAGTATTATTGTCAGTTCTGTTTTAATTATCTGGTGACCTAGAGTAAGGCATTTAACTCTTGAGATTTTTTTTTAAAAGATTTTATTTATTTATTTGTCAGAGAGAGAGAGACAGCACAAGCAGGGGGAGCGGCAGGCAGAGGAAGAAGCAGGCTCCCTGCTGAGCAAGGAACCCGATGCAGGGCTTGATCCCAAGACCCTGGGATCATGACCTGAGCCAAAGACAGCTGTTTAACCGACTGAGCCACCCAGGCATCCCTTAACCTCTCAAGATCTTAAGGCTTAGTCTTCCTCAGTTGTGAAAAATAGGATTAAACTAAAGCACTTGTTTGGTCCTTCCACGTCTAAAGTTCTATCAGTCTATGACATTTTCTAGTATGGCATGCAGTTTCAGAGTTCTAATATTAGCTAGAAGGGAAATGACTGAAATGGATGGTTGTTGAATGTCTCTCTGGCATCCATTCCTCCATTCCTTTAGCTTAAATGGTTCTGATTTTGTTCTGGTATCCTCTCATCCCCCTTCCACTACACACACACACACACACACACACACACACACACAATACACAGCAAGTCCACAGTTCGCTCTGATTGGTTAATACAAATGAGAGCACTCATGCCCCTTGGGCTGTGAATGATTCAGGAATAGACGTGTAATATGATTTGGGACAATAAGGTGTCTCAATGAGGGATTTCTGGGAAACTTTTTCCTTCATCATCTGAAAGAACTTTTGAGGAAGAGACTCTTTTCAACTGGACATGAGGAAGGCTGTAACTCCACTTCTATTTTTGGCAGTGGTCCTCTGAGAAAAGCAGTTATGATGAAGTTAACTCTGGAAAGTAGAGCAGAGAATCAGGATTCTTGATGACATTGTTAAGTTTCCAGAGTAGTCAACATTGGAAAATCTTAATATTTTTAGAAACTTTGGATTTTATTATTGTTTGGCCAGTTTGAATTAGGTTTTCTTATTAATGACAGTTGAAATATCCATACACAATGCATTGTATTTCATTAGAAAATACACATGAAAGTGCCAGCAGGAAATAAGAAGTGTTATAGAAACTCAAGGGCTTAATTGTTTGACGGAACTACTTTTCTGCAATTAATGTACTTAGTAATTTGCTTATGTAAATATATTTGTCCTCTAAATATTTATTGAGAGCCTGTGTTGTGCTGGGCACTACATTAGGAAGTTAGCTTTAGGACACAACCCAACTGACTGAATTCCTCAAGGCCACATGGGAGAATGAAGCAGAGATAGACAAAAGACCAGGAATCTTGATTTTTAATATAACTAAAGGACTTTATTATAGGAGTTTTAGTACCCTGATACAAATTTTTCGCTTCTGGGAAAGAGACATTTGAAGTTAGAACATGCTACTCATAAGACAAATGTCTTAGGACATTCCCACCTAAAAACAAGCTATTTTACAATTCTCTGACACTGTTCTAGGTGATAGAATGAGTGAACTATTTCACATCCATCATTGCTGTAGGAAAATTCAGATACTTGGGCAAATACTGTCTGTTGCCTTTTAGTACGTCCTGTCTGAAACTAACACATGATTAATGAATATCTCATTTGTTTTCATTACCATTTTCTCTAGTGTGGACCCTTTTAACCTAATGATTTGGTTAATGTCAAACTTTCTCCATTCATTCAACAAATAATAAGTTCCTACTATATGCTGGGCATTATCTGAAAGTCCTTCTCACTTCATATCCTTTATACCTCCCAAGAATTTCTAATAAGTTGGCAAAAATCTTTACCTGTCTCTCAAGATGTTCATATTCTAATTATCTTTTGACCTTATCTTCTGCTACTCCATTTTAGGATTTTTTTTTTCTGATGTAAATAGATCTTTTTTAGTCCTCAAATGCGTTTGCAATCAACCACTTAGTATTTTTATTTTCAGAATACTTTTATTCTTGCTTTTCTTGGTTAACTTTTTTTTAATTGTTCCAAATATAGCTCGTCTTTTCTATTTTGAGGAAAATTATTATAAAATTGGCTTTTGCACCTAAAATATTAGGTGTGAGGGCAACATAAAAAACAGTTTTGGAAAACATGGACTCAGGAAATTTATCTACATAGTCCTTTCCTAAAATCATTGCTTGAGGGTATAATTTGGTAAAACAAAGAAGAAATAGAAGAAATAGGACAACATGAAAAACAACAAAGTATATGTTAATAAATTCCCTTAATCCCAAAGATAGAGTGTAATTTAATTCTTCAGATAGGATTGAATACTTAATAATATGTTAACAGTGGTCAATTTTGTGTGTGTGTGTGGTGAGATTAGGATGTTTTTGTTTTCAAGAAATTTTTCTGCATTTTCTAAATTTTCTACTATGAACAGGCATTATTTTGACTTTTAGAAGATAAAAAGTCATATTATTTCAAAATATATTACTGTTGCTTTATAATGGAAAGAAAGGAAACTTTTATTTGAAAAAAAGGTATAATGATACAATCAGAAAGATATTTACTAGAGTCTTAGTAGTCAATTAAGATATTGCTTTCATGAATGTCCAATGGAAAAAAGACAGTCTCTTCAACAAATGGTGTTGGGAAAATTGGACAGCCACATGCAGAAGAATGAAACTGGACCATTTCCTTACACCACACACAAAAATAGACTCCAAATGGTTGAAAGACCTCAATGTGAGACAGCAGTCCATCAAAATCCTAAAGGAGAACACAGGCAGCAACCTCTTCGACCTCAGCCACAGCAACTTCTTCCTAGAAACATTGCCAAAGGCAAGGGAAGCAAGGGCAAAAATGAACTATTGGGACTTCATCAAGATCAAAAGCTTTTGCAAAGCAAAGGAAACAGTCAACAAAACCAAAAGACAACTGACAGAATGGGAGAAGATATTTGCAAATGACATATCAGATAAAGGGCTAGTATCCAAAATCTATAAAGAACTCACCAAACTCAACACCCAAAGAACAAAGAATCCAATCAAGAAATGGGCAGAAGACATGAACAGACATTTTTCCAAAGAAGACATCCAAATGGCCAACAGACACATGAAAAAGTGTTCAATATCGCTCGGCATCAGGGAAATCCAAATCAAAACCTCAATGAGATACCACCTCACACCAGTCAGAATGGCTAAAATTAACAAGTCAGGAAATGACAGATGTTGGCGGGGATGCGGAGAAAGGGGAACCCTCCTACACTGTTGGTGGGAATGCAAGCTGGTGCAGCCACTCTGGAAAACAGTATGGAGGTTCCTCAAAAAGTTGAAAATAGAGCTACCATATGATCCAGCAATTGCACTACTGGGTATTTACCCCAAAGATACAAAAGTAGGGACCCGAAAGGGTACGTGCACCCCGATGTTTATAGCAGCAATGTCCACAATAGCCAAACTGTGGAAAGAGCCAAGATGTCCATCAACAGATGAATGGATAAAGAAGATGTGGTATATATATACAATGGAATATTATGCAGCCATCAAAAGGAATGAGATCTTGCCATTTGCAACGACGTGGATGGAACTGGAGGGTATTATGCTGAGCGAAATAAGTCAAACAGAGAAAGACATGTATCATATGACCTCACTGATATGAGGAATTCTTAATCTCAGGAAACAAACTGAGGGTTGCTGGAGTGGGGGGTGGGGTGGGAGGGATGGGGTGACTGGGTGATGGACACTGGGGAGGGTATGTGCTCTGGTAAGCGCTGTGAATTGTGCAAGACTGTTGAATCTCAGATCTGTACCTCTGAAACAAATAATGCAATATATGTTGAGAAAGAAAAAAAGAAGAAGAAGAATGTAGCAGGAGGGGAAGAACGAAGGGGGGGGAAATTGGAGGGGGAGAAGAACCATGAGAGACGATGGACTCTGAAAAACAAACTGAGGGTTCTAGAGGGGAGGGGGTGGGAGGATGGGTTAGCCTGGTGATGGGTATTGAGGAGGGCATGTTCTGCATGGAGCACTGGGTGTTATGCACAAACAATGAATCATGGAACACTATATCTAAAACTAATGATGTAATGTATGGGGATTAACATAACAATAAAAAAAGATATTGCTTTCATGAAATGCTTTGTTTCTATTCAAATATCCAAAATATCTGACCATAGGATCCTGCTGATATTAATTTGATATATCCATATAATAAACCACAGTACTAAAAAGTGCTGACATAAAAGCATGTGTATTGACATGGAAGGATGTTAGTGATACATTCAATGAAAAATTTAATTTTATTTTTATAAGAAAAATATGGGAAAAATACACATAAAAATGGTAGCAGTAAGTTTTCCTGGGTAATTGAATTCTATGGTTAATTTTTCATTTCTGCTCTCTACTTTTTATATTTTATACAATGAATATATATTTCCTACATAATAAAGTGCTTTTTAATATGTACTGGCCAGGTTCTTGTAGTATCAGAGGAATTACCTGAGTTGATAAAAATCAGCTGCAATTAGACATGGCATTCGAGAGCCAGGAACCTGCACAGCAGCCTTCTCACTGGGTCCCAGGTCCTCCATAACAAAGGTGTAGCGTAAGCTTCAAAAGGTCAGTCAGCCTAAAGACACCAGCCAAGTTTGAGGAACCAGTCTTTCCTCTGTTGCCTTGACAGTGAAACTACCGAAGACAAGTTTTGAGTGGTGAAGCTTGCTGTAACAAGATGTACTGCTATCTGGCAAGATGTCCTTAGAGGCACAAGCCAGCTTTATGCTTGCTTTCAACTAATGCGTCCAAGGGCATCCAAATTAATTAATCAAATGTGAGGATTTTTTACCCTAATTCTCAGAAAGCAAGAATTCCTCAAGAGAATAACACTGACTGAATTGTAATGGTTCGTATAAGTGAGGTGGTTGCTACATATGTAGCTTCCACTTAAGACTTCAGGGTCTTATGCAGCCCGTCTGTATTCCATTCAACAAGACTTCATTCATAGAGCCAAGAATATTGATTGAGCAAGTTGTCCGTGCCAGCGTCTGTGCCAGATGCAGTGAAGAGTTAACACAAACAGGTTACCAGTCCTTACCTAGAAAATTTTCTTTTATTATTATAGTGTATATATTTCTGGTTTTTGACTCTGTATTTGTATCTATATTTGCATCTCTATCCGTATCTATACCTATAATTTCCTCTCAAAACTTTGAAGCCATTGTTCCATTTTATTTAGGTGTTTGGTCCAGTTGATTAGAAGTCTGATGTAAATCTGATCCTTATTTCTTTGTTGATACCCAGTTTTAACATTTTGGAAGCTTTCAGGGTTCTTTCTTTGTTCACTGAATTTAGTAAATGTCGAGATGTGTATCTTCTTCTCATTGTTTCTGCTTACGGCTAAATAGGCCCTTCCAGTCTAAACACTTGTATCTTTCTTGAGTTTGGAAAGTTTTCTTCTACTTTCTTCAATTACTATTTTCTTAGTTTTTTGTCTCTTTTTCTATTGGAGTTAACTTTTTTCTTATATTTTCAATTTCTGTGTTTTTGTTTTTGTCCTAGGGGATTTATTCTGCCTTAACTTCCATGTCACAAACTCTTTCTTCAGTAATGTTCATTCTGTGATTCAGCCTGTCTGAAATTTTTATTAATAACTTTATGACCTACTTTCCAAGAACATTTTCTTTTTCCTTGATTGCTTCTTTTTTATAGCAGTATATTCTAGTTTTATGGATGCAGGTGTTATCTAATTCCTCTGACAGTATTTTAGAATTATTTCAAATTTCTCTTCTGCCTGTCATTGGATTAGGGGTTGTGTTTATTTATCATGATTCTTCTCTTTAATATTGTTCATTTTTCCCAGATGCTTGTTGACTCTAGGTTGTCCTTTCATATTTATGAACGAAGGACTAGTATGATAATTCTAGGCACCTAATATTGTGATTCTTTGGCAGTTTTGTAGGCCAGTTTATACAGAAGGCCTCTCCCTGGAACGGGGAGGCTAAGGGCTTCCCTTTGGAGTGTGTGGGAAACTATTTAATAGACAGGTGAGCTCAGATCTCCATGACTGATGAAGTTAGGAGTCCAGGGTTATATCAGGCTCTGTTGTGTTTACCTCTGGCCCTCACACCCCTGCTGGGACAGCTTGCCAGGATAGTCTTTCACTTTATTTAGAAATATCCATGCTGGTCTGGAGCTTGTGTGCTCAAATTATTCCTTGCCCTTGCTCTGTTCTGTATCACAGAAAAGCTGACTCTGGCAGGTTGTGTTTCCTACGTATCATCTAAGATGGTTCTGGATGGATTTGTCCAAAAGGACACAGAGGCGGCAGGTTAGGACATGGAGGAGGGAAATGAAAAGGCTTCACTCCCTGCTTCCTTTCTGTCTGTCTCAGGCAGTGCTTCCAGAAGTTTCTTATGCTTTCCTTGGACAGGCTGCCTCTAAGCCTCTGTTGAGTGACCTGACCCTTTGCCTTCAGGAACGCCATGTCCACCCTGCTTCCTCCTTTTGCCCTCTATCCCCTGTGTGGCTTCTTAGCACCACCATCTCCTGTGTAATTGGTTCCCTGCATTAAATTCCCTCTGGTGTAAATACTTCCTCTTTTCCTGGTGGGACCCTGACTGATATAGTAGCTTGCTTTAGAGTGAGGACAAATTCTGCAGCTTCACTGTGTTTTTTTGGGAGAGAGAATGGCTCATTAGCGTAGCTGTATTATAGACATTTCTTGAATTAAATATCCTGATGGTGATTATCCCATAGTCTGCCACTGTTCTTATGATTGTACTCCTTCCATCAATTTGTTTTCTGTCTTCCAGAAATTTTTCAAAAATTTTGGTCTACTGAAAAAACCATTTCTTATTTTTATCACTCTTTTACTGATTTTTTTTCTCTTTCTCCTCCTCCTCCTTACTCATCATCTTCTCTCTACTGACAGTGTAACATTGGTGCCCCCTTCATGGACTCTGAATTAAAATCTTGGCTTTAGCAAATGCTGGTTTTGTGACTTGACACACATTTCTTAGCTTTTTGGTGCCTCCATTTGTTCATCTGTAAAATGGGAATTGCTGAGGATTAAATGATATACATGCAGAAGAGTGCCTGGCACATAACAGGTGCTCAATAGAAATTAGCTACTGTTATTTTAGCTACTGCTATTAATATTTTTCAAATTTTAATCAGATTTTGGGATGGAAGGTTGATAAATTCCTGGCTCAGTCCACGATTTGAACTGGAAGCACACAGCCTGGTACTGAACTATCAGGGTATTAATTAGCATATGATGAAACTGCTCATATAGAAAGAAAAGTGAAAAAAAACCATGGATAAATTTGCTTTTGATAAAGACAAAAAGACAGGTACCAAATAAAAAAGCAGAGTAATAGCACACATTCACAAGTGAACACCATATCAAATAGCATTTCAGGGTAGCATGGTCTCTTAAGATTTGTTATCCATCCCTCCCTTTTTTTACCAGCTGTATTTCTGTATTGAAGCTTTTCACTTCTAGGATGAAGTAAGGTTTCCTTTTCCAAATACAGTTTTAAATGGTTGGAATAATTTATATTGGCACTATCCCTTCCTTATAATTTTCTTTGTATTCTAGCAGCATAAGTCTTCTTTTCAACAGGAGATAAATGACATAAAACAAAATGTTCTGTCTTTTATAAGCCCTGAAAAACTATTTTCTCATATTTGTAAAAAATGGCGTTGTAAAACCCTACGATAACATGAGTCGAGCCAATTTCAATCCTTTGGGGTTTTCTTTCATTTTAACCAATAATTCAACTTGCTTTTGGTTTTAATTTATTATAAGATTTAAGAGGGAAAGTTTCTTGGAAGCTATCTGGATGTCAGGTTGATTATATTACATTTCTTCCTAGAAAACTTGTCTTTCCATGTATACAGGCCTCAAAATCTTGGCTGATACATAGTCTCAAGTTTTTATTTAATTTCTTGATGGCAAGAGTCTTCTTGGAGAAAAAGTGACAGACTTTGATAGGATTCAAATATGTTTAATCTTTTAATGACTTTATTATGAAATTTCTTTTATGCTAAAAAAGTACTTTCTTATTCAGCATTTCATCAGTTACTACAAAAGCTATATTTCTTTGTTCCTTAAAATATTTATGAATTTTAAGTTGAAAAACTAGTTGAAAACCAAAAGTAAGTTGTGATAGATATATAAGGGAAGATTGTATTTTAAAATAAATGTAAAGTTCAACATTGGATATTATAAAAGAAAAAAAGGATTTAAAGAAATTTTTTCTTTAATAGAGATTATTTTAAGAAGCTGTATTTTTTTAAAGATTTTATTTATTTATTTGAGAGAGAGCCAGCGAGAAAGAGAGAGAGAGAGAGAGTGAATGCATGAGCAGAGGGTAGAGGCAGAGGGAGAGGGAGAAGCAAACTCTCTGCTGAGCAGGGACCCCGATGCAGGACTGGATCCCAGGACCCTGAGATCATGACCTGAGCTGAAGGCAGACGCTTAACTGACTGAGCCACCCAGGCACACCAAGAAACTATATCTTTAATATAATTTTTAAAAGTTATATTTTACACATGAACCATTTTCTAAATGATGTGCTTTTGCCAGGTATCAGTTGTCATGTAAGTAAAAAAAATGTACATCTAGAGATAATATGCAAAAAAAATCTCTTGAACTTCATGTTTTTTGTTGATGCTGTTGTTGTTCTTGCTGAGTGTTTGTTTAAAAATATCTATATGATTGGAAACAAGTGATTCCTGGTCCCAGGGTATCACAGCTGTAGGACTCCAAACATAGATTCAATATCAAAGCAAATTTTTATGCTTAAGAAATGTCTTACAAAATGCCCTTTGTGCTAGAGAATCAAAGATTTGAGCATGGGAATAAACTTGACCAACCTTTTTTGTCTTTAAAAAATTCAGTACTTGCCAAAGTGTCCATCTGTTTACAGTGATTACTAATCTGTTTCTTAGAGTTTTCAGCATCCCTTTGGGTTTATGCACATGTAGCAAAAGTCTTTTTTTAATGAGAATGAGTGAAATCTTAATCTCAGTAATCCAAAAACAACCCTAAAAGTTGTCTATTATTTATGTTCAAAAGCCATAGCACTTTCAGCTCCAATTCAAGAATTCAAGGAAGGAAAATAACGTGCTCTGCCTTAGCAAGTATCTGTGACACCTTAAAGTTTAGTGACCTATGGGGAGCATTTCCAGTGAAGTAGGTAGTAGTAATTGCTGGGAGACACAGTGGAATGGCAGAAAGTGAAAAAGTGGCAAAGTGATAACCCTTAAGTAATCACATCCTTCTATTACAGTTTTCAATGCTGTAAAAGAAATGTTTGACAATAGTGAAATGAAAAATGAATTATTCTGAATAGGTATAAGCCCTTCATCTTTATCTGTTTACATAGTTGTTTTATGTGAAATTAACAAATAATATAATTTGCATATGACTGCATAAGAGAAATATAAATAATTGCAGCAAAATAAAATTTTTAACCATTAATCTCGGTTGAATAAGACTAATGAAGTTTAATGAAGGCTCTTCTATTCCTATACACAAAATGCCAATTACCTCTATTCTTTCTGAAGAACAAGATCTCCAAACACATTTACGTCAATAAAATGAGCTTATTAAGCCTAGGTTCTAAATAGAAGATAATTGAGAGAGAGACAGAAATACTCGAGGACATAATGTTCAGAAAACAATGTATTAGACATTTAATTGAAGGAAATAACTGATATTTCAGAAGGAACTTTCAGGATTAAATAGAATTGTAAAAACTGTAAAAATATGATGCACATAAATATCAAGTTTTGAAAAATATTATTATAGCAATATTGAGAGCCAATGTTACCATATATATGCATTTTGAACACAATATACATGTATGTATTTAACAAAACGGAAATGTGACAATAATATAGTCTTTTTATCACATGGAAATGGGGAGTAGAACAAAGTTCAGAACCCCGACTGCCCTCCTATGCACACACATGCAGCCCAGACACAAACACCAATATATGAGTGAATCCTACCTTCTGGACTAAGTCCTGTTATAAATAGTTATGATATTTTTTTTTCTCTTGCAATGTTCTCAGAATTTCTTTCTCTTGTATTCTCATTCTGAGGTTTCCATTGTATTCACGTATGGCCTGTACTATTATTTGCCTAAAACTTTTACTTAAAATAACTTACTTTTAGAACTTGTTAATCAAGAGAAATTTCACTATCACTACTATGCAGTCAGTATCATTTGCCATACATGGACGACAAAAACAGAATTGTAAATTCTATCTGGATGTTGTTGCCCACCAAATGTTCTGAGCATGATGCCTGCTTTCTCTGCATTAAAGCCTTTTGGGTGTGAAAGCCTAGCCCCAAATTGAGAATTTTTCCCCTTCATAGAATTAAAGAATTGAAGGAAAACATGAAAGGAAATAACTTTCTTATTATGATTTTTTAATATCATTTTCCTGGTTAGAGTATTTCCCTGATACCGATAGTCTTGCATACTAACTAGAGTCCTCTCAAATACAATTGTATTCCACACTTTGGGGGGCATTATTATTTCTGAGTAGCTATTCTTATTTTAGTTTCTGTTTCTCCTGTTTTAGATGGGAGAATAAAAGTGAAGTGCCTCAGTAATATGTGTTTTTCTACTTTCTTCAGGAGGTAGGAAATACAAATAATGGGAAGAGTGGGGTGGTTAATCCAACAGAGATGGAAAGAGTTCATTAAACAGCCTATACCATCCGTGTAAGATTGGTAACTCCATGTACAAGATGTCACCAGTAATAGAGTGTCTCCTTTCTTTACTGCCCAATAATGCCCCAGAACTGAAAGACAAACATGAACTTGGGATTGGAAGCTAATAAATGGGACACTTTTTCTAGGAGGCTGAAGGTAGCAGGGTTAATGAATTACAGGTGAGATTGTTTACATGAGTGAGTGCTGTTTGCTTTTCCTGCCATCAGTTTTATCCCTTCCAGTAAGAAGAGTAAGTTCACTTACAATAGAAATGGGGGAGGGAAACTAATACAGCTCTAAAACAAAGTTTAATTTTTAAAAAAATTTGTACATCTAAAAGAATGTTTTTGCTGCCTCTTTCTAATACTGTTGAAAGATTAATGTCTAGTTGACTATTAAGTCTTACAAGCTTTGGTGCCTTATAGAAAATGTTTCTGAAACAAGAAGTTCTAGTTCAGGGACAAAGCTGGTGTGGGCTTATGTGTGAGGGTGGTGGTGGTGGTGTGTATTCTTTGCTTATTTTAAATCTGAGAGAACTTGTAGAAGTTATCTCATGATCTGGATAGTTTGGGGCATAAATATTAGGAGAACAGGACTCTGTCTCCTCTGCCTCATACTGTTAGAACTGGCATGAGCCAAAAAGAGGCAACTACTGAGCTATGAAAAACTGTGGTGGAAGGGAATCCCCAGAATGGGCAGGGCTTCAAGTGATCCATGTGATCGAACACCTATTCTGGAAGTAAAGATGGCCTGAGTATGCATGTACTTGATTCATGAACGGTGGCTAATGGAATGATGGGCTAGTCGTGGATTTAAAATGAACACATTTAGAAAATTACTGATGAAAGAGGTCTAGGGAACATGTATACAGATGGTCTCTCATAATGGGCACTGAGTGATTTGTGACTGACATAAATGCTTATAGAAGGCTTCATCTGTGAAGGAGGCTCTTAATGATAACATAGACAACTTGACCCATCATGGATGTCAGTCAGCTTCATATCCCAGACATGCCTGTTCCATGGGTTCACTAAAAGTGGTCATGGCCATCAAGAGTGGAGGTTATGCATAGGCTCAACAACATGGATTTCCTGTCACCAAGGCTGATCTGGCTTCTAGATCCTCCACTGGGTATCCAACCTGACCATAGCAATGGACAATATCATTTACCTAGGGAACAGTTTGCAGCCTGCTTGTCAAGGAGGAGGTAGTACTTGTTAGGGACAGACTTATTTAGGAACACATTTGCCTTCCCTGCCTTCAGGGTTTCTGCCAATGTCTTGGTTCATAGATTACAGATTGCTTATCCATGGCATATAAAACATCACTTCTGACCAGGGGATTTATTTTACAGCAAAAGAAGTGTGGCTTTGGACTTCTGCCTATGGAATTCACTCTGATCTTACTTTGTGTCCCATCCTCCCAAAACCATTATTTTGATGGAACAGTGCAATGGCATGAGGAAGGCTAAGTTACTGTGCCAACTAGGAAAAAAAATATTTTGTGAGGTTCAGTGCTATTCTATAGGATGCAGCTAATACTTCTTAAGCCAGCAGCTAATATTTGGTTCCATCCACATAGAATATGTTTAGGAACCAAGGGACAGAGATGAGATTGGTCTCTCTCACTATTTTTCCTAATAACCTACTGGTAGAATTTTTGTCTTTTGTCCCTGTGACCCTGGGCTTTATGAATTTTAAGGTTCTAGAGAGGATGGCTTCTACCAGGGAACACAATCATGGTTTTGATAAATTAGATGCTTCCTGACTATTTTGATTTCTAAATTATTCTAAACCATTCATCTATCTCTGTGCTTCTGGTTGGGTTCAGGCAACGAAGAGCCTAGTGGGAGAGTAGAGAGAGGAAAAAAAGTGAGGTCAGGGTATTTATTTTTGCAGTCCCCTTCTTACAGTTAGCAAATTGGGGCCACTTGGTCTTTGCTTCTCATCTTATATGTGAAAAACCTGAACTGAGAGGTGATGTGATTTACCCAGAGGAATAATTTTAAAAGATTGTATTGATCAAACCCCAGAGAGAGTCTGGGTGGACCAGAGGTTATAAGCTCAGACAACCTCCTGTACCATCACGTGTCAAATAGGTGGGGAAGGTGGTTTGGTTAGGAGAAGCATGAGTATCACATGAGTTTTTGGGAACTGGAGAGGCCATTAGCCACTGTTCAAATGTAGCACCTTCTACTTAGCCTCAGCTGGTTGCCATTAAGTTGGGAATGCAGGGCTCAGTGCTGCCATGTTGTTTGAGTTTTTGAGAGAAGCTAAAATCTCAAATTTTGTGCGAAGTCTCTAAATTTAAATAGCAGTTCGTTTTAACTTTAACTACCAAAAGGGCTAGCAAAACAAACAGATCATCTGTGGGCCACATGAGCTGGTATAAGCTACCATGGAAGAATCAAAGGGCACACAGAACAGTGTGGTTAGCTCTGCAGTGAGAGATACCATGCTGAGAGCCCTGGGGAACAGACTGGGCAGTTGCTGGGGAAGATAGACACAGGGAGAGCACTTGGATCTACAGTGATTCAACAAACGAGGAATAATAAAAGCCTGAAGAGTAGTAGGACTTTGGAGGAGGGGTCGGATAATAAAGATAATAAGGAGGAAAAATTAAATGTGGGTGGTAAAAAACAAGGAGCTAGCTAATGTAATTCTCAGGGTTATGGTTGGGTAAACATGCCATTGACCAAAGTGGGGAAAGCATAAAGAGCTGTTTGTGTGGGTAGACTGGGGCATCTAGAGAGAAAGTTAGCATATTAGATTAGAAATATGAACTTGGAGGTGGGTAGGCAGCTACAACAACTAGAAATTTAGGTGTGGGTTTTTGTAGTTACATGCACTGGGAGCAGCAGTTGAGATTTGGGATCCTGATGATCTGGGAGGTGAAAAGTAAGGAGGGCAGAGTGTAATTCCTAGGGAGCATCAGCCTTTAAGGTGGCACTTATCAGACTCAGTAGCATGCAGAAAATGATGATAACACATCAACAGAATGCTCACAGGAACTCATCACTTAAAAGATGTGCTGGGGAGAATGTAGAAAGCAATTATAGGACTTTTCTGGTGAATTAATTGTTTCAATATATGAAAAAATGGTGTTCATATGTATGTTTTTACTTTGAACAAAACCAAAATTACCATAATAACAACTTGGAGAAATTATTTTAACTTTTATTTTATGACAAATGTGTCAAAATTTTATAAAATATAACATATATTGGATTTTTAAGAACATGATAATGGTAATCTATATGTGTATTCTATTTTGTTTTATTGCTTGTTTAGGTGACATACTCATTTTTCATTGGGGACCATGCTGCTGAGCTGCATCTTCATATTGGGTGCCCCTTCAAGACTACTTCCACATTGGGCTTTCATGGCAGTGCAGTATGAATATGCTGCTTTAGGTAATATGTTGTGGGATAGGCAAGAGCATACATATTTTTGAAAATTCAACTATTCCTTAATTAGGCTGATCAAGAATTACTAATTGCTTCTTTTTAGAAAGCCCACTCCCCCCCCCCCGCCTTTTCCCCAAACTAAACAAAAGTTGTGATTGCTTACCTTCATTTTTACTTGTTGGGAGATATTTAAAAAAATAAGATTGTGGTTTTGGGGTGGAGTCTTTTGGGTTTTCCACATAAAGTGTCATATCATCTGCAAAGACTTGACGACTTCTTTGCCGATTCGGATGCCTTTTATTTCTTTTTATTGTCTGATTGCTGTGGCTACGACTTCTAGTACTATGTTGAATAGCAGTGGGGATAGTGGACATCCCTGCCGTGTTCCTGACCTTAGGGGGAAAGCTCTCAGTTTTTCCCCAATAAGAATGATATTCGCTGTGGTTTTTCATAGATGGCTTTTATGATCTTGAGGTATGTACCCTCTGTCCCTATACTCTGAAGAGTTTTGATCAAGAAAGGATGCTGTACTTTGTCAAATGCTTTTTCTGCATCTATTGAGAGGATCATATGGTTCTTGTTCTTTCTTTTATTAATGTATTGTATCACATTGATTGATTTGCAGATGTTGAACCAACCTTGCAGCCCAGGGATAAATCCCACTTGGTCGTGGTGAATAATCCTTTTAATGTACTGTTGGATCCTATTGGCTAGTATTTTGATGAGAATTTTTGCATCCATGTTCATCAAGGATATTGGTCTGT
Organism: Halichoerus grypus; assembly: GCF_964656455.1. Taxonomy (NCBI): domain Eukaryota; kingdom Metazoa; phylum Chordata; class Mammalia; order Carnivora; family Phocidae; genus Halichoerus; species Halichoerus grypus. Next base: position 112,250,546 of record NC_135712.1, read on the forward strand.
AATTCTCCTTTTTGGTGGGGTCTTTGTCTGGTTTTGGGATCAAGGTAATGCTGGCCTCATAAAACGAGTTTGGAAGTTTTCCTTCCATTTCTATTTTTTGGAACAGTTTCAGAAGAATAGGTATTAATTCTTCTTTAAATGTTTGGTAGAATTCCTCTGGGAAGCCATCTGGCCCTGGGCTTTTGTTTGTTGGGAGATTTTTGATGACTGCTTCAATTTCCTTAGTGGTTATAGGTCTGTTCAGGTTTTCTATTTCTTCCTGGTTCAGTTTTGGTAGTTGATACATCTCTAGGAATGCATCCATTTCTTCCAGGTTATCTAATTTGCTGGCATATAGGTGCTCATAATATGTTCTTATAATTGTTTGTATTTCTTTGGTGTTGGTTGTGGTCTCTTCTCTTTCATTCATGATTTTATTTATTTGGGTCCTTTCTCTTTTCTTTTTGATAAATCTGGCCAGGGGTTTATCAATCTTGTTAATTCTTTCAAAGAACCAGCTCCTAGTTTCGTTGATCTGTTCTACTATTCTTTTGGTTTCTATTTCACTGATTCCTGCTCTGATCTTTATTATTTCTCTTCTCCTGCTGGGTTTAGGCTTTCTTTGCTGTTCTTTCTCCAGCTCCTTTAGGTGTAAGGTTAGGTTGTGTATTTGAGACCTTTCTTGTTTCTTGAGAAAGGCTTGTATTGCTATATACTTTCCTCTTAGGACCACCTTCACTGCCTCCCAAAGATTTTAAACAGTTGTGTTTTCATTTTCATTTGTTTCCATGAATTTTTTTAATTCTTCTTTAATTTCCTGGTTGACCCATTCAACTGCTAGAACTCATACAGGAATTCAGTAAAGTGGTAGATATAAAATCAATGCATAGAAATCAGTTGCATTTATATACACCAACAACAAGACAGAAGAAAGAGAAATTAAGGAGTCGATCCCATTCATAATTACACCCAAAACCATAAGATACCTAGGAATGAATCTAACCAAAGAGGCAAAGAATCTGTACTCAGAAAACCATAAAATACTCATGAAAGAAATTGAGGAAGACACAAAGAAATGGAAAAACGTTCCATGCTCATGGATTGGAAGAAAAAATACTGTGAAGCTGTCAATGCTACCTAGAGCAATCTACACATTTAATGCAATTCCTATCAAAATACCATCAACTTTTTTCAAAGAAATGGAACAAGTAATCCTAAAATTTGTATGGAAACAGAGAAGACCCCAAATAGCCAGAGGAATGTTGAAGAAAAGCAAAGCGGGTGGCATCACAATTCCGGACTTCAAGCTCTATTACAAAGCTGTCATCATCAAGACAGTATGGAACTGGCACAAAAACAGACACATAGATCAATGGAACAGAATAGAGAGCCCAGAAATGGACCCTCAACTCTATGGTCAACTAATCTTCGACAAAGCAGGAAAGAATGTCCAATGGAAAAAAGACAGTCTCTTCAACAAATGGTGTTGGGAAAATTGGACAGCCACATGCAAAAGAATGAAACTGGACCATGTCCTTACACCACACAAAAAATAGACTCAATATGGATAAAAGACCTAAATGTGAGACAGGAGTCCATCAAAATCCTGGAGGAGAACACAGGCAGCAACCTCTTCGACCTCAGCCGCAGCAACTTCTTCCTAGAAACATCACCAAATGCAAGGGAAGCAAGGGCAAAAATGAACTACTGGGACTTCAACAAGATAAAAAGCTTTTGCACAGCAAAGGAAACAGTCAACAAAACCAAAAGACAACCGACAGAATGGGAGAAGATACTTGCAAATGACATATCAGATAAAAGGCTAATATCCAAAATCTATAAAGAACTTATCAAACTCAACATCCAAAGAACAAAGAATCCAATCAAGAAATGGGCAGAAGACATGAACAGACATTTTTCCAAAGAAGACATCCAAATGGCCAACAGACACATGAAAAAGTGCTCAACATCGCTCGGCATCAGGGAAATCCAAATCAAAACTTTAATGAGATACCACCTCACACCAGTCAGAATGGCTAAAATTAACAAGTCAGGAAATGACAGATGTTGGCGGGGATGCAGAGAAAGGGGAACCCTCCTACGCTGTTGGTAGGAATGCAAGCTGGTGCAGCCACTCTGGAAAACAGTATGGAGGTTCCTCAAACAGTTGAAAGTAGAGCTACCATATGACCCAGCAATTGCACTACTGGGTATTTACCCCAAAGATACAAATGTAGTGATCCGAAGGGGTACGTGCACCCCAATATTTATAGCAGCAATGTCCACAATAGCCAAACTATGGAAAGAGCCAAGATGTCCATCAACAGATGAATAAATAAAGAAGATGTGATACGCACACACACACACACACACACACACACACACACACACACACACTGGAATATTATGCAGCCATAAAAAAACCCGAAATCTTGCTATTTGCAATGACGTGGATGGAGCTAGAGGGTATTATGCTCAGCGAAATAAGTCAATCAGAGAAAGACATGTATCATATGATCTCACTGATAGGAAGAATTCTTAATCTCAGGGAACAAACTGAGGGATGCTGGTATAGTGGGGGGTGGGCGGGATGGGGTGGCTGGGTGATAGACACTGGGGAGGATATGTGCTATGGTGATTGCTGTGAATTGTGTAAGACTGATGAATCACAGACCTGTACCTCTGAAACAAATAATACATTATGTTAAAAAAAAAAAAAAAGAAGATAGGAAGGGAAAAATGAAGGGGGGGGGAACCATGAGAGACTATGGACTCTGAGAAACAAACTGAGGGTTCTAGAGGGGAGGGGGGTTGGGGGATGGGTTGCCCTGGTGATGGGTGTTAAAGAGGGCACGTATTGAATAGAGCACTGGGTGTTACACGCAAACAATGAATCATGGAACACTGCATCAAAAACTAATGATGTAATGTATGGTGATTAACATAACATAATAAAATAAAATTAAAAAAAATAAGATTGCGTGTGTGTGTGTGTAAACACTCTAATTTGGCTTGGAGTATAGTACTGATGTAGGAAAACAGGTGGTGATAAGGCAAGGATTCTAAACTGGAACAACGGTAGTGGTATTTGTAGATTAACTGGAAAGGACATTCCTAGAATTTACACAAGCCTTGGTTGAATTGGCTTGAAGTTCAAGCAAGCCCTTCCCTTTGTTTGCTTGGACCATTGAGTCAATTCTACAACACAGGGAGAGATACCAGTTCCTGAGAACAATTTTTCATTGCCAGTGCCATCCTCATCCCCAGGTCTGTTTTGCATTGGCGATGTCAAGCAGTAATAAACATGTCTTAAAATAACATCATGCCTTTCAATACAAAAGGTTCTTAATGTGCCCTTTGTCACACACTTAAATAAATCCTGTAGGAGCACTCACTATATAATGTGCTGAAAGGCAGCCGTTTCTGGGAAAGAGAAAGACCCATTAACTGTTTACAGACTCAAAGTAATAGCAATGAGTAGAAAATGTATCTCTTGTGACCCTTCTTAGTTTCGGGCTTCCCTTTCTTCATTAATGCCTATTGTCTGCAGCTCTCTCTCTGTCATACACACACACACATGCACACACGGCGTGCATATGCCCAAACCTTGAGTAAATTGGAACAGTAGGAGATAACATAAGCCTACCATGCCCACTCTCAATGAACTCCCCTCATATCTACCCCTAGAATATAAGAAAAGCCATTATAATTAGTTCAAAAGTTTATTCTGTTTAGTATTTTCCCTCTGACAGAGACAGTCCAGTTTACTTTCTGACCAGTTAATATTACAACATATAAGGCAAATTTTCCAACATCTCATAGTACTTGAATGACTTGCCATGGACTATCAACACTAAATTACTAAGCTTTTCTTACATCTATTTTTGTAATTAATTAGCACACTAATTTTCAAATAGATTATATATATGATATAAAATCCAAAATGTATACAATTATATGCCTTTCTCCCGTAGGCATTCAGTTATCTTCTCTGGAGGCAATCCCTGTTCTTATTTTGTGTGTAATTTTCCAGAGATTATAAATAGAAACTTATACATACACATTTATGGAAAAATGAATATGTATGTATGCTTTTTTACATAATACTTTACTCAAACTATATTAATAGAATTGTTTTAACAACACACATATGGATAGCATCTGCATAGTATTTTTGTATGTGCATATATCTTAATTGATTTAGCTAGTCTATATTTTATGAACTATAGTTTACCTTTTTAGCTATTATAAGTATTGATGAAATAAGTACTCATGTACCAAAAATAAGTTTGAAATGTGTGTATATAATATAAATTTCTAAAAATGTAATTATTGTTTTAAATGGTATATGCATTTTCAATTATGATGGATATACCAAATTACCATCCATAGATGTTGCATCAATTAATGTGTCCACCAAAAATGTATGAGAGTGCTTTTCTCCTCATGTATTTGTAAAACAGGGTATGTGCTTTTTGATCCTTGACAATTGGGTGGATAAAAAAAGAGCTTTCTCTTTTTGGTTTTAATTTGCATGTCTCTTATTTTACAAATGAAATTAAGCATATTTTCAAATGTTTAAGAGTTATTCAAATTTCTGTTCTTGGAATAGTTTGTCCATTGTTCCTTTTGCTGTTGGGTTGCTGATTTATTTGTAGGAATTTCTATTTTAGTAAATTACTTCTTTTCTGTAATGTGTGTTGCCAACATTTCGCCTATTTTTTCATGTGTATTTCACTATTGACAGCGGGGTTTTGGCCCTGCAGATACGTCTGACTTTAATAGTTGAAATTATCAGTCTTTTCTTTTATGGCTATTGGGTTTTGTATCATACTTAGAAAGGTGTTCAGCACTCCAACTTTATACATGAATTCTCTCATGTTTTAAACTTTTCATGTTTACACTTTTCATGTTTAAAAACTTAATCTACCTGAACTTTATTTTATTGTATGAAGTGAGTAGGGATCAAATACTATGTTATTCCAGATAGCTATCGTGTTCCCGCATCATTTTTGACCAATCCATTATTTCCTCTTTGATACATAATGCTACTTTTACATATACTTACATACAAATAAATTTATTTGGAATTTAGATTTATTCCTGGCATCTTCTTTCTGTTCCACTTAGTCTTCTTTTATTTCACTTATTTTTCAGATTTTTAATTACTGTTTATCTTTCCATATGAATGGAGAATAAATTTTTCATTCTAAAAATTAGAATTGATAGTATAGTTATTGAGATCATTAAACTTGTAGGTTAATAGAGAGAGAATAGGCATCTTTATGATGTTCAGAGGCAGAATGACTTCTGATGGGTATATAGCACCTGACTACCAGACTACTTGTTCTTAAGTCCAGACTTTACCACTTACTATCTTTGCGACCTTTGGTAAGTAACTTTCCCTGTCTCTGCCTGGATGATAAAAAAAAAAAGAAGAAGAAGAAGGAGAAGAAGGAGAGATGATGAGAGGGAGAGGGAGAAGAATAATAGTAGTACTGTCATAGGACACTTGTGAAGATTAAGAGTTTATATGCATAAAAGGCTTAGAACAGCACACCATGCTCACTGTATAATAAGTTTTACCTAATAATGAATCTTTCTTTTTTAAAGATTTTATTTATTTATTTGACAGAGAGAGACACAGCGAGAGAGGGAACACAAGCAGGGGGAGTGGGAGAGGGAGAAGCAGGCTTCCCACTGAGCAGGGAGCCCGATGTGGGGCTCGATCCCAGGACCCTGACGACTGAGCCACCCAGGCACCCCTTAATGAATCTTTCTATCCAAGAGAATGAGATGACTTTCCATGTATTAAAGTCTCATTTTGTGTTCTTTATAACATCTTAAGCTCTTTTATTCATATATATCTTTCTTCATGTAAATCTCTCACACAATTCTTGTATTTATTCTTGGTTAATTTTTTTCTTTTTTGTGTCTGTTGTAAATGGAATTTCTTGTTTTTAGTTTTTTATTGCGATATATAATGTATGCAATTATCTTTTTGCACCAGTTTAAAGGGTACAATTTGATGTATTGTAACAAATGCATATTGCCATATAACAACCATCAAAATTATAATATAGGTTATTTCTGTCACCCCAAAAAGTTCCCATGTGCCTCTTTTCAGTCAGTCTTCCCTTCCCCAACCCCTTATCTCTGGCAATGACATAATGGCTTTCTACCTTTACAGTTTTGCCCTTTCTAGAATTCTGTATTAATGGAATTATGTAGTACATAGTCTTTTGTGGCTGACTTCTTTCATTTAGCATAATTGTTTTTAAGATTCATCCATGATGTTGTACAGTAGTTATTTACTTTTTGTTGCTGAGTAGTGTCCCATTTTATGGATAAATACCCCACATTTTGTTTGTTCATTTACCAGTTGATGGATAACTGGGTTGCTTCAGTTTTATGCTATTATGGCTTAAACTGCTCTGCTGTGAACATACAAGTAGAATTCTTTGTGTGGACATAGGGTTTTATTTTTTCTGGGTAAAAATCTAGAATTAATACTGTTGGCTTATATGATAAATGTACTTTGAAAGAAATTGCTAAAGTGTTTTCCAAATATGGCTATATTATTTTGCATTTCTACCAGCAATATAGGAGTGCTCCACTTTTTCTACATTCTCACCAACACTTGGTATTTTCAGCCTTTTCAATTTCAGTCAGTTTAGTGAGTGTGTAGTGGTATTTCACTGTGGTTCTAAGTTATATTTCCCTAATTACTAATGATGTGCATTTTTCATGTGCTTATTGCTTACTTCTTAATTTAGTTAGTTTATTATTATTGAGTTATAAGAGTTTACATATTCTGGATATAGTTCTTTATCAAATATATTTTTTCCTAGTCTCTGGCATGCCTTTTCATTTTTTTTTAACAGTATCTTTTGAAGAGCAAAAGTTTCTAATTTTGAGGAATTCCAAACTAAGAAATATTTACTTAACCTAATATCACAGAGATTTTCTTATATGTTTCCTTCTAGAAGTTTTAGTTTTAGCTTTTATGTTTACATTTATTCTTTTTTAGTTCATTTCTTTGCAGATGATGTGAAGTAAGAGTCAGATTTTGTTGTTGTTTTTCCTTTGGGCATATGGACATCCAATTGTTCCAGCATTATTTTTGAAAAGATTATCTTTTTTCATTGAATTACTTGGTGCTTTTGCTTAAAATTAATGTGGGTCTATGTCTGGGCTCTTAATTATATCCCATTGATCTTTTTTACCCTTACCTCAATACCAAATTATTTTGAGTATTGTTCCTTTGTAATAATTTTTGAAATCACTTAGTGTGGGTTCTCCAAATTTGTTTAATTTTTTGAAATTATTTTGGCTATTCTAGTTCCTCTGCTTATGAATTTTAGAATCAGCTTATTAATGTCTTCAGAAAACCCATCTGTATTTTTACTGGGGACATATCTATGGATCAATTTGATTCGGAATGCATCAAGAGATCAATTTGGGAAGAATTGACATCTTAAAATATTGGGTCCCCTTATTTATAAACATGTCATATCTCTCCATTTTTTAGGTCTTCTTTCTTTATTTATTTTGTAAAGATTTTATTTATTTATTTGACAGAGAGAGACACAGCAAGAGAGGGAACACAAGCAAGGGGAGTGGGAGAGGGAGAAGCAGACTTCCCACTGAGCAGGGAGCCTGATGCGGGGCTCGATCCCAGGACCCTGGGACCATGACCTGAGCTGAAGGCAGACGCTTAACGACTGAGCCACCCAGGTGCCCCCATTTTTTAGGTCTTCTTTAATTTCTCCTAGCAAGGTTTTATAGTTTTCTGTATACAAGTGTTGCACATTTTATTAAATTTAACCTTAAATATTTCATATTTGTAGGTGCTATTAAAATGGAATTTTCAATCTAATATAGCTTGTTGCTGATGTTAAGAAACACAACTGATATTTGTAAGTTGTACTTGTGTCTTGTGACTCCACTAAACTCACTTTTTTTTGTTCTAGTAACTTTTTTTGTAGATTCCTTATGATTTTCTACATAGAAAGTTATGTCATATGTGAATAGTTTTACCTCTTCTTTTCCAATAGATATGTCTTTAATTTTTATCTTACCTTATTGCGCTTGGCTGGACCTAGAATACAATGGTGGCCCAGCAATGTGATTTTTTTGGCCAATAGAAGTTAGAAGAGGGTTGAATGGGATGTCCTCATTTCCACTTTTTGCCACTGCTATAAAAAAATGCTAGGCTAGCCTTTTGGAGGATCAGAGATGTGGAATAAGCCCACCTATAGAAGGTAAATAAGCCAAAGTGAGTCTAGTTCAGGCCAATCTAGAACACCTGGTTAACCTAGCCAGCAAATCCCAGGTGAATAAGTGAATGATTTATATAGATCAGCAGAGCTGCCTAATGACCACCTCAGATGTATGAGCAATAAGTACTTGTTTTATGTCACTGAAGTTTCCTTATTGCTTGGTATGTAGTATTATTGTGGTGACAGATAACTGATATGCCCATTAAATGAAAAAATCTTATTTGAATTCTTTCATTATTTCACCACACATTTATAGACTTTTTAAGTGGATAGAGGGAGCTTTAAGTCTAAAAGTCGGCTTCTTGATATATCTCATCCTGTCTTGATCTTCCTACTCCATGCCCCATGCTGGTGAATTTTCAGGAAAATCATCACTTCCATCTGTCAAACTTTTAAATTTGTATATTTTAAACTTGTATTAAATTTTAATAGTTTCTGAAAGATTCTCTTTGGAGCTCTTGAATCAACAATGATTCTTCATTGTCCCATCTTTTTAAAACAAGTGTTATCAGTTAAAAATGAAATTATATCTTGTTTAACATTTTAATCTATTTAGTCCATGAAAGTTAATAAATTGCCTTAAAATTATTCAAGTATGTTACTTTATAACTGAAATTGATATCATATATATATATATATATACACATGCAAACACAAACCACGTGCATATTTATATAGACAATTAAAATATTCAGCTGACTTTATACTTTTTGCCTTCAAAAAATTATGGCTTTTGCCACTTATGTAGTATGAATCCTTCAACCAATAAAGAAAATCTACCTTTTCTAAGAGAATTTAACCTTACATTTTCTCTTTCCTGCTTTAATTTCAAATATGCAATCTCAACATTATATTAATACAGATTTTTGCATTTAATATGTAATAAAGTGAGTTGGTAAACATTAAGTTGTAATAGTGATAAGCTTTTAATGTAGTTAAATATGGCAAAACAAATCAGTACTGGTTCTTAATTGATTTTGATTGTATTGTGTAGACAATGTCATTGGATTATGTGTTCATTATGGAAAAGAAAGCAAAATCCAAACAAGTAAACCAGCCCTCTAGCATTTTCAGCCCTTGTGTCTATCCACATGCACTCTCCAGTGTGAATATTAAAGGAAATTAATTTTGAGCCACTGACACTAGTAGATGTCATTTCCTTAAGAATTTGTTTAGTTACCCTGAATGTAGAAATAATTTGAAAATATTCTGATGCAGACCAACTAATTGCAAAAGGAGATGCCCTGGTGTTTTCAAAATTATAATTCAAAAGGCGTGATTCAGTATACGAAGACAATATTGAAACACATTCGAATGTTGAATAGTTTAACATATAGCCGTATATATTTTCCCCTCTGTGTATATTTGTATTATCTGAAACTAAGCATCAAGCAAGAATGGAAATTCTAAGATATCAGTTCAAAATAACGTAACTTTGTTGGCTCTAAGGGGATTTAAAGAAGATATATTTTCATTCTGAAAGACTGGTAATGAGATCAATGAATACTATCTAATTTGATATCAGTGATTGTCAAATGTACATATAATTTCACTGAAGCAAAAGTAAAAGTTCAAAAAAAATAGGAATTACCTGAATCGTTTTATAGTTCATGATTTTTTATGCTAAAATATCGAGTTGATTGTTATGAGGTCAGTTTCCCTAGACCAGAACCTAAGTTAGAGATTCCTATGCAAATGACTTTTTTTTTTTTTTTTTTTGAGGGCATGCTCTCAGAAGAAACTGTAAGGAAGTGACAGAAGCCAAACAGAATAGATGAAGAAGCTGAAAATGAATGAAATTTTAGCAGAAGGTTAGGTTCAGCCTGATCTCACATGGAGCTCTAGAGAGATGAATGGCACCCTGAAGTTCTCCCATTGATTTTGAACCCCCGTTATCAGTTATTGGCTATGGGCCAGGCTCCTCCCTGGGATGGGTGGAAGCTTCCATAACCACAAAGACATTTCTGGGAGAAGTATTTCCCCTTGCTGCAGGACAATTCTTATCTGGAGAAGGGAACAGCTGTGAGCCCTTGTAGCCAAAACTTAGAGTAGCTGGGAGAGGGGTACACTGGCAAGTAAGGCGGTCTAGGAAGGGAATTAACAGTGTCTATGACAGTTGCGATGTAGGTTCAAACACTTGGTCAGATAAATTATTTTTACATTTCTGATGCTCTTTTAGCCCTCTATTTCTCATACTTCTTACTGCTTAAGATATTTCCCTATTTGTTTATTGTTTCAAACTAGTTCTAATCTAAGGAGGGCACGTGATGTAATGAGCACTGGGTATTATATGACTGATGAATTACTGAACACTACCTCTGAAACTAATAATACACTATATGTTAAGTAATTGAATTTAAATTAAAAAAATAATTGATTTCACATACATATTACTTTTGAAACTAACATTAATTATATGATGTTAACAACTGAATTATTGTTATCCCATTTGATGGGTGAATAAACTGAAGAATAAAGAAAAAAAAGATGTCTACATTTTGAGGAAATTATACCATGTTTTTGAATATTCAATTTAGCACAATATCTATCAATTTATTAATTACCTACCATTGCTTAATGAAAAGTGAATTTTTTTACTAATGACATTTATTAATTCATCAAAGATGTATGGTAAAAAAAAATCCTTAAATGTAAATGTTTTTTTTTTTTAAAGACTATTTGAGAGAGAGGAAGAGTGAGAACAAGCAGGGGGAGGGGCGAAGGAAGAGGGGGAGGGAGAAGGGGCGGGAGAAGGGGAGGGAGAAGCAGACTCCCTGCTGAGCGCAGAGCTAGATATTTGGGGCTGGACCCCAGGACCCTGAGATCATGACCTGAGCTGAAGTCAGACACTTAACCTATTGAGCCACCCAGGTGCCCTTCCTTAACTGTTTCTAAGAAAATTTTTCTAAACGTAGCTTTATCTGTGAGGTAAGAAGTTCCCCTAAAATAGAACTTTGGAATAAGTACAGAGATAATCTTTTTCACAGAGGATGCACAATAGGCTATATTTGCTAGGAAAACTGGCGTATTGTGTGGCGTATTCTTTTTATTTTCTTATATTTAGTAAACTAATCATTTAAAAACTACTGTGAACTGATGGTTACATTGAATTTTTATGGAAACAAGCATTCTGGTTTTTGTAAAAACTCTTTTCCTTCTTTTTCTGTTGTGATTTATGTTTATTCTAGAAGATTTAGGGGGGAAAGGTCTATTTTTATTTCCCTATTTATTCTTTATACTCAGGGAATATCAGCAAAAGTGACCTTAATTTGAGCAGTTTTATTGATCAATTTCCTTTCTCTGGAGATATTTGGAAACCCTGAAAATATCAAGGTGAAATTAAACTCTTTTATTTTTAAAGATTTTATTTATATATTTATTTGACAGAGAGAGAGAGCACGAGCAGGGGGAGCAGCAGAGGGAAAGGGAGAAGCAGGATCCCCACTGAGCAGGGAGCCTGATGTGGGGCTCGATCCCAGGACCCTGGGATCATGACCCGAGCCGAAGGCAGCCGCTTAACCGACTGAGCCACCCAGGCTTCCGGAAATTAAACTCTTTATACTTAAAGGGTTGCATGAAGTTATACATTGGTCTGATGACTTCCAAATTCACATTGTCAACACTGGGAGTCAAGCCCAGTGAACTTTTCCTGACAAAAGTTCAGAATAAGATTATGAGTGCTCCATCTTCTTTTAATAGTCAGGTTTCTCCCTACATTTTTCTCTTTATTTCTTTGTAAGAAAAAGAAACCTTCGCCAAAAGTGAGGGGGAAAGTAGTGCATTTTAATAGACTGTAATACCATTCCTTGATGAATTCAAATTATAAAATAAGTCATATATCTTATGAATAAATATATGATTACATTACCAAATCAAATATTTCCAGGTTGTTGTATATCATGGTAACCCAAATCCTTCGCATTGAATTTCCATAATTTCCAAGGGAAGCATCATTATGCTGCTGCTAGTATAGCCAACATGCACTCCAGGCCTCACTCTGGGACCTTAGCCTCAGGTGCAGGGACAGGGGACAGTGTTCCTACCCTGCCCGGTTGATTGATGGAATGGGAGGAAGGGCCTCATTGAGGCCGTAAGGATGGGCTTCTTGGCACTTATATGCATTTCTTTTTCTCATGGATAGGAATATCCCTTGCTCTTGAAAGTAATAGAGTGTCATTATCATGGCGTACACATATTTTACTGCCAAGCAACCCTTATGAATTTGAAGCCCATGTTCTGCTACATTTGTTTTGCTCATTGTGCATATATTTTCCCCTCTAAGTATTGTGGAGAAACTTTGTCTAATCACATTTCATTTATGGTGAAAGAAGTTTTGCATTAGAAGTGACAAAGGGAGGAACCAGCATTGGCAATGCAGCAGCTCACCATGTAAAGCTTTTGTCATCTGGCAATTACAGATAAACTTGATTGGCACATGATAATGGAATGCATGAAGTTTCTGAACCTCTTTGGCAAAGCAGCACACTATTTGTACCCCATTACTTAGGAGTTCCTTATTTTCTACTGTCAATTTAACAAACTAAAAACATTTCAAGATAGGAGCCTGGTCCTTTCTTTCTATGTCTCTGCTCCAGTATCTAGTCTGTTGTTAGCTATGTTCACACCAGCTTTTGGGAGAACTGAATTGATTTTGAGAGAAATGTGCCTATTGCTCTATGATAGTGTTTGCATGACCAGAGTGTTGGGTTAAGTTAGTTGACATGTATTGTGTTCGAAGTTGGAACAGAAAAATTAAAAAAATCCAAACAGTCTCGTAAAGCTGATGGAAAGAAACCGTCTGATTTCAAATGCACCCTCTACCACAGTGGCTTCTGGTGGTGGACTGAGACCATGTCGCTGTGTAGCAAGTGACTTTTTATTAATATATCAATTAATATTAGCCATGGTGTGTCCTTTCCCAAGCTCATAATTTATACTTATGTCTAAAGGTGGCATATTTTCTTTAACAGTATGCTTGAGTATGAATGCAGAAATGTCTACTGGTAAGTAAACAGCAACACCTAAACTTTAAAAAGCATTGAGTTAAAACACTTCAAAGAAACTTTGTAAACTGATGTGGATTAGAATTAGTACCTCTTATAGTAGGAAGAGAAAAATGAAGGGGGGGGGGAATCAGAGGGAAAGAGGAACCATGAGAGACTATGGACTTTGAGAAAGAAACTGAGGGTTCTAGAGGGGAGGGGTGTGGGGGAGATGGGTTAGCCTGGTGATGGGTATTAAGGAGGGCACGTATTGCATGGAGCACTGGGTGTTATACACAAACAATGAATCATGGAACACTACATCAAAAACTAATGATGTAATGTATGGTGACTAACATAACATAATAAAATAAAATTAATTAAAAAAAAGTTAAAAAAAAGAATTGGTACTTCTTTCAAAAGCAAAGCTTCCTTAAAATTGCAGAAGAGACTGGTAAGTTTCATAATACCAGTCAAAGAATAAGACACAATGGATGAATTTAATTTTGTCCTCTTGAGGTTAACACCATCATTTTGTTGAACAGTTCCTGACACTCTGGCATTTCTACACTCCTTTGGTAGAGAGAAAAGGAAATAGCTTATGGTTTAATTCATAAATGTCACTATTTTAGACAAAACGGATCTTTAATGCATTTTTTTCCCAAAGGCATGCCCTAGCCAGTTACTTCTGTGGAGTGAGAGAATACGCTCTTATCTCAGGAAATAATGCTGAAATCAGTGGTTTACCAGTCTGAGAATCCAGGCTTATATTAATGTAAACTGACTGGCCTGGGAATAGTTTCAGAATTATTACTTGTTTTATTTAAATTATGTTAAAGTTGGTTTTCAACATTTCATCACTTTTATATATAATTAGTTTTTAACGACTTAAGTTATGATAGTAATGGCCCTTTTGAATGATGAACTTTAAAGGATACCAGACTTTTTGATTTAAAAACATTTGCTATTCTGATTATGTTCAATGGTGACATCAGAGTTTGACCTGGAAACTATGAATGCGTAATTGTGTGATCAGGTCAGTGCAAAATTGGCCAAAAGTTTTTGAAGTTAGAGAAAATTGCCTCCAGTAGACTTGGATGATAGCTGACAAAGGAACTGAACCAAGTAACCAATTACATGCTTATGTCCAGTTATGAGTTTATTCAGTCACTCCATGTGGTGCTTCATATGTCAATGGTGTTTTATCCTTGCCTTGCCCCACTGGGCTCAGTAACATGATCCATTTATCAGCTACTCACAAACTTGGAGGTATTTTTTTTCTTCAGGTGTGTATTTGTATAGTCTTTATGTTGAGGGCATATATTGGGCTTAGTTATATATATCTTTTAACTTTTTATTTTGAAACAATTATAGATTTACAGGAAGTGGCAAAAATGTATGGGGAGATACCATATACGTTTCACCCAGTTTCCCCCAATGGATACATCTTTTGTAACTATAGTATAATATCAAAACCAGGAAATTAACATTGATACAATCCACAGAATTTATTTAGATTTCATCAGTTTGACACACACTTTGTGTGTGTGTGTGTGAGTGTGTGTAGTTCTATGCAATTTTATCACTTCTGCAGATTTGTGTAATTATCCTGACAACCAAGATACAAAAGTATTCTATCACCAAAAGGCTGGTTCATGCTACCATTTATGGGCACATCTATCCCTCTCCTTCCCATGCTTAAAGCATGGCAGGCACTAATCCATTCTACCTGCCTATGCTATTTCAGGACTATAAATGGAATTATATGGTATATGACCTTGTGAAATGGGTTTTTTCATTCGGTGTAATTCCCTTGAGATCAATCCATGTTTTGGTGTTCAATGATGAGTTCTTTTCTACTGTTGAGTAGCAATCCATGCTATGGAAGTACCACAGATTGTTTAGTCATTAACCCATTGAAGAACATCTGGGTTGTTTCCCATTTTTGGCTGTTACAAATAAAGCTACTTCCAACATTCGTGTACATATTTTTGTGTGAACTTAAATTTCCATTTTTACAGGATAAATGTCCAAGAGCACAATTGCTAGATTGAACTCTAAGTGCATGTTTAGTTTGAGAAAAAAACTTCCAAATTATTTTTCAGAGTGGCTTTACCATCATTTTTATTTTAGCCATTCTAATAGCTATGTAATGGTATCTCATTGTGGCTTAAATTGGCATTTTCCCAATGACTAATAGAAGATCTTTTCATGTGCTCTTTTGCCACCTCTATATCCTCTTTGGTGAAATGTGTCTTCCTGTCTTTCCCCCATTTTCTAATTGATTTTATTTTTTACTGTTGCATTTTGGGAGTTATTTATATATTCTAGATACACATGTTTTGTCAGATAGATTTTCTCCCAATCTGTAGCTTCTTTATGTATTTTCTTAACAGGGTCTTTTGAGGAGCACAGTTTTTAATTTTGAAGTTCAGTATATAAATTTTTCCATTTATGACTGTATTTTTGGTGTTAAGTCTAAGAACTCTTTGCATAACCTCTAAATTCCAAAGATTTTCTCTTTTGTTGTTTCCTAAAAGTTTCATAGTTGTATTTTTTTTACACTTAAGTTTATGATCCATTTTCAGTTAATTTTCATATAAGGTGTGAGATTTAGGACAAGGTTCTTTTTTTTTATTTTTCCCTGCCGATGTATGCTTAATTGGTTCAGCACCATTTGTTGAAAAGGCTATATACTTCCTTCACTGAATTGGTTTTACATCTTTGTCGAAATCATTTGGACATATTTATGGGGGACTATTTCTAGGTTCTCTATTTTATCCATTGATCTGTTCTGCCAATACTACATGATCTTGAGTACCAGAGCTCTATAGTCAGCATTAACATTGGGTAAAGTAATTCCTTTTACTTTATTCTTCCTTTTAAAAATTGTTTTAGCAATTCCTTTGCTTTTTGAAATATTTTTTTTAGAATAAGATTATCTATGTACACAAGAGAAACTTGCTAGGTTTGAATTGAATTAAACCTATAGATCAATTTCAAGAGAATTGACACCTTTACTGTGTTGCATCTTCGAATTCATGAACACAGTATATGTCTCTACTATTTATTTAATCTCTTTCATCAACATTTTATATTAAGTATATAGGTCCTATATAGGTTTTGTTAGTTTCATACAAAAGTATTTCATTTTCTTTAGAGTAAATGTAATACTTGTATTTGATATTGTAAATATTGTAAATGATATTATATTTTAAAATTTTGGGTTCCATATGTGTATTGTTAGCATATAGAAATGGGAGTGATATTTTTTGTGTTGATCTTGTAACCTTGCAACCTTGTTGAATTAACTTCATAAGTCTAGAAGTTTTCTGTATAGTCTTTGGGATGTTCTATGCAGAAAATCATGTCATCTACAAATAGAATAGTCTTAATTTCGGAGCTTATATACCTGTACTATTAAAGTTACAGCAAATACTTATGTGTTTTTGAAATTTTTCTCTATTATATGTTATTTCCTATAACTCTAAGCATATCAATGATTTTCTGAAATAACTCTTAGGTCAGTGGTTCTTTTTTTACGATTTATTTATTTATCTTAGAGAGAGAGAGAAAATGCACAGCAGGGGGAGGGGCAGAGGAAGAGGGAGAGAGAGAAAGAATTCTCAAGCAGACTCCCTGCTGAGCACGGAGCCCTTTGCAGGGCTTGATCCTAGGACACTGAGATCGTGACCTGAGCCAAATCAAGAGCTGGCCACTTAACCAACTGAGCCATCCAAGCACCCCTTAGGTTAATGGTTCTTAAAGGGTGGTTAGGCACTCCCAGGAATCCTTTGAAACACTTTCATTGAATCCACAGTGTCAAAACTTTGAAACTTTGTTCAAAATTATGCTAAGATATTATTGCCATTTTCACTTTTATTCTTTCATGAGCATGCAGTGGAATTTTCTAGAAGCTACATGACACATGATATCACAACAGATTTAGGAATCTAGCAGTCTTCTATTATGTCACATATTGAAGAGATTTGCAAAAGTGCAAAATAATGCCACTCACTAATTTTTTTGTTTTGAAAAATATAGTTATTTTTCATAAAAATATTTTATGTATGTTAACATGCAATACATTTATTACTTTAAAAATGAATTATTAAATAAACATTTAAAATTTCCTCAAAAATTAAAATAATTTTTAATATAAAAAGTATTGATCAATATAACCCCCATAAAAAAAGCTCTTTCAAGTCTTTTTTTTTTTTTTTAAGTAGGCTCCATGCCTAATGTAGAGCCCAACGTGGTCCTCAAACCCATGACCCTGAAATCAAAACCTGAGCCAAAATCAAGAGTCAGACACGCAACCAACTGAGCCACCTAGGTGCCCCAAGCTCTTTAAGGTCTTTAAGAATTTTTAAAGGTTTAAAGGCGTTCTGAAATGAAAGTTTGAGAATTTCTAATTTAGGCCAATCCTATTTAAATGAATTCTCTGAGTTACCAATTTATCATCTAGCACATTGCCTGGTGTTAAATAAATATAGGTTAATTTTAGGAAAATATCTTTTTATCTTGTTAGTTTATGGCAGAGGAGAAGATTTCTGTCATCTTTACAACTCCTTTAAATGAAATCTTCTGTGAAAGTCCAGTATTTAAAAGTAAGAATTACAGGGATAGGCTTGGAGTTTATGCTGTTTGAATTTCTATTTTCACACCATGGGGTCAAAATAGGACAAATCTTAGGGATTCTTTGAGTGTAATATGAAAATAATGATTATAGAGAATTAATTGCATAGCTATGTAAATAAGGCATGGTTGCTATGTGTTATCAACACTGGACGTTTAAATTCAGAAACTTGTTTAGTGGCTGATGCAGGATATGGATATAACTTCAGATCATTTTTAGAAGCGTAGTCATTGATGTAAACTTGATCAACAGAAAAAAAAAAAAGCTTTATTTCCATGGGACCGTACTCACTTAATGTATTTCATATCTGAGTGTATTCAAACAAATATCTGAATTCCACATAATTGAATAATGAATATATAAGAAAATTTAGTTAAGCAAGAAATCACTGACAATGCTGTGTTTCTGAGGAAAAGAAGAATATATGAAAGGTAAGAGGAAGGCTGCTTTAATTGTAGAAAGTAAGGAAAGTGACCAGTTAGGAGCAGTTTTTAACAACATTCTTTTTATTGCTTTGAATTATGCCAAATTATTATCACTTTAAATATTCTCACCCACATAATTAAGCACTTGCAAGTACTTAGTGATTATGTTTGCCGAGTTAAAGAAGTGTTATAAACATGTAAGACTCATCCACCAGACTAGATCATCACTGGAAGAAACAACATGTGTTTTTCCTGAGGCTATTCCAGAAATGAAAAAGAAAAAGATGATTATATTAACAAATGCACAACAACAACAACAACAACAACAACAAAAGCACAACAACTTGATGGGCTATTTTAAGACAATTGCTTATTAAGCCAAGAAGCCTTCTGCACAGTCTGACTTGCCACATTGCGTATTCTTGTGGGATTCCACATTGGCCCTGGTTGGCTGCGGCAGGAGTGATTTCCAGCTTTTTTCTTATCTCAAGGCAAGGCAGAAGGCAAACAAATGAAAGCCAGCATGTCACCTAGGACCCTGTTTCTCACAGTCAGCAGGAAACACATTCTTCATAAGATTGCTATTTTTATTTACCAAAAAATGTGGGGCTGTTTGTTGTATCATCATTAAAGCCATCAGAGGATAAGAAAAAGTTGATGGATAACTTCCTGATGTAAATGAGTATCTCTTTTCTTTTTTTTTTTTTAACTCCCCTAAGTGTAGAGGTCAGTAAAACACTCTAGTGCAGTAATACGTATTTTAGTACTTATAAGAAGAAACCTGGACAGTAATGTTCCAAGCTTGGTGAAGAACAAGGCAAAGCAAAGGAAGATGGATTAAGGAAAAGTGAAGTAAAGTACTTTCATCTAGTGATGAACTACATGTTCTTATTAATATTTGTACCCTATCAGTTGAAGTGTTTTTTATGTTGGCAGTAATTCCAGAAGAGGTTTTCTTATGCCAGGACTTCTTAGCCCCAGAGCAAGAGAAGCCCCCATGCGCTATAGATTTCCATGCCTCCTTGTCCTACCATGTACATGGTATATTATTACCTGCTTATTTTCCTCTTCCTATAACCTCTGAGAAGTCAAGGTCAATGAAAGCAAAGATTTCTGTTTTATTTACCACTATAAATCCAGTGCACAAAATAGACATTCACTGTTGTTTTTTTTTTTTAACATTTTATTTATTTATTTGATAGACACAGCAAGAGAAGGAACACAAGCAGGGGGAGTGGGAGAGGGAGAAGCAGGCTTCACGCTGAGCAGGGAGCCCGATGCAGGGCTCCATCCCAGAACCCTGAGATCATGACCTGAGCCGAAGGCAGGTGCTTAACAACTGAACCACCCAGGTGCCCCAACATTCACTATTTGTTAGTTGTATGTGTAACTACGTAAAGTTTCCAAAAATAAAGGTTTATTTTTGGTTGTATTGCTCTTTATTAGCTGAAAGAGGTGATTCCTAGTCAACAACACAGACTTTCAAGTAAAAGTCAACAAGAAGCATACAAAAAATTCCCTGTATCTGTCTTATAGACACTCTTACAGAAATTATGTCTCTAGTAACATTCCTACATGCAGGACAAATACCAGAAATTAAACATCAACTCTAGTAAAATTTAAGACTTCTGCCAACCTATAGCAACAGTTCTCAAACTTTTTAGTCTCAGGACTACTTTGCACTTTTAAAATTTATTGAGGATCCCCAAAGAGTTTTCTGCTTATGTGTGGTGTATCTATAGATATTTACCATATCAGATGTTAATACTGATAAAATTTAAAACATTTTTTTATTAATTCATTAAAAAATAGCATTGAATGTTTTTATAAGCAATTACTATAGTTTCCAAAACAGAAAGTGAAAGAGTAGCTTTTTTTTTTTTTTACAATTTTGCAAATCCCTTTAATGTCTATCTTAATAGAAGGCAGCTAGATTCTCATACCTGCTCCTATATTCAATCTGTTGCAATATCTCATATCATGAGATTAAAAAAGACAAATTCTTCTTGTTCAAATAAGAAGATCCACAAAATACCTATACTTAACATTATACTTAACGGTTAAACACTGAATACTTCCCCCTTAAGATTAGGAACAAGAAAACCTCCACTCATACCTTTCTTATTCAACATAGTACTGGAAGTGCTAACCAGCACTATAAAGAAAGAAAAAGCAATAAAAGGCATACAGATTGGAAAGCAAAAAATAAAACTATTCATATTTGCAGATGACATAATTGTCTACATAGAAAATCCCAAGGAATCTACAAGCCAAAACCAAACCAACCAACCAACCAAATAAACAAAAACCCTCAAAATTGCTAGAACAAATAAGTGAGTTCAACAAGGTCATAGGATGCAAGATTTACACTTTAACACACTATATTTCTATGTTCTAGCAATAAAAATGTGGACATAAAAATTAAAAATACAATATGATTTATAGTCACTCAAAAAATGAAATACTTGGGTGTGAATCTAACAAAACATATTAATACAGAACTTGTGGGCTTAAAATTAAAATGTAATGAAAGAAAGAAAATGACATAAATAAGTGTTCATGAATTGGAAGACTCAACATAATAAAGATATCAATTCTCCCCAAATTGATGTAACACAATTCCTACCAAGATACCAGCAAGATTTTTTCCAGATATAGACAAAATTATTCCAAAATTCATATGGAACTGAAAAAGACTTACAATAGCTAAAAATTTTGAAACAGAAGAAAAAGGTGAGAAGAATCTTACTATATAGGTTCAGTAATCAAGATTGTGTGGTATTGGCAGAAGGAGAGATTATTGGAACAGAATAGAGAACCTAGAAATAGGCCCACACAAATATGCCCAAGTGACATTGGACAAAGGTGCAAAAGCAATTCAATGAAGAAAGGATAGCTCGGGCGCCTGGATGGCTCAGTTGGTTAAGCGACTGCCTTCGGCTCAGGTCATGATCCTGGAGTCCCTGGATCGAGTCCCGCATCGGGCTCCCTGCTCGGCAGGGAGCCTGCTTCACCCTCTGACCCTCCCCCCTCTCATGTGCTCTCTCTCTCTCATTCTCTCTGTCTTAAATAAATAAATAAAAAATCTTTAAAAAAAAAAAAAAAAAGAAAGGATAGCTCTTTTGACAAATGTGCTAGACATCCAAAGGCAAAAAAAAAAAAAATTGAACCTCAGTCTGAACCTTACACCCTATACCTCAACTAAGTTAAATTGAATCATGAAGTTAAATGTCAAATTATAAAATTTTTAGGGAAACATATAAGAGAGAATCTTCAAGGTTTAGGGCTAGGCTAATAGTCCTTAGACTTAACATCAAAAACACAACCCATAAAAGAAATAATAATAAACTCAACTTCATCAAAATAAAAACTTTTGCTCTGTGAAAGAACCTGAAAACTTTTGCTCTGTGAAAGAACCTGTTAAGAGGATGAAAAGGCAAACTACATAGTTGGAGGAGATATTTGCAAGTGACGTATCTAATAAAAGACTCTGTCTAGACTTCATGAAGAATGCTCAAAGCTCAGCAGTAAAAAAAAAGAAACAATTCAGTTAGAAAATGTGCAAAAGACATGAAGAGACACACTTCACCAAAGAGAATATGCAAGTGGCAAATAAGCACATGAAAAGTGGATTCAATCTCATTATCTATCAGGGAAATGCAAATTTAAGCTGTGATGAGCCATCGCTATACAGTTATCAGAGTGGCTAAGATAAAAAATAGTGACACCACCAAATTCTGGCAAAGATGTGGAGAAACTGGTTCACTTACTTGCATATTGTTGGTAGGAATGCATAATGGTCTGGTCACTCTGGTAAACAGTTTAACAGTTTCTTAAAAACTAAACATGCGGCTACCATATGACTGAACAATGGCACTCTTGGACATTTATCTCAGCGCAGTGAAGGCAAGTTCACACAAAAGCTTGCATACAAATGTTTATAGTAACTTTGTTCATAATAGCCAAAAACTGAATCAGCTCTGATGTTCTTCAGCAAGTGAATGGCTATACATACTGTGATGCATCCATACCATGGAATGTCAGGACAAACCAATAATTTCTGTGGATATCCAAATACGAAAAGATTACATATTGTATGATTCAATTTGTACAGCATACTTTAAATGTCAAAATTATAGAAATAGAGAACTGATTATTGGTTGCCAGTTAAAGACAGCGGGCAAATTAGAAGAGGGAAGTCATTACTGCTATTAAAGAGTAACAGGAAGAATCCTCCTTGTGACAGAGTTGTTCTGTATCTTGACTGTATCAGTGTCAGTATCCTTGTGATATTGAACTACAGTTTTGAAGATGTTACTTTTGGGTAAAGGGTACATGAGATCTCTGTATTATTTCTTTTAACTGCATTTGAAGCTATAATTATCTGTCAAAATAAAATAAAATAAAAACCAGATATATATATATATATATATATATATATATATGTATATATATATATATATTGCTATAATATATCAAAGCTTTTTTTGCAAATTGGAGGTAATTTCACTGGCTTTGGAGGGGTGGTATCTATAATGGCATCAAACTATTTAAAATTAGTTTAACTTTTAGGGGCGCCTGGGTGGCTCAGTCGGTTAAGCGGCTGCCTTCGGCTCAGGTCATGATCCTGGGGTCCTGGGATCGAGCCCCACGTCCGGCTCCCTGCTCAGCGGAGAGCCTGCTTCTCCCTCTCCCTCTGCCTGCCACTCTGCCTACTTGTGCTCTCTATCTCTCTGTCAAATAAATAAATAAAATCTTTAAAAAAAATAAAAAAAATTAGTTTAACTTTTAATTTTTAAAAATCTGAAGACATTGTGACTAGTACTGTTCTAAGAGTTTAAATAAACACTTTTCATAATGATGGAAGAGTACTTCCTGGGAGCTTTCAGAATTTTCTTCTAAATATGATTTAACTAGGATAATTTAAGCAGTGTATTCTTACTATTCTGAAGATATAACAGTGAGTTCTTCAAAACTTTGCATAGCTCATGAACACTAAAAATTTGTTGCTAAGAGAAGCTGCTCACTTTCAACTGTGTTTTCATTGTCTTGAAAGACTTAAGAGTTCTTGTTTTCATTGATAGTGGAAGGGAATGTAAAGGAATAAATAATCTAAATGAATGTACTGAGAAATGGTGTTTTGATATCTATAACCTAATTTTCTTTCAAATGATCAGAGTTTTATATCTTAAATGGGGTCAACATCAAGAAAGTTTTATGTTCATGTCTCTCCCCTACCCCCAAATTCATATGTTGAAATCCCAACTTGCAATGTATTGGTAATATATGATGGAACCTGGTGAAGGTACTTAGGTCATAAGGGTGGAGCCCTCATGAATGGAATTCCACGAATGGAATTAGTGACCTTAGACATAGGAAAGATGATCTCTGCTCTTTGCCAGGTGAGGATACAATGAAAAGACAGCTGCCTACAAATCCAGAAGAGTGTTCTCACTGGACACTAGATATCCTGGCACCTTGATCTTGGATTTCCCAGACTTCAGAACTGTAAAAAATAAATATTTATTATTTAAGCCATCCAGTTTATGGTATTTTGTTATAGCAGCTGAAGCAGACTAAAACACCTGTTATTATAATACTTTAAGAATTTATAAGGATGAATATATGAAAGGGTGAAAAATTAGAGATACCATAGAAACCCATTTTGCAGAGCCCAGGTCCACTTGGCATGTTGCTACACAGCAAGAACACCTTGGGCTGAGAGGACCTGTCCACTGCATGTCTTCCCAAACAACATGACATGAAATGATTACCTTTAGCATCTCAGTATCTGCTGTGGGAGTTTGGAAGGTAGTTAAGAGGGTAAAAGGACTGATTATTTTCCAAAGGGCCTTGAGATTGGGAGGAAAAAAATATGATAGATTTTTCAGGGGGTCCTTTAGTTAAGCTGTTGAATCTATAAACCTCTTGAGCATGGGAAAACATGATGCTTGTTCTTATCTGCCTCTGTAGACGCCCCAATTAGAGTTAATTGGAATGACATTGTTTTCATAAAAATACTAAGAGCCGTGTATCAGTTTTAATCAAATATAAAAAGTTATTTATGCCAAGAACAACAATATAGACATTAGCATATTATAAAAATAATACTTCCTCAGCAATCACAGAGTTTAATCTCCTCATTTTGTCCATGGAGGAAATTAAGGTTCTGTAAACTGAATGGATTTATTCAAGTCCAAAAACTAATTAGTGGCAGAGCAAGCTCTAGACTTCTAGGTCTTTGACTTGAGGTCTTTGACTTTAAGTTCATTGGTTGTTAATTGTGCTACTTTATTAACAAAGGGATATATTCTAGTTGCAAATCGTTTTTGTCCCTCCCTTCCAAAAAACAGCCGAACAATATAAAATGCATAGTTCAATATTTTACAATGTTCATGGCAGATATTTAGAGTGGTCTAACTTTTGTATATTCCAGGTCCTGTCTAGTATTCTTCCTGTTTTCAAGAGGCTGGAAAGCAAAACATTTCATTTCCAAGATTCCCTTGTGGGTACATTTCTGGATGTGTTTAGGTTCTGCCAATCACATGTATTCTGGTAAGCCTGGATTTGGGTCTGAGTTGTGAAGGGAGGAAAGCGAGGGCCAAGGCGCCCATTTCCTGGCACGGTGGTGGTGGTGGGGGGCAGCTGGTTTCCGCAGTTGTAGCTTTGTGCTGTGCCATCCTGTGCCTCTTTCCTATTCACAGGCAGCACAGCCCAATTATACATAATTAGAAATAAAAGTGTCAAAATGCAAATGCTGATTGAGTTGATGTGCAAAACTGATCAATAGTAAAGGGTAATTGGTTAATTAAATTAGAGTTAATGATAATTTCAGCACCCTTATTGTTTTAGTGATGGAACTGATTAACATTTCTAGAGGACCTACTATGAACCTGGCACAGGGCCTCATGTTTTTATGCACTCTATTTCATTTGGTGTCTCTACACCTCTAGTTCTATACAGTATTTTTATTCCCATTTTCCAGGTATAGAGACTGAGATTCAGAGAGATTAAAACACTTGCCCTGAGTCATGAACACAAGGCCTGGGACAGATGCTTCTCCCATCTCATAATTTTGAATTGGGTCTCGTATATTTGCATTTACATGGTTAGGGATAAATTGAAACTGTTGTTCAGATAGTTTTCTCATGGGAAGGAAGGCAGGAAGTCCTGTTTTCCATGATTTATGGCTTTTTTCCCTTTTGGGTGGCTAACTTTTTTATAAAGGGTTTATTTATTTGGCCCAGAGGATTCATTAATAATAACCAACAAATAACAACAAACGGCATCTGTATCAGTTTACAGTGTATTTTCTTGCAGTGCGTTTTCTTATATGTTGTTTGTCTTGTTTTATCTTCACAACTACCCAGCAGAGATAGGTACCATTCCTTTCTAATTTTAAGATCTAAATTGAGTCACAAAAGTGAAGTTATCGGCTCAAATCATGCAGTAAGTGGAGATTTTGGATCCCAAATGCCAGAATTTAGTCCCCAAACTTCACTAGAATCTATTATTGCTTATAAGAGATGAACACTGACCTGCAGATCCTCAGAGACATCCTGCGCCACACAAAGGACCAAGATTACAGGAAAAGAAAATGGTTCTGTTTAACACTTTATCTATTTCATTCCCATTAGCCATTTATATTATTGATTATAGTAGGCATTAACTGTTCATGTTTGTCTTCTCAATATTCTGTACAAAGTGGACTATGAAGGCTAGCATTTCATCTTATTCACTTTAATACTTCCAACACCTATCATGATGACTTGCATAGAGTAGGCATTCAGCATATGGTGATGAATGAGTGCAATAGATTATCTTTCAAAGCAGAATAAAAACAATGAATTTTTCACTCCAATGTTTTAGCTTATTTTTTTAATCACCATAATAGATTTGGTGTATGCTGACCAGCATAATGTATAAGAAATACTGGTACTGAAATAGTGTGTTTTAGAAACATCCCATAATTACTACCAGCTAAATCTGGCCAAATATTTTACCAAATATCTTACTACTAATTAGAAAATCCTGATACAGAAGCACCATCTCTAGAAGAGTACACTGTTGTGATTTTGCCCTTCACACATCAAAATAAAACAAATCACACTGGATTACTAATTTCTTTTTTGTGCCGAAACCAAATGGCAGCTGTACCTGCCTTTGGAATCATGATAAATGAAGTTTCCCCAAAGTGAGATTCAGTCCAGGCCTTGAGTCATATTACCAAGCTCTGGTCAATGAAAACAACCACTAAGAGAAAGAATCCTGATTTATTTCTTCAATTTTCTCATGCAGACAGAGCATTTGTGGTCAGATGGCACTTAAATTGAATAAAAACATGCCGATTTTAAGTCTTTATTTTTCTGATCTTTGTATATGATGGAAGACTATTGCAAATCCGCTCTGGAAATCTCCCAGGTTTGAATGAATGTTTGCATTGCAGGATGTCCTCGCTTTTGTTGTGTGCCCTTAAGGTGGTAGTTACTGTATGAAGTTTGTTTTTGTTTTTGTTTTTTTAACTGCAGGAAACATCTAGTTCTATTGAAAATGTCCATCTAGTTTTCAGGTCATTTTGCAGCCCCCGGATACATAAATGCCTCAGAGTTGTTGACTCTCAGATACAGGTGTGGCCTATGGGATTTACAGTGTGTGAAAAGCAGGAAGAAATAGAGCAGAAGTCTGATGACCCTGAACCATTCTAAATCACCTTGCTGACAGGGAATTTGGTTTTCTTGTCAATTGTCGTTGATCGTACCAAATAATATTAGCCTCTGTTTGGAGATATTTAATTCAATGAATTCTGAATTAATTTGCATACATTGGATTTATTCAGGAATCAATAACTAGTAGTTACAGAGATAATGACCTCTGAAGGATCAGAAGAATTACATAGGATAAGAATATGAAATGAAAGTAGATTCATAATGGGTTAAGTCAGTGAACTTTCTATTTCATTTTAGCACTATTCACATTGTATTAAAGTTAACCGTTTCTTCGATTTATCCACTAGATACTATCTCATTAATGTTAGAGGCTGAATTTTATTTACCTTTGTAAAATCAGAATGTTACCTGTGTAATCTCACACCATTGTCAAGCCAGTGCATCATACATAATAGATATTCAGTAAATAGTTAACTCCTCAAATATTCTCTCCATATGTTATATAAATACTTCCCTTTAGTTGTATTCTATGATGAACACATATATTTGAAGTAGTTCTTTTGAGATTAATGCTACTAAAATTTTGAATGTTTTCTTGTCATGTTCAGAGAGTTAGAACTTCGAGTAAATTATGCAAATAACTTAATTTTGTGCATTATAATTTTTACAACTTGCACAGAAATATAATGTATGTTTTTTGTTCCTCCAAACAATACTGTGAAGTAGAAACATTAGGCATATTATTATTATTATTATTATTTTTAAAAAATTAACCACTTTATAAAAGAGACAGGCAAATTTTATAAAAGTCAAGTGATTTAACTTTTTTACCTAATAGGTATTGGACAAGGTGTTGGAACATAGATTTTTTAAATTTCCAACATTCTGATTTTTTTCCCACTATATAATATTTTTAATTTTAACCTCTATCATTTGAAGTTAAAATGTGTTCACTTGAAGTAGTTGGTAGTTAAACTTAGAAAATTAGGTGTTCTTTCTGGTTTATTCCACAAATTTCAAACTATATTTGAAAGAGGTATGGTGAAAAGTAAGTGGATGTGAAGTCAGTTTGAATCTTAGCTGTGTCACATAGATGTGACTTTAATTACAAATTTCTGTGGAATTCTTCAGTAGAATACAAATAATTATAAAATGAATAAGAAAGGACAAATGAGACCAGAAAAATCTGTGGGAATTTGAAACATTACTTAGCCATTTGGTAACACAGTTTTCTCCTCTGTAAAATAGAAATTATTATATTTATAGCACAGGGTTGGATAGAGGATAAGGTGAAAAGCACCCACCACTTGACCGTGGATATTATATTGACTATAATAATAATACAACTGTGGTTAAATCCTGCCATAAATGCAGATGATTCATTTGGCCTCCTGTATTTTATCTGAATATACCTATGTTTAAAAACATACTATCATTTCAAAATAAATGATAAATTTTCTCATTTATATTGCCATCCTTTCTAAAAATATATATTTGTAATCTCTGTGTTGTTACTTTTCTAGTTCTATATTCCAGATGGATTTTGGGATAATGTAGTATCAAACAACTTTGTAAAATCTTAGGCCTATTGTTTGAAATATTATACTGCCAAAAATAAATAAATTAAAAAAAAGAAATATACTACCATTCTTGCTATTGGCATTTGGATAGGATTTTAAAAATTCTTTCCCATTCAAAAAAGTTTATGAAAAACATGACTAACATGATATACCTCATTTTTCAAAGCCCATCAGAATGTTCTTTCTCACTTAATTCATAAATAAGACTAATGGGTGTGGAGAAGTTATCTTTCATTGGGTCATATATTTAAACAAATTTCAGTATAAATAACATTTTCTTACTCAGTGTTTGAACTTTGCCCTCTTTCTGGAAGTTGTAACTAAACGTTTCAAAAAAGGAGTCTTTTATGTATAATATGTTTGACGTTAACTAGTTTCCATTCTTGGATACTGGTATGAAGATCATAAATTCGTTTTTTGGACTCAGGAGACCACACTTAATAAATGGAAGAATATTTAGAAAACAAAACAAAAACAGCATTGCATGTAAAATGCATCTAAATAAGGGCCTATGATACGAGAAAAAAAAAATAGAAAGCAACCTTTCCTATGTAATAGATATACAGAATAAAGATTTAGACAATGTCAAGTGATCTTATATTAGTAACATTCTTCCCATTTTTTGTCATTTTACTTTAATGTCTTTATTATGTATATTTTAAGTACTAATCACTTATATTTATGACCACATATGTAACCATCAAGAATGAATGACAACCACCTCTTAAAATTCACATTATTAAATAAAATGGAAAATGTTGGGGCACCTGGGTGGCTCAGTTGGTTAAGCGTCCAACTCTTGTTTTCTTGAGGTCATGATCTCAGGGTTGTGGAATCCAGCCCCGCTTCGGGCTCCACAGTCAGCATGGAGTCTGCTCCAGATTCTCTGTCTCCCTCTGCCCCGCCCCCTGCTCTCTCTCTCCCTCATATAAATAAAATCTTAAAAAATGGAAAATGTTAATGCCTGGTAGGACACCCTTTTATATTTAGAAGATGCTTCACCTTTGGTAATGATGCTTAAAACAGTTCCATAAACAGTTACTTCCTCTTTTTTTTAAAAGATTTTATTTTTTCATTTAAGAGAGAGGGAGAGAGCACAGCAGGGGGAGCAGCAGGCAGAAGGAGAGGGAGGAGCAGGCTCCCCGCTGAGCAGGGAGCCTGATGCGGAACTCAATCCCAGGACCCTGGGATCATGACCTGAGCCGAAGGCAGACACTGAACTGACTGAGCCACCCAGGTGCCCCCTACCTCTTCTTGTATATTACATTTGTTTTTAAGTTTTTTCAACATTCTTAAAAGATTTATCTTGCTCAGTGGCCCTCTCCTTCAGCAGAATGCAGGAGTGACACTTCTCAAGAATTCCAATATCATGGCAACTTGTAAAGAATAGTGAATAATAACACAGAGACTGGGGCCAAGGGACTCAATTAGTGGCAGGCTAATGATCACACCACAGCTCTGGGAATCATTGTGAGACTAAAATAAAGATTTTGCCAGCCATGAGTAGAAAAAAAAAGAAGAATTGTCTTTTTTTTTTTTTTTTTTTAGAGGTTATGCCCTTCCAAATTCTGACAGTTTATGGCCAGTAAGTTTGAAAATTATGGAGGTGGTAGGTGGCAGTTATTTTTTTTTAAGGTGATTATTTGGCAATGTAAGAGTTACCCTTGGCCCATCTATCCTTCTAATTAAAAAAAAAATAGTTTGTGAAATCCTGAAGTCTAGAAATCTACTAAGTTAAGCTGCATTAAGAGGTTCAATCATACACACTAGCCTCCCTAAGTGGGTTGTTACATTTGCGGTTCAGCAAAACAAAACAAAACAAAGCAAAGCAAAACAGGGCAAAGCATGACAAAAGCACTTGTCATGGCCCTTAAAGATCTCTTGCAATTGTCAAGAAATATGTGAACCCAAAGTGTCTACTGTTTTTATATAAAAAATGGTTGCTTTTTTCAGGTTTGTCTATTAAAATACTATCATATTTTAACTTTATTTGGTTTCTTTATAAAGACAGTTGTTTAGGTGACATGGTGTCTGCAGAAGACATGCTTTACATTTAAAGACAGAAATAAATAGAAAGTAAAATAATGAAAAAAAGATATTATGTAAAGGGTGCCAATAAAAAAATCTAGCATGGCTATATTAATATCAGATGAAAAATACTTTAAAACAAATATAATGAGATAAAGAATGACAGTTCATAATGACAAAAGGGTTAATCTATCAGGAACATGTACCATTTATAAACATATATGTACCTCACATATATGTACCTCACCCCAAAATACTTGAAGCAAACCTGGCTGAATTGAAGGGAGAAATAGATGATTCAACAATAAGAGCTGGGAGATTTCAGCACCTTACTTTCAATAATGGACAACACAACTGGGCAAAAGACTGGGAAATGTATGACTTGGACAACACTAAACCAACTAGACCTAACAGATATTGAAAGAACATTTCACCCCAAATCAACAGGATACACATTCTTTTTGAACACACATGGGAAATTCCCTAGAATAGACCGTATGCTAGGCCCTAAAACAATCCTCAATAAATTTCAGAAGACTGAAATCATACTGAGTATGTTTTATATTCATAAAGGAATGAAATTAGAAATTAATAACAGGGATATTGGGAAATTAACAAATATGTGGAAACTGAAGAACACATCCTTAAGTAATCAATGGGTTAAGAATAAGTCAGAAAGGATATCAGAAAATACTTTTACATAAATGAAAGTAAGACAGAACATATTGAAACTCAAGGAATGCAATGAAAGAAGTTTTTAGAGAGAAATATAGAGCTGTAAACACTAATTAAAAAGAAGAAAGATCTCAAATTAGGGGCGCCTGTGTGGCTCAGTTGTTAGGCATCTGCCTTCGGCTCAGGTCATGATCCCAGGGTCCTGGGATCGAGCCCCGCGTCGGGCTCCCTGCTGGTTGGGAAGCCTGCTTCTCCCTCTCCCCCTGCTTGTGTTCCCTCTCTAACTGTGTCTGTCTCTGTCAGATAAATGAATAAAATCTTAAAAAAAAAAAATCTCAAATTAGAAATCTAACTTTTTACCTTAAGATACTGGGAAAAGAGTAAACTAAACCTAATAGAGTGGAAGCAAAGAAATAATAAAGATTAGAGTAGAAAAATCATGAAATAGAGACTAGAAAAACAATGGAGGAAATAAAAGCAAAAGTTGATTCTTTGTAAAGATCAGCAAAATTGACAAACTTTTAGCGGAACTGATGAAGGGAAAAAAAATAGAGAAGATTCAAATTACCAAAATCAGGAATGAAAGTGGAAACATTACTTTAAACCTTACAATACAAAATGATTATAGTAAAATTACTATAAAAAAACTATATGCCAACAATTAGATAACTTAGATTATATGGACAAATTCCTAGAAAGACACAAACTACTGAAACTAACTCAAGAAGAAATAGAACACCTGAGTAGACTTATAACACATAAAGAAATTGAATTGGCAAATTAAAACTTCCCCAAAACAAAAGCCCAGAATCAGCTAACTTCATTGGTAAATTCTACCAAATATTTGGTAGAAGTTATCTAATGTTTCTGTTTATATAATATATATACACAATATAATTCTACCAAATAATATTGATAACTAAATTCTCACAAACTCTTCCAAAAATACAAAAGGAGAGAACATTTCCCAACTCATTCTATGAGGTCAAGTTTACCCTCATACCAAACCAAAGAAAATCCAAAATAAGAAATGACAGACGATTATCTTTTATGAATATAGACACAAAAATCTCCAGAAAAATACTAGCAAACAGAATCCAGACCGTATGAAAAAGATTATATACTATGATCAAGTAGGATTTATTCAAGAAATGCAAGGTTGGTTCACCATATGAAATCAACCAATGTAATACATTATATCAATAGAATATCTTTTTTTTTTTAAGATTTTGTTTGTTTATTTGACAGAGAGAGACACAGTGAGAGAGAGAACACAAGCAGGGGGAATGGGAGAGGGAGAAGCAGGCTTCCCGCGGAGCAGGGAGCCCGATGTGGGGCTCGATCCCAGGACCCTGGGATCATGACCTGAGCCGAAGGCAGATGCTTAATGACTGAGCCACCCAGGTGCCACCTCAATAGAATATCCTATGGCCAATTGATTTTCAACAATGATCCAAAGGCAATTCAAGAAGAGAAAAAAATAGTCATTTCAACAAATGGAGCTGGGACAATTGGACATCCACATGCAAAAGAATGATGTTGTACCCATCCTTACATAATAAAGAAAAACTAACTTGTACACAAAAACTTATCTCTTGGAAGAAAATATAGGTGGGACGCATGGGTGGCTCAGTCAGTTGAACATTGGACTCTTGATTTTGGCTCAGGTCATGATCTCAGGGTCTTGATTTTGGTGTGGAGCCCACTTAGCAGGGAGTCTGCTTGAATATTCTCGCTCTCCCTCTTCCTTTGCCCCTCCCCCGTTTGTGCGCGCTCTCTCTCTCTCTCTAAAATAAATAAGTCTTTGTTTTTATTTTTTTTATTTTATTTTATTTTATTTTTTAAAGATTTTATTTATTTATTTGACAGAGAGAGACACAGCGAGAGAGGGAACACAAGCAGGGGGAGTGGGAGAGGGAGAAGCAGGCTTCCTGCAGAGCAGGGAGCCCGATGCGGGGCTCGATCCCAGGACCCTGGGATCATGACCTGAGCCGAAGGCAGATGCTTAACGACTGAGCCACCCAGGCGCCCCTAAGTCTTTGTTTTTAAAACAAGAAGAAAATACAGGAATAAGTCTTCATCATCTTAGGTTAGGCAAAGCTTTATTAGATATGAAACCAAAATCACAAGCAGTGAAAGAAAAAATAGATTAAAAAATCAGACACCATCAAAATTAAAAATTTCTATACTTCAAAGGATACCATCAAATGAAAAGACAACCCACAGACTCAGAGAAAATATTGTATATCTGATAAGAGACTTGAATGTAGAATGTATAAAAAACTCTTGCAGCCAAAAAATATGAACAATCCAATTTAAAAATAAGCAAAAAAATTGAATAGACATTTCTCCAAAAATAGCCTATAGGCACATTAAAAGATGCTTGACATTAGTCATCAAGGAAATGCAAATCAAAGCTACAATGCATTGCAACTTCACAACCACTAGGATGACCATAATAAAAAGAAATGAGGACAGATTAATGGTTCCTTGGTGTTAGGGATGTAGGAGTGGGGTGGGTGTGGTCACCAAAGGGAACAGGAGGGTTCTTTGTGGTGATGGTATTGTTCTGTATTTTGACTGACTGTGTCAATGTCAAAATTCTGGATATTTCCTTGTACTATAGTTTTTGCAAGATGTCACTAAGTGACGCAAATGGGGTTTAAAGATACATGGACTTTCTAAATTATTTCTTATAACTGCTTATGAATATATAATTATCTCAAAATAAGAGTTTTATTTCAATATAAAAGTTTAATTTAAAAAAATTATAAGGGACCTTTTCTTACTTCATTGACAACTTGAAAGGCTGACATGACTTAGCAAAATAACACCCTTTAGTGTTGGCTACCTTGAATGTCAGAGACCCTACTTTTAACAAGTTGTGGCACTGTAGAAAATAATTCTGAGATGACTCAGCTCCAGCTACATCTGGCTGTCCTAAAGGCTGAGGATATAATAATATTGGGGCACCTCGATCCCACGTTTGGCACACCAACCTTCTGTGGTGCCCCAGTTAAGAAGTTCTATCTTGGAAAGCCTAAGATGGCTTTGAGAGGATTCCTAAATCCACCATCTGAGTATAGCGTAGAGTAAATATATTTATCATACTTTGCTTCAACCAGTATTACTTGGTTGACTGAGTGACTTCATGTTGAATTGGGTGGAAAAAGAACATAAATGTCAAATGCCGCGATAAACATTTATTCATTAATCATTGTCAACCTATGAGTACTTCCATCCCTAAACTAGGAATCACAGGAAGGAATCCTTTGTATTTACCATCATAAATAGTTGAAAATTGTGCATCATGAAAAAGTTACCTGTATTGTTCAAATATCCAATATTTTCTTCAGACTGTTGTCACTCTGCTAATCCTAACAATCACTGAGCTCTTCTAATTGTTATTATAAGCTCAAATCACCCTGTTCTTTGATCTGTCATATGTTGTCCCCCAGGCACTTCTTGCCATTTCATGATTTGTATTGGGAATTAACTTACATACTTAGATAGTCCAGTGATGGCCTAGTGGACAAAGAATATGAAATTCTGTGCACATGAGACAATGAACATAGGATTCCTCACAAAGAATATCAGTTTGAACAACTAATAGCTACCATATATAAATATGAATTCAATGGTTTAAATGTTTCTTAAAGAAGATAACAAAACTGGTGCCTGAAAATTGTCTTATAAAGGCTCCTTTTATATAGCAAAAAATAAATATTACCTTTTCGTGTAGATGTGAAAATAATCCATTTATTTCTTAAATTTATGTTCTAGTTCCCTCAATATGCTATTTTATAAATAACTCATCTTTGTAATGTATTATATATTAATATTTAATTTTCCTCCAGTTCCAATATTATCATATTCAGGGACTAGAAAAATATATGTGCACATATATTTTTATGGAACTTACTGAAATCTTCAGAAGTCTACTCAAGTTTTATGTAGATACTTCATATGTAATATGAAGGTTATTTGCACCTTTACTCATTTCTTTCCAATTTTCATTATCCCCAATATTAGATTTATGGATTCAATTATCAATTACTTTTGAAAAAGATACGTCTAAAATATTATCATTAATTCATACAATGGAGATTCTAAATTCCTCAAGTAAATAATCACCAAACACTCAAATATTAAGCCATTTCTTTTTGACTAGAAGAAAACAACTATTTAATCTGTAAGATATTTGATAAGCCACTTTTTAAAAAATAATAAGGAAATGGACAAAGCTATATTTCTAAATCTCAGAATGTAACAATTTTGAAACACCATTTAAGGTATGCTATGAAACACAACTTTATTTCCTTCCAACTTAAAACATTTTACATAAGCTTATTATAAAGATTAACCTACTTCACAGGTCCAAATAACACAATTATAGCAACAAAAGCTCTCCTTGAATTATCCCCCAAAAGCAAAAATAAAGCAACATAATCCTACCTCAAGATATTCACAAGTTTAACAAAGTGGTCATCTTTGAAGACTAATTTGCTTTTGAAGAGTTTATAGATACGAAAATGTTAAATGCTGCTAACCACTAGAAAAACATTTAATGGACAGTAAGATACAGCAACAAAAATGTTAAAGCCTTTTCCTCTTTCTTAAATGTGTAAGCTTTTGATCTGTTGGCTGTATTCCCTCATCCTTGAAACTAGGATAAGGAAGGCCTAGACGCCTTGCAGTTTCTCATGAAGTTCAAGTTGTTTTCTAAGCCAGTTTCCCAGCTGTCCCAGGTTGCTAATCCATTAACATGAAAGCCACCTTGAGTCTTCAGCAATCTTATGACTTTTCCTTAAAAATAAATAATAATAGTACTTATTTGATATTGCTCTGGGGATAAAGTGAGTTAATTCATGTGAAGTGCCTAGAACAGTGCCTGGAACATGGTAAAAACTAAAAAAAAAAAAAGAAAGAAAGAGAGATGTTAGTTGCTCTGATCATTATTGCCCTGCTAAGCTTGAAAATTAAGGGATACACATGCAATTAAGCAGTATTTGCCTAAAAGCACATAATCCAAAATATTACCCAGGCAAAAATTTGTTAACTGGCCTCTATCTCATCTTGATTCTAATCTCAAAATAGATTACTATTTATAAATTATTTGCTTTCATTTTGGTTTCCAGGAAAGACTTTGAATCAGAACAATCTGTTTTGAATCTTGTTACTTCTATTTACTAGTTACATGACCCTAGTAAAGTTAATCTTTCTAAGCTTCCCTTCATTCAGCTGTAAAGATAATACCCTTGGAGTTTTTGGTAAAATCAAAGAAAATAGTGTATGTAAATATCTAATATATAACTTGGCCCACAATAGTACTTAGTAACTATTCTTTTCCATTCCTATTTCATAGTTTTCAAAGTTATGATCTGAAAATAATGATTTTGATGCATAAAACCAATTTTAGCTCAATACAACAGCCTCATTTTAATCTATTCTCCATTGCTTAAACCAAGGAAAATCTTATAGTTAAGAGTCAATTACTCTGATTTTTCTATTAGCTCAGAGAGAATTAGACATGGAATTATAAATGTAAGGAAAAACTGTTACCTTTTTACTAAATTTCTTCTCTAATACATACATGACAAACTTATCCTAATCCTTTTCAGAAAATTTTACAATAAAAAAACTTGCCTCATCATTTCCCTGTGTAACTCTTATTGATCATCTTTACCTAGGTCAGGGAAGCATCATATATAAAATAACAACAAACATTTAGATTTGTCCAGGAGATCATTCTTAAGTTTAACTCCTTTTTTTGTTATCAAAAAAATGAATACTTATGTGAGTATGATTGGGAAATTTAGAAAAATGTAGTGACAGAAAAAGATCACCCATAAACCCACACTCAAAAAGAACCATTGTCGGGCACCTGGGTGGCTCAGATGGTTAAGCATGTGCTTTCAGCTCAGGTCATGATCCCAGGGTCCTGGGATTGAGTCCCACATCGGGCTCCCTCCTCAGCGGGGAGCCTGCTTCTCCCTCTCCCCGCCCCCGCTTGTGCTCTCTCTCTGTCAAATAAATAAATAAATAAAATATTAAAAAAAAAAAAGGACCATAGTCAATGCGCACCTGGGTGACTCCTTTGGTTAAGCCTCTGACTCTTGATTTTGGCTCAGGTCATGATTTCAAGGTCATGAGATTGAGCCCCACCTCAGGCTCCTCTCTCAGTGGAGGGCTGCTTAAGGATTCTCTCCCTCTCCCTCTGCCCCTCTCCTGCTTGTGCATGTTCTCTCTCTCTCTCAAATAAATAAATCTTTTTTTATTTTATTTTATTTTTTTTAAAGATTTTATTTATTTATTTTAGAGAGGGAGAGTGAGAGGGAGAGGCAGGGAGCCCGATGTGGGGCTTGATCCCAGGACTCTGGGATCATGACCTGATCTGAAGGCAGATGCTTAACTGACTGAGCCACCTGGTGCTCAATAATTTTTTTTTAAGAACTATTGTCTAACATTTTTTTCATTCTGTTTTTCTTTTTTTGGGGGGGAGGAAATCCAATATATTTTCAAATATTTCACAAACTTATCTTACATTGGAATGACAATGGAAAACTTCACAACGGTTAATATTTTGGGAGTGAGCCAGTACAAGTAGAACAGGTCTTTTGAAGGAGGGACTGGGGTAGGCTCCTCAGAGCTATCTCAGGCAGCAGAGCCACTTGGAGTCCTCAGTGTGCTGGACAGGGAGGAAATGAAAGTATATGGAGGAGCCCATCACTTCCTTGGGTCAAAGTCTCCTGGGTGCAAGGGAAGATCACATGTAGTTAAAGTTAGCCTTGAACATGCCTTCGATTGTAGTGAGATCTCACTAACATGGGTAGGACTGAGTAGGATAGATCCCTGCTTTCTATCTTCCTTCTCACACCTACAGCAGGTACCTACTCTTTGAGAGGAAAAGCAGGTAAAACTTCTGAGTTATGCTTTAAATCATTCTCACTCCCTGATTCTTCCTCCCTCCTTTGTGTAGACGACAGAGTTGGATCCTGAGAAGTTAAATGTTCATATGAAATACTTTTATTACTTGGCACTTATTTTTCTTATAGCTTTAAGCATATTGAGTATGTGTAAGGGAGCATAAATTTAGAATTAAGGCAGACTCTGTGGTTATATTACTAATATATATAATATATTACTATATATTGTGTATTATTACTTGATTATATATGATCATATATTAATTCTAGAAATTCTTCTTCCAACCTTTCACTGGCAGACCATTTAGAAAAATACATTCAGGTTTCCTCTATTTGTTGGGCTTCTTCTATTGTAAGGACTTCCATAGTTACCATGAGTTTAGGAGGTGATGCTGGATCACCTAAACAACGGCCTTTTCAACACTCAGCACAAGTAGGAGTCCCAGAGGGAAGGTATAAAACAGACTGGGAATTGAAAATCCACAGGTGGCCTTAAAATCTTACCAATTCTCTAGTACTAATATAGATACAGAAAGAGTTGGAGGTACTTCTTCAGGTACTGCAGATGACTTGAAATTCTTCCCACACTCTTCTAGTAGGCAAGAGACCTGGTGGACCAGAGACAGGTGTTCTGAATATGATGTTCTGCGAGGTGTTCTGAATACCATTTGCCTGGATGGCTTAGAAAGAAACATCTTCATTAAATCTAGAAGCACTGTGCAGTAAAATTCAGGGTGGGAAAGGAACATAACAAGGCCAGGGGGTTATTTCATGTGGCATAAGATCAAGATTATCAGTAATAAAAAAAATACAAGTTTAACTTTAAGACTAAAGATGCTCTTTGGAGGAAATTAATCCCCTGGTGCCAAGCTGTGTCTGATTTCAGACACTATTATAACAAAATCAGCCACAGTGTGGAGTGAAAGCATCCCACCATATTTCTCCTCCCCTGTCCCCCAGCTCAGTCTTCTCCTACAAGAGGAGTAGAGAACTACAGAGATCTGGAAAACACCTCAGGTGGAAAACATATTTGTAAAACCCAGGTCAGCACTGGGGGACGGATGTTCACTGTCCTGTGGGCAATGGTGGTGTATCAGGAGATGGAAAGAGCCAGGAAGGGCTTCAGGGGTAGAAATTTGGAGGTGGGGGAAAATAAAGAAATTATGGAACCAGGGAGAACACATGGGCTGAGCAAGCAGGCCTTGATCCTTATGGAGCTCAAAGGAGTTTAGTGGCTAAACTAGGGGTGTGTTCTTCCCTCCATCAAACTCTATGATTCTTGCTGGAATATTTTGGTTAAGAATCGCTTAAATCTCTCTTGGGGTCCAAAGTGTTATGATCTAGATAAGGAGCAGTATAGCAGACTTTGGGACAGAGAAAGGGTATTTTGTCCTGATTTGTCCCTCCACTAAGATAGGTAGGGAAAGGAAGGGGGGCAGGTTCCTGTCCCCTAGATCATAGAAGAAAGGAACAAGTCCAGCTGTAAACCTCGGTTAGGCATTGTAACATCAGAAAAATATCTCTGCTTTTATTTCCCTGATGACATGTAAAAGACAGCAAGATGAATTGACAATATTATTATTTTTTAGCTTTAGTGAGGTATAATTGACAAATAAGATTGTAGTGTACAACACGATTATTTGATATACGTATACATTGTGAAAGTATTCTCGCAATCAGTTTAATCCATCACCTCACATATCTCACATATTTACTTTTTTTTTTTTCTTGGTGAGAACACCTAAGACCTACTCTCTTAGCAAATTTCGATTATACAATACAGTATTATCAACTATAGCCACCATACTATGTATTAGATCCTCAGACTTTATTTATCCTGTAATTGAAAATTTGTACCCTCTTCCCCTTTCTCCCACCCCCTGACAGCTATTAATTGTTGAACAGATGATCAGGTGATAAAAAAGTTAATTTTGAGGGATAGAGAAGAGAAGAGGGAGCTGAAGTATATTTAACAATAAAAAAAATCCTATCTTTATAAATGTGTTACGCATGTGACATAGACAAAGCTTCCAGAACTTCAGGGACAAAGGCAGATACTGAAATGTAAATACACTTAAAAGGTAGAGAGTTTGGTAGAGAGCTTAATGTGGTCAGTGGAGGTTTGCCTTCTTAATTGCAACTCCTATAGAAGACAGAGTGTATGTCGATCTTATTGGAAATATTTTTATTTTAAGCATAGGAAATAAAAGGTTGTGTTCCTGTTGGCTCAAGCTAATTTGCTAATTTGATGTTAATTTTCAGATTAGAAGTTTTAGCAAGATAAATACCAGGCAGAGATGTTTGCTGTTGCATGGGGAGGAGGTACTGTGCAGCAAAGGGTACCAACAAGTTCCTTATTTGGAGCAAAAGCAGATTCCAGTTTGTGTGTGTGTCTGTGTGTGAACTCTTCTTTGGAAAATAGCCACTTGTAATTCCTTTTGAGCAAACTCTTAGCTCTTTTAAGATACACCCGAGACAGTTCAGTAATAAGCCGAAGATTCAAAGTGCTTTTTGTTCCATTAGGTGATGATTTCAAGCTGCACTGGTGCTTTCTAATGGGCACCAAAAGGACCCATTTTGAGTTCTGATTGAGTTTGGTTTTTAATATTGGTGCAAATAGAATCATCAAAGCCAGCTGCCTCCACAGACTGGGGTGGTAAACAGGGCCACATGTTCTACCACTTACGAAGAGTGTCTCAAATTCTCATGTATGGAGTTTAAACATCTATGAAAAATGTTGTCCTGGCCTAGAAGTGTAAATTTACTATGAAGAATCAGATACCCCAGCTCATTTGTTGAGAGTCTAGTTGGACCTTTGCTTGCATTTATTGCAAGATTTTGAGAGAACAAATTCCAAGACCGATGTCATCTTTGCATACCTAAGAGACACTTTGATGCATTTCTAAATATCAACATATTCGTCTACGGCCATACCACCCTGAACGCGCCCGATCTCGTCTAAATATCAACATATTCTAGCATAGTAGAAGGCATATGTTACAAATTGAATAGTGACTCTTGATAATATAGCTCGGGAGCCTCAGTGTAATACAACCCAAATTTGGCACTAAATATGTACGGAATTTTTTTTACTGTATGCAGGCCTCATTCACTATTTGGACTGGTAAAATGGGGGCAAAATGGGTAAATACTTGTGTACTTAACAATAATACTTATATCGGTGCTTGCTTTTGTTTGTTTTGTTTTGTTTCTGCAGCTGCCACAATGGCCTCTGCTAGTACATATAGTGATTCGTGCAAATTAGAAAAGACATCCCTTTAGGGTTGACATATTATAAAAGGACAGCCTATTTATCATACTCTACTCCCCTCTGATCTTTGACACAGCATTTTCAAGCTGGCTCTACAAATGTGCTTGCTTACTTCTGTTCCTTTGAGTCAGCAGTGTTTTCTTCATTTTACTGATGGGGAAACTGAAGCTCAGTGAGTAACTTACTCAAGGACGCACCTTTGTAATTGGTGTACCAGGGACTAGACAACAAGCCTGCTTCACATCAGTCTGGGCTAGGCAATACTGCCTTTTAGGAAGGTGATACATGAATTTAATGCAATTTTATGCCTGCAACTGAGATAACTGAAACATCAATATTCACTCTCATTTTCATAATGGCCCCCAAATCATTATCTCTTGCGACAGTGAGTGGAAGTTTTCCTGGGACCTCACTGGAAAGGCTAATGGGATTAACTCAAATTCAGGTTCAATAAACATTTGTTGAATGCTAAATGTAGCAAGTGCTAATTGATATGAGAGAGGAAAAGGCAACATAGCCAAACAAGACTCCTCCATCAAGCAAGTTCCACTCATGCAGCCGGTGGAGACAGACATGAAAGACTGAGTCCATTTTGGCAGATTTCATTTCCCAAAGATGTCCACACCATGTCTTCTGTCACACACGCTCTTTGACAATGTAAGCTTGCCTCTGCTGCGTCAAAGGCAGAGTCTTATTTCCCTTCCCTTGCGTCTGGGTGGGCTTTGAATCTGCTCAGACTGATAGAATACAGTAGAAGTGACGCTATGTGATTTCTGAGGTTGTGTTGTGAAAGACTAAGCAGTCTTCACTTGGCTTGCTGGAACACTATCTCTTGGAGCTATGAGCACTAAATAAGAGATCCAGTGACAGTAAAGTGGCCATGTGATGAGGAAATGAAGCCACATGGAGAGACCAAGCACTCTTGTTGACAGTTATAGTCTATAAGTCATCCCAGCTCAGGCGCCAGCCATGTTGAGACAAGAAACCTCTAGATGATTTCAGTCTTCAGCCATCCTGAGTCCCTAGCCTTGAATTCTCAAAGCCCTGGATATGGAGAAGAGAAAAGTCATTCCTGATGTGCCTTGCCCCATTCCCACAAAATCCATGAGCAGATAAACTGGCTGTTACTTTATACCATGAAATTTGGCATCAGTTTGTTATGTAGCAATAGTAACAGAAACATCATTCTCCCGAGATAAGGTTGCAATTGTGTGAGGCAGGGGAACACTCTCAGGGTCTGCATATAGATTTACATTTTTTTTCCCCTCTAGCTTTATCTAGCACTTTTTATAAGGGGGAAACAAAAAGACGTTGGAAGATAAGTAAACTAATCTATCTCCTAAGTGATTTCTTTTTTTTTTTTTAAAGATTTTATTTATTTCTTTATTTAGAGAGCATGAGTGGCAGGTGGGGGGTGGGGGGAGGGGCAGAGGGACAGGGAGAGAGAGAATCCCAGGCAGACTCAGTGCTGAGCTCAGAACCCGACGTAGGGCTCAATCTCATGACCCTGAAATCATGACCTGAGCCGAGATCAAGAGTCCGAGGCCTAACAGATTGAGTCACCCAGGTCCCCCTCCTAAGTGATTCTAACTTTAGAAACACTATAACAGCACTTGCTCAAACTAAACAAAAATATACATAAAATGTTCTAAAGGAAGAAGTACAATATATTTCAAGACAAATGAACACTAAAAAAATTCCCAAGACGTTGTCTCCTTGATGCTGTTTCAAACACTAACAGGAGATGAGGAAGTACTGTCATTACTTTTATTATATATTATTTGGTGCCTGAGTTATATTTTATCCAGAACAGAGAAATCTCTATTTCTGCCTTCCGGGTATACAATTTAAATCAGAGAGACGTTATAAGTTTCTCTGACAGAACACAGAGTGTTCTGGTTTCTTTATGCTGATTTGGAAGTTTTCAAACAACCTAATCACCAGAATGTAAAGATATCAAGTGAAATGGAAAGCAATGACAGAACACTCTTCAGAGTTTCAAGTCTTTATTTCAACAGAATAACTCTCTATTTTCACTTCTTCATAAAAGAAGCCAATTGCATGCTCCATAATAGTTATAAGAATTACAAGATGCTGAGTTCAGTGATGTGCAAAGAATAGTTTAAATGAATGTTAAAAAAGAAAAGACACATCTTTGGAATTTGGCTGTACATGTGTTAAAAAAAAATAAAAACAATAAAATCTACTAATTAGATCCAAAGACTCTCTGAATTAGTAATAAGTCTGAATCACACATTAGGATAAGGAAATGTGATTTTATTACTTTACAATGAAATAAAATAACTTCTGCAGTTAGAAAGCTCTTTCTCAGTACAAGTTCTGCATGACTGTTTTTTTACTAAATGGATAATTTATAACCTGCATCCTTGATCAACTGACCCTCCCTCCCCAGCCTCACATTTGCTGAGAACCTGTGTTTTCTAAGAACTCAACAAACATGCAGCAAATCTCAACCTTATGCCTAGTATTGGTCTACAGCATGTGGAGAGTTCTAGTAAAGAGCAAGATATTGTCCTTGCTCTCCACGAGCTTAAATTTTGATTGGGAAGTTATTTATAAGAAAAAGTTAGCCAATAATACAAAATGATTTATAATTCTATTTTGTAATATAGGCATTTTTAGAGAATTCAGATCCAAGGAATTGTTAAAGGCTT
Source organism: Halichoerus grypus (assembly GCF_964656455.1). Taxonomy (NCBI): domain Eukaryota; kingdom Metazoa; phylum Chordata; class Mammalia; order Carnivora; family Phocidae; genus Halichoerus; species Halichoerus grypus. The sequence continues at coordinate 112,294,674 of NC_135712.1, forward strand.
CTTGGGCAACATTGCCTTGACTACAGTAGATCAGAAATTATTTAAATTTGAGGACATGGAACTCTATTTGGACAATAAGACATGCAAATCTTATTTAAATTTACCTTCTATATTATAGTTTGGTTAAGAAACACTTTCTTTTCAGGTATTTCTTTCTTCCCAGGTAAATCTGGGTCCAGATTGGCATCTAGATATTAGATGATTTAATTGAAGCTACCTGAATTAATGAAATTTAAGAACTTTTAACTTTTAAAATAATCACACACACACTCAATACAATATGAATGGCTAAAGTATCAGTGGTAAGTATCACTGGTTATTGGTTATGGGAGTGACTTGAATTATTACTGAATTTGGTGGCATTCTCTGAGACATGATACTGGAGAGAATAACAGGGTCAGATTCAGAAGACATCAATTTGTATCCTAATGCTACTGTCTACCAGTTTTGTGGTTGAGGAAGCCATTTAAACCTCCGTAAATCAACTTGAGTTAATAATGAATCTTGATCACACGTGAAGATAGGAAAAGACATTTTATAAACAATAACTTAGGCCATTAGAAAATGATTTTCAAGTACAAGTTGGAAGACCACTAAAATAACGTTTTCTCATCGACTTAACAAATCTGGTAATACCCACCTCATGGAGTTTTTGTGAGGATTAAATGAGATGAAGTGAATAAAAAAATTTTGAGAAAAAAATTGATACACAAATTATAGGATATTGTAATGACCCTCTAATTTTGTTTTCCAGGGGCCTTTAGAAACAACAAACAACTTTATTCTGGAAATGGTATCAGACCAATAGAGATTTATTGATCATCTGCAATGCTGTCCTCTTTTCCTGTTTTGGAGAGCTCTGTGAGGACAACAGCATATCTTAATTCATGATGATAAAGAATAATTCAACAATTTTGAGCAGTTGACTTAAATGGAACATTAATTCAGAATAAAATGTAGAGTAATTGTCTGATTATCTAACAAGATTCCTAAACATCTAATTTAGCAGTCCTTTTCTCAAAGAAGTACTAAAAAGTTTAGTTTCCATACAGGTTGCTAGTATGTGTATGGAAAGGGAAAAAAGCAAAGAACAAACTTAATGCTTAAGGAAAAATCAATCACCTTCTTAGGAGCATTTGCAGAAGTAAAGTGACTAAGTTTCCTCCAGGGCCCTCAGGCCCACTGGAGTTAAATAGTTTACTTTGGCCTCTGTCATCATAATTGGCTTGGAACTCCCTCTGTACTTGCCTTGCTTCCCTCTGTGCTCCCCAAGAGGGGACACACCCCACTCTGGGGGCTGTTTTGTTTTTCTAAGTTGCTTAGAAGCCAACTCTGTGCAAAAACTAAGAAATTTCCAACGTGGCCCTGGGCTTCCTTACTGATATTCACATCAGGATTTACCCAGGATATTCCAAAAATTACAAGTTTTCAGGTTCTTCCTTAGATCTTGCCTCACACAAATCCTCTACAGTCTTGAAGAGTGAATGTCATGTTCTTATTTAGATATCTTCCCAATGCATATAGGAGAAAGTTCAGTCTCCTTTATAACCTGGGCCCACTCTAACTTTTACTATTCGCTCTTGTCACTCTCCCATACCCACTCAACAATTTCCCTACACCGAGTTATCTGTTTCACTTACTTTTGCCATATTCTTTCTTTTATGCCTTCATGGTTGGCTCAGATAATGAGGTACAATGAGGTACATTCAGGTAAAAGGCCTGGAATGCCTTTTTTTTTTTTCTCTCTTTTCTGCAGAACAAATGTCTGTCCATCCTCTCTGTTCTAAAGCTGCCTTCCACTCACACTCATAAAGTCTTCTTCACCTACCATAAGGCAAGATTAGTTATATGCATGCAATAGACCATTGTATAAGTTTCTATTAGAGTAATTATCATAATATCTATTAGTTTGTTTCATAAATTCTCATCTCTTTTCCTTTAAGGACTGGCTTGGCACCAGTTATGTGCTAAATATTTCCCAAATGTTAGATGGAGATGTTTTAAAATTTATACTGAATTTGTCAAAAAGAGAAAATATACTATCTCTTTACTAGTAAAATAACAAAGGCACTATACTTCCCCTGTATTCCATATGGGATCATGTGTATGAACAGATTTTGAAAATCACAAGGCACCCGGTGTTTTGATTGTCTTTATCCATTCATTCATGTAGAGGCAGTAGAGCTTAGGGGTTAAGAGCATGGAACTCTCCTCTGCTGACTGCCTGGGATGGAATCCTAGCTGTACCACTTACTAGCTCTGTACCCTTGGGCAAGACAGTTAAAATTTCTATACCTCAGTTTTCTTGACTATAAAATGGGATTAATTTCATTGCTAGTTGCTAGTGTGGATGTAGAGGAAAGAAAGGACAACAAAACTTAATGTTTGAAGTACAACTTTATCTCATAGAGTTCTTATGAAGATTTAAATGGGTTAGTGCATGCAAACAAAACCAAACCAAACCGAAACTTAAATAGGCCTGACACATATCAAGTATATAAGGGTAGGCAATTAGCAATTCATTGATATACAGAATATTCCTTAACAAAAATATTTATTGAGTGTCCACTATGTAATAGGCACTATTTTTTGTGAAACATACCAATAAACAAATAAAATAGGACTTATGTGGTATGGAGACGATTAGAGCAGAGAAGGGGGACAGAACGGGAGGGATTGGTATTTTAAACAGGATGGTCAAGGAAAGCTTCTATGGAAAATAACAAGTGTAGCTGAGGAAAGATTGTTCTAGGTGGGGGAATAGCAAGTGCACAGGCCCCAGGCGGGAACGTGGGTGGAGTACTTGAGGAAAGGTTATGGCCAGTGTGGCTGGGTGGGATTGAGCCAGGAGGGGAGTAAACGGGGATTAGGTAACAGGGCCAGAGGCTGGATCCTTTTTTTTCTTTTTTATTGGTATGTTAATCCCCATACATTACATCATTAGTTTTAGATATAGTGTTCCATGATTCATTGTTTGTGCATAACACCCAGTGCTCCATGCAGAACGTGCCCTCCTCAATACCCATCACCAGGCTAACCCATAGTCCCACCCCCCTCCCCTCTAGAACCCTCAGTTTGTTTCTCAGAGTCCATCGTCTCTCATGGTTCGTCTACCCCTCCGATTTCCCCCCCTTCATTCTTCCCCTCCCGCTATCTTCTTTTTTTTTTTTTTCCTTAACATATATTGCATTATTTGTTTCAGAGGTACAGATCTGAGATTCAACAGTCTTGCACAGTTCACAGCGCTTACCGGAGCACATAACCTCCCCAGTGTCCCGAAGGGTGGGGTTGACTTTGCCTTTTATGCTGGTGGGTTTTGAATAGAGGAGTATGTGATCTCTTAAATTTAAAAGGCTCACAATAGACCAAGGACAGGTGGTTATTGGCATTGGAAGACTAGATTGGAGGCTATTGTAACAATCCAGACTCTAGTGCTAATAATTATTTTCTGCTGATTTAAAACAAAAATGTCTAATGAACAAACATTGTGCATTTATTAGTGTTTGTAAACATTTTTCCACTATTTTCTCACTTGAGACAATATATCAGAATCTAATTTAGTTATTAAAATCCTCACTGATCTTGTTTCTATTCTTAAGGGTTAAGACTTGTTCAGTGGTCTTACTTTCACATTTTCTGATATTTTACTATAATGTTCTACATGAAATATAAAGACAAGAAAAAAAAAGGAAATGTAAACAAGAAACCAAATGCTGTTAACAGTTATTATCTTTTAGTGTAATCACCCCACCCTACATGCTTACCTCTGCCATCAGTCATCAAATACTAAGGAATGTTCTGAATGGCTTAGGGTGACTTCAGATCACTGCAAATTTAGTTTGAAATAGAAATATGTTTTTATATCATTTATATTCCTTGTACCTTTTCTGTTTTGTATCTCCTTTGCTAAGGTAACTCATTTCTACTTCTACAATAAAGCTGCCTTTTAGTATCTTTTATTCACCTTTCTCTCTCATTCATTCTCTTGCTACCTGTTTCACTGTCTTTTCTCTCCTTTTTTTCCCTCCCCCTGAACATAAATATTGATTACTATTTCAATTTTTCTTTGATATTTTTTCATAAACTCCCACATTAACATGTTCTCATTCTTTATATTCATTTTTAATTTTTATATTTCCTTAAAGTAGCTTAGATGTCAAACACCAAGATAATTTCTTGATAGGCCTTATATAAATATCCACAAATAGGTTTTTTTTTAAAGATTTTATTTATTTATTTGACAGAGAGAGAGAAAGAGAGAACACAAGCAGAGGGAGGCAGAGGCAGAGGGAGAAGCAGGCTCCCCCCGAGCAAGGAGCCTGATGCTGGACTCGATCCCAGGACCCTCGGATCATGACCTGAGCCGAAGGCAGGCGCTTAACCGACCGAGCCAACTAGGTGTCCCTCCACAAATAGGTTTTTATGTCCTCCTCAGTGCATATTGTTCAGTAACCACAAATATAAATGAGAGTCACACTGCTGAAGTGTTGACCTTCCAAATAATTGGTAACAAATAACTCTCAATGAACTTTGTACATCACTGTTTATTTGGACTGTGAATTCTAGTTTAATCCTGAGAGATGTTTATTTTCCCACCACATATTGTTATGCTAAAATACTTCATTACTATTTTTTTTAAAAAAAACAACCTGACCCGCTGGTTAGAGAAAAAAAAATGGGAAAAGAGATATACAATTGTTATAAAGCCTCTGGAAAGTAACATGGAGATAAAGATTTTTTTTTTTTCAAAAGGCATGTCCACATGTGTTAACCCAATTTTATGAACAGAGACTGAGAGGTCACAGATGGCTAATTTTGAAGACATATATTTACAAAACCCAGCTGGGGTTGGATTAAATGTCTAAGCGGAATGCAAGAGGGATACCCAGAACATTTTCCTGACTTCATCCCCTGTCGCCACAGACAGCGGCATCTCAAGTAGCTGTATGGAATGGGGCTGGTTTCAGGTGCCTACAATTCTGATTAGCAATTACAACTGAAATAAAGCCAAGTGCCATCATAGAATGGTCTCCTTGATTACACAGAGAATCCTGTAAGAACCAGTTGTGTATATGATGTTTGGTGAGGGAGATGAAAGACGAAAATAGAAGAATGAGCAGGCTAACACAGAACCACTCACTCAAGGTTGTCAAGATGTACTCAGGTCATCTGCATTTCCAAACAAATGAACACTTGTTTACCTGCTTTTATACTTGAGAAAATCTTGTTTCATATACAATCTATCCTTCTTCCAACTGAGGGAAGATTACTTTCATTTCTAATTTTCTAATTCAAAAAAACTGTTCTAAAGTGAGGGACTTGACGAAGGTGCTTCAATTACAAATGATTTTGTGGATTTCAAGATGTTTGAGGAGAGGTTATTAAAATATTAGGCAGAGAGTTGGGACGTCTGAAACCACTTGGGTTAATGTTGGTTGTATTTTTTTTTTTTTTAATTCATGAGAGACAGAGAGAGAGAGAGAGAGAGGCAGAGGGAGAAGCAGGCTCCCAAGGAGCAGGGATCCCAATGCGGGGCTCGATCCCAGGACTCTGGGATCATGACCTGAGCTGAAGGCAGACGCCTAACCATCTGAGCCACCCAGGCGCCCCAAAGTTGTATTTGTTTTCACAGCACAGATAGAATACTCCAATGGCTCAGTTATGCCGTAGTGCTATTTCTGGTTCTCATCACTCTAGATAAAGAAGCAGTCAAATTTCAGTAAGGTTATTGGGTGACTTCGGGCAAGCATTTTTTCATTAAAATATTCCGTTTCAGTGTGTTTGGAAATGGATGGGTAGGTGGGTGGGCAATGGTCAAGTCTGCTAAAACCCAAACCAAACAAAGAAACACCACCCCCCCACCCCGACCCCTGCCTAAAGCAATAAAACCCCAAAGGATTGACATTTCCTTGTGAGCAATGTGGAACATTTTCCCTGAACAAGAAAGGCAGGCATTTTTACTTTATACCAGAGAATCTCATCTTTTCTTACATCCAAAATTACTGATCTGGGACCTTGAAGCAATTACTGAACATTTACACATATATATCGTTAGCTAAGACTTCTTTTCCTTTACTCCAGAGGCTTATTTCCACCTTCCCTGGAAATCCCGAGGGTTTGATATCAAGGAGGAAAAAAAACTCCAGAGAGATGAGAACAAACTGATTCGGGGAATATCCTGGGTATAGAGGCTAATCTCTTCAAAAAGAGGCTTAGAGCAGGAATGAGGCCTCAAATCCATGCAATGCAGAGATTTGGAGCAAAACTCAGTCAAAGCTAGGACCCTCCATGAGCCATAGACTCAATGAAAACTAAAAATGAGTGAATGAAAGAAAGAAAGAGGAGGGAGAGAGGAAGGAAGGAAGGGAGGGGGGAAGAAAAGAAAAAAAGGAAAGGAAAGGAAAGGAAAGATGAGAGAAAGAAAGAGAGATGAGAAGGTAGCTCATTTCTCTCAACCTAGTCTCCAGGGTCTGAACAAAGGTTCCCTAAAGAATTCATAAGCATAGGCCAATCAAATTCAGGTTTAGGTAAAGGAATATACAAATCTGTGGAGAAAGTTACACAAGCATGACTGATAACAATAATAAGCTCTAATAAGCTCATCACAATAAAAAAATTGTAATAATGGGTGGTGATGGATGCTAATTAAACTTGTGGTGATCATTTTGCAATACATACATATATCAAATCATTTGTTGTGCATTTGCAACAAATATAATGTTATATGTCAATTATATTGCAATAAAAACTTAGATGAATGGACAATTTTCTAGAAAGATACAATTTAACATTTATACTCCATATGGCGTTTAAAAACTAAATCAGTAATTAAAAACCTCCCCCAAAGAAAACTTTATGCCTAGATTTACAGGTGAGTTCTGCCAGATATTGAAGGAATAGGTAATCCCAGTTCTATCAACTAATTCCAGTTAAGTGAAATATAGAGAAATATTCTTCAATCATTTTACAAAGCTGCTATTTTGATACCAAACTACATAACTATAGGATGAAAGAGGAATAGACCAATCTCACTAATTAACAAGGATGCAAATATCCTAGATCCAATATTAGTAAATGAAATCCAGCTAAGAATATAGAAAATAATACATGATAACCCAAGTAGGTTCATCCCGGGAACAGAAAGATGCGATTATCATTTAAAAAGCAATGAATAAATAGAGCTACCATACGATCCAGCAATTGCACTACTGGATATTTACCCCAAAGATACAAATGTAGGGATCCGAAGGGGTACATGCACCTCAATGTTTATAGCAGCAATGTCCACAATAGCCAAACTGTGGAAAGAGCCGTGATGTCCATCGACAGATGAATGGATAAAGATGTAGTGTGTGTGTGTATATATATATATATATATATATATATATATACACAAAGGAATATTATGCAGCCGTCAAAAGGAATGAAATCTTGCCATTTGCAATGATGTGGATGGAACTGGAGGGTGTTATGCTGAGCGAAGTTAAGTCAATCAGAGAAAGACATGTATCATATGACCTCACTGATATGAGCAATCCTTAATCTCAGGAGACAAACTGAGGGTTGCTGGAGTGGTGGGGGGTGGGAGGGATGGGGTGGCTGGGTGATAGACATTGGGGAGGGTATGTGCTATGGTGAGCGCTGTGAACTGTGCAAGACTGTTGAATCACAGATCTGTACCTCTGAAACAAATAATACATTATATGTTAAAAAAAAAAAAAGAAGAAGAAGATAGCAGGAGGGGAAGAATGAGGAGGGGGAAATTGGAGGGGGAGACGAACCATGAGAGCCTATGGACTCTGAAAAACAAACTGAGGGTTCTAGAGGGGAGGGGGGTAGGACGATGGGTTAGCCTGGTGATGGGTATTAAAGAGGGCACGTTCTGCATGGAGCACTGGGTGTTATGCACAAACAATGAATCATGGAACACTACATCAAAAACTAATGATGTAATGTATGGTGATTAACATAACATAATAATAAAAAAATAAAATAAAAAAGGGATTAATAGAATTCATCACATTAATAGGTGATGGAAAAAATGATAATTTCAATGGATTTAGAAAAAACATTTAATAAAATTCAGCATCAATACATCAGGTTTAATAATTTGCAAGCAAGAATTAAAACGGCAACTACCCAAAAATCTATAGCAAAACGTATGCTTAATGATGAAATAATGAAACATTCTCTTTAAAGAAGAGATTGATATGAGTATGAATCAAAGATGCTAAATATTCTGGCCTGGGTGAGTGGTAGAACCATGACTGAGAGAGCAAATGAAGTAGGAGAATCTGATTTGAGGCATGAAAGAGAGGTTCCATTTTTGTCAGACTGAGTTTTAAATGCTTGTGGAATACCCAAGGGAAGAAGTTATAATCTTTTTTTTCCTCTTCCTCCTCCTCCTCCTTTTTCTTCTTCATAACTACAAATCAGTCCTCTAAATAGGTTAGGGATGATTTGAAGATGCAAAAGTATTTGACAAGTGTGTGTAACCCTGTGCTTTTGATTTGCTGTTTAGTTAAAGAAAATTAATTGAGACAGGTAACTTTATTATTATTTTGAAATTGTCCTTGACTGAAGAGGCATATCTATCAGCTCACTGTCTCCACTAAAGTTTTATGATTTAAAGTGTGCAAAGATAATGTATTTCAAAACTGATTTTGCCTGTTTTTCTCACTCCTTCTTTCTCTTTAATTTCCAGTGCCTAACACAGTTTCTGGTAAGGAATTGGTGTTAATTTTGCTTAAGTAATGCATAAATAAATACCCACGTAATATAAATACATAAACTCACATAAGGAAGGAAGGAAGGAAGGGAGGAAGGGAGGGAGGGGATGAATTTTTTTTGTATGTTTTCTATCTTAATATTAAAGCGGTAAATTGTTTATAAACAAATCATTCTAAATCACTCACGTTGTAGTTTGAATATAATAATGCTTAGAACATTGCATTTAATGTGAATCAAATCTCAGGTTTGAGATATCAAAATATCTCAAACTTCAGAATTTTATTTCCTTTATTTTCTCATTTTTAAACTTTAGACCCACATAGGAATTTTCACTGACTTAGCGCTGATTAAAATAGTAAACTAGAAGAAATAACTCATTGTGAGCTGGACTGATTCACTTTGTTAACTCACATCCTTTAACAGAATATTGTATTTCAAGTAATTTAAAAATATATCAGAAACTGTCTTGTACAGGTGAGTAATCAATAAATGTTTGTTGAGTTTGATCATTCAAAGAGATAAATGTGACAAAGTAATTATTCTGATTGTACCCAAAGAGGGATATATGTTGTAAAAACACATTTTAGAGAAACTATGCTAAAGTTAAGACTGAGAATTCTCAAAGAAAGCAGTTTAAGAATATTTAAATTTAATTCCTACTCCTAATGCTTTGTATTAAAAATGCAAATATTTCAGAAAATTAAATGTTTTTTTCTACAGCAATATTTATTTCAGCTATTTCAGTATAATTATTACTAATTGTAAGAGTTATTTACAAAACAAAAATGTGAAATTTCTTTTTCTAAAAAGATTTTATTTATTTATTTATTTATTTATTTGAGAGAGAGAAACAGCATGAGAGGGGAGAGGGCCAGAGGGAGAAGCAGGCTCCCCGCTGAGCGGGGAGCCCAACGCAGGACTCAATCCCAGGACCCTGAGATCATGACCTGAGCCGAAGGCAGTCGCTTAACCAACTGAGCCACCCAGGCACCCGATGTGAAACTTCTTAATACTTAAAATGGAACAAGAAGCAAATGTTGTAACAGGATACGTATGTCAAATGTAATTAGAATAAGTGCAGTTTAAATCAAAATTCCAACGTGAAATAAAAGTTCGAAGCCTCTACTCCACGTCCCTCTTTAAAAATGCCTTCATAGTATCTAATGTGGACAGTCATTGTCAATTGCCCTCATGAAACATAACCTCGTTTTTTAAACATCATTTGTTTGTTTATTTGCCTTTGATATAACATGAAACCAGTTGTTCTGAGCCAAAAAAAAAAAACCCCCAAACCCAATCCTAACCACATTAAGTACTTCAACACATAACTTTGCCATCCACAAAACTCTTTTCTATAGAGAAGAGATTCTCCATCTGATTCCTCATTAAACTCACCTGAAGGACTTAAAAATACCAGTTCCACAGCCCCACCCTGGTCCAATTAAATTGACTTTTATTCTTATAAACATTCTGTTGATAATGTACACTGAGTTGGCACAATTTTTTATAACAATAAATATCTGAAAGAAAATGAAGTGAAACATTTAACCTAAGTCAAATGTGTCTACTGTAACCATGCTAGTTCTGAGCATGATGCCTGATGCAGGTAGGGACAATTCACCCACATAGAATAAATAATGTGAAATTACAAGATCCTTATTTACAGTTTTAGTGGGAGTTTGGGAAGCAGGCTGTGCTTGGGCCAGTTTATGTCCTGGTATTTTTAAAATAGCAATTCGTTATCGAAGTATTTTGATTTATTAATTGTTCTTGTCCCCTTATCCCACCTTTTGATTAAAAAGGGAACATATTGATATATAAGTTTTCCACACTGTGGTAGCCAGTGGACCATAAGTGGATTTGTTAAAGATGTTAGAAGGTTTAGGATTTGTTTTTCCTTTTTATGAGGAGAGAAAAGTTTTTTGACTAAAAATAGGAAAGCACAAGAAGATATTCTAAATAAGGTACTGTCTCATCCCAATAGATAAAAGAGACAAAGAGAAAAGCTTGTAATATAGTGAACATTTTAGACACAACAAGAAATTAATATTTAAGATGAAATATATAATGAAAGAACAAGATTTTATAAAAATAAAATAGAGGAAATTACTCAGCACTTAACATTTTGTTCTTTCTCCATTTGAAAGTATATTGCTCACATTATTGGGTTGTTCCTGGATATGACAAATCAAGTTCTGGGAAATAATAGGCACATTAAAGTATGTTTAGTCATCATATTTGCCTTCTGCAATATTTCCGACTTTTTCCCTGAGAAAATCCTCATATTGTAATATTTATGGTGGACCTGAGATATAGACTTAGGAGAACTTCTGTTTTTCCATTTTCCCTTGAGCTTAATGTGATGAAAAGAGCATAAAACATAGACTCCCTCTCCTGTGAATATGGACCAGCAAGTCAGTTTCTTGGTAATAACTCAATATATACTTCACCAAGATTGATTTTCCATCTAAGACCTTGCAAAAATGTGTGCATCTATGTTCTTGGCTTCTTTTTATCTCAAAAAGAATGAAAAAATATGGACTGTGATTATATATGTAAAGGCAGCATGATACTATTTTTACTAAATATTCAAAAATGATTTGTTTTATTGTTAAGGAGGTTAATACCTTTAAACAGAATTTTTAATTGAAACCCCATTTGGGAGATTGTAGTTTATAGAAAAATCCATTACCTACCATCTTACTGTACATTACTATCTAGTAGTTGCTTCTTCATATTACAGGTATTGTCTTAAATACAGAAGGCTTATTTCACTGATTCCATTGCTTCTAGAGATGGCAAAAATTACTGTCTTCATGGTCCGGAGCTGTAACACCACCTGAGGGCCATTTTCTCCTTCTTGGTAACTGGTAACTGACTCCAAAGGTCAAAGTATGAGTTGTCTATGTGTGAATCTTCATATTGGAATGGACTTTCAAGTTAAGTGAGGAGTCAGGATTTTTTTTTTTTCTAGCAAACACTGTACTAGCTATCCAGATGTCTAAGCCATAGTTCCCAAAGAGCTCACAGTCCAGAGGTTGAACCAGTGAAAAGTACTGATAAATCCATGTGCTATAATTGAATGCAGAGGAAGCAGCCTCAGTTTGGGACTATGAGGAAGACATCCCAAAGGAGGTGATATTTAAACTCTATCTTAAGGTCTGAGTTTTTCAGATGGTTAAGGGAGTGAAGAACATTCCTTGCAAAAGTCAGAGTCTGGATTATCCTGCAATAATGGGAGGTTGCAATCCAGGAATCATAGAGCAGGAGGGATGATATAGCCAGAAATAAGGCATGAAATAAGGAGTCTGGATTATTTTTTTCATGGAGATAATGGTTAGGGTAATACCATCCCATTTTGCCATTAAAAAATTAGCTCTCCATTTAAAGAAGAATTAATACCTATTCTTCTGAAACTGTTCCAAAAAATAGAAATGGAAGGAAAACTTCCAAACTTGTTTTATGAGGGCACCATTACCTTGATCCCAAAACCAAAGACCCCATCAAAAAGGAGAATTACAGACCAGTATCCATGATGAATATTGATGCAAAAATTCTCACCAAAATACTAGCCAATAGGATCCAACAGTACATTAAAAGGATTATTCACCACGACCAAGTGGGATTTATCCCTGGGCTGCAAGGTTGGTTCAACATCTGCAAATCAATCAATGTGATACAATACATTAATAAAAGAAAGAACAAGAACCATATGATCCTCTCAATAGATGCAGAAAAAGCATTTGACAAAGTACAGCATCCTTTCTTGATCAAAACTCTTCAGAGTATAGGGATAGAGGGTACATACCTCAATATCATAAAAGCCATCTATGAAAAACCCACAGCGAATATCATTCTCAATGGGGAAAAACTGAGAGCTTTCCCCCTAAGGTCAGGAACGCGGCAGGGATGTCCACTATCACCACTTCTATTCAACATAGTATTAGAAGTCCTAGCCACACCAATCAGACAACAAAAAGAAATAAAAGGCATCTGAATCGGCAAAGAAGTCAAACTCTCACTGTTTGCAGATGATATGATACTTTATGTGGAAAACCCAAAAGACTCCACCCCAAAACTGCTAGAACACATACAGGAATACAGTAAAGTGGCAAGATATAAAATCAATGCACAGAAATCAGTGACATTCCTATACACCAACAACAAGACAGAAGAAAGAGAAATTAAGGAGTCGATCCCATTTACAATTGCACCCAAAACCATAAAATACCTAGGAATAGATCTAACCAAAGAGGCAAAGAATCTGTACTCAGAAAACTATAAAATACTCATGAAAGAAATTGAGGAAGACACAAAGAAATGGAAAAACATTCCATGCTCATGGATTGGAAGAACAAATATTGTGAATATGTCAATGCTACCTAGAGCAATCTACACATTCAAAGCAATCCCTATCAAAATACCATCCACTTTTTTCAAAGAAATGGAACAAATAATCCTAAAATTTGTATGGAACCAGAAAAGACCCCGAATAGCCAGAGGAATGTTGAAAAAGAGAAGCAAAGCTGGTGGCATCACAATTCTGGACTTCCAGCTCTATTACAAAGCTGTCATCATCAAGACAGTATGGAACTGGCACAAAAACAGGCACATAGATCAATGGAACAGAATAGAGAGCCCAGAAATGGACCCTCAACTCTATGGTCAACTAATCTTTGACAAAGCAGAAAAGAATGTCCAATGGAAAAGACAGTCTCTTCAACCAATGGTGTTGGGAAAATTGGACAGCCACATGCAGAAGAATGAAACTGGACCATGTCCTTACACCACACACAAAAATAGACTCAATATGGTTGAAAGACCTAAATGTGAGACAGGAGTCCATCAAAATCCTAGAGGAGAACACAAGCAGCAACCTCTTTGACCTCAGCCGCAGCAACTTCTTCCTAGAAACATCGCCAAAGGCAAGGGAAGCAAGGGCAAAAATGAACTATTGGGACTTCATCAAGATAAAAAGCTTTTGCACAGCAAAGGAAACAGTCAACAAAACCAAAGGACAACCGACAGAATGGGAGAAGATATTTGCAAATGACATATCAGATAAAGGGCTAGTATCCAAAATCTATAAGGAACTTATCAAACTCAACACCCAAAGAACAAGTAATCGGATCAAGAAATGCGCAGAAGACACGAACACACATTTTTCCAAAGAAGACATCCAAATGGCCAACAGACACATGAAAAAGTGCTCAACATCGCTCAGCATCAGAGAAATCCAAATCAAAACCTCAATGAGATACCACCTCACACCAGTCAGAATGGCTAAAATTAACAAGTCAGGAAACGACAGATGTTGGCGGGGATGCGGAGAAAGGGGAACCCTCCTACACTGTTGGTGGGAATGCAAGCTGGTGCAGCCACTCTGGAAAACAGTATGGAGGTTCCTCAAAAAGTTGAAAATAGGTGGGGCGCCTGGGTGGCTCAGTCGTTAAGGGTCTGCCTTCAGCTCAGGTCATGGTCCCAGGGTCCTGGGATCCAGCCCCACATCGGGGTCGCTGCTCGGCGGGAAGCCTGCTTCTCCCTCTCCCACTCCCCCTGCTTGTGTTCTCTCTCTCGCTGTGTCTCTCTCTGTCAAATAAATAAAATCTTAAAAAAAAAAAAAGTTGAAACTAGAGCTACCATATGACCCAGCAATTGCACTGCTAGGTATTTACCCCAAAGATACAAATGTAGGGATCCGAAGGGGTACGTTCACCCCGATGTTTATAGCAGCAATGTCCACAATAGCCAAAGTATGGAGAGAGCCAAGATGTCCATCGACAGATGAATGGTTAAAGAAGATGTGGTGTATATATACAATGGAATATTATGCAGCCATCAAAAGGAATGAAATCTTGCCATTTGCAACAATGTGATTGGAACTGGAGGGTATTACGCTGAGCGAAATAAGTCAATCAGAGAAAGACATGTATCATATGACCTCACTGATATGAGCAATTCTTAATCTCAGGAGACAAACTGAGGGTTGCTGGAGTGGTGGGGGGTGGGAGGGATGGGGTGGCTGGGTGATAGACATTGGGGAGGGTATGTGCTATGGTGAGCGCTGTGAATTGTGCAAGACTGTTGAATCACAGACCTGTACCTTCGAAACAAATAATACATTTTATGTTAAAAAAAAGAAAAAGAAGAAGATAGCAGGAAGGGAAAAATGAAGGAGGGGAAATCGGAGGGGGAGACGAACCATGAGAGTCTATGGACTCTGAGAAACAAACTGAGGGTTCTAGAGGGGAGGGGGATGGGGGGATGGGTTAACCTGGTGATGGGTATTAAAGAGGGCACGTACTGCATGGACCCCTGGGTGTTATATGCAAACAATGAATCATGGAACCTTACATCAAAAACTAATGATGTAATGTACAGTGATTAACATAACATAATAAAAAAAATAAAAAAAAATTAGCTCTCATAGACTGTAAAGTATGGACTGATGATGTGAAAGAATAGTTATGCAGCCATTGCTATAATCTTAGATAAAGATGATAAGGATGTAATCTGAAGCAGCTATCATGAGAATATCAGAGAAGATGGGACTCCAGAGACACTGGTGAACAATGGTATATGGGCAGTAGTAGTACAAAAGGAAACTCAAGTATGATGTTTGGTTTAGGTAAATCAATAGTGATTTCCTGATTAAAATAGAGACTGTGAGCAGGAGCAGATTTGGATCAAGCAGTAAGGTTTTTGTTTGTTTGTTTGTTTGGGGTTTTTTTTTTTTTTTTTTTTTGGATTTGATGAAGGCAACTTCTCATCTTTCCAAGTGAAAGAGAATGGGCTCTAAAGTCAGGGCCTCTTCCAAGAGCTTGTTTTCAAACAAATTTCTTCATTTTAGCATGAGACAAGAAATAAAAGTGATATTTAAAAAGACATATAAAGACATAAAAAAGAAAAGAGATGTTCAATTTATTCCGTCCTACTCCAAGGATCCAGGTGTGGCAGTTAAGGGCGGTACAGATGTCTCGTAAGAGAAGAGTTTTCAACAGAAGTCCAGAAGTGTAAGTGAAAATGTTTTCTCTGGGATCCTGTGTTCCTTTTAAATCCCTAGTGTAGTCTTAATCACATAGTTAGTTATGGATATTGAGGACATGGCCTGAGTTTCTAAATCTTTGTATTTCTAGGACCTAATTATAGAGTTCTACACCTACTATGTAATTAGAATGTAACTGGGTTGCCAAAATGTTTTGTGAATTGAAGTACCCATTAAGTAATTGCTGTATTAATTACAAATTATTTAATCAGTTTCTTTAAAGGAGATCTTTATTTCTCAATTTAAAAAATATTGCATTGTCACGTTATAAAATATTTAGCTCACACTTGAAATAAATAGCATATATATTTTGAACATTTAAAAACTGTTCAGATGGAACTTTCAAACATGTAACCGCTGCACATTACTGAGTTACTGTGTCACATCATGCTATTTCATTTATAATGCTTTTTGTAACCTAATTATTTTTGTTATTTCTTTGTTTATATATATTTTATCATTAAAAGGTAAGCTACACCAGAAAAAGTAGCCCACCTATCTAATTTACCTCTGCATCCTCAGTGTGCAGGATAGTATGTGGCTCATAATTAGTGCTCAGTATATTTATCTTGAATTAAAGAGTTAATGGATTTTAAAAATCAAATTATATAGTCCTGTTAGGAAGAAATAAGGAAGTCTTATTTGTAAGGATAATAGATAAATAGATACATTGTAAAATTGTAATAAATAAAGCTTTATCTATTTCCTACCTATAGCAATAATAGTAGTATTCAGAATAACATGGTTGCCAGACACTGTATTAGATCTTTTAGTTCCATTTAATTCTTGCAATTATGCAATAGTTTCTAAGATAGCATTATTTTATAGGTGAAGAACCTCAGGCTCAGAATGTTTGCATAACTTGCCCAAAGTCACACAGTTGAATCAGGATTTGAATTCAAATCTGTAAAATGCCAAACCTTTGCCTTTTCCATTAAACCAAAAAAGATATTCAATTAAATTTCGTTTTTTTCCAGATCTAAAGTATCACAAAATTTAGAACTATTTTTTTTTTTAAGATTTTATTTATTTATTTGACAGAGAGAGAGAGACAGTGAGAGAGGGAACACAAGTAGGGGGAGTGGGAAAGAGAGAAGAAGGCTTCCTGCCGAGCAGGGAGCCCGATGCGGGGCTCGATCCTAGGACCCTGAGATCATGACCCGAGCCGAAGGCAGTCGCTTAACCAACTGAGCCACCCAGGCGCCCCCAAAAGCTTTTTAAGAAATAAATATAAATAGGGGCACCTGGGTGGCTCAGTCGGTTAAGCGTCTGCCTTTGGCTCAGGTCATGATCCCGGGGTCCTGGGATAGAGCCCCACATCTGGGTCCCCGCTCAGCGAGGAGCCTGCTTCTCTCTCTCTCTCTCTCTCCCTCTGCCGCTCTCCCCCCACCACTGCGTGTGCTCTCTCACTCTAGCTCTCTCTCTCAAATAAATAGATAAATAAATAAATAAATAAATAAATAAATAAATAAAATCTTTAAAAAAATTAAAAAAAGAAATATATATAATCTTAATGAAAATTAGAAATGAAGACATTCTTACTTGCCGTCAGAACAGTTGTGTCAAATGATAAGATTTCCTTTGTACAGGTATTTGGTCAAGTATCTCAGGCTGAAATATATCTTAAATGTATTTCACTACACCTTATAGTAAACTATGCCAGACCACAGCAAGAAAGGATATGAGATAATGTATGTCAATTAGGAAAATAAGGCAAAATACATTTTTCTCCACTATATCCCAAAACATTGTGAAAGATTTTTCTTTTGAGATACAAAGAGAGTAATAAAACTAAATCTTTTCCTTTTTGTTTTCTATGGAAACTTAACCTTCTTGTTCCTATGTGTACACAGAGGAATAAATGTCACATTGCCAGAATTATTCCAAAGATTTATAATGTACTTCATACTTCAAATAAAGTCATCTCCCTCTGGGCCAGTCTGTATAAATTTTTCCAGTGAGCATAAGAAAAAGACAAATAAAACTAAAATCAAAATTACCTTTTTGAGAAATGTATATACTAAAAATGCTCTTTCTCTGTAAATCCTAAGAAATGTTGAACCTTTTTCATAAATAAATAAAATGATCTTGAATTTCGCATAGAATAATAAAGTCATCAATAGCCAAGAAACTTGTAAAAGACAATGAACAATATATACCACATCTTTATCCATTCATCTATTGATGGACACTTGGGTTGCTTCCATATCTTGGCTATTGTGATTAATGCTGTAATAAACATAGGGGTGCATATATCTTTTCAAATTAGTGTTTTCATTTTCTTTGGGTAAATACCCCATAGTGGAATTACTGGATCATATATTTCTATTTTTACTTTTTTGAGGAATGAATAAGTCATGGAATAAAAGACACAGCATAGGGAATATAGTCAATAATACTGTAATAGTGTTGTATGGTGACAGATGGTAGCTACATGTATGGTGAGCATAGCGTAACATATAGAGATGTTGAATTACTATGTTGTACACCCAAAATAATGTAATGAACGTTACGTGTCAACTATACTCAAATAAAAAAATGCATAGATGAAGAATAAGGGGAGCCCCCATTCTTTATAGATCCAGAACATATTATTAAGCCATTATAATCAAATGAGTGGTAGCCAATGGGAATAAACAAGTAGACCAGTGGAATGAAATAAAGAATCCAGAAATAGATCCAGGCATAAATGAAAATTCAAATCTGACAAAAGTAGACTTTCCACTGAATGGGATAACACAAGCACAAATGATGTGGCAAAAGTGGCTTCCAAATGAAAAAAATATGAGTAAAATTTTGTCCATTTCACATTACTGCCAAAAACACACTCCAAATGGATTTGCACTTAAATATATGAATTAAACAATAAATATCTTAGAAAAAATCTAGGAAGCTATATATACAACTTGAAGTTAGAGAGATCTTCTTAACCAAGACTAGAAACCCAGAAGTCATTTAAAAAGATATAGAAAGGATTGACAACATTAAAAAAAATTGAAAGATGAAATGTCAGCAAAGCCAATAGATAAATGGTATTTTTGGGGAAAAAAAGTTTCCAAAACAGAAGACAGTCAAAGGATTAAAATTTATACAACATGATGTTAAGAATTCTATAAGAAAAGTTACAAACCAATAGGAAATTTGTCAAATAGGAAGAGGCAATTCAGAGAAGAGCTTATCTAAGTGGACACCAAACATGAAAAGATGGTTCGCTTCACTAGTAGTTCAGAAAGTACAGATTAAATTGATAATGAGATCTAATGCTTAGACTGGAAAAAATTTTAAAGCTGGAATACCTAGTGTTCACAATAATAGTAAAAGAAGGTCAAATTGTGAGTTTGCAGGTTTGGGGGAAAAAGCAACTTGGCAATATATATATAAAATGAAAAATATACTTTGATGTATTTTATTATACATTTTATTATATGTATATTATACAAAATAAGTGCATATTTATTATTTTGTGTATTTAAAAAGACACAAAAATAACTCTTTGACCAAGCAGTCTTAATCCTGGGAGTCTATCCTACAGAGATAGAAGCAGCAAACATAAGAATATATATGTTCAAAGATGGGTGCTTTAGCTTTGTTAATAGTGGCAAAATCTAGAAAATGAAGTCAATTCTTAAAACAAAGCAAGAAACAAAATTCTGTACAAAAATTAGGACACTTATATCTATCTCTATGTGATGATATTTGTGTATATTCATATGTATGCAAATTTGTACATACATATGTGTATACATATTTATATGAACACAGATAAAAGTAAAAACAAAAAGGAACATATACACAATATCAATATGTATTACCTTGGATGGGATAGGTCATGTTTGAGGAAAAGGGGAAGTGAAAAGGAGGAGACAAAAGCCAAAACAATGTATTTAAAGTTTTTCATTTAGAATGCCTCAATCTATTTGATATGATCCAATTTAGCTAAAATTAGATGTGTACAAAGAGTCATTTTTATCCCTCAGAGTCTGCAAAACAAAACAAAAGCCTCTCCTATTTCAGGTATATAGAACTTTTTTATAGCTACTCTTTGTGTCACCTTGCTTAAATGAATTTCACTTGGACAGATATCTAAGAAAGATCCTTCAAAAGTAGATAAGACATGTTTTGAACAGAAAAGAAAGGAGAGGCAAC
The DNA here is from genome assembly GCF_964656455.1 of Halichoerus grypus. NCBI lineage: Eukaryota > Metazoa > Chordata > Mammalia > Carnivora > Phocidae > Halichoerus > Halichoerus grypus. Next base: position 112,314,595 of record NC_135712.1, read on the forward strand.
TCATCTATGATTATAGCAAGACTTTGTTCAGATGCTAATATTGGTGGCAGAATTTTATTATAGGAATAATGCCCTATTTACTGTTTTTCTTGAGTCATGTTTTAAAAATGATGAATTCTGGCTTTTAGCAAAATCAGTGAAACTTTTAGACTGATGGAAGATTAATGAAATATTATCAGAATAAAATGAGGTTGGATTCTGGTCAGTGTTGCAGAAGCATCTCAGTCTTTAAAATAATCAGCCCAGGGGCACCTGGGTCAGTCAGTCAGTTGAGCGTCTGACTCTTGGTTTTAGCTCAGGTCATGATCTCAGGGTTGTGGGACTAAGCCCTATATCTGGCTCATGCTCAGTTGGAGTCTGGTTCCCCTCTCCTTATCCCTCTGCCTCACCTCTCTCTCTCTCTTTAAAATAAATAAATAAATCTTAAAAAAAATAAAATGATCAGCCTAAGTTCTGCTAACACTTAAGAAACTATACAATTTTGAACTACAATGTATAACTTTGATGCCTAATTTTATTTTGAACCCTGATCCTGACTCATGAAATTCTGTTGCATAACATGGAAAGAATTGACAAAGTGCCCCTAAAAGCTGCCTGGTTTTCCAAAACTTGTTTCTTCCTTTTTAAACAGATATTCCCAAGGTAATAATTTTTGTAAATTGTGAATCCCATGGGTAAGACCATAATCTTGGTCACCTCAACAGTGAACTTAAGTAGTCCTTAAAAGCCATTCATCAAGATATTATTTTCTCATAAAGAAAGAGAAGAAAATAAATATAAGTTTCTGACACTGGGAATTATCTTCAGTGGACTTCGCCAAAGGAAATGCCACCGATATCCAGAAAAATAAATTTCCAAAGGAAATTTCTGAAAGTTTCTTCTGACTGATTAACCTGTAACTCTGAGCAAAGTAGTAGAATTGTGGAATGTAAGAAAGAAAGGTCCCTGACGTTGTTTAATTCAGTACACCTCTTTAACAATGCCAATACTGAGATCAAGAGAAGCTGAGAGGTTGCTAAACCAGGGACTGAGCAGCACCTAGAGCAAGGACTTAATTCCCATGGAAAGGATTTTTAGATGACACCATGTTCCTTTCTTTGAAAAATATCAGTAAAATATTGTTCAACTGAAAGTATTCCAGAGAATTATTTTTCTTGTTCACTTTGTTTCAGCCAGCACAAATGTGTATAATTGTTCGGAAGTTGGAAGCATCTTATGTTCTTGTTTTTACTTTAGCATCTTCTAAAATGTTCATCTGTAAAAGAGAATAATGTTAAAGTTTTATCATACATGATTTGCAAAAATCTTGGATGAAAATCTTTAAAAACTAGAGTAAATTTCAAGGGTGGAGGGGAATTTCTTATAAGACACTAACTCTAGAAGTCACAGCACAAAACATAAAAATTTTGGACAATGTAAAAAATATATGAGTAAAGATCAAAGTCAATATTTAAATAATAAGTTTGGCAATTTGTTATCCTATCAATTGTTGATATTATATCTGGTCCAATCAGGACCTGATATGGTTTACATCCCTGGCAAGATGTTTCCCTTTTTGGGCTTCCTTTCATCAGGGAGGGAGCTAGAAACCCCAGGCTGGTCCAGCGCAGTCACCAGCAGCCTCACAGCCTATTTACCCCAGGATGTAAAAATATGCATTGACTCCTAAGTCTGTTTATCTCGTGATGACATACAAATGAGTGTCATGAAATGAAAAGCATTGGGAATTCCTAATTTTTAATATAGAAAGAACTCTTGTGAACCATCATGAAAGGCCAAACAGCCCAATAGGAAAATGGATAGGAAAGACAGTTCACAGAATTGCATATCCAAATTGCTAATGTAAAAGGACTCTGCATTTCTTTAGTAACCATGAAGATACAAATTGAAGTAAAAGCTAGATATCTCTTTATATCTATAAGGATAGCAAAAATTAAAAAGTACAGTGAAATCTACTGGTGCTAGGGATGTAAAGAGAATATTCTCATTCACTGCTGGTGGTCAGGTAAAAAATTTCAGCCCTTTTGGAAAAAGGATCTGGCAATGTCTGTTAAGCTTTAAAGTATACATATTTTTATATTAAAATATACATATATATTTATGTATTAAAGTATATATATAAATATAAAGTATATATATAAAAGTATATATATATAAAATATATATATACATTTAGAGAGGGAGGGGTTGGAGAGGCAGAGGGAAAGGGAAAAGGAAAGAATACTAAGAGGCTCCATGCTACGATTGAGGATGTGGGGCTCAATCTCATAATGCTGAGATGACCTGAGCTTAAATCAAGAGTCACTTAACCTACTGAGCCACCCAGGCGCCCCTAAATTATACATATTTTTGACATAATAATTCCACCCTTGGAAATACATTCCATAAAATAGAGCCACCTGCATTGATTTGTACACCCACACACATACACATTCAAGGATGTTTATTGCATTATTATGTATTATTTTTCATAGTAGTAAAAATCAGGAACCAATATAAACAAGTAAACAAATATTAATAGACAAATGTTATATTCAGTGTAATGATAACCTGAAATATAGTAAGTCTTTTTGTAAGAGATAAATAACTAAGAAAAGACTCTTCTAGAATGAGGAATCAGAGCTTTTATAAGTTGCTAGCTATAAGTTACGATAATATTGATTTTCTTGTGTCTAATAATATTGATCTTTTGTATTTATATATTTTTATTTATATTTATATAAATGATATATACTATTTATATATAATGTATATTTATATAAATATATACTTATATTTATATATTTTTTGTATTTCAGATGTAATATTTAATTTTGAGTCATAACATATTCATCTAGATAATTATATTTTGGGAGATGGCATAATCTGTCTTCTTTTTCATCTAAAGATAGTGCATTTTTATCTTTATCCAGGTCGCCTGGCTGAAGCTAGAACCATGATGGACCTATCTCAGGAGCCTTGGCCCTGAAGGGAAAGCAACTGCTGTGGAAGATGCCACTCAAGACAGAGAGAGGTGGGGATGAAGCTTTAATCACTCCCTCCAGTCTCCTTTTGATGTCTCTCACATGCTAACCCCGGCTGGAAACACAATCTAAAGGAATCCCTCCCTTCAATATAAAGCAGACCAGAGTAAGGGCAAACAATGGATCTGAAGGAAAGTTGGCCCAACACTGGCATAACTTTCCTTTGGATAAGATGATATATTTGACAGTTTTTCTCATCTCTTCTCTCATCATCTCCAAGATTTTTTCAGATGATCTCTAGATTTAAATTTGTATTTTATTTTATTATTATTTTTTTTAAAGATTTTATTTATTTATTTGACAGAGAGAGACACAGCGAGAGAGGGAACACAAGCAGAGGGAGTGGGAGAGGGAGAAGCAGGCTTCCCACTGAGCAGGGAGCCCGATGCGGGGCTCGATCCCAGGACCCTGGGACCATGACCTGAGCCGAAGGCAGACGCTTAACGACTGAGCCACTCAGGCGCCCCTAAATTTGTATTTTATAAACTTTCTATTCTTTATAGAATTTTTTTGGGAAAATTTTGTTTTGTTACTATTCTAAGAGGTATCTTAAACCTATGTGAAGTTTCATTAGTTTTATTACCACAATTTTTCATACCACTTCTTTGCCATTCTCAAGCACTCTTACAGTTCTTTTTTTTTTTTTTCTTTTCTCACTTACAAGTCATCCCTTAGGTAGGTGGCACATTCTTAAGACATTGCTCTATTCTTTCCTAGCATTTTGTCTTTAATGTAAGGAAGAGAATTCCAATGACAAATAGATTCTTTGCTTTTTTTTAAAAATTTTTTTATTGTTATGTTAATCCCCATACATTACATCATTAGTTTTAGATATAGTGTTCCATGATTCATTGTTTGTGCATAACACCCAGTGCTCCATGCAGAACGTGCCCTCCTCAATACCCATCACCAGGCTAACCCATCCTCCAACCCCCTCCCCTCTAGAACCCTCAGTTTGTTTTTCAGGGTCCATCGTCTTTCATGGTTCATCTCCCCCTCCGATTTCCCCCCCTTCATTCTTCCCCTCCTGCTATCTTCTTTTTTTTTTCCTTAGCATATGTTGCATTATTTGTTTCAGAGGTACAGATCTGAGATTCAACAGTCTTGCACAATTCACAGCGCTTACCAGAGCACATAACCTCCCCAGTGTCTATCACCCAGTCACCCCATCCCTCCCACACCCCACCACTCCAGCAACCCTCAGTTTATTTCCTGAGATTAAGAATTCCTCATATCAGTGAGGTCACATGATACATGTCTTTCTCTGTTTGACTTATTTCGCTCAGCATAATACCCTCCAGTTCCATCCACGTCGTTGCAAATGGCAAGATCTCATTCCTTTTGATGGCTGCATAATATTCCATTGTAGATATATACCACATCTTCTTTATCCATTTATCTGTCGATGGACATCTTGGCTCTTTCCACAGTTTGGCTATTGTGGACATTGCTGCTATAAACATCGGGGTGCATGTACCCTTTCGGATCCCTACTTTTGTATCTTTGGGGTAAATACCCAGTAGTGCAATTGCTGGGTCATATGGTAGCTCTATTTTCAACTGTTTGAGGAACCTCCATATTGTTTTCCAGAGTGGCTGCACCAGCTTGCATTCCCACCAACAGTGTAGGAGGGTTCCCCTTTCTCCACATCCCCGCCAACATCTGTCATTTCCTGACTTGTTAATTTTAGCCATTCTGACTGGTGTGAGGTGGTATCTCACTGAGGTTTTGATTTGGATTTCCCTGATGCCGAGCGATGTTGAGCACTTTTTCATGTGTCTGTTGGCCATTTGGATGTCTTCTTTGGAAAAATGTCTGTTCATGTCTTCTGCCCATTTCTTGATTGGATTCTTTGTTCTTTGGGTGTTGAGTTTGATAAGTTCTTTATAGATTTTGGATACTAGCCCTTTATCTGATATGTCATTTGCCAATATCTTCTCCCATTCTGTCGGTTGTCTTTTGGTTTTGTTGACTGTTTCCTTTGCTTTGCAAAAGGTTTTTATCTTGATGAAGTCCTAATAGTTCATTTTTGCCCTTGCTTCCCTTGCCTTTGGCGATGTTTCTAGGAAGAAGTTGCTGTGGCTGAGGTCGAAGATGTTGCTGCCTGTGTTCTTCTTTAGGATTTTGATGGACTCCTGTCTCACATTGAGGTCTTTCAACCATTTGGAGTCTATTTTTGTGTGTGGTGTAAGGACATGGTCCAGTTTCATTCTTTTGCATGTGGCTGTCCAATTTTCCCAACACCATTTGTTGAAGAGACTGTCTTTTTTCCATTGGACATTCTTTCCTGCTTTGTCGAAGATTAGTTGACCATAGAGTTGAGGGTCCATTTCTGGGCTCTCTATTCTGTTCCATTGATCTATGTGTCTGTTTTTGTGCTAGTACCATACTGTCTTGATGATGACAGCTTTGTAATAGAGCTGGAAGTCCGGAATTGTGATGCCGCCAGCTTTGCTTTTCTTTTTCAACATTCCTCTGGCTATTTGGTGTCTAGATTCTTTGCTTTTAAGGCCTACTTTTTCTGTTTGGAAGTGTGTAGATTTTATTTTTATTTTTTTATCTTTTTAAAGATTTTATTTATTTATTTGACAGAGAGAGAGAGAGAGCACAAGCAGGGGGAGTGGCAGGCAGAGGGAGAGGGAGAAGCAGGCTCCCCGCTGAGCAGGGAGCCCGATGCGGGGCTCGATCCCAGGACCCTGGGATCATGACCTGAGCCGAAGGCAGATGCTTAATGACTGAGCCACCCAGGTGTCCCAAGATTTTATTTTTAAATATGGTATTGAAATTAAAAACAAACAAAGGAAAACTTTAGCCTGTCTCTTGAAGAACTTTTTTGATTTGAGGCTTCAATTTTGTCTTTGGTTTAGGGATTTTTTTCTTTTTTGATTGTTGCTTCTTCTTCACCTTGATTCCTTTTATGACTATATTAAATATCCTATTTATTCACATATTCTTAACCACAGATGAATTAACAACTATGTTAATCAGGACTTGCCTGAAATATTTTTAACAGAAATTGTTAAAAATATTTTAAAATTGTTGGCATGTATATGGCTCCATTTTGCTTGTTTCTAGGATTTATATAGACTTCTAGATAATTTTGTGTTTGGCATTTCAGTGGATACTTGGAAAAGGAAGGAGTTAAACATCAGCACTCAAATTACCATTACAAACAAGAAGTATGTCTTAAAAAAATGTAAGCATTAATCAACATACCACTTTCTCCAAATATTACTGGAGCACATGGCTATTTGAATAAATGAGAAACTACCCTTTTACCTCAAGGAATTTCCAAGTTGAAGAAGAGGGGGGAAAAGACCTTTCAAAAATTGAGGGAACTGAGAATTCTGATTCATCTCTAATGCTCTTTGATATCACAGGTTTTGCAGGCTATATTATTGATGTGAACCATCCTAATCCATCTACTCATCCTAATTGCAGTGTCCCATTGGTGTGATGTCAGGTTGAAAGAACATGACACGGTGGAATAGCTTTGGAGACTGACGGGTTTCAGACTCTTTAACCAGGCATAACCAAGCACTCTGATTCCCAGTTTCCTCATATCTGGAATGATAATAATCCTACTTATGTACATTATTAATTTATTTAAGACACTTTTATTTAGTGGTTACAATGTGCTGTAGATCATGTATTAAGATTGTGGGTTTGTTAAGATGAATGATATCCAGTGTCTACCTTCAAGGATTATATAGCTAAAAAGACTGTGAGGATTATGGGCAACTAATGTCTTCATTTATTTAATAAATATTTGTAGAGAGCATAATTGTTACTAGGAACTCCTGTAGGCACTGAGATACTGAGATGAATATTGAGATGAACAAAACAATCTTTTAAGCCAATGGTGATGACATTTTAGTAGAGGCCGAAGATAGATGATTAAAAGTTATAATATCAAAAATAATGTCACATAGATAAATTCTGTGAAGACAAATCAAGATTGGGAATAAAGAATATATGAGTTTGAAGAGTAGGAGAGGGAGCTACTTTAGGTATGATAGTCTGGGTGGCCTTTCTGAGGAAATGTCTTGGAGCAGGAGGAACAGATTTGGAGTGTTTGAGAAACAGGAACAAGGCAAGAATGGCCACACTTTGGTGATTTAGGAGGAGAGTGGCAGAACTGAGAATGGAGTACGATCTAGGCCTTGTTGTCATGGTAGGGAATGCAGATTTTATTCTAAGTGTTATAATAGGAAATCATTGAGGAATTTACATGGAGAAGGAGATGATTTGATTTGTGCTTTGCAAAGGTAAGTCTTGCTTTTGACTGGGGATAGCTTTTAGAGAGGCTGAAGTAGAAGCAAGAGAAGGGAGCAGTCAGGTGGGGGTGAGGAAGAGGCTAACAATGGGGTGCAAGAGACAAAGCTGTGGCTTTGACTTGGAGGTAGTGATGGAGTGAATGAAACATCATCAGATAATATGTTATTTGGTAGGGGCAGGTTTTTAATAAATAACTCTATTTTTATCATCAAGTCTGTATTAAGCAGCAAAAAGTAGCCATATGTTCAGTCATGAGTTGAGAAGGATAAAAACTAAAAACAAGTTTTCTCCTAAATCTTGTAAGATAAAATTAGATGGTTTTAAAAACAGTTATGTAAGAGTCTTCATGAAGAGACCTTAGAAGAACTTCTATAAAAAACAAAACAAAACAAAACAAACCCAATAGAAAATACAGAATAGGAACTAAAAGGAAGAATGTATCACTAATAAACATGAAAATATACTCAACTCTATTGTGTAATCAGGAAAATTCAAATTAAAATACAAGGAGATAATATCACACTCCCCTTTTTGGCAGAAATTACACACTAACAGGTATTGACAAAGATATGGAGAAATCAAAACATTTATACAAACTGCTGGTAAAAGTTTATATTGATATAAACATATTGGAATGCAACATTGCAATATATAATAAATTTGAAATTGATGTTTCCCTATGACTCAGCAATTCTCCTCCTAGCTATGTACTCTAGAGCAGATGTTCTCAAAGTTCCTTCTTGGACGTGTAGCATCCATGTCACCTCGGAACTTCTTAGAAATGCACAATCTTGGGCTGTATGATGGTTAATTTTGTATATCAACCTAACTGGGCTAAGGGATGCCCAGATAGTTGGTAAAACATTATTTGTGAGGGTGTTTCTGTAGGAGATTAGCATTTGAGTCAGTAGACTAAAAAAATCTCCCTTACCAATGTGGGTGTGCATCATTCAATCCCTGGAGGGCCTGAATAGAAAAAAAGGGGAGGAAGGGCAAATTTCCTCTCTCTTCTTGAGCTTGGACATCTATCTTCTCCTGCTGTCAGATATCAGATATTGGAACCTCTGATTATGGGGTCTTCAGACTCTGGGACTTACCCTAGTTTGCCCCCTTCTTCCCTCTCAGGCCTTCCACCTTGGACTGAATTATCCTGGTTCTCCAGCTTATAGACAGCAGATCATAGGACTTCTCCTCCTCCATCACTGTGTGAGCCAATTCCTATATCTTTTCTTATATATATTTATGTCTATATATTTTTTGTTGGTGCTGTTAATCTGGAAAACCTTAATACAAGCCCTATCCCTAACCTACTGAATTAGAAACACTGAGGTTGAAGCCCAACCTCATGTTTTAATAAGCTCTCTGGGTGATTATAGAGCTAAAATATGAGAACTACTGCACTAAAGAAAGATTTGCACATGTGTACTGGAAACATGTACAAATAGGTTAAAGCATCTGTTTATAATCAAAATACTGAAAATAATCCATGTGTCCATTAATAGTAGAAATTATAAATGAATACTGTATGAGAGTGAAATGAATGAACTATAGCTAAATGCAATATACAGAAATCCCAGAAATATAATAGTCAAGAAACAAGGCAGAAATTGCAAGTGAAAGCATAACATTACACATATTATGAAAAACTAGAGTAACTTATTGAAAAAATAAATATATGTGGCAAAACAGGTAAAGTGATATGAAAGACAAAAGAAAGTAATAACTAAAATTTCAGGGAAGTGGTTATTTATGACAGAGCAGAAGATCAGGGAGGACTCCTTAGGAGTTTCGAAATGATGGTAAAATTTCATTTCCTAAACTGGGTAAGATGTGGGTATTCTTTGTATATGGTGTTTTATACCCTACAATATTTTATACGTGAGGGAGGAGCAAGATGGCAGAGGAGTAGGAGACCTAAATTTTGTCTGGTCCCAGGAATTCAGCAAGATAGGGATCAAACCATTCTGAACACCTATGAACTCAACAGGAGATCGAAGAAAAGAATAGCAGCAACTCTCTCAACAGAAAAGCGACCACTTTCTGGAAGGGTAGGACGTGGGGAGAAGTGAATCCCAGGTGATATTTGGGAGGATAGACGGCAGGGGAGGGGGCCTCCATCAGCAGCTACCCACAAGTGTTAGAGCCGCGGAGCACAAAATCGGAACTTTTAGAAGCCTGCTCCACTGAGGGATGTCGCTCCAGTGGCTAAGCGGGGCGTGGAACCCTCGCGGGACAGGGTGGTCTCAGGACCCTCGGGGTCACAGAGAGACTGGGGGTGCCTGAGTGCGGCAGAGCTCCCAGGGATCGGAGCGGGGAAGCCGGTTGCAGAGACAGAGCCGAGGCACGGGCTCTCAGCTCGGGGTTGTCATAAACCGTGATCTGTGGCACAGGCAGGCCACTGCTCCTCCAGCAGGGACCCAACAAGCAGCAGATCCAGGGAGACTCCCCTTCCTCCCCCGGGAGGAGTGGCCCGGGAGCGCACCGCAGGGATCTGCTGGGTTTGGAGACTCCACATGGGGTCGGGTGTCGGAGATAGAAACGCGCGGTCACAGGCCGGGTGAGCACGGAGTGTGGCCGGAGACCGGGGAGATGGGAGTGACTGACAGCTTTTCTCTGGGGGTGCACTGAGGAGCGGGGTCCCAAGTTCTCGGCTCCTCCGGGGTGGAGATTGGGAGGCCATCATTTTCACTCTCGTCCTCCAAAGCTGTACGGAAAGCTTGCAGGGAACAAATACTCCCGAGAGCAAACCGAAGCAGATTACTTAGCCTGGACTGGCAAGGGTGGAGCAATTCCGCCTCCAGCAAAGACATTTGGGAACCATGGCAACAGGCCTGTCCCCCAGAAGATCAGTGAGAACAGCCAGCCAAGACCAAGTTTACCAATCAATGAGAACGGCAGAACTCCAGCACTAGGGGAATACTGCACATAGAATTAATGACTTTTTCCCCATGATTCTTTAGTCTTTCAAAGTTAATTTTTTTAATTTTCTTTTTTTTCTTTTTCTTTTTGAATTTTTCTTTTGCCCTTTTTCAACCAACATCTTATCAATCCCTGTTTTAAAAAATCTTTTTTATTTTTCATTTTTAGAGTCATATTCTATCCCTTCATAGTAGTTAACCTTATTTTTGGTATATATATATATATATATATATATATATATATATATATATATATAAGTTGTTCTCTCTTTAAAATTTTGGGATACAGTTTCTTCTAACAGACCAATATGTGCCCCAAATCTCTAGTGTATGGCTTTGTTCTAGTCTCCTGCCTGATCACATTCTCTCCCGTTTTTTTTTTAATCCTCTTCTTTCTTTTTTCAACCAACTTCTTAACAATTCCTTTTATAAAATCTTTTATAATTTTCATCTTTACAGTCATATTCCATCCCTTCATCATACTTACCCTTATTTTTGTACATATATAAGTTTTTCTTTCTTTAAAATTTTGGGAGGCACTTTCTTCTAACAGACCAAAATACGCCCAAAATCTAGTGTGTGGCACTGATCTGTGCACCAGCCTGATCATATTTGATCATATTCTGTTTTTTTGTTTGTTTATCTTTTTCTTTTTTCTTTTTTCTTCCTTTCCCTTTCTTTTCCCCTGGTTTCAGGTCTCTTCTGATTTGTTTAGTATGTATTTTTCTGGGATCGTTATTACCCTGTTAGCATTTTGTTTTCTCATTCATCTATTCTCCTCTGGACAAAATGAAAAGATGGAAAAGATCACCTCAAAAAAAAAAAAAAGAACAAGAGGCAGTACCAACTGCCAGGGACCTAATCAATACGGACATTAGTAAGATGTCAGAACTAGAGTTAGAATGACGATTTTAAAGATACTAGCTGGGCTTGGAAAAAGCATGGAAGATATTAGAGAAACTCTTTCTGGAGAAATAAAAGAACTAAAATCTAACCAAGTCGAAACCAAAAAGGCTATTAATGAGGTGCAATCAAAAATGGAGACTCTAGCTGCTAGGATAAATGAGGCAGAAGAGAGAATCAGTGATATAGAAGACCAAATGATGGAAAATAAAGAAGCTGAGAAAAAGAGAGAAAAACAACTACTGGATCACGAGGGCAGAAGTCGAGAGATAAGTGATACCATAAAATGAAACAATATTAGAATAATTGGGATCCCAGAAGAAGAAGAAAGAGAGAGAGGGGCAGAAGGTATATTGGAGCAAATTATAGCAGAGAACTTCCCTAATTTGGGGAAGGAAACAGGCATCAAAATCCAGGAGGCACAGAGAACCCCCCTCAAAATCAATAAAAATAGGTCAACACCCTGACATCTAATAGTAAAACTTACGAGTCTCAGAGACAAAGAGAAAATCCTGAAAGCAGCTCAGGGTAAGAGATCTGTAACCTACAACAGTAGAAACATTAGATTGGCAACAGACCTATCCACAGAGACCTGGCAGGCCAGAAAGGACTGGCATGATATACTCAGAGCACTAAATAAGAAAAATATGCAGCCAAGAATACTATATCCAGCTAGGCTGTCATTGAAAATAGAAGGAGAGATAAAAAGCTTCCAGGACAAACAAAAACTAAAGAAATTTGCAAACATGAAACCAGCCCTACAAGAAATATTGAAAGGGGTCCTCTAAGCAAAGAGAGAGCCTAAAAGTAACATAGACCAGAAAGGAACACAGACAATATACAGTAACAGTAACCTTATAGGCAATACAATGGCACTAAATTCATATCTTTCAATAGTTACCCTGAATGTAAATGGGCTAAATGCCCCAATCAAAAGACACAGGGTATCAGATTGGATAAAAAAACAAGACCCATTGATATGCTGTCTGCAAGAGACTCATTTTTAGATCCAAAGACACCCCCAGATTGAAAGTGAGGGGGTGGAAAACCATTTACCATGCTAATGGACACCAAAAGAAAGCTGGGGTGGCAATCCTTATATCAGACAAATTAGATTTTAAACCAAAGACTGTAATAAGAGATAAGGAAGGACACTGTATCCTACTTAAAGGGTCTATCCAACAAGAAGATCTAACAATTGTAAATATCTATGCCCCTAACATGGGAGCAGCCAATTATATAAGACAATTAATAACAAAAGCAAAGAAACACATCAACAACAATACAATAATAGTGGGGGACTTTAACACCCCCCTCACTGAAATGGACAGATCGTCTAAGCAAAAGATCAACAAGGAAATAAAGACTTTAAATGACACACTGGACCAAATGGACTTCACAGATATATTCAGAACATTCCATCCCAAAGCAACGGAATACACATTCTTCTCTAGTGCCCATGGAACATATTCCAGAATAGATCACATCCTAGGTCACAAATCAGGTCTCAACCAGTACCAAAAGATTGGGATCATTCCCTGCTTATTTTCAGACCACAATGCTTTGAAACTAGAACTCAATCACAAGAGGAAAGTCAGAAAGAACTCAAATACATGGAGGCTAAAGAGCATCCTACTAAAGAATGAATGGGTCAACCAGGAAATTAAAGAAGAATTAAAAAAATTCATGGAAACCAATAAAAATGAAAATGCAACTGTTCAAAATCTTTGGGATGCAGCAAAGGCAGTCCTAAGAGGAAAGTGTATAGCAATACAAGCCTTTCTCAAGAAATAAGAAAGGTCTCAAGTACACAACCTAACCCTACACCTAAAGGAGCTGGAGAAAGAACAGCAAAGAAAGCCTAAACCCAGCAGGAGAAGAGAAATAATAAAGATCAGAGCAGAAATCAATGAAATAGAAACCAAAAGAACAGTAGAACAGATCAATGAAACTAGGAGCTGGTTCTTTGAAAGAATTAACAAGATTGATAAACCCCTGGCCAGACTTATCACAAAAAAAAAAAAAAAGAGAAATGACCCAAATAAATAAAATCATGAATGAAAGAGAAGAGACCACAACCAACACCAAAGAAATACAAACAATTATAAGAACATATTATGAGCAACTATATGCCGCAAATTAGATAACCTGGAAGAAATGGATGCATTCCTAGAGATGTATCAACTACCAAAACTGAACCAGGAAGAAATAGAAAACCTGAACAGACCTATAACCACTAAGGAAATAGAAGCAGTCATCAAAAATCTCCCAAAAAACAAAAGCCCGGGGCCAGATGGTTTCCCAGGGGAATTCTACCAAACATTTAAAGAAGATTTAACCTATTCTTCTGAAACTGTTCCAAAAAATAGAAATGGAAGGAAAACTTCCAAACTCGTTTTATGAGGCCACCATTACCTTGATCCCCAAACCAGACAAAGACCCCATGAAAAAGGAGAATTACAGACCAATATCCTTGATGAACGTGGATGCAAAAATTCTCACCAAAATACTAGCCAATAGGATCCAACAGTACATTAAAAGGATTATTCACCACGACCAAGTGGGATTTATCCCTGGGCTGCAAGGTTGGTTCAACATCTGCAAATCAATCAATGTGATACAATACATTAATAAAAGAAAGAACAAGAACCATATGATCCTCTCAATAGATGCGGAAAAAGCATTTGACAAAGTACAGCATCCTTTCTTGATCAAAACTCTTCAGAGTATAGGGATAGAGGGTACATACCTCAAGATCATAAAAGCCATCTATGAAAAACCCACAGCGAATATCATTCTCAATGGGGAAAAACTGAGAGCTTTCCCCCTAAGGTCAGGAACACGGCAGGGATGTCCACTATCACCACTTCTATTCAACATAGTATTAAAAGTCCTAGCCACACCAATCAGACAACAAAAAGAAATAAGAGGCATCTGAATCGGCAAAGAAGTCAAACTCTCACCGTTTGCAGATGATATGATACTTTATGTGGAAAATCCAAAAGACTCCACCCCAAAACTGCTAGAACTCATACAGGAATTCAGTAAAGAGGCAGGATATAAAATCAATGCACAGAAATCAGTGACATTCCTATACACCAACAACAAGACAGAAGAAAGAGAAATTAAGGAGTCGATCCCATTTACAATTGCACCCAAAACCATAAAATACCTAGGAATAGATCTAACCAAAGAGGCAAAGAATCTGTACTCAGAAAACTATAAAATACTCATGAAAGAAATTGAGGAAGACACAAAGAAATGGAAAAACATTCCATGCTCATGGATTGGAAGAACAAATATTGTGAATATGTCAATGCTACCTAGAGCAATATACACACTCAAAGCAATCCCTATCAAAATACCATCAACTTTTTTCGAAGAAATGGAACAAATAATCCTAAAATTTGTATGGAACCAGAAAAGACCCTGAATAGCCAGAGGAATGTTGAAAAAGAAAAGCAAAGCTGGTGGCATCACAATTCCGGACTTCCAGCTCTATTACAAAGCTGTCATCATCAAGACAGTATGGAACTGGCACAAAAACAGACACATAGATCAATGGAACAGAATAGAGAGCCCAGAAATGGACCCTCAACTCTATGGTCAACTAATCTTCGACAAAGCGGGAAAGAATGTCCAATGGAAAAAAGACAGTCTCTTCAACAAATGGTGTTGGGAAAATTGGACAGCCACATGCAAAAGAATGAAACTGGATCATGTCCTTACACCACACACAAAAATAGACTCAATATGGATGAAAGACCTAAATGTGAGACAAGAGTCCATCAAAATCCTAGAGGAGAACACAAGCAGCAACCTCTTTGACCTCAGCCGCAGCAACTTCTTCCTAGAAACATCGCCAAAGGCAAGGGAAGCAAGGGCAAAAATGAACTATTGGGACTTCATCAAGATAAAAAGCTTTTGCACAGCAAAGGAAACCGTCAACAAAACCAAAGGACAACCGACAGAATGGGAGAAGATATTTGCAAATGACATATCAGATAAAGGGCTAGTATCCAAAATCTATAAGGAACTTATCAAACTCAACACCCAAAGAACAAGTAATCGGATCAAGAAATGTGCAGAAGACACGAACACACATTTTTCCAAAGAAGACATGCAAATGGCCAACAGACACATGAAAAAGTGCTCAACATCGCTCGGCATCAGGGAAATCCAAATCAAAACCTCAGTGAGATACCACCTCACACCAGTCAGAATGGCTAAAATTAACAAGTCAGGAAACGACAGATGTTGGCGGGGATGCAGAGAAAGGGGAACCCTCCTATACTGTTGGTGGGAATGCAGGCTGGTGCAGCCAATCTGGAAGACAGTATGGAGGTTCCTCAAAAAGTTGAAAATAGAGCTACCATATGACCCAGTATTTGCACTACTGGGTATTTACCCCAAAGATACAAATGTAGGGATCTGAAGGGGTACGTGCACCCCACTGTTTATAGCAGCAATGTCCACAATAGCCAAACTGTGGAAAGAGCCAAGATGTCCATCAACAGATGAATGGTTAAAGAAGATGTGGTGTATATATACAATGGAATATTATGCAGTCATCAAAAGGAATGAAATCTTGCCATTTGCAAGGACGTGGATAGAACTGGACGGTATTATGCTGAGCGAAATAAGTCAATCAGAGAAGCACATGTATCATATGATCTCTCTGATATGAGGAATTCTTAATCTCAGGAAACAAACTGAGGGTTGCTGGAGTGGTAGGGGGTGGGAGTGTTGGGGTGGCTGGGTGATAGACATTGGGTAGGGTATGTGCTATGGTGAGCGCTGTGAATTGTGTAAGACTGTTGATTCACAGACCTGTACCTCTGAAACAAATAATACATTATATGTTAAAAAAAAAAAAGAAGATAGCAGGAAGGGAAAAATGAAGGGGGGGAAATCAGAGGGGGAGATGAACCACAAGAAACTATGGACTCTGAAAAACAAACTGAGGGTTCTAGAGGGGATGGGGGTGGCGGGATGGGTTAACCTGGTGATGGGTATTAAAGAGGGCACATACTGAATGGAGCACTGGGTGTTATATGCAAACAGTGAATCATGGAACACTACATCAAAAACTAATGATGTAATGTATGGTGATTAACATAACATAATAAAATAAAAAAAATTTTATACGTGTTTATTTTTATTTACTCAATATTTGGTAACAATAGTAATAATAAATAGAGTACTATTAATGGAAATACAGCAAATGAACAAAAAGAGACCATGGAGAAAAAAGTGGACCTCTTTCCCCAAGGTATCCACCCTGTTAGGAAACATATAAAAAAAGTTCAAGAATAAAACAATATTTGTGTTCACATCCCTCCTCCTTTTCCCCTCATCTTTCCTTTTCCTCCATCCATAAGTTCAGTTATGAAAATTAACACTTATTTTAAGTTCAAAGCCAGACTGTTTTTTTAAAAGTGGATTAGATAGGAAAATGCACAAATAACTAAGAAAAATAAGCCTGGAAATGCAGAAAATAAATCTTAAAAATTTTAAGTCCAAGTATTCTGATTCAATTAAAAATGGTAAGCTCCAGTGAGTGACTGAAAATTACATCAGCATGTTCCCTGAGTTTTAATGAGGCAATAAAGAGCTGTAATCCTTGCAAGAAGGGCGAGTGACAGAGGATGTTATGTGAACAATATGTTCTCTACTTGGTCACACTAAAGAAATCCTGCCTTCTTGTCATCGACTCTCAATTGCTGTTTATACAGGAAATAGGATTAAGTTGCTTGCTGGCCATCCACACTGCACATGTAAATTCACTTCAATCAAGATGACTAATTATTACAATAAAATATTCTGTATATAAGCAGAGGAAATTCCTTTTCTTTCATAGTCACATTTAGGCACTTAAGGATGGCAAGTTTCAATTATAAAAGGAAGAGTTAACCATTTCTGTCCCACTTGGAAGCATGTTATCATTTGAGGAGCATTTTATTTTGGCAACTAAACAAATGAAGACAGGTGCATGTGCATGGAGACAAAGAGATTTTATGTGTAATATTTCAAAGAGTACTTTTGAGATGGGAGTTATTGTGCTAACTGCATAATGTGCTGTTTTGCCACAGAATAAGATAGTTATCTTCCCTACAGGATGCCAGTTAGGGACAATAGTAACTTTACATTGCTTTGAATTATGTGTTGAAAAATGGTTGTTGTTTTTTTAAATAATAAGTAGGTATAACCCAAATGAATAAAAAATATTATAAATAAGCGTATAAATAATGGTGTTTCAGTTTCAACACCGCTGGAGTAGAATAGTTGTTTCTGATATGATTTCTGTTGGTTTTTGCAGTTGGAAGCATAGACCATAAAAGTTTTCATTTAAACTGTTTAAATTTTTTCATGAGTTTAATCAAACAACTGAAATGCAACAGGAGTTTAAGAATCTGGGCTCTTTGGGATGTCTCACTAAGGGCAGTCAGTGAACTTTTGAGCAAATTCTAGAAAGGGCATTGAAACCGTGCCTTACAGAAGCAGTCTATTATCAAATGACTGGACTTTTTATCAAAGCTTTGCTTTAATATGAAGCAGTTTCTCAAGCCAAGTGAGGAATAGCCCTGATATCTAACTATATTTTATTACCAAATTAGCAAATATTAAATATAAAGCCAAATGTTTTAAAACAATTTTCTAATGAAGCCATCGTCTATTAGTGAAACACAAGAACAAGACAAGACGCTGACATCTAACTGATTTCAATATCAAGTTAACAATTAATAACAATAATATGGGGGAGGGGATGATCAAAACCGCTACTCTCATTTGTTGCTGGTAGTTACATAAACAATACAAAATTTATCAAGTCAATTTAATAACAGAAAATAAGAGACTTAGAATATTTGTACCCTGACTTGTCTGGCATGCACTGGGGAGACCAAGCACATGACTTTTTTAGTGATGTAGCAGCCAAGGAGGAGAAAAGGATGGGGCACTGCCACTTTGTTGACAGCCAGCCTGAGTAGAAGTTACACATTAAAGTGCTACAGGGGCACTGCTGGGAAGATGGCTGAGTAGGAAGATTCTACGCTCATCGTGTCCTAAGGACGCATCAAGGTAACAGCCACATCCATGCAACTAACTCAGAAGATGACCTGAACAGACTTTCCACAACTAAGGTGACTATAATGGCCCATGAAACTGGATTTGGGAACCAAACCCCCTGTGAGACCAACCACAAGCAGGAAGAACATCACAAGCATGGAAAGCTAGAGAATCAGACCCCAGGCACAGGGCACCTGCACTGGGAAGACAAGTCCCCATAACATTTGTCTTTGAAAACCAATGGGGCTTAACTTCACCAGGTAAGTGGGCTAAACTCTGGGTACTTTAAAAATCAGTGGGCTTAGCTCTGGGAGAGCCAGAGGGCAATAGGAAAGTTAATCCCTGTCCTTAAAGAGCCCCAGTGTAACAATTAATCTAGTTGAGCTATAGCATAGAAGCAGCAGTTTGAAAGACATCTGGGGTGTACATGAAGGAGATTTATTTACTAATCTCAAATTTATTGACTTAGGACATATGCTGGAGGGGCAGGGATCTTTAGGAGAATTCTCCAAGAATAAATTGCTGACAGGCAACATCTCCCCCAACTCCCCCCAGCCTAGATAGTTGGACACTTGGCAGGAACCAGTGTGAATATTCTCCTTCTATCTTGCTAGCACTGTGTGCCCAGCCCCCACATTCTCCTGTGGATCTGGCCCATCCAACTTGCCCCACTTGGTAGGTGTCTTTCCAAAGTGGTTCCTTCCCTGATACATCCTGCAAACAGCCCTGGCAGAGACTTGCACTCTCCAAAATGACTCCTATCCTGGAAGAGGGGAATATAACCACACACACCAGTGTGCCCATAGTCCCATAAGCCAGACCTTATAGCTGGCCATACAGAAGGAGTACCCTGTCAATCTGTGCTCCTGAAGCCCCCGCAGACAGACTGGGGTCAGGCATTGGGTCTGACTGCTGGCCCCACTCACCAACAGAAACCTCTCAGAGAATAACACAGGTCGAAAGTCCTGCAATTTGTGCAACTGCAGCCTTGGCAGATGGGCTGAGGGCAGGCATCTGTTCTGACGGCCCACAGTGGTCCCAGACTGGCCCGTTAGGAGCACAGGGACCAAACCCTGCCCAGTGTGCCCACAAAAGGCAAAGTGGGCCATTGCAGCTGACTGAAATTGAAGGCACATGTGGCTCAGCTACAACAGTAGGGCACACACAACCCACACAGGAGACACCTCTGATGTGCCAGTTTCTGGTGAACAGCAGGTATTGTACTATAGGACACCACGGGACCTCTTTTCATAAGACCACTACTTTCAAGGTCAGGAGACATAGCTGACTTTACTAATACATAAAAACTAACATGGAGGGTTAGACAAAATGAGGAAAGAAAGGAATATGTCTGAAATGAAAGAATAGGACAAAACCACCTCAAAAGAGCTAAATTAAAAGGAGATAAGCCTTTAGAATGGGTTCAAATTTAAGTGACCGTCAACTTGATATAGACTGCTCTATGCATAAGAGGTTATAGATGAACCTAATGATAATCACAAAGCAAAAACCTTTTTACATAATAAATACATAAAAAATTAAGAGAATGGAATCTAAGCATATTACAAAAGAAAGCCATCAAATTACAGTGGAAGAGAGCAAGAGAAGAAGAAAGGAAAGAACCACAAAACAAGTAAAATGGCAAAAAGTACATACCTATTAATAATTACTTTAAATGTAAATTGACTAAATATTCCAATCAAAAGACATAGGGTGACAGAATGGATAAAAAAGCAAGACCCAACTATATACTGCCTACAAGAGACTTACTGCAGACCTAAAGATTCAGTGTGGAAGTGAAGGGGTGGAAAACATTTACTATGCAAATGGAAGCAAAAAGAAAGTTGGGGTAGTAATGCTCATATTTGATAAATTAAACTTTAAAACAAAGACTATAACAAGAGGAAAAGAAGGACACCACGTAATGATAAAGGAAACAATCCAACAAGAGGATATAACAATGGTCCCCAAAAATAATAAAAAGGAAGGAATATCAATAAAAATTAACATAATAATAATTGACTCTAGACAGAGTATATATGATCAGTTTTTAACTTTTCTATATTTTCTAAATTGTCTATAATGGGACCGTACTGCTTATATAACAGAACAAATCTATTAAACTTTATTTTAGAAAGAAAAATCCAAATCAAAACTATGTTAAAATGGCATAGAAATTTTCCAAATTTTTTTATGTTGTATTGGGTATAATACGGTTTTAAAATGATGAACCACTGAGTATATTCAAGAGACAATATTTATTTTCTATATTTTGATGTTTCTGTATTTTGATGCTGTTTTTCCCTTATGGATATCAAACTATTTTTTTTTCTGTCACCAGTTAGTATGCATTTGTCAGAAATGCAAAAATGGTTAATGTGTACAAATCATCCAGTTGATTCAGAGTATACTAGAAACTTAAGAGCACCATTATTTGAGAATATGTCAACTTACTACTGATTAGTCTTTTAAGTTCTGGTTGTATTTTTTAAAGTAGATTTTTGCTTTTGTGTTCACAAAATGTTCTGGGATAGGTTTCAGATATTAGATTTTCCTTACAGGTGTAAGTGGCAATTCAAGTTCAAAGTTAAGAAATTGTTCTTTTATATGTTCCAAATGACACTAAATATCATTCTGAGTGAACATGGTGACCTACTTGTATCTGTACTTCTTGAAAGCTACACATCTTTTTTCGTATTCCAATATGTCCTGTGTAAGCTGGCAAGTGCCATCTTATTTGATAAATTGTCTTTAAACTCTTTGATGGAGAAACAGGAAGAACAAGAAATAGTTGTTTATGGAGGAAGGAGAACTATCTTTGTAAGTACATTGTAGTAAATATAGGATCACTTTCAAATTATATGTAAGTGGAACACATTTCTCCTTAGCCTTTTGGAAGCAAGGGCAGGTAAACTCAATTTTAGATTAAATAATAATGTTAATATTAAGTGGCGATGTATTTGAAGAAGGAACAATAAGATTCATTCGAATCAAATTAAATTTGACTCTGGAATGGACTAAGGAAATATATACTGTTTTTGGAAAACAAAGAGTTTTGTGAGTTAACCATAGGTGTGGCACCACAATTACAAATATTAACAGTATTTAAAGTTAATATTAAGATGAGCTTCAAAATCATGAGAACCTATCAGAATAACCAGTGGTGGAAGGAGGCAGGTTAAGAATTTTAGAATAATAGAAATCCATTTGTGATTATAAATTTGAAGGCAACTGACAGTTGGAGGGTATCTTTTCTGAGAGTGATCCTAGATAGAGTGCTGTTGGCACCATTAAGGAGCTCCCTAGGTTTCTACTTACCATGTTTAAGTCTGAACCTATGAAAATGTATTGGGATGTATTTTTTTTAGTCTTCTCTTTCTTTTATCATTCAACAGCACCCTACTTTCTAAGCTCTGTTTCACCCAAATGTGTCCCTAAAATGCGATTTTTATATAACCTCCTGCTGGATGGATTGGTCTAAGTTCCATTTGAAAGGCTTCTAAACTCTCCTACATTGGCCACCTGAAATTTTCCAGTTTGTAATGGCACTTTGCTGGAAAGTGTGTCAAAATAATTTTAGTTAGATAAAACTTTCTTAACAGGTAGATAGAGTTGAATGTTAACACTCGCTTGTAGTTTAGAATTTGTTAAATCAGACGATTTCCAGTTTTCTAAACTTTTAAAATTGAAGTTTAATAAATATATATTAAAATTCAAGGATCTTAAATGTATAGCTTGATGATCTTTTTCAAAATGCATGTGTGCATTTTTTAAGGCTATCTATTTCCCTTGAAGTACTGCTTTGGCTGCTTTCCATATATTTTGATTTGTTGTGTTCTCATTATTTATTTTAAAGTATTTTCAAGGTCCTCACTACAATTTCTTTTTTGACCCAAGGTTATATGTGTGTTGTTTAATTTTCAAACATTTTGAGAATATTTTAGTTCTTTTTCTTGTTTATTTCTACCTTAATTCTACTGTAGCCAGAGAATATACTGCATATGATTTCAATCTTTTGAAATTTGTTGAGACTTCATAGTCCAGAAAACTGTTTCTTTTTAGTGAATGTTTCATGTGTATTGAAGAGAATGTGTATTTCACAGTTTTGTTAATCATGTTAAAACATATATTCCTACTGATTTTCTGTTCCCTCTTTGTGACAATGACTTTGTAACATCATTTTCCATTGTGGTAATATAAAGGTAATTTAGTGTTTCCTTTAACATGGTTGATTTATAAACCTTCTTCATTCAATAGTACAGAGATTTAAAATACTTATATTTAAAAAATAAAGCAAAACACACCTGACTGGGGGTAAATAGATTAGTATCTTATTACGGCCACATCTGCGTCTTTAAACATTTTTTAACCTATCTGGAATGCATACTTCTGGAGTATGCAAAGTGTTTTCTTATTAAATACAAAATGAGTAGCACATGCTGTTGAAATCCTGCCCTCATCTCCTTAGCATCTTACCATTATAGTATATTTCATTCTGACTTCTAACTGCCTGCTGGTTTTCATTGGCTTCTGGAGACTCCTCTATTCATATGCAAATAAGGAAGAATTTCTGGGAATTAATGACTCCCAGAAAAACCTTTTAACTGATTACTGGTGGGAATTCTATAAATATCCTGGGTTTTTTTGTTTGTTTGTTTGTTTGTTTTTGCCCTGAGATAACTCAGAGCTCCTTGCTCCAGGTTGGATCTAAGAGTCTTCCAGCATTCTAGTAACTCCGTTAGAGGTAAGTGACTTGGTAACAGACACTTTATTTGTTGCCCTTCCTTCCCTTTTTTAGTCTGCCTGTACTTGCTAGTGTTTCCTAGAGTCAATTCCAAAATAAACCCCTTACATTAGGTTGGGGTACAGGAGAAGGGAAATACATTGGCTTGGGTAGTATCTTTAGCGGTTGAGTGACATGGGACAATGTGATTAAGGACTATGGAGGGAATTAATTGTTAAATGACATCGGTGTCTTGGAGGAAGAAAATGACAAGCTCAGATCAGTCAATTAACTCAGGGTCTGGTATCTCCCACAGCTGAAGAGCAGACTATGCTGAATATTAGTGATTGTCACATTGGTAGAATAACAAAGAAAGGTTGACTTCTCAGTCCCACTAATTGCCTATGTAAAATCAGAGAACATTAAGTAGAACTGGGACCCCATGGCCTGAGATGGAGTCATTAGTAGATGAGCTTGAGATAGCCTCTGTAGCTTGGCAATAAGGGGTCTAGCAGCCACAGAAACTTCTCTTTCTAGAGGATAACAGCTTTCTCTTGCTTCAACACCATGCTATACTCAAGGTGGATACACTGCAAAGTGATGCTGTAAGCAGCAAATGAGAAACTGAGGGCTGCCAACAAACCATGTGAGTGAGCTTGGAAATGAATCCTTTGAACCCATTTGAGCCCCCAGATCTCTGAATCTCTGGCCCATGTCTTATCTGCAACATTGTGAAACACCCTGAGCTACCCAGAACTACCCATCATGATGTTGCAGATAAGACATGGGCCAGAGATTCAGAAACAAGCTACTCTTATGTTCCTGACCCACAGTAACTGTGAGATAACAAATGTTTGTTCTTTTAAACCACCATTTTGTGGGTAATTTGTTACATAGTAATAGATAACTAATGTAGTGGGTGAGTAAAATGCTGTAACAGAAAAATTATAATCCATTGCACAATTTTCAGATCTGAGCCCAGGGCCAAGGGAAGGGAAGGTCAGTACCCCATGTAAAGATACACCAAGGCTGCTAAGTTATTCTATAAAGATATTTATGGACGTTTACCAGAGCAGCTGTTCACTGTGGAAAGAGAAATATCTAAATTTTTAAAGAGCTGTTGAACTGACACCAGTGGATCCAAAATGCCCTAGTAACCTTGTTAGAGTGAGGAAGTATGAAGGCCCAGTGATAAAGACCCAAGTCTGTTTCAAAATGCACCCAATATGATTCTATGGCCTTATAGAAATGGTTATTTCCTTCTTACTTAAATGCCTAATTGAGATGGATATACTTAGCGGCTGGAAAAAACTCTTACACTGTTTGCCTATCCCACCCCAAACCATGGTAGTATATTGTAAGCAATCCTAAGCGCATATTGAGTGGAATGGCTGAGATTAGTGCCAGGCTCAGTGACTTCAAGGATGCAGAGATGGTGATCCTAATCATATCTCTGCTTAATGAACCTGTATAGTCCCTGGAAAAAAACAAAAACAAAACCAACAGATCTTAGGGTAGGTAATAGTAGACTATTGTAAACTTAACCTAGCGGTAGCTCCAATTATAACTTTGTGTACACTATGGATTTTTACTAGACAAATCAACACAGACTGTGCCGCTGGGTGTGTACCTATGCATCCTGGAAATACATGCTTTCAGTTCCCATAAGAAACTCCTGTTTCAGAAGCAGTTCACATTCACATTCACATTTAAAGAACAGCATTGCATATTCCTGATCTTGCCTCAGGTCTGTGTTAATTGTCCTGCTCTCTATCACAGTATAGTCTGAGCGGACCTTGATCATCTGGACATCCTATATAATATTATACTGGTACAGTATATGGATGACAACATATTAACCAGACCTGCTGACTAGGAAATTATAAGTAATCTGGACCTGTGTCAGAACATGGGAGAAAAACCCAATAAAGTTTCAGGGGATTGCCCCTTTGAGTAAGCCTTTAGGGTTCTTCTAAACCTAAAGCTATAACCACTGCTCACCCATTTTATTTTATTTTTTTAAGATTTTATTTATTTATTAGAGAGAGAGAGCACACAAATGGGGGGAGGGGGCAGAGGGAGAGGGAGAAGCAGACTCCCCGCTGAGCAGGGAGCCTGATGCGGGGTTTGATCCAAGGATCCTGGGATCATGACCTGAGCCGAAGGCTGACTTTTAACCGACTGAGCCACCCATGTGCCCCAGCTGCTCAGTCATTTTAGAGTTATCATTGCCGGTAGATAAGTAGGCAAAGAGTAAGTTACTGTACTATTATAATCATATAATAACTGGTGTATGCATACCAGGAAGTACTGTAGCTACATACTGCATAATGTGAACATGGAGGAGTATGTCTAGAGATGCACTTGGTCCCATTTTAGTGCCTGCATGCTCCCTGATAACTGTAAATGAGCAATTATAGCCACTAGAAGCTGTACTAGGATACCTGCAGCTCAGACCCCTCTGTCTGAATTATCCCAATGGACAAGGAACTTAGACTGGCAGAAGTATTGGTTGAAAGTGAAAGGAAACAAGAATGGGTAATAAAGGAGGACTCTGATGAATATCAGTTGTGGTCTCAAGGCTAACTACAGCATCTGGCACTAGAACTTATCCCCAATCAGAAGTCTTTTTTTTTTTTTTCCCTTCAAAATTGTACCTGGTTACCATTTTGAAAATGCTTTCCCAGGATGGATCGAACTTGACAGGGGGCATAGATAGATCTGAACAAGGAGTTGACTGCTCCTCTCATATCCCCTCAAGGTGTTGTTATTGCAGCCCTGTGGCTTCTAACTGCTGAGGACAGTCTCTCAGAACCTGCTCTGCTTGTCAGGCTGAAGTCCTAGTGAATTAAAGTCCCCTGAGGGATCCCTCAACTAAGGGTGATGGGGGCAGATGCATAAATATTTCAGTTCCTTCTCCCCTCAGGTGGCTTGATTCTGAGGCAGTTGTTTTACACTCAGTCCCTGGTGATGATCAAGCTCTAGTTAGAGAAAATGGTAAAATAGTTTAATAACACTCCCTTCATTAGCTGTTCACCCTTCCTTTATTTCAACTTCCCATAACCCTACTGGCCTTTCCTTAGCTCATTTCCCTAATAAATAAACTTCTTCCACTGGAATCCTCAACTCAGAGCTTGCTTCTGGGAAACACAAAATAGCATGTATTGCCCCTCTTAGCTTTGAGCTTTACCTCATCGGTGCAAACACAATCAGCAATCAGATTGGCAGTCTCAAGGTTCTGGGACCAAATTCCAATGTGGGTCTTTTTCTCACACCATCAAGCAATTCTCAGACACTAGCGGGGTATCCTACAGTATAACTCAATTCTGACACAATCTACCTAGAGCTAGCATCAGAGTTCACAAATTAAGGGCTCAGTCCTACAAGACTAGCCCCCTCCATACACACATACACTCCAGGTTGTCACCTGTGCTTCTGACCAATGGGGCTATAAATCAGAGGGTCCCACAGCCTCCTCCCCAGGTTCAATTAATTTGCTAGAGTGGCTCACAGATCTAAGGGAAACATTTTACTCACTAGATCACCAGTTTATTATGAAAGGGTATATAAGTCAGGAAGAGCCAGGTAGAAGGGATGTATAGCGCTAGGTATATGGAGAGGTCATGGAGTTTTCATGCCCTCTCCAGGGGTGCCACTCTCCCCAAATCTCCACATGTTCACCAACCAGAAAGTTCTCCAAACCCTGTGCGTTTGGAGTTTTGTGGAGGCTCCGTTACATAGTCATGATTATAAAATCACTGGCCTTTGGCAACTGACTCCACCTCTAACTCCTTCCTCTCCCTGGAGGTCAGGTAGAGGGTGGGACTCTAATCATAAGGTGGGCTCTTCTGGCAGTTCACATCCTTAGGTTAGGTCCCCAAGTCACTTCATTAACATAAAAAAAGACACTTTTATTGCTCTCAACACTTCGGAAATTCCAAGGGTTTTAGGAGCTCTGTGCCAGAAATATATATTTCTTATTATAAATCACAATATTACACAGTTTTTCTTTCACAAGAATTTTGCAGTTTCCAAAAGCCACAATGGCATTGAGTGATCACATGAAGCAGTGGGAAGATCAGCACTCCTTTCCTGAGGTTAATGGATGCCCTTTGGATTACTGGAACAAACAGAGATACTTGCCTCCAATTCTGAGACTCAGGCATTCTATAACTAATACCATAGTGAGGACTCAATATGCTCTGGGCACTGTTCCAAGTTCTTTACATATGTTAGTCCATTTAATCTTCAGCAGTCCTATAAGGTAATATAAAGTATGTATGGGGTAAAATGAGGATACTGAGGCCCAGAGAGATTAAGTTTATTGACCAAAGTCACAGAGTGCGGAAGTGGGAAAAAATTTTTAATTATTCTTTTCAGTTTCTGTTTCCTATCTCAACGTCAAGTCCTTTTCTTGAGGCTGAATCCATGACCATACTCCTTATCTTCTCTTTTTCTACTCTTTTTACCCTTTCTCATATACTGGGTCTGAGGGACCGGGTGATTATCCTTATTAGAACTCTGTATAAAAGTAAATATGTGATCAGCAGGTAGTCACTCAACTTTGTAACATCTGTTTAGGTTCTTCAGATGTTTTCTTGAATGTATTTTTATAGTTGAGGCTGCTGGCTAAGTTGATTCATAGAAAAGTGAAGTTGAATATGCTTCCAGAGTGAAGTCTCATTTGAACCAGAACCCCTATTGAATGCAAAGTTCCTTCTTCCTATTTCTGTCTTTATGTTTTTCCCCACATTAAAGCCAGTTCAATTCTTTCAAATTTGTGAGAGTTATATCATCAATTTAAATCAAATGCTTTGGATATATGTGAATAAATCCACATTTGAATTTATTTAAAATGTATTTATTATTGCTCTGTGTTACAAAAATTAGGATAACTGGCAGAATTTGAAACTGTAAACCAAATCATTAATAGTGACTTACTTGTTTAAAACAGTAAATATTTTAGAAGCATACATTTGAAGCAATTAACCAGAACTTTAAATAATGTATTATATTTTAAATATAAAACACTACTTTGAAATGTGGTTTTGCAAGAAAAGAAAAAGAAACATGATTAAGAAGATAATAATTGTACCCCTAGAACCAGACCCTTTCTCACTGAAGTAAGGATGACTTGTAGATATACTTGTCAATTGAATTTCATATAAGTTATGAGAATATACTTTTCTTTCTTGTCATTGTGGCCTTTCTACTTTTTTTCTTTGTAGTTTCATATTTCGCATACTGTATTTGCTATTTGATATATAGTGCCATGAATATGTGTCAGCTGACTGTTTACTTCAGTTAAGTGTAATAGAATTAAGATGATTCATTGAGAAAGATGCTATTTAGAAGGGAATATATTAAACATTTAATATATTTAGCTGGATAACTACATTAGCTTTATATTCTTGTACATTCTTCTGTATTCCTTCTGAAGAGAGTCAGGCTTGAGACTTGACCCAACAGCTACTAACAAGGGAATTTTCTGCAAGGATAAAAGCTTTGAAAATCGCTACAAATAAAGCATCTTGTTTTCCATTAAGTTACATTCAAATATCCATGTACTGTACCCTGTAATTAAGTCAAATATCAATTTTAATCACTGCATCCTTAGTACATAATTTCTGTAATGCAATTGCAGCAGTATAATATCAAGCAGCTAAAATGTCCTAGTTAAATGGAATTTTAACTGCTGCAAATTGAGACTCAGAGAAAATCACCATACCTGCACTCAAGCAGTTAAGCTGAGAGATTTATGTTTGGGAAAGTAAGGGAAGCAAGACTGGTTTAATCCACATATTTAACAAATATGTTGTTAGGCCAGTTTACAATGTCCCTATTAGTCTATGCCTATGGTTTTGAAATAACGCTACTGGGTATGCCTCAATTTCAGAGTCAATAAAAAAAAAAAATCCTTAAAGACAGGATTCCCACTCCATTCGTAAAAAACTGAGCCTAAAATTATGTTTTGAAGGCTGTTATCCCAGAAGATAGCAGAGGTTAATTTGGAGGGGAAATAAGTGTCTTCACTTTGCTAGCTTTCCAAGAAAGGAGTTTGTGCATGGAAAAGCTTTATTATTTAAACTACAACTTGCAGCTCTTCAATTAGAAGCAATTTCAAATGTCAGATTTAAAGTCTATACAACATCTCACATAAATGTAGCAATTGCCTTGTATTTCACTTGGCAACAGCTTAACTCTGTTTAAGTCTGTAGAAAAATATTTTGAGTAGAAATAGAAACTGCAAAATAACTACTAATGTCACCATGTTTCCTTTACACTGACACATCCACATATTAGGAAAAAAAATGTCTGGTCATATCTTGGATGTTGCTAGGATTAAAAAACTCTTGCTCTTTTCTTAATGGAGCTGGCCCAACATTCACACTGTCATTGTTCAAGAAATGGAAATCATCTATGAGATGTCAGGTAGCTGATGGTTCTAGAGCCTTGATGGAAAATTTACAATTAAAAAAAGGAAAGTTTTGGAAATCATGAATAATTCATCTGACCATTTAGCATGAAACGTTCAGGTGAAATATCTCAATGTTCTATATACAAGCATACGCTAAAGCTGCTCCTTTTTCTCTCTGAGGGACAGGCGATAGTTGTCTGGTCACACCTTTTTTGCTAATGATATGAATCCTTTCAGCATCCAACCTTGAAACTCCCATTTGGATTAGGTTCATGTTCATAGTTTTTAAATTATTGATTACTTGAAGGCCAAGCCATCCCAATCTGTGTCACAGATGCATAATTTATCATGATATTTAAAAGCATGTGTACCTGAAAGCCTTCTGGAACTTTAGTCTGATGCCTAATGACAACACATTTTGAGCTTTTTTTTTTTTTTATGTTTTCCAAGTCTTGGCAGAAAGACAGGGCTTTCTGGTGCAGTGGCCTCACATGAAAGCTCGGTATCTTTTAATGTTCCCTTTCTCTCTTTGAATTTTATACTTTTCCTTTCCTTTTTGATTTGGTTCTTTTTTTTTTTTTTTTTTCCCAGAGTCCTTCATGACGCTAATTCTTTCTTTGGTCGTCTTTGTATTTTTTTTAAGACTCTGTTTCACAAGCCCCTCCATGGTGCCTCGCATTTATTCTTTGTATCTCTCTTCTTTATGTTCTTCTTTTGTGCATTCTGCCTTCTTGGATTTCTAATGCTTGAGAAAACCCTTTCAGTCATTTATTTCCTATTTATTGTCTTATTTTTCTTTGTAGCGAGAGCCTAGTTAATTTATTACTGGTCTGAATTTTGTCTCTGATCCTTCTAATATTTGCTGCACCACAGCGGAGAAAAGGAGTGGATAATGACAAACTTCCTTTAACTGCTGTTGTTGGAATGATAAAGTTGAGTGGGGTGATTTCAAAGCCAGGGATGATTCAAGGCTTCCATTTTCCCAGAGGTCAAGTCAGCCAACATTACAATGAGGCTGCTACCTTCCCACTTCCTTGCTTCTAACCCTGACAATGGCAACTCCACACTTAAGTTGCCAACTGACAGAAAATTCCAACTCAGCAGAGGGCCAGAAAAGAAAAAAGGGCCAAGAATTGCTGGTGAGATGGAAGGAGATATGTAAGCTCCTTCAAGGCTTGAAGGGCAGCCACATGCTTAAATGAAAACTTGGGGGGAAAAAACCACCCCATGCTTCCATTTTAAGTGCCTTTTAGTTTTTGTCTCAATTGTTTTGAACTCTTCTTTCAAAGCATGGCTTGAGTAATCTTTCTTAGAATGTGTTCTTTCTTACCTTTTGGTCCCTGAATTATGTAAATTTATCATGAAGAGTTACTGTTTTATGTGTGTGATACAAATCAGAATCCACATTTAACTTTCCCTACTGTTTTTCAGGAACATGACTGCTGGCTAGAATAAGATTCTCATAAAGGGACAGTATTCACAGAGATACATGTGATGGCAAATTTAGGCTTTTATGATAATTTTTTTAGATAGGATTAAATACATTTATTGTGAGGACACATTAGTAGATATATTTAGAACTAAAATTTACACTGTGACTCAGCATTCCTGAATACTTTATGTAACCTGTCTGGGAAAGGACCCTAAGGTTGGTGAGGGTCACTTGATACACTAGCAGTATTATGCCTTTTACTAAAATTTCTATATGTCGCTGTTTCATTCCAGAAGATGGAATTCAACCCTTGGTGTATAAAAATCCATCTAATGCCAGTCTTTACTTTTCAAAACAGGGGAAAGTTATCTATAGGCAGGGTATTCCATTTCATTACCCTATAAAGTGGCTTCTAGGCTTCCAGAGGTTGTCTCTTTAGATAATCTGATATTGACTTCATACATTGTTCTTCATGTACCAAGCCAAGGGATAGTTTTTTCTCTACATTAATGCAAAGGTTCTTTAAGATCCATGCACCAAAGCTACATTTCACACTTTGAGCTAAGATACCTGGGATCCCTTTCAATTCCCAGTATAGACAACTGGTTGAGCTCTCAGCACTTCTATTAAGAGGGCTCAAATGTGAGCTTTTCCATGAGGCCTTTCTCTGCAAACTTCTAACCAGGCAAAATTAGCTACTCATTTGTTTGGTTCTTTCTGTATTCTGTTCACTTCTCAGTCACAGCCCCCAGAACATGTTATAACACAGGAGGCTGTACTTGATACAAAATAAACATTTAGTATTTGCTGACTGACTGACAGGAGTGGACCATGTCTTGATGGGTTACTTGATCACTTGCACTTCCCTCATCAGGCTAGCATGATGGTTAGTTAATTCACCCCTCTGTGTTTTTGCTGATGCATCACTTCTGAAGAGTCAGTGCTCTGACTGGCTAAATAAAGTTAGAAGATGAAGAGGAGGAAAGGAAAAAAATAGCCAACATTTTTAAGGGCCAGCTGAGCCAGGCACTGTTCTAAGCACTTTACATTTATTAATGCATTTAACCTCACAATTACCCTGTGAGGCAGGTACTATTATTATCCCCATTTGACAGCATAGGAAACTAAGACTCTGAGAGATTAATGAACCTTCCGTGGTTATAGAACTAGTGACTAGTGTGGAAATTGATCCAGTCCCTGTCCATTTGACTGAAGATGTCAAGCTCATCACATTTACCATCCTGCCTTATTTAAATAGTGAATGCAAACTTATTTTTCAAAATCTTTATGGTGTTAAAAGATAAACTGAAGCATATCAAAAACATTTTAAGAGTTTATTTGAATAAAAAATTGACTTGAATGTGGCAGTGCCAAACTGGAAGTGTTAGGAGCACTCTTCCAATGGGAGCCAGGGGAGAGATTTACACACAGGAAGTACAGAAGCAAAGAAAATACAATATTTGATTGGCTATAGCTTAAAGCCTCACTGGCTATTTGTGCTTAGTTGTCCCTCTTAAGTTTCAGTTGTATAACCTTGAACCATTTATAGGCCTCGATTTTGGTTTGCTTACATAGGCACCACAGCATTAGATCCACCTTCGCCTAATGGCCTCTTTGTTCAATTAATTTAACAATTGCTAAATTATTCGGAGCATTCCCTGCCATCATAGATATTTTGGCCTTTTCCCCTTTGAATAGAGTTAGATGAAATTATCACACGTTTTTTATGTGACTATTTAGGAATGTGTTTCTCCTGTTCCTTGAAAGCCTGGATGATACGTATCATCAGGATTCCTCTTGGTCTCTTTCCTAGCCTTGCCTCTAAAGATGTTTAAAATCATCAGTCGAATGAAAGGAAGAATAAGTAAGTGAAGGTGTGAATACACGCAAGTGACTGCAGTGTGAAAGATTTGTTCCTAAATTGTACTTGTCAAGCTCTCCAAAATGTATTTGTCCTTGTCTGTCTGAAAAATTCCAACTCAGATTTCGAGACTCGAGGTATGCATCTTTCGTCAGAACTCCTTGCCGCTGGTATCTGCATCCAGGTGCTGTCCCAGTCTGGCGGAGGGGAAAGGCTCCTGGCTCCAGCCTCAGCACCCAGACTTTGTCTCTATGATAGCATTTCTTACATTGTCATACCCTTGTTTATTGGTAGGTCTGGGTCTCCCAGTAGACTAAGACCTCGAGACCAGTATCTTATTTAACTGTATGTCCTTAATGTATAGCATATTTCTTAGCATGTAGTCAACAGTTGATGGCTATTTATTGAGCAAATGGGTTATTCTGTATATTAATAAATGGGGGGTCCTAAAATGAATATAGAGAGGGGAAAGTAAAAGCTATTCTTTTTTTTTTTTTTCTCAGTTTGTGTGACTTGGGTAGGGAGATAGCAGTTACAAGTAAACTCCTCCACTTTGGAAATAGTCACTTAGTGCTGTTTAAAAATACACAATAAAAATCATTTTAGGCCAACAGTTGTAAAACTGCAACCCAGGGCTTCCAAAGCTTTCAACAATAATATTCTTAAATTCCAGCAGATGGTGGTATTGTTATGAAAAGCTAGAATCCTTAATTAGGTAGAATAAAATACTTCTCACTTATCACAAAAATGATTTTGTTCCTTTCTCCTTGGAAAGAGGGTGTCCATAACTCTTCTCTCTGGAAGATTTAGGTAAAAATTAAACACTTCTTTTTTTAAAAAAATTAGTTGATGTTGATCCATGGTAGAAGGGTTATAAGGATTTTTACTTCTTTATAATGGGGGATTTTATATATATTCTATATTATGTTATGTGTATATATATATTTTTTTCTCTATTTGCTATTCAGGATTGGTGGAGCCGCAGTCTTCCTCCCCACATCTGCACCTGTCAAGACTCCCCTATATGGTTTAAAAGGACTCCAGTTATGTTTAAATAAATTAATATATGTTTCTGGGGATTGAGTGTCCATGTTTGCCTAAAATATCAAATTCTGACAGAATATGGAACATTTCCCGCTTCCCTTAGTTTGACCTCATATTTCCTAGACCTAAATTGAAATGTGTATTATTTCCTGAGTGGGCAGTGAAATGGGTACAAGTCAAAGACTGCAGAATGTCTGAGTATTGTGCAAGTAAGCAAGTTTTTGGCTTGGATCATTGGTTAATGCTTCCTAAAGTTGAGCAGTTTCCTATAAAACTATGGAATGATTTATTGAAATGATATATATATTTCTGTGGTTGTAGGAAAGGGAGATAATTCATTTTCTTCTTTTAAAAAAGATTTATTTATTTATTTGAGAGAGAAAGAGACATGCATGGAGGGGCAAAGGGAGAGGGAGAGGTAAAAGGAGAGAAGCAGACGCCCCACTGAGTGCAGAGCCTGATGAGGGGCTCCATCTCAGGATCCTGAGATCATGACCTGAGGCAAAATCAAAAGTTGGACACTTGACCGACTGAGCCACCCAGGCACCCTGCATTTTCTTCTTAAATCTTTTTATTCTTTTCATGCTCATTTCCAGTTGGAATACAAAGAGAGAGGGACAAAAATTCATGTATAAGCAAGATTCTAGGGATATAAGGATTTTAATATGAGATTAAAAAAAAGAAGGATTCACTCAAACCATTTGCTTTAGTACTATTTTTTAAGGAAAAAAGATTCAAAAATGTTGACCATGTTTTTAAAATTTAGTGTTTTATTTTTAGAGTGTTAATTTTACGTAGGCCACATGAATATTAGATTTCTGTATATGTAACTTTTAACATATCTTGGGGGCATGTTTATATGTATGTAAATATATGTATATATTTTCATAATCTACACAGCTCTGAAATTAATTTTGAAATGTATGGGAAAACAGGATTTGTTGTCTATGCTCCTTCTTAAAACTCTGAATAGCTATGTACAATATATTTTATTGTGGAAAATGATTGGATGTTATAATAATAACAGAATTACTTTCTAGCAGAAATTATTTTCTAGCTGGTGAGTTGAAGGGTAATTTTTTTTCAAAGAATTCCTTTACTATATTAGAATGTCTTTTTAAAATAATGATAATTTTAATATAAAATTAATATCCAAAGACTTTTAAGAACACAGCAAGTTTTAGAAAAATAGTTTATGAAACCTGGTTCAGAATATATTGACTAAAATAAAATTTATTCTTATTAATTTAGGTCATAACTGCCTTTGAACAT
Organism: Halichoerus grypus; assembly: GCF_964656455.1. Lineage (NCBI taxonomy): Eukaryota > Metazoa > Chordata > Mammalia > Carnivora > Phocidae > Halichoerus > Halichoerus grypus. Next base: position 112,349,535 of record NC_135712.1, read on the forward strand.
CATGAAACATATGAATGACTTTATTCCAAGTGAAGATCATTCAGTAGAGTCAAACTGTAGTGCTTTCCAAAGGAATTTCCTTTTAATGGCTTGCAGATGTTGTTGTGCTCAATGCCAGTGAAAAAATGAATTCGGCTTTAAGACATAAAACTTTACATGAAATTAATCCCCTGCGTGGATTAAATGTTTTCACTATCATGGAAAGAAATTTGGAAAAGAGTAATAACAGATATATTTTTAAATGTATTACTGAAAATGTTTGCTAAATATTTTAATGATGTTCCTAAAGCAAACCCTTAAATTGAAAAGCCAAAAAATTAATTTTATTTCAGAGAGAGAAAATGTTTTTAGGATAGAGAAAGAAAATCTTGATATTTTAATATCCTGTATTTGCTTCTTTCAACCAGCATTTTAAAACTTCAAATGAAATATATGAAAAACAGTTAAAATTTCTAAAAAATAAACATTCTTTTAAAGGCATAAAATATCTGTATCCTATTTCAAATGGGTAAACCAGTGCTTCTCAGAAGTAGTCCTGTAAGTATCAGCATCATTACCAGCTTGAGGATTCTTATTAAAATGATGTGGGTGGAATTGGAGGATGTATGACCCAAGATGTCTTGTCATGGAAACTTTAGGGACCACAGTGGCTGAAAGACCATCTAGGATCTCATTCCCGCCTCTCCTTGGATCTACTCACCCAAGGTCCAGAAAGCCACGGAGTGAGGGTAAAGGCAGCTAACTGAAAGAACTGAATTTTGTGGCTCAAAAGGAGCTTGTTAAGAATAGACTCTCAAATCTTAACTGTTAGAATCGGCTTTAGAAAATGAAGATGCCTAGACCCCATCACAGCTTCTATATTACAATGTGACTTGATCCCACCTGATTCTAGAGCCTCCAATACTCACCCAGTGTGTTCAGTGCTCTGAATTTCAGGTAGGCTAAATTTTCAGCTCTTCCAGAGTATCACAGCCTCTTGCTTCTAGACCTCTATACATCATGTCCTTTCTACCTAAAATACTCTTCGCTGTCTCCCCACTATCCTTGTGCCTCTTTCATCTGGTTGGTTCGTCAGGACTCTTTCTGCAGACAAGGTGCCTGGATGTGTGCTTCCATAGAACTTTGCTTTTCCCTCTCATAGTAGTTGCAACTGCCTCTTTGTTTACCTTCCCTGCTGAGTTGAGTTGTGAGCTTCCTGGGGTCAGGAAGCATGCCTCTTCATCTCACTACTCTATTTCAGTGCCCAACACATTGCTATGCCCTCAAGAAATATTTACCAAAAGATCTATTCTTTTATTTTTCATTTTCTAAGGGTGCTAGAATTCTGATAAATCCCTCAGAAATAGAAGCATCCCAATATTAGCATTGCTTAGTCATCTATCAAGTCTTTTTTCCCCCTAAAATTAGGGCATATAGATGAAGTCTTGGGGATCCATTTTTTTTCCTTTTAAACGGGCTGGGCACACTCATTATACCAAGTTGCCCTGTGCATTTTAAAAGTGCTATTAGCTTTAGAATTAAGATATGATCTCAATGAAGTGCCAGGAACTGGTCCAAAATTCAAACAGGAAGGAAAAAAAGGAGTTGAGGATGAAGCTAATAGTAGTCTGGACTCTCCTCTATCTCAAGCACCCTTTCCTTACACCCATCCCAACTCTGGGATCAGTTCTGCTCTAGCATCTGGGACCAGTTCTAACATCAATACGGGAGAGTTTAAATATTTGTAACTGAGCTCTCAGAGAGATTCACTAGTGAATCTATTTTCCTCTGGTTTTACTCTGACCTTTTGTTTCATTTCTAGAAAATTCAATACCTGTCTTGTTAGGAGATCACTTCCTCCACTTACACTGCTCTTGTGGAACCAGGGTGCAGAACAGCATCTCAGCAGTTTCTCCTGATCCATGGGGGCTTACTAGTTTGATGCTAACCAGTCATTCCTATTCATGTTCAAACAATCAAAAACACAACCAGCCCTTGAGAAATGTGAGCACATGCTACTAAAACTCCCTCAGAAATAAAACATACCCCTGGTAGCTCTTTCTCTCTCCTCACTTTCGTCAGATGCCAGTTGCAGAATTCCTCAGTTCTTTTATTATCAACATGAATTCCAAAAGGTGTGTTACTCTCTATCCAGAACATGAAGCACTTGTATCTACTTTGCTTGTAACTTATACTTCATTTCCACGTGGTCCAAGATGAAAACTATAAGCTGTAGACCTGTACATATGGGCATTTCAGTCATATGACTCCTGATATTTTCCCTAAAGTTAGGAGTTGATTCAATTTGCAATGATTGCTGTGTATGCCATTATCACCATGTAACGCAATATTTTAAGAGTACATTAACTGGTGCCTTATGAGATGAAGTATGCCATAGCTATACAAATGGCAGCAGCTTGGATGATCAAGAGTTCAAAAGGGAATGGTATTATCTTTGAATCATGACTGTGTCTGAGATCCATATGCCACGTATTGTCAGGCTCATGCCTGTGGGTGCCTGCACTCTGTGTCATATTTACTCTTTGTATACCAGCTAACAGAAAAAAGCTGAACAAATGTAAAGTTAAGAGTTCAGATCCCTTTCAGAAAAAATGTAATGTGTATAGTAAAATTGTTCATGCTAAGAAAAAGATTTTACCAGTTTATAATAAAAACAAAGCTTTAATTAGTTTATAAGCAGCTATTTTATAAATCCTCTTTGGCCTTTGTGACCTTCATAAAATAGCCCTGATTATCAAGGCAGAAACAAATCAGATGTGTGAATCAAATTTTCCCCTGCCATAAACACTGGTGTTTTTGTGTTAAAATAAATTCCATAGGATTTATGGGTAAATAATACTCCAGTGCCAGTAGTGTTGCCTCTCTGATCAACTTGCTAAAAGGTTGAATTTTTTTTTGGCAATAGACTCTTCCTTGCTGTGATACAGGTTGCATTTTAATTTTGCAAATGTTTATTAATTGGCTGTTATGTCTTTGACATTGTACAAGGTACCAGGCGCTCAGGGATTGAGCCTGGCTATGAAGGAATCACAAGTGTTTTATTTGCAGCCAATTGATGTTCTCCCTTAACTCTGGTTCTTGTCTGAAACTAAATCTGCATTAGGAGCAATAGAAAAGGAAAAGAAATGAGAAAAGCATTTTTCACGAAGAACCATTCTGCAAAAAATACATTATTTTTTCTTTACTCTTTTTTGTCCCAAATCTAATCTATTTGTCTGAGGTTGGCATTTATTCTTAGCCAAATATTTATTCTTTGCTATTGATTTATTCTTTGCCAAATGTTACCATTTTGTTGACTTTATCATTTATTTAACCCATTTTTTATTTACTGTAATCTATGTATGCACTGAAGCAAGACAGATTGGAGTTGAGACTCTCAGAGTATGGTTTTACAGCTCCTAAGAAAAATTTCCTTCACTTCTCTCCTCTGCCCACTACTCTGAAGATTGAGTCAGTATCATGAGGCAGATGAGGCTTAGGTAAACCCATCTCTGCAGGCCTATTACATTTTTATGACTGATACATGTCATATTTTATACATAAACTATAGCTAATATCTTACATATTTTTTATAGTTAGGACATACTAAAAATGATTATTGTAGTTAGAAGAAGGAACTACAGGGTCAAAGTCTTAAGACAAACATTTGTCACTTTATAGCCAAATTGGAAAAACATTCTCTTATAAGAGATTAAAATGAAGTTCTCTTTATGTGTCTATTATTAATACTAATATTTTTATGTGTGAAAAGGGATTTGTTATTTCAACTTACTATGAAAATGCAACTTTTTTTCACTTCATATAAAGAATCCAGGCTCCCTAGATGTTTTGCAAGATTACTTTTAAATATGTGTGTTTGTGTGTGTGTGTATATATATGCTTAATCAAACAGATGAATAGCTTTTTAAATAGAAGTATACAAGGACAATTAATGACTCTCTTAATTTCTTAATTGTTCTTTCCTCCTGTGGACTTTGGGTAGTGTTTTTTATTTTAGGTAGCAGGTAATTCAGTTAAATGAATTGGTTATTTTCAGCCAACAGATCCTTCTTGGCCTCCTACTGTGTCTGAGGCACTGAGTCAGGGGTTGGGATTAATCACTGGGTCAGGGAAAATTCCAAACAATCATTAGTGTCTGGAATTGCTTGATACATTTCCTCATGATAACATCATAAGATTGAAAAGGAAGAATTGCCTTCCTGAATTATAAAGTGCAGGAGTTATAAAGTAGCATCGATTACAAATTTATTCATTTCCTATGGAATCTAAAACTTTATCATTTCATAGAGAAACAGTCCATACTGTTAATGTATGTGCCACTTATACAGCTTAACACAAACAAACAAACAAACAAACAGAAAAACCCAGAAAGATTTACTGACAAGGATGCTAAACTTCTGCTTTTAGAAATTATCTGAATTATACCATGGACAAATTTCTATTTGACTATAAAGCCATTACCCCCAATAAATCAATTGATTGGGGGTAAAGATTTCAACCATCAACTTTCTCTGTGATGATTTTACATTTTTTATTATGTTATGAGATTATGCTGTAGCCTAGGCCAGAAGCCTATTGCTGTGAGCTAGAAAGATGAGAATTTAATGAGGTATAAAACATATACACAAATTGCAACGTCAATGATGATGTCTTAATAGCTTAAGAGGCCTGCATAACTGCATTATAAACTGGGACATAAAAAGATACAGCATGTTGATATCAGGCTTGTAAATCAGCAACCCAAGGGCCTAAGAGCTTCACAACCTAGAGCAGAGGCAATTTGCTTTTTTCTTAACAACAACAAAAAGCAGAATGTACAACATCCATAGAGAACTATTTTCTTATTCTAAAAGTAAGTCTTACTCGAAAAGTAAGGCTGGATTTATTTCTTTGTTGAAATAAAGCAATGTAAGTCTTAGAGAAAGAATGAAGTTACTTTTGTTAAATCATTTTTTCCTCTAAAAGTTAGATGACAGAACAAGAAGCCATTTCATCTTTGTTATAACAAAAGCTGAAGCAAAAGAAGAGGAAAGACAAAATGGGTGTGGAATGGGAAGCTGATCCTTTTCACGTACTGGGATCTCCACCAATCTAGTCTCTGCTTTGTCAATTTATTAAAGAGATCTCTGAAAAATAACCCAGCCAGATTCATTTGTTTTACAACTCAAGGAATTTCTGGGACTATCTTCCTAAACCTTTAGTTCTGGAAGTCAGTTCTATTTCCTTTCTTTCCTTACTTTCCTAGATCTGAAACAGCAGCTACAGCAACAGCTTGCTGAATATCATGGACAGCGGCTGATGCAGCAGGGCTCCCTCCACAGCCTTGTCAGAGGGCTGGCAATTTTTCTAGATTTTTATTCCCAAATTGGGGAAAAAACGTCTTTTGGATTATGAAAGATACCAATTTAATGATGGTTGTATTTTAGTAATATATTTAGAATAAAGATAAAAAGTGAAGGAGCAGTATAGCATGGAGGTAAAGATCCAGTTTTGTTTTGTTTTTTATTAGCCAAGCTTCATAGGTTCAGTTTCCAGATCTGCTAATTAATAACTTAATGAAGGTGTAATCTTGGGTAAATTCTTTATTTTCACTATATTTCCGTCTCCACATCTGTAAAATGGGAATTGTAACGATGATAAAAATATTAATAGCTACCTTGAGGTTGCTTTTTTACCTAGAACAAAACCTCGTGCACAGTAACACTGTATAGGATTAAATGCTGGACAGCTCCGTCCTTTCCTTGAAGACTTCCCTAATTAATCAGGGACACTGGCATACCTTTGTTGCTGTGTATTTCATATGGATTCAAAACATCTTTATAATTATTTTTGAAGCTTGACACTTTCATACAGATTAAGGAAAATCTAGAGAAAAACTTGCTTTGAAGGCAAAATGTTAATATCTAAGTTAATGGTATTCCTCTTAGAATGTGTTTTCTGTTGAAAACTTTTCCTTTTGTTAAAAGGGAAGCACATTCTCAGGGTTTACAGCTGAGTTAAAAACTGAAAAACATTTGACTGTCAAAAGTTTTATTACATGTCAAAACTAGAATTTTTATTAGAATTTGATGGAAAAAGTTTCTGGTTTATTTTTTATCACTTAAACAGGCAGAAATTTTGTATTTTAATTAATTTTGGTCGTTGTCTCTATCATTTACTATTTGGGAAAAAAAACAGATTTTTCTATATATGCAAATAGAACTAAATAAAGTTTAATTGAAAAATCCAAATATGCATTCCAGTATTTTCCAAAATTGTCTGATTTTAAGTATCACCCAGGGTCCTTTTTGATAATTCAGATTTCCAGGGCTCATTGCAGAGCTATCAAATCAGAAGCTCTAAGAGAGTTTGTAATAACACTCTAGGTGATTCTTCTGATCAGATAAGTATGTAAAGAACTAACCTAAATGTTTCTCTGAATTAAACATGTCTTTTGAGACATTTACGTAAAAGGCAACATGGACTTTCTCAGAGAGAGGATTCTAATAATAAAAATAATGAAAGTTTGAAGAGTAATAAAGTTTATATTTTATAAACAAAACTAATTCATTATCTTAATTCCTTTTAATCATCTCATACTATTCAAATTAGTTATATTTAAATTTGTAATTTCCTTAGATTCATAAAATGTTTTGACTCTCTGACAGTCAAAAATAAAAAGTGCAGACCATACTTAAGGAGATTTTTAAGTATAGATCTATTGTTGCTGGTTTAATTTGTGAAGGGATTTTAAATATTGATTTTTTGTTCTTCAACAAATGATTTAAACTATCTGCATGTCGGTGCCTGCCAAGGTATTGTGTGAAATTTTACCAGCTGGGAATTATTCCCTCATTCTCTGGTGTGATTAACACTTCCAGCTGTAGAATAATTAAAATGTCAATCAGTTCTGAAACAGAGCAAAACAGTTTCTCATTTGATCCATCAGTTGGAAGGCTAAATGGGGAACACATCAGGTGTCTAGCCCTCGATCACAACTAGAGTTCACATCCCACCCCTCTGTTTTCCCCCACCTCCCCTTCTTCCGCCTTCCTGTACACAAACATACACTCTGGAGCCTGAGTGCAGGTTCTGCTCAAATTTGGTTTTTCAATATGCCATTGATTTTTGAAAATGTGTTTGGTTGATTATCTTTAAGGAAAATTGGAGGAAAATTAGGTCAGGATGTTAAGTGATTGTTGAATATATGGGTTTTCTGCATGTACAGATTTCTTGGACCATGTTAACATACACTCCATTAATTTTTCCCCTGCTTTCTTGAGATATAATTGACATGTAAAATTGTGTAAGTTTAAGGTGTACAACATGCTGATTTGATACACTTATATATTGCAAAATGATTACCGCCATAGTCTTAGCTAATACCTTCACCACCTCACATAGTTACTATTTGTGTGTGTGTGTGTGTGTGTGTGTGTGTGTGTGTGTGTGTGTGTGTGTTGAAAACATTTAAGATCTACTCTCTTGGCAACTTTCAAGTATATAATACAGTATTACTAACCATAATCACCATACTGTACATTAGATCCCCAGAATTTTTTTTTATTTTTATTTTTTGAGAGAGAGAGTGAGCGAGCATATGTGAGTGGAGGTGGGGTGGGGGGCTGAGGGAGAGAATCCCAAGCATACTCTGCGCTAAGCTCAGAGCCCATCCAGGGCTCGATCTCATGACCCTGAGATCACGGCCTGAGCCAAAATCAAGAGTCGGTTGCTCAACTGACTGAACCACCCAGGTGCCCCTAGATCCCCAGAATTTAATCATCTTATAACTGGAAGTTTGTTTAGTTTCAAAACTTTTCCTTCCTGACCTGTGGGCACTGACCTGATATACCTACCATATATAATCTTCCATAATGATCAAGCTTCCAGGCCTAGAAGAAAAAAAGTGATGGGAAATTATATTCACAGCATGTTGAATGATCAGTGCTTCATAATGTTCTAGAGTCTTTAGTCTTGCACCAATGCAGGGGCTGGAAAATGCACAGTGGAAGCAGAAATTTAGATTCATACATCTCTGAATGTTCCAGCCCCATCTCTGCTTCTTAGATATTCTTTTATAGGTCTTAATGCCTGGAGTCAGCAGTGGCTGTGTGGTTTTTATGTTTTCCTGTTAGAGTTCTTTTTAACTTAATTAAGGCTTTAATAGGAGTTTTATTTCCCTTAGAGGGTTATTGTGAAATTTAAAGTGGCCTCAGAAATAAGTACCCCGAATACCTGTTCCATCAAATATCTTTTTCAACTTCCTATTTTACTCAGAGGAATATTGCTAATCAGGTATATGAACTCTTTTGGATGAATCTGATAGTCTAGGTAACAGTCTGTAAGACTTCTATAGTGATTATTTTGGTGGGGTTTTTTGTTTTTGTTTTGTTTTTATTTTTTTTTGAAGTATTTTAAGAGGTGGTAGCAACATGTGGGTTTCTGAAAGGGTGCCAAGCTGAAAAAGTTGGGTTTCTGAGAAAGGTCCTCTCATTGGAGGAACCCTGAGCGTCTCTTTAGCTAGTGACTACTTTGCTGACAGGCTGAACCCGAGGTAACGTGGTAATGCTCCTGTGATTTATATGTTGACACTTACACGGCCCAAGAGCACATTTAACCCGTTAAAGCCCTTTTCTTACCATTTTTCCCCTTCTAAAATAGTTGTGTACCATATGGTATTTACTGAATATTGGGACTTCCAAAAAATTTAAACTATATTTTTTCCTCTTTCTTGAACACCAAACATCTCTGTTCCAAAAGAGGAATTAAGACAGCCATAATTTTGATTTACTTTTATGGGCAACAGAATTATTTTACTGATTCCTGGAGTCATTATTCCTATGCACGGAAGGCAGTCTTTTCCTGATGACTGTGCTTTTATTGTGAGACCAAGATTATATCAGCAAGCACTAATCCACTGATCTCTTAAGATTCATACTTGAAAAGGAAATTTGGGATCCAATAAGGGAGATGAGACTATGGTTCAACTAAAGAAATTGCCTGTTAAAAAGGACAATGAAATTCCTTCAAGTCTAAGGTGTGTGCTTTGAGGTGTTAAAAACTGTAGTTATTGTTAGAATTTTACTCTGGGTAGCAGATATTTTAATGTTGATGAGTCCCAAGTGCAATACTCTCGGCTATTTTTGAAGGCTGTAGTGCATTAGAAAGCAAAAAATATAAAGTTACCCCAAAAATGTCAACATTGCATCTGAATGGGTTCAGAGCAAAATCAGTCCATGCCCTGATGCCTTGTGCTTTCTCTGAGAACACAATAACTACAAATGGTGCCAGAGGGAAAAGGGAAAGGGCTTCTGTTGACTTCAAATAAAGGCGATATCTGACAAAAGGGAAGCAAATGGTACCTGGATATGCTATTAACAAAAGCCTTGTGTATCTACAGCTGCACTCCATGAGCACTTTGGAAATTAAAGAATTGCCAGCTTTTCCACTTTGGGACAAAAAACATTTGTGCTAAACAGCCGGTAAGTAAGTGCAGTAAACATATTTTTACAGTGAATAGAACTGTTTTATATTTTGGGGACTGATTGTGAATTTCTACTGCTTCTTGATTAGCAAACATTTGGCAGTTCTCGAGTCTTTAGACATTAAAATGCCAAAGCAGATTTTTATTCTCAGACTGAGCTCCTATATTTTTTTTCATCCCTCTAACAATTATCCTCAAAACATTTGAAAGCACTAAAATAAAATGTGTTCTGAAAACACATTCGGAAACGTTTTACCTGTGTGACTTTAATAAAGCATGTAAATAAAAAAGTACTGGGTTACTGTTGAACTTCCTTAGGGCAAAGATGAGAACACAGTACATGCGTAATGACTGTTTAAACTGTTGGTGGGCACTTCCTAAGGTCTTGCCTTGGGACAACCGAGAGTTTTATTGCTGTACAAGAAGGCTAGTAAAAACAGATGTTTGGGCGAAGCTTCTTTCTTGGGTTTCTCTCTTTGTAGTGACATTCCTGCTCATTTTTTGAAATCAGTTAAATTTCTAAGAGATTTACAAGTTTTCAACAATGATTTTTATCCACTTTGGCTTTTAAGAGTCATGGCCTTATGAATTTTTTTTGTTATTATATTGTAATTACCCCCTTTGGAAGATTCTCTTTAAATGATGATCTTGAGTACCTTACACTTTTACCTTAGCAATTCCTTTAAGAGCAGCAGATTGACTATATTTGTTTTGCATCCATACTCTCAATATTAGTTTTCATTATAGTTAGATTAACTAATTAAATAGAAGGCAACTTTTTAATGTACCAACTTTATATAAAACTTGAAAATTTGGGGTGCCTGGGTAGCTCAGTCGGTTAAACATCCGACTCTTGGTTTCCGCTCTGGTCATGATCTCCAGGTCTTGAGATCGAGCCCTGCATTGGGCTCTATGCTTAGCGGGGAGTCTGCTGGTCCCTCTCTGTCTCTGCTCCTCCCCCCAACTTGCTCTCTCTCTCTAAAATAAATAAATAAATAAAATCTTTTAAAAAAACAAACTTGAAAATTCAAAGAAAACCAGTAAGTAAAATAGTTTAATTTTGCACTGTTGTACATGTTGGTTCCAATGCAGGATTTTGTAAATCTATGATTGTATGTGTGTGTTGTATTTGTATTTGTGCATGTGCGTGCGTGTGTGTGTGTGTACAAGAGGTAATCATGGTTTTATCATTATAATTAAACATTTTAATTAAAACATAATGGTGGTGTATTCATTTTCTATCACTCTGGAACAAATTACCATATAGTGGCTTAAGACAATACACATTTATTGTCTTTCAGTCCTGGAGGTGAGCAGTCTGAAATGGGTTTCACTGGGTTAAAATCAGTGTCAGCAGGATTACCTCTTCTGAAGGCTCTCAGGGAGAATCTTTTTTTCTTTCCTCTTCTGTTTTCTATAGGCCACTTGCATTCCTTGGTTCGTGGTTCCCTCCTCCATTTTCAAAGCCAGCAATGGCATCACTCTGTTCCCTTTCCATCCGCAGCACTCCTTTTCTGACTTTGATTCTCCTACCTCCCTATTATAAGGACCTTTGGGATTATATTGGTCCCACCCAGATGATCCAGGATAAGTTCCTCCTCTCCATCTCAGAATCCTTAATTTAACCAAGGCAGTGGTCACTTTTGCCAGGTAAGGTAGTATATTTATAGGTTCTGGGTCCGAGGACGCAGACATCTTTGGTGGGGGGCATCATTCTGCCTATTATAGGCCATTTAGTGGCACAAAATTCTCTACCAATAAAATTCTCTCCACTCACCTCTCCCTTTGACAACATTTCCCATGATTTCTTACCTCTCCTGAACTCCAGCATTTTTAACATCCATGTAGCTCACCTATTATCTCAGGTAATCATCCTTAACTGTGAATGAAATTCATGCTGATACAACTTGCCCAGCCTCCCCCCACACACCTACTTCATAAACCCTGGGCTTTTCCTTACCTCTCTCTCATGTGAGGTAGAAACATTACTTCTAGCACAGAGTTCTTCAACCTGCATGTCTTTTCTAAGTGCTGCTTCAGTTCCCTGAAACTGAAGCACGCCTTTCTTTTGGAGGTGCCATTTCTATCAGATCTTACACTGGAAGTAAATTCTTTTTCTACTTCTCACACTCAAGGTGCAAGAAGGGGCATCCTGCTCCTTATTTCTTGAAGGCTCCTCCAGGTCATTATCCCACCACCACCATTTCACAATCCCTCTTTCATTAAAGTGGATGACATCAAATGGTTACTTTTCTTTCCCTATTATTTTTTTTTAAGATTTTATCCATTTATTTGACACAGAGAGAGAGTTAGCGAGAGCAGGAACACAAGCAGGGGAGTGGGAGAGGGAGAAGCAGGCTTCCTGTGGAGCAGGGAGCCCGATGCGGGGCTCGATCCCAGAACCCTGGGATCATGACCTGAGCCGAAGGCAGACGCTTAATGACTGAACCACCCAGGCGCCCCCTCTTTCCCCATTCTTGACATGATCTGTTTGCTTCAAGGACCACACCTTCATATTCTTCATTTTCTCTATCATTTTGTTCTCATGACTTGGAAGTATCGTTTCTCTCAGAGGCTTTATTGCCCATATTGCTGATGTGAGACACACTAGTTTCACCTTCAACACCAGTGGCCTCCATCATCATGACCCCATAGCCTCCCTTAAGTGTGAGAACACCTTGAACCTTGAAATTCCTTGGAACTTACTAGGTGGAAGATGATGAACTCCAGGCTTCCACTTTGTGACTCTACCCTTCATCCCTTCCAACTTTTCCTGTTGCTTTATTCTTTCCTGAGCCTGTTCTTCATTTTCATCTGATTCTCTGTCTCTCACTCTCTCTATTCTCTTCATATTTCAGCCTCTCCTGTGTATCTTTATTAATACTCTAGAGCAGTGTTTTTCAAACTGTGAGGTAAAAGACCAGTTTTTATTTCCCAACTAATACATTAGTAAAATACAATAAGTATGGATTAAAAATAAAAATAAAATGAGTTTAAAATATGAATTAAAAATAAAAATAAAAAGCCAAGATATTACTAAATAGAAAGCAAAATTTTAATATAAGATTCAACATAAAATTATATTCCAATAAATATAATCAAAACAAAATAGGATAAAATGACAAGAATTATAAAAATCAAACATAATACATTGAAAGTATAGCCATAATACTAATATCAGTGTAGTATTATGCAATCATAACTAAACAGGAACAAAAAGTTTTAAGTGAAATAACAACTCCCCATATTATCCGCTATATATTCTTTCTGAATAACACATAAATACAAATTTGTCTTTGATGTGAAAAATAAGCTTGCTTACTGCCTAATTCATCTAATCTAGAATGTATGATAACTATGTACTTGTAGAAGATAATTCATACCTAAAATGTTTTTATATTATCCTTTCATAGTACCTAGAAGTACCTTTGGCTCACAAAGGAATGTTGACAGGAATGTGAGAGAGATGTAATTTCAGCAAGCTTAGGGTATTTGTTCTTAACTTTAATCCAAAATGAAATAAGTGATGCTCTGTTTTTAAAATTTATGTTCAATTTTTCATCAGTAGCTGATTTTTTTTTAAAGATTTTATTTATTTGACAGAGAGAGACACAGTGAGAGGGAACACAAGCAGGGGGAGTGGGAGAGGGAGAAGCAGGCTTCCCGCCGAGCAGGGAGCCCCATGTGGAACTCGATCCCGGGACCCTGGGACCATGAACTGAGCTGAAGACAGACGCTTGATGTCTGAGCCACGCAGGCATCCTCATCAGTAGCTGATTTTTAGTAATTCATCCTATAAAGTGGCAGTTAAATTTAGATGAAAAGAAATAGATTCCAAAACCATGAAATTCCCATGTATGAAAATTTCTATGGTATTCTTCTTTTGATGAAAGAGTAAATTCACAATATTCTATCAAATGCATGAGGTATTTGGTGGTAACTTTTTAAAGGTAAGGACTATCAAGACACGCTTCCAGCGATGTTTATTGTTAAAGCGTGGAACTTATCATAACAAGCTGTAGAAATTCTGTTCTTCCGTGCTTTTAGATTTCATTTTTGTTTAATTTATCTGCTATCAAAAAATATGTCCCATTCCTTCCTTGCATGGAAGTATTAAGATAATTAAAAATACCAAAGGTATCAGTCAAGTAAGCAAGCCTGGCTGTAAAATCACATCTTTAGAAAATTGAGGCCAAACTGGAAATGGACTGAGTTTATTACCTAGTTTCAACATTTTCTTTTGTTTTTGTTTTTAAAGACTTATTTATTTATTTGAGAGAGAGAGAGAGAGATAGTGAGAGAGAGCACAAGGTAGGGGGGGCAGGCAGAGGGAGAAGTAGGCTACCCGCTGAGAAGGGAGCCCCATACGCAGCTAGATCCCAAGACCCTGGGATCATGACCTGAGCAGAAAGCAGATGCTTAACTGACTGAGTCACCCAGGTGCCCCTGGTTTAAGCATTTTCAATTAAACTTTTGCCTTAATAAATATGCCTCATTTATGCAACAATTTTTTAAATATAAATACGGAATTTTGTAAAATAAGGAATAATCTCAAAGTTAATACATTAGCCTTTACATAATCACAGTTTTCATTATGATACCACGACTTCTGTTTAGTTCCACTGAAAACATTTTTATAGGAAGAGACTCTCTTGATGAAGGAAGCTCCACGTTGATTTACACTATTTACTCAAGCTCTGAAATCTGGACAACAACACAGAATGTTTCCCTGTTCTTGCACCTGTGAAATGTGCTATCAGAAAATACTTCTACACAAAACATGCACTCCAAACCACATTTTCTGACTACTTCTATACATTTCAGGGCTAGTTGTGTTTGTTGGCAAAGAGACAAAAGAAGGAAGGAAGGAAGGAAGGAAGGAAGGGTTCATGTCTGAATTGCAGTTATACTCAAAGAAAGGCCATAGTAGCAATGTCTGTGCATTCAACAAATTGCAAGTAAAAATGAGTCACTAGCTTTACTGACTGTATGTTTCTGTCCTTATCATTAGCCAGTTCCTAATTTTTGAGCTATGCTGTCACTGGAAAGTGGTACTCGAGCTACCCACCTTGCCACAGATACACCCAAGTATTCCTCAAACAAGTATTTTTGACGTAATTTTTTACTTATATCTTGAGAATTAATATTTAGATTTTTATTCATAGTAAACCAAACTGCTACTCTAGAAGAAATCTTCAAAGTATAGTATTTAAGTGAGAATTATTCAATGTCTACCAGCTTTTGAATTCAAAACTCTTTTAAAAAATTGTTTTGATTTTGTTACTTATGTTCTTCATGTTGTGTTTCTTTATGGTTTTAATCCAAAATAATATTTCCAAAATAATATACCTTGGTTTTAGCACTTTCCCATCAATTCTGACTAAAAAATAACATACCTTGGTTTTAGCACTTCCCCATCAATTCTGACTAAAAAGTCAAATTCAATGTATAAGGGATTGTATATAATTTATGGTAAAACCATTATGTGTTCTACTGATCTTCATTTTTTTGGAGATACTTCCACTATTATCATTTAGTTTGTTATTATGGCTCACATATAGAAGAGCTATGTCCTTCTTGGCAAAAAGGTCTAGTGAAGCTCATTTCACCTTTTGTAAATTAGGGTTAAAAATAAATATGAATTTTATTTTCCTAATTAATAATGATAGACTACAAATTTTAAAACAAGCTTGATTAAAAATTACAATTATTTTAAAATAACAAGATGTAAAAATATAAATAATTATTTTTCTCATATTCTTATATGTTTTTGGATCATGGTTAATGAATTAATCTTAAAATGTCACACATTATAACACTGTGCCACATGTGAGTTTTATAACCCCTGATTTGGTGTATACACTGCTAATGAGATGAGATCACTGATTCTGCACTTGGATGTCACAGCAATATTGAATTTTATAAACATTTCTAAACATTTCTTTTCAATTTCTGTACTTATCTCTCCCTTTCCAGACGAGTAACAAGGATCTGTGCCAGTTCAGTTACCACACTTTGGCCTCAAAGTTATAGGGCATAAAAATATCTTGTGAAATTTATTAAAATGCAGATTCAGAGTCAATAGGTCTAAAGTAGAGTCCAAGAATCTGAATTTTTCAAAACCCCTTTGATGTCTCTTACAGGGAGTATTTGGACTACAGCTTTGTGATGCACTCTCTAAGAAAGCTGTACCCTTTTCCTTTTATGCTGATCTTATTTTGCTAATCCTTGGAACAAAGTTTCTGAAAATGTTGATTAGGAATCACCTGGAGTGCTTGTCGACAAATAGACTAATAGTTCTCACTGCAGAGATCTCTAAGAGTGGGGCCTGGAACTCTGCATCTGCGTCTTTAAGACGCTTTCCCAGGCTCCTTCTGTACATTTAAGTCTAAAGCCCACTGGCCTGGGGCACCTGGGTGGCTCAGTTGGTTAAGCGACTGCCTTCGGCTCAGGTCATGATCCTGGAGTCCCGGGATCGAGTCCCGCATCGGGCTCCCTGCTCAGCAGGGAGTCTGCTTCTCCCTCTGACCCTCCCCCTCTCATGCTCTCTCTCTCTCTATCTCATTCTCTCTCTCAAATAAATAAATAAAATTAAAAAAAAAAATAAAGCCCACTGGCCTGCATGCTGTGTGTCATTGCTTTCTTCCATTTTCTCCTATATTTCTCGCCAATTTTATTCAAATACAGCATGATATTTATTCTACTTTTAGATTTCTAATTGCTTTCCTCTTTACTTTACTGGCTTCTATCTCCCTTCCACCAAGTTTTTCTTTTCTTTATTCTGTTCTTTAATAAGGTAACCCAATCTCATGACTAGTAACGTCTGTGGATAAATCAATATTTCTAATTTGGACTTCCATCTTTTGTTCCATCTTATATTTTCAATTCCTCTGGGCAACTCTTCTTATATTTTTGGTATTTCAATAAAAGTATGAACAAAACTGAAATTATCTGCTTTCCCAAAATCTTTTATATGTTGATTTGGGGGGGGTACCATTTTATGAGTGCCATCATTTTCCCAATCCCTAGGATCAAGTCTTTAGAGTTGTGCTTATTTCTTTCTTTGATAGGCAGGATTCTAAAGTGGCTCCTGTGATTAGTACTCCCTGAAATACATACTTTTTTTGTAATAGTCTCCTTTTTAGTGTGGGCAGAACTGTGATTCATTTCTAACTAGTAGAATATGGCAAAGGTGAAAGAATTGCCTAGATGTAACTAAGGTCCCTAACCATTTAACTTTGAGTTAATCAAATGAGAGATTATCCTGAGTAGACCTCTCTTAATAATGTAAGTCCTTTGTAAGAGGAAATAGGAGTCACTCTCCATGCTGGCTTTGAAGAAATAAGCTGCCATGAATTCTATAGCAGCAAGGAAATGAATCCTGCCAACAACTTGAAGAAATTTGGAAGTCGATCCTTCCCTAGTCAAGCCTCCAGATGAAATGCAGCCCCACTACCATTTTGATTTCAGCTTTGTGAACCTTGAGCAGAGTACCCAGTGAAGCCATGCCCAAACTTCTGACCTAAAGAAACTAGAGATAATGAATGTGTGTTGTTTAAGCCACTAGGTTTGGAGTAATTTGTTATGTAGCAATGGAAGAAGGCTAATACACTTCTTTTCCTCCAATTTCCACATTTGCTCTTCAAATGAGCTCTTAAAATGAGGCAGAATTTACTCTTCGGCTTATACAGTATTTCTTACTCCTGTCTTTCACCTTCTCATAGCTACCACTTTGGTTCAGAATCTCATTTATTCTCTTTTTTAGTGAAATGTCCTTTTAAATGCTCTTCTGTCATCTATATATATCTCATCCTAAGAACCACTACAGGCACTGATCATGCCTCATTAGCTGGAAGAGAAGAGGGTCACTGTGGTTATAAAGTAGAGTGTTTGGTGGTTTTGCTGTAGAGCAGTTAGATGACAATATTATCCAGGGCAGGGCTACGGGAACAGGGGGCTGAGATGGAGAGAGTAGAACCCTAGAGATAGGTTCAGAAACTCAGAAATCACTATGTTGTATGTGCTATCCAGGTGGACATTGAAAATATAAAATATGCTAGTTATTTTAATATTGTAATATTAATATAATTAACTAACTATAAATGAAATGACCCATTTTATATTGTTTCTCATGCCTATCTTCATAGAAATTTATCTTCATAGGAATAGTGCCCCTTGAGTTTTTGAGAAGAAATATAAAAGATATGCATTTTATCTAACTCTTTACACCTAAGAAAAGTCATGTATTTCAAAGTCCAGACGAAAAAATGTGATGCCACATAAGTAAAAAACCTTGTGATTGTCAAACCTGCTAACAAAAGGTGACTCACTTAAGCTCCTTCATACAGTGGCTGCTTTCCACTAGGAAAAACAAATGCCAGTGCTAATCAAACCAGCATGGAAGTTAATTAGAACCCCAAGAACAAGCAGATGGGCTTTGCACCTTGGACACACGAGTACCCTATTTCTAAAGATGACCTCAAAAGATTGCATAACAATCAAGCCTGGCACAAGTCAAAAATAACTAATTAACTTTTCATTTTTCCCATAGTAATTTAGTCTTGCTCCTTGAAAATATTTTTAAACTGAGAAATCCCCATTAATTTCTGTATATTGGTTGTTCAAAGGAGGGTAATGACCCTTTACTTGATTGTATCTACCAGTCATTTAATTTATTTTTTATGTGTTCCTTAAAAACAACTCTCAAACATGAAGCATCTGTAGTTAATGGCCTCATTAAATCTGAACAGAGAGACAGGAATTCAGAGATTAGAAAACTTTCGAACACTGCATGGAAAATAATTTCTTATCTACCTAGGAATTAAGAGAGAGCTGACTGTAACCTGTCCCACAGACACTGCTGGAGGGACTGCTTCACCATCCCAGACCCCTGGAGGCTTGGAGTGGAAATATTAGGAAAATAGTGCTAAGGGAGGCTTTCTTCTCCACAGTTCCTTTGCTGTTTTAGATGCTGCTCTCACCTTTCTCAGGGGTGGAATCTGCCCACTCGTTGGTAGCCCAGACCCAACACTGTTAAGAGAGAGGTCAGGGGTCACCTCAGATGTCCCTGGGACAGATTTTGTTTTGCTATGTTAGTTTTTTTCCCCTATAATCAGTCAATCTACTGAGGCCCCACAATTATATTAACTGACCTGAACAAGCTTAACTTCGTCTCTCTCTTTCACTTCTGTATAGACTCCTGACAACTGGCTGAAATTTTTTCTAACTGATGGCCTCCATGCTCCTAAGTTGCTTGTGACCTTTGGATACTCCCCTTGGTTTTGGGGAGCACCTTCCTTTCCTTACCTTAAAGTAGAATTCATGCCAAGATTGACACCCCCAGATGGGAACTGCTTCACAAATGTCTCATTTGTGAATTGTGATTTCAACTGTTTAACACTTATCATATTAATCCATTACATCCCTCCATTTGTTCATAAACAAAAAAGCAATAATAACAAAATAAGTATTTATTGCAATGTGCAAACTATTCGAATACTGAAATAAATAGGGTATCTGCACTTGAGTGACTGCTAAAGGAAACAAATATGAGGAAAAAAAGAAAGGAATTAAGGTTCTTGCCACTGGAGAACAAGATCATACAGTGCAGATAAATGCTGTAGGCCCTATGAAGCAGGAAGACAGCCCAGGTGCAGCAAGATATCACCTCATATGTTTGTAGGCCCTTGTAGGGGATGTGGCCTAATGGCAAAAGGCAATGAATATTGGCCTTGGGATGCTCTGGCTGGACTGGCACTCTCCTCCACTGTGTAGCTGACCAGACTTTGGACACCCTCCATGAAGGACTAGAGATGTCCTAGGTAGCTATGTTCCCTTTCCCATTTGCATTAATTCTTTGCATTGTTGGCTTATGAGTTTCCTCAAAACAAACCAAATGCAAATAAAGTCAAGTCCAAGTCATCTTGCTTGTCAATGTTGGAATCCTGATCAGACTTTGTGGTGTGTCCACCTGCCCACCTGCCCCCTCATTACTGACAAAAAAGTCACTGGGCCTTGTCCAGGACCACTGGGATGAACAGAGGGACATCAGAGAGGCTCAAGACCATGCAGCCTGAGCTGCTGTGCAGGCTTCTAAGTGATTCCTGCTCCCTTCTCCTCCTCTGCTCACTCCTCTGAGCTCTAGATAAACAAACCAATGGAGAAAGGCTCTAGGGAGAGAGCAGAACTGGAGCAGAGGTTCCCTGAGGGGCAGTGCTACCTGTTTGGGATCAGCAAATGGGACAGAAGAGAGAGGATCAAGTCCGGAATGTGGATCCTAAGCCACTGCCCTGGGCTGCAATCCTCCCACCGTAACCAAACAAGGAACAGCACATGCTGCTCTCCCCTATCCACATTACCAGCTAAGATACCAGACACCCCCAGGGGAAGATGTACTCGCTGCCAAAAGGAGCCAGACATTTGAAGGACAGATAAAGGAGAATAAATAAATACAGGAGAGTAAAGAAAATGAGCAAATAAGACTAGATGAAATAGGCAGATCAAAAACTTAAAATAAAATAATATCCTCTAATACGTGGTAAAATAAAGAAAAAGCAAGCCATTATAAAAAAAAACACACATAGTGGAAAAATTGACTATAAAAAGATAATAATTAGAATTAAAAAATAGATGGGATAAAAACTGGAATGATTACTACTGAAAATGAATGAACTAGAAGATCATGTCAAGACATTCTCATGGAAAGAATTAGGAAGATAAAGAGGGAGAAATTATAAAAGAAAAGTTAAGATATGTGAAATTTAGTAGACATATAAAAATTTAAATATTAAGAGACTAAGGAGAAGAAAAAAATTGGCTGGAGAGGAAATTATTGAGGAATAATCATGCACAGTTTCTCAGAACTAAAGCAAGGTTAAATAAATCATGATGAAAGATTCTTAGGATGTCAAATGGGATAAATAAAGATAAATTCACCCATAGATACATTATGGTGAAATTTAAGGACATCAGCAATAGCGAGAAAATACCAAAAGTTTTCATAAGGGAAAAAAAAACTGAGTTGAAAGTCAGACTTCTCTCTAGTGACACTCGAAGCAAGAATGAGGTCACAAACTCTAAGGAAAATAATTTGAATATGGAATTGTATTCTATTTATTATTATTATTAAATATTTGTGACATACAAAAAAGAAATAATAAAATAAATACCATAAATCTATTATCCAGGTTAAGGAATAATGAATTAGTACATTTCTCATGTAAGTATTTTGCTTGGCCACACCAAATCAGATTCCTTTTCACTATACTCAATTTGGTGGGCATCATTACATGCATGTCTTCATGTTTTTAGTACTTGTGGACACATTTGTAGACAGTATGTTATTTTGTTTTGTACTTTTTATTTTAATAAAGAAGCCAAATGTTTTACTATCATTATTAAACAGTCATTTATCTTGGTGCAGCAATGTTTCTTCATTTGTATAAAGTAACAGGAGCCAAAGAGATATATGGAAAAATTAAGATAATATTCAATATCTTCTGATGCATGCAGCTAAACAAATTTTATTTCCACTCTAGTTATTTCCAGAGGCACTTCCTTAATATACTGACAGGAACTCAGTGATAGATATATAGACCAGTTACATCATTCAGGGCCTTTTTACAGAAAATAATGTCAGCCTTAAAACATATGTTCTTAGAACTACTTTTTACCAGATACTATGAGAAACTCTGCACATTTTAGCTAGAGTCTAGTTTGAAAATCACCAATGGATTATACAAAATGTATGAATTATGTTTATTTATAATCATTGATAAGTTCATGGAATTTTTCTTCTAATATCATAGTTATAAAAACAGTATCTATTTTGCCATGGATATTGCTAAAATTTTCTATTTCATACCTTCTCTTCATCACTAACCTAAGACATATAGTGCTGAGACTCACTTGTTTTATAATGATATAGTTGGGGATTCCATTTTCACTCCTCATATAGTTTTGATATATTTCCTTTATGCAGTCATCTTGCTTAACTAATTGGTTCATAACATAATGCGCTGACAGGTCCTGTATATTCAGCAAGAGGTCGTTAACTTCTGCTACTTTTCCTGATAGAAAAGAGTTCACTAGAAGCTTTCTCGCTTTCCAAAGCATGAAATTATCAATTTTGTCCCTACTTCTAGAAGCCCGGAGTAAATGGCATCCCACAAAGCTGTCCAAGATTGATTTCCAATGTTTGGCTACAATTTTTCTATGCTATTCATTCATTTTAAACATTTTTTTAATTTTTTTTTTTTTATTTAAAGATTTTTATTTATTTGACAGAGAGAGAGATAGCGAGAGCAGGAACACAAGCAGGGGGAGTGGGAGAGAGAGAGAAGCAGGCCTCCCGCCGAGCAGAAAGCCCGATGTGGGACTCGATCCCAGGACCCTGGGATCATGACCTGAGCCGAAGGCAGACGCTTAACGACTGAGCCACCCAGGCGCCCTTTAATTTTTTGAAATAATTATAGATTTACAGGAGACTGTAAACAAATGTGCAGGAAAATCCCATGCACCCTCCCCCCAGGCTTACCCTGGGGTATGCTATAATATCCAAACCAAGAAATTGACATTGGTACAACTCATTGAGTTTATTTAAACTTCATAATGTATCCATGTACTCATTTGTGCCTGTGTGTGTATAGCTCTATGCAATTTTATCACGTGTACATTTTGCATAACCCACATGACAGTCAAGATACTCACTCAACTGTACTGTCACCACAAAATTCACTCAGGCTTGCTTTTTATAGCCCATACCCATGTTCTTCCCCCAGCCCCACCTGCTGACAACCACTAGTCTGTTCTCCAGTTTTGCGTTATTTTTATGAATATTACATAAGTGGAATCATGCAGTATGTATCCTTTGAAAATTGTCTCTTTTCACTCAGCATAATTTTCTTGAAGTTCATCCAAGTTGTTGCCTGTATCAGTATTTTTCCCTTTTTGTTGCTGAGTGGTAGTCCATACTATGGATGTACCACAGTTGGTTTTACCATTCACCTGCTGAAGAACACCTCAGTTGTTTCTGGTTGTTCTCAAAGCTATTACAAATAACGTTGCTGTGCACACTTGTGGACAGGCTTTTGTGTAGACATAATTTTCATTGCCTCAGATAAGTTATTGCCAAAGAGTGCAATAACTAGGTAGTATAGTATGTCCATTTTAGTTTTCAAAGGAACTGCTAAACTATTTTTCAGAATAGTTGTATTATTTTACACTCCCACCAGCATTTTTTCACCAAATTTAGGGAGTTTTCAACCACTATTATACTTTTTAAAATATTCTTTCAGTCCTTCCTTCTCCTCTGTTTCTGGGACTCTGATGATATGAATATTAAATCTTCTGCTGTTGTGTTCCACTGATCCCTGAGTTTCTGCTCATTTTTTTTTTTTTTTGGTCTATTTTTTCTGTTTTTCAGATTGAGTAAATTGTATTGATCTGTTGATCTTTCTTTAAGTTTAAAGATTTTATCACCTGTTATCTCCATCTTACTACTGAGACCCTTCAGAGTTTTTCATTTTGTTTACTGTATTTTTCAGTTATGTAATTTTCATTTGTTTTTTTATCACTTGTATTTATTTGCTGAGATGTTCTAGTTTTTGCTTTTAAAAACTGTAATTGATTCTTGAGGCATTTTTATGATAGCTAAAATCCTTGTCAAATATTTCTAACATCTAATTCATCTCAGTATTGGCTCAGTTGATTGTCTTTTCTCTAGTTGTGACTTTTCTGGTTTTGGGGTTTTTGTTTTGTTTTGTTTTTTGTTTTTTGTTTTGGCATGACAAGTGGTTTTCAACTGTACCATAGACATTATTGTTATGATTTTTGGAGACCCCTGATCTTATCTAATCCTTCCATTTAGTGAGTGGTTGCTCAGTGTAGGTTTAATGTCTAGGTTCTGGTCTCCTTGGGTGGCTTTAGTTCCCATGACGGTTTAGTTTTCAGAGCCCTTGCAAATGATATTTCAGTGTGCTTCATTCTTTGGGTACTCCTGGGGGCCCCCTTCAGTCCCTGCTGGTGGCATCTCTGGGGTGAATGGTGCTGGGCGTCACTTGGCCAACTTTTGCTGTGCATGGGAGAGACCTGAGCCTAGGTCTCTTTATATCACTGGGAGACTCGGGAGCTGTTTACACTGGCCTTGAGGGCAGCTCTGTCCACCCACCAATGTCCAGTGGTGAACCCAAGAGCAGGAGTGCCTGAGACTTCACTGTTGCCACTGCTGCGGTGGAGAAGCTGTAGATGGGACTTGCATTGTAAGCAGGGGTTTGGCCTCACCGCACGCCTGTCCTGGGCTCTCCACTGGTCCTTTGGTCAGAGAGCCCAGACTTTCCTGGGTGATGTATGTGTGTGAGTATTTCTGTGTATGTACACATGTTGGGGATTCCTGGTTATAGGTTTTCTGGCACCCTTTCCACCAGCATATGGTTGATTAAAAGAAAACCCAGAATCTCAACACGTTGTTATTCCTCAAGACCTGAGGTTCCTGGCGAGTCTTCCTTCTTTCCAGCTTTCAGAGTCCTGTTATCATTGTCTGATGGGTATTTTTCAAGGCATTTAACTGTATTTAGAAATGAGAAGGTGAAAAGGGAAAAGTGAGTCTATATCTCATTCCGGAACCAGAGCTATTTATTCACTTTTTATTGTAAATGTATGAACCTGGTGTGGTGGTGGCGACCATAGAAGAGAGAGGGAAGTGATTACCTGCAGACTGGAAGCTCTCACTCAGTGATTTTGCATGTTTTTAAACTTATGTAAATGAGATCATACTTTATACATTTTTTTTAAATCAAGGTTTCTGTTCAACTCTATTTATGAGATTCATCACTATATATGTTTATAGTTTAAATTCACTCATTTCACTACTATCTGTCTCAAGTTATTCACTCATTTATGTTGGTGAATATTTAGGTTGTTTTTAATTCCATCTCTTATTTTTTTTAATACCACATAGTAACTTATTTTATACCTGTATCCTTATATTTTACTCTGTATCTGATAGTAAATGAGTAATGAAACATACTTAACTCTCAAGACAAAGCTAAAGCTATGTAGATATCAATAAAATAAAAAAGAGATAACAGAATAATTAGCAAAACCAAGCTTTTCTTTGAAAATATTAATAGGCTAGAAAACCTTCTAGTTAAAGATGATCAATTAAAAGAGAATATGCAATTAAGCAAAATGCAGAAGGAAATACAGGAAGAAACTATTGACACAAATGAGATAATAATTATCATCAATAACTATATGTTCATTAGCTTAATAATTTGAAGAGGATTTACTTATCTATGTAAATAGACAAAAAATATAAAAGGCAAAAATTAGGGTAAGAAAAATAACTGAAAACATAAATAATTAATCAATTAAAAACCTGAAACCATATTCAAAGACCTTCCCCCTTCAAAAAGTCTTGACATATTTGGGCTTAATAAGTACATTTTATCAAACTTTAAAGGAATAGATATCCCACCTTTTATGTTGCCCCAGAAAATAATATATGTGGGAGAGCTACCCAACAAATTATGTGAAGTTACTCTAATCTAGATTCCAAAACTAGGTAAGAGAATAAATAAGATAAAATTATGAATTCATTTAACTTTTGAACAGTTACAGAATACTGAAGAAATTAGCTAACCAAATTAAATCATATTTAAAAATATATAATAAGGGTGCCTGAGTGGCTCAGTCAGTTAAGCATCTGACTCTTGATTTTGGCTCAGGTCCTGATCTCAGGGTCATGAGATCAAGCCCTGAATCACGCTCTGCACTGAGCATGGAGCCTGCTTGAGATTCTTTCTACCTCTCCCTGTGCTCTTCTCCCCACAGTCTCTCTCTCTCTCTAAAAAAAAAAAAAGTAATTAATTAAAAAAAAGTATGTATATGTATACATGACAATCAAATAGGGTTTGATATGGAGTCAAGAATGGTTCAAAATCAGAAAATTCTGGCAATGTAATTTATCACATTAATGGACCAAATTAAAAAAAAGTCATTAAATAGCATTACATAATGCTATTATGTAATAGCATTACATAATGTTCAACAATTCTTTATTAAAAAGTAAGCAGAAGGGATGCCTGGGTGGCTCAGTTGGTTAAGCGTCTGCCTTCGGCTCAAGTCATGGTCCTGGGATCGAGTCCCGCATTGAGCTCCTTGCTCAGTGGGGAGCCTGCTTCTCCCTCTGCTTGCTGCTCCCCCTGCTATTGTTTGCTTTCTCTCTCTGACAAATAAATAAATAAAATCTTTAAAAAAAATAAGCAGAAAACTGGGTTTTGAAGTTAACTCACTAGCCTGAAGATATATGTGAAAAAATTATTAAAAACACAACCTTTAATGGAGAAACCTATTCATTTTCCCATCAAGACAAAGAATAAGAGGAGACACCAATTTTTACTCCTACTTATTTAATATTACTAGAATTCCTGGACAGTGTTATAAGGCTGAAAAAAAAAGATAACTGTTAAGGATTAAATAAATGAAAGGAAAGTATCATTATTGGTGGTTGATAATCCTCAAAATAAAAAATCCATTGTGAAAAACTGAAAGGACTGATAAGAATCTAGGGAAGTAGCAGATTAAAAAATCAACTTAAGGATTTCTGGCTTTCAGTTTGTATATAAGGAGCTTGGAAATTGTCACTCTGTCCTAACAAGTAAAAAGCTGAACAGACTGAAAAATGAACAACTCTTCTTGGATCCATAAGAAAAGTGAGGACACAGGGCAAACCACTCCTCCATGATTAGAGAAACAGACAACCAGCTGAATAAGGAGTCGGCCTACCAGAGCAGAAACTCACAGCAGAAACCATGGGAACTCTCACCAGAGTAGGAAAACGTGAACTAATTACTTGATAAATTGGTGGATGCTCAGTTTGGACAACTTAGAGAATTAAAAAAAAAAAAAAATCCAGGGGCACCCAATCATAGGGGAGCCTGCCCAATTTTGTGAGATCTACCTCCAGGAGCTCAAGTAGGCTCTCACAGTAAATACTGGAGAAAAATTGCCTTGAGCTACTGGAAGGAGGAAAGGGAAAAGAACCATACTGAAATACACCAGGGCATAAGGCTTCTTCAAGGGAAACTAGTTAACCAGAGCCTAACCTGTTGGAGTATTATTAGAGGCTTACTGACTTGGGGGAAGAGAAATATCCAGTTCCAGCCCACTTTAGGGCTTCTCTTCCATCTAAGATTCAAAAAGGTCCATCAGATGGGCAATCTGCCATAATCTTTGCAAGAGAAGCAACTATGATGGGTGGAGTCTGGATTTCAGTGGGATAAATTAAATGGTGGAAGGGGGGCCATGTCAGTAGCAAGTTTGGACCACAGCCAAGATGTTTAAGAGCGAATGCAAAAAAGAGAGTAGTAATAGGAAAGTATGAGATCAAGAAAACAAGTTTCTCCCTTCCTCTTCATCACTCTCCCTCTCTTACCCCAATTCCGGTACAGTCGTGAATTACGTAAAATTGAAATCTAGCCAACATTTCTATCTTTATGTAAGAAAACTTTTTTTTTCAAATTTTTTAGATGAGAAAGACTTGAGTGTATTAGTAGACTTTAGGGAGAGTTCAAGCAAAAAAGGAGAGGCAGAAGACAGGAGAAAGAGGGAGAAAATTGGTTTAGTGAGGTTCTAATTCATTAGGGAGGGAATGGAGGGAGAATTAAGATAAAAGAGTAGACCTGCCAAGAACAGGATTATCATCAACTTCAAGTGTAACAAAGAGGATAAATTGGGAGAGGGAGAAGAATGGAACATTTGTGTGTGGTAGGGATAGAAACTGAGGGAAGTCATAGGGTGGAATTGCCTTTATTTCTCTGTGAATCCAGAGGCAGAATTATCTGCTGAAGGTAAGGTGTCATATGAGGACCTGACAGAAATAAAAGTCTGAAATTGAAAAAAAAAATGGCATTTCCTCTTTATTAGAAAGGAACCAGCTTCAGGATGCTTAACAAATGGCCACATCTCAACTACCTGAACTGCCTTCTCTGTTGTAAATTTTTTCTTACAAGTAGAAAGCCATGGCAAGCAACCTGTCACAGAGTTCCAACTGAGTGCTAAATGCATGTTTTTCTTTAAAACGTCCTCAACGATCACTAAACAGATGGCCTTCCACAGTTAACTTCACCAGAACATCTTGTCAGGCCAAGCCTGTTTAGCTTTGAAGATGGCGTAAGTTTTCATTGGCCTGACTGTATTTCACTGCAGGGCTGTTCACCTACTAATTATTTACACAAGCCTCATAGTTTTTATAAAAGCTAAGTTCAGGAAAAGATGTGACTGTCATTTCCTTTTCTTCTTCTTTTTTTTCTAATTTATTGCTTTACTAAAAAGTTTCATTCTAAAACATAAGTCTGATTACTTCATTCCCTTGCTTAAAATGTGTCATAAGGCCCCATATCCTAAGTTAGGGTAAGACTGTTATTTTCAACTGTGGCTCTCAAGTGTGACTCTGTGACTTGGACCCTTCAGCGTCATCACTTGTCTACTCCATAGCCCTATCCTATGGTGGAGAGTCTTATTCTCAAAATCAACATTACTGGTCTTCTCTCTGAGCCTTCACACAGGCTCTTCTCTACATCTGCATCACGCACCTCCTTATACTTCATCATGCTAATTTTATACTCAGGCTTCATGTCTCAGCTTAGATATCACTCCTTCTGAGAATCTTCCCTAACCTTCCACAGGTTAAATACTCCTCCCTGTGCTCCTCTGTGTCTGCTTTACAATTGCCTCATTATCTGTTTCTCTCCCTTGTATTTTTAGCCTAATAAGGTCAGATACCATAGGTGAAGGGACACTTTTGTTTTTACAGTACCTTGTATATAGATCCTGACACATAGTGGGGACTCAGAAAATATTTGTTAAATTAAACCATGGTTTTGCTATTTTATGAGTTTCAGAAGAGAATGTATAAAACTAGCAAGATCGAAGTTTGGAGAAATGATTCAGTTCCTGGTGCCACCTTTTACTAGCTATATGACCTTGTAAAATTACTTAAACTTATTCAATCATTATTTTTCTTAATTGTAAAATGGAGTTAAGTCTACCTACCTATCTCCTTGTTGTAAGAAGTAAATAAAACAATGTATAATTAGCACAATGAATAGCACAAAAATAGGGTAATATCAAGAATGGATTCTATCTCATGAAATTTTTTTCTGCTTAAAACACCAATGCCAACATTTTCTAATTGTTTCCCTCCTTTTCTTTTCCTTCTACTCATTCTATCAAGATGGCAGCAGGAAGTACATTTGAAAAGAGCTATTTATACAGTAGTTGAGACATCAATAGCAGCTGAAAATAGCTAACATTTATTAAGCAATTACTCTGTGTCTGATATTGTGCTAACTAGTTTATATGTACAATATTCCTAGCCCTTATTTTTATCATTTTATTCATGACATTCAGTGTTATGGAGGATGAATTCATTTGCTTTTCCTGCAGTCTGTGGTGACAGAGAAAGACAAGACAGAATCTCCTCAGTTATCTTGATATTTCAGGTGGGCACAGTGTATGCCTAATATTACTTTTGTATTCTCTCACCTTTTCACAGCGGTAGTGCACAGTAGGAAGACAGGGGATACATGAGGAGAAATTGACTCTGAGTTGCTCCTCTCCTGCAGTTTCTGCCCACAAAATATGCCTCTCTGAAGCTACACAGATATGTCCCTTTCTTCTCAAATGTGTCACTGATTTCTTGGCCATCCTCTTCTTCGAACTCCAATAAACATTCTGTATATTTAATGTCACTGAGACTTCACATTGTTGGTGATGTTTGTGGTGGTTGTGTGTGTTTTATATAATTGCCTTCTTATTGTCATATTCTTCTGTTTTCCCAGTGGGTTTTTAACTTCTTAAAGGCAGGAACTTGTTCTTACTTGCCTTAAAAACCCCAGAACCTGATATCTGCCACATGGTAAGCTCCCCTAAATTCTTGTTGAGTGAATACATTTCAAATAAATCACCCCCCTTGACTTGACACATGTATACACACACACACACACACACAAATATTTGCTAGATGATATGGCTGTCACAATTGTGTTAAGATGTGTACTTTAAGGGTATTTGTATCTTGCAAAGATTCATTTGGGCTAAGTAAAAGATAAGGCATGAGAAGTGCTGGTCCCTATAGAAAGTTGGGGCTCTGAGAACAATCAGGAGAAAAGGGGTTTTCAAAATGAATAGGTTATGCTTCTCTGTTAAAAGTAGGAATGATGAGAAAAGAAAGCAGAGCTAAGTGTGCTAACATGACCTTGGACATTGTTCTGGACTCTGAGCTAACCTTATTCTGCCACCTCAGTCAAAATAATTTTCTCAATTAAGGTCTGTGTTCTCATCTGTCAAATAAACGTGCTAAAAATGACCTTCACAGGACAGTCCTCAGGAAAAGCTAATAAATGATTGCAAAAATCTGAGAGAAGGAAAAGCACCGGGTAAATCTTGAATAATAAATCAGGACTTTTCTGTACTAAGTCAAACTAGGAGGCATTTAATTTGGAAACTTCCAGTGTTTGGCTATCTGCTGAAGGAAAAAGGATCACAAGAAATGTATACATAAAAGAAGAGCTGACAGTTGAAAAACTAAAATGAAAAATAACGACATAAACAATGTTAGGAGATGCCTTCAAGGAGACGAGTTCTCAGAAAGTTGAGATCTCAATTTAGAACATTTCTTTCTCTCTAATTGTTGTTCTGTGTGCTGCTGCAATATGATGAAATGGCCATAAACTTAGTGTGATAAGCTTGCAGAATAATTTAATTATAATTTAACATTTACTTTTATGCTATGCAATTACTTACATTACTTTTTGCTGAAGACAATACATTTAAGCAGCTGCACACAATGAAAAAATAGCTGACAGGGTCAATTCTAAAGTTATACTAAGGTTTAGTTACATTCCTTTTTCACCCAGTGGACTTAACAAATTAGGTGGCATGAGACTGGTTGAAAGAAAATCAGACAAGTAATCAGGAATCCTTGATTCTCCTCTAACTTTTTCAAGATCTAGCTCTATGAATTTTGTAGATTTCTTAATCTTTAGTAGGTAAGTGACCATTTTCTTATGATAAACATTGTCGCTGGATGGTCAATATTTCTTTCATTCACTAACATTTTGTGAAAATGGTACTAATGTTGTTTACAGAATCAAAGAAAGGCTGTGTGTCATTTATGAGATTAAATTCATCCCCCAAACCAAAGTCATTGACATACGTTGGGTGTCTACGCTATAGTATTGTGCAAGACTGAATCATGATGTTAGGCTTTCACTCTCTACTCTAGATTTCCTTTATGTTTTTCCTCTTCTTGAAAGTTTGCATCATAAGTAATTCTCACGTGAGCAGTTCTAGTGCAAAATATTTGTTGCCTGGGTTTCATAAAATGACTTTATGAACATATCACTTAAAATATTTTTGTGTTAAGTACATTTCCCATTCTCTGTGACTTGAATATTAAACAATTTATGTTAATTTTAAAATTAACGGGGATACCTTCTACTAACAACACATCAAGTTTGACTTCTATAATTTAGAATTTGAGGTGATTCTGACAGTAAACAGGCTCTGTTAGAATTAGAAGTCCCAAGTAAAGGGCATAAATTATAGGCTTATAGTTTTTAAAGTTTGCAGGAGACATAGAAATTATTTAGTATATATATATATATACACACACACACATATATATTCTATATCTATATTCTATCATATATTATTTTAATTATTTAGTCTATTTATGTTTATATATTTTAGTCTATTTATATATTAAAAACAGACATGTACTTAAACAGTTTCATTGAG
The DNA here is from genome assembly GCF_964656455.1 of Halichoerus grypus. NCBI lineage: Eukaryota > Metazoa > Chordata > Mammalia > Carnivora > Phocidae > Halichoerus > Halichoerus grypus. Next base: position 112,380,799 of record NC_135712.1, read on the forward strand.
ATAAAATCAATATAGAAAATTCACCCATTTAAAATATACAATTCAGGGGCACCTGGGTGGCTCAGTCGTTAAGCGTCTGCCTTCGGCTCAGGTCATGATCTCAGGGTCCTGGGATCGAGCCCTGCATCGGACTCCCTGCTATGCGGGAAGCCTGCTTCTCCCTCTCCCACTCCCCCTGCTTGTGTTCCCTCTCTCACCGTGTCTCTCTCTGTCAAATAAATAAAATCTTAAAAAAAAATAAAATAAATTGTACAATTCAGTGTTTTAAAATATATTCACAAGGTTGTGCAGCAGTCACTACAATCTGATTTTAGAACATTTTTACCCCTCCTAAAAGAAAGAAACCCTATATCATCAATCCTAAGCAATCAATCCCTATTTCCCTTACCCCTCCTACCTCCACTTCTAAGCAACCATTAATTTACTTTCCACCTCTATAGATTTAATTATTCTGGATATTTCAAGGAAATCAAATCACACAATATGTGTATTTTGTTATTTGATTCTTTTCCTTAGCAAAATACCTTCAAGGGTCACCAATTGGTAGCATGTATCAGTACTTCATTTCTTTTTATTTCCAAATATACGTTATTTGGATATATCACCTTTTATTTATATGTTCATCAGTTGATTAACATTTTGGTTGCTATCTTTTTTTTTTTTTTTTTTTTTACTGCTAGGAAATGCTGCTAGGAACATTTGTTTGCAACTTTTTGTAGGAACATGTGTTTTCCTTTCTCTTGGGTATATATCTGAGAGCATAATCATTGTATCATATTTAACATTTTGTATCATATGTTAGCATTTTGAGTAAGAGTCAACTGTTTTTCAAAAATGCTGCACAATTTTACATTCCCACTAACAGTGCATGAGGGTTTGAATTTCTCCACACTCTCACCAACACTTGTTATTATATTTTTGATTATAGACATTCAGTGGGTATGATGTGATGTCTCTTTGTGGCTTTAATTTGCATTTCCCTAGTGACTAATGACGTTGTGCATCTTTTCATGTGCTCATTGGCCATTAGTATATCTTCTTTAAGGGAAATGTTTATTCAAGTCTTTTGCCAATTTTTGGGTTAGGTTGTTTGGTTTTTTTATTGTTGAGTTTTAGGCGTTCTTTATATATTCTACCTATTAAATCACTATTAGATATATGGTTTATAAAAAAGTTTCTTTCAGTTTGTAGGCTGTATTTTCACTTAATAATGCTCTTTGATGAACAAGAATTTTTAATTTTAATGAAATCCAACTTATCTATTTTGTCTTTTGTTGCTTGTGCTTTTAGTGTCATATAGCTAAGAATTCCTGTCAAATCCAAGTTTATGAAGATTTATTCTAAGAGTTTTAGAATAAATGATAGGTAGATAGATAGATGATAGAATAACATGATTTATTCTAAGAGTTTTATGGTTTTAGTTTTTATATTTAGGTCACTGGTCCATTTTGAGTTAATTTTTGTATGTGGTGTAGGGAAGGGGTCCAAAATCATTCTTTTACATGGAGAAATCCAGTTGTTTCAGTACTACCTGTTGAAGAGATCATTCTTTTCCTATTGAATGCCTAGTGCTCTTGTCAAAAATCAACTAGCCATAGATGTTTGGTTTTATTTCTGGACTCATAATTTTATTCCATCAATCTATATGTTTATCTGTATGCCAGTACTAGCCTCTTTTGAATACTGTATCTTTTGTAGTTTGGACCACTTGCATTTCATGTGAATTTTAGGGTCAGTTTTTCTATTTTTTCAAAAAAGTCTGTTGGAATTTTAATAGGAAGTGCATTGAATCTGTAGATTGTTTTGTGTAGTATTGAAATCTTAACAATATTAAATGTTCCTATCTATGAACTTGGGATATTTTTCCATTTACTTAATTTCTTTCAGCAATATTTTGTGGCTTTTGGTGTACAAGATTTTTACCTCCTCCTAGGTATTTCATTCTTTTAGATATTTTTGTAAATGGAATTGCTTTCTTAATTTACTTTTCAAATTGTTCAGGGATTGTGTATAGGAATACAACTGATTTTTATGTGTTGACTCTATGTCCTGGACTTTGAAGAATTCACTTATTACTTCTAGTAGCCTTTTTATGGAGCCTCTGGGATTTTCCACACATAGGATCATTTCATCTGTGAATAGGACTAATTTTACTTATTGTCTAATTGCTCTGGCTAGAACTTCCAGTACAATGTTGAATAACTGTGGTAAAAGTAGGCATTCTTTTTAAAAAAATTTTAAGGATTTTATTTATTTATTTATTTGAGAGAGAGAGAGAACACACAAGTCAGGGAGAGACAGAGGGACAAACAGACTCCCGATGTAGGGTTCCATCCCAGGACCCCTTATCTTGTTCTTGATCTTAAAGTGGAAGTTTTCAGTCTTTTCACCATTGAGTATGATGTTAGCTGTGGGTTTTTCATACAAGCTCTTTATCATGTTAAAGAACTTCGTTTCTATTTCTAGTAATGTTATAATATTTGCTTTCAACAATCACATATTTTAAAGAATTTAAGGGAAGAAAAATTGTCTATTATATTACACAGATATTTACCATTTCTGTTGTTCTTTCATTTCTAAATTACCACTTTCCCTCTATTATTATGTCTCTTGTGTCTGAAGAATTTCCTTTAGCATTTCCTTTAGAACAGTTTTGCTGGTAATAAATTCTCTTAGGTTTCCTTCAACTGAGAATGAGCTTATCTAACTTTCATTCCTGAATGATATTTTTTCTGTATATTGAATTCTGGTTTGACAGTTCTTCCCTCTCAGCACTTTAAAAATATTGTTCCAGTACCAATGGTTTCTGATGAGAAATCCATTATCATTGAGACTGTGATCTTCTGAAGATAATACATCATTCATTTCTCTCTGTTTGCTTTTAAGATTTTTTTCATCTGTAAATTTTCAGAAATTCAACTATGATAATTCAAAGCATGGATTTCTTTGTGTTTATTCTAATTGGGATTAGCTGAGCTTCTTGAATCTGGATGCTTATGTATTTAACCAATTTGTTAAGTTTCCAGTCATTATTTCTTCAAAATTTTTTTCTGGCACACTGTTTTATCCTTTGCTCTGGAGCCTTGGCCACACAAATATTAGACCTGTTGATGCTGTCTGACAGATCCATAAAGCTCTGTTTAATTTTGTCAGTCTTTTCTTCTTCTTGTTCTGATTGGATGATTACTATTGAACTATCTTCAATTTACTGGCTCTCTCCTCTGTCTTCTCTATTTGACTATTGAGTCCTTCCAGGGAATTTTTGTTTGTTTTAGTTATTGTACATTTTCATTTTAAAATTTTTATTTTGTTCCTTTTTATATCATTTATTTCATTGTCTATTTCTATTCTTTTCAAAAATGTTCACTTGTACTTTTTGACACTTGATTATAATAGGTGCTTTAAAGTCTTTGTCAGGTAATTCAATATCTGCATCATCTCAGAATTGACATCTGTTGCTTTTCTGTTCTTTTTAGGTTATTGATTTTTTTCCTGGTTTTTCATATGCTGACTAATTTTGGATTGTATCCTGGACATTTAGTACATTGTGTCATGAAATTCTGGGTCCTATTTAATTCTTAGAGGTCAATTGTGTGTGTTTTGTGTGTGAGGGGGGTGGGTATAGTGTGCTTTATCAGTTAATAAACCTGTTTTATCATTTAATAGACCTGGCTAGGTTTAGGCTGAAAATTCGAAACTACCTTCTGTGAGTTATGGTTCTAAGTTGGTTCATCTTTTAAAGGAGTTTGCGGTGTTAGCTGGCTCTGTCCATCTGTATGCCATCCAGAGGCCAGTGTGAGACCTTCAGGGTGGTCTACCAATGACAGGTCAGTTTTCAGAGACTTTGGTGTGCTGTTTAGGGTCACATTCATGCATCTGTAGCTCAGGTTATACACAATTTTATGGGATCACTTGAATTTCTTCATCTTTGCAGTCTCCTTGACTCTCTGGCTCCCAGAGGCTTCCATTCTCTTCTTACTAGAAAGCTAGGGTTTTCATTTCCCCACCTGGTTGTGTACCTCCCACAAATGTGTCTGCCTTTGCGTTCCAGCAGCAGCAGGACAATTGAGAAAGAAAAAAGAATTGGGATCCTTCTTCACATTCACAGGACCACAGTTTATTTTGTTAGAGAAAAGGGTTCTTTTCCCTCAAAGTTTGAGTGCCTGTCCAGCTGCCACTGCCCAGCCCTGCCACCACTCCCATGGGTTTGCCTGGGACTAGAATGGAGAAAATGGTGGGGGGGGGGGAAGTGAATTTTCCCACTCTCTGACCCTGGGGATCTCTTCCCTGTTTTTCAGACCAGAAATAAAGGTCTTCTCTTGGAACTCTTTCAGCCTACAACCAGAGTGTAATTTTGGCCTTTGCACTGCTTTTCCATCGAGTCTGGGAGATACTGGAGGGAAAGATAAAAGAAATTCACCCTTATATTGGTCTGACTTTGAGTTCTGGTTTCCTTTATCATTCTATCTGTTACCAGTTAACTTTCAGAGTCTTTAGGTAGCTGCTCAATGCATCTGTCTAGGTTTTTAGTTGTATTCAGTAGGAGAGACAGGATGAAGTATGTTTGCTTTTATTTGAACTGGCACCAGAACCTTAAATGCATATTGAAAAGATTATATTAAAATAGATTATTCCTTATTTCTGTCTATCCCGTTTATTTGTTTTCCCTTTAGGTTTGTATTTTCTAAACCACTCTAAGCAAATGGCACAAATTCTTTCTGAAAAAAAAAAAAACCCTATAGAACAATATTCTAGACTTTCCATTGGTATTTAGAGCTGTGTTTTTATTACCTTATCACCAAGAATTACGTCTTTATATAATCCCACTAATTTTAAGTTCACTTTCTATAGTTGTACCTGTGGCACATCATATTATTTTCTATGTAAGAAGATGTTAGATAAATACTTAGAGGAATTTGGAATTTTAATTAAATGTATCTATTTAAATAAAAGTTCTTATAGGTATGTATGCATATTTAAGAACAGCGAAAGGAAAGAAAGGAAAATTTCAGTAAGTCTCCCTCCCATTGCAGGAACAGAGTAAAACTCACCTGTCAGATATACATACACAATTCAGAGAGTTTGCTGAATATTTGCTTAAAAATAAATACAGATGTAGAATGCTGATTTTTAGGCAAATTCTTCTTATTGAATTGACATATTACCTAGAAGATTTTCTCTCTAATCTTATGGTCATCACAGCTCATTATATATTTTTTACTGAATAATTACAGATGTACTAAATATTTGGTGGTGTTTCATAAGAAGAAGAATCTAAGGAAGTACATATTTAAGCTGTTGAGTAAGAACACTGGAGTGGGAATAGAAGTGCAGGACATAACGTTAGCATTGAAAAGAATTCTATGTGCCTGACTTTGTGTGAATTTAAGAAACAAAATTGATTTATAACTAACCTAGTTAGGGTAGAGGTAGGATTTTTCAGAATCTGTAATGAAAAAAACAAAAACAAAAAATGGTTATGTTTCCCTAAGGTGGATCTTTTTGTGGTAGACTGTAACAAAGCAATAAAGGAATCGGCAATACTTGCATACCCAGTGGACTATTTAAATATTACTGTGACTGAGAACAAAAGACTTCAAAATTTCCCTAGCTCTCTTGTTTAAATCTATATGGGAATACAGATTTAGAGCTAAATGGAGCACAATCACACAGGGAGCCTCTGGAGGCTACAAGGACTATGAATATTGATGGCAATTCACTTCTGTGTTGTGCTCTGAACAAATGACAACAGAGTAGTAAACAACTATTTCCTTGGAGATGCAAATAGATTCCATAGGCTGTGAACTGAGACTCTTTCCCACTCAGATCTTATTCAAAGCAGTATATTTAGAAGGGTACACATACCCTAACAATTAGACTGGGCATGGCAAACTAGAAACAAAGAAACAGAATTAGTTCCAACTCATTATAACTGTAAACAAGACTTTCTCTCTCTCTCTCTCTCTCTCACCAAGTAGACTGGAGATGGCATTATTTTTGTTTCACACACACTTTTAGAAATAAATGAATTAATTCTAGGAAAGTTGCCTTTAAGTATATAACAAGATTTTGCTGGATATGAATTCTGCAAGTGCCACCTTTCAGAGGTACAGTATTTTCTGGAAAATTGTTGCTACTATCATTTTTACTCATTGGAAAGCTCTGTTTTCCAAACAGGAAAATTTCTCTCTGGAGTCTACAGAGGTTCATAAGTGACAAAATGCCATCAGGACCTAAGGGGAAGGTAAAACATTAGAATAGCTGATACAAAAATCTGAAAATGATATTCTGAAGAGGAAGATAGAATCCTTTTTCTTGGAGGAGAAAAGCAGCTAATACTGCTAGATTGAAATTTAGAGAAGGAAAAATATTTCAACCAGAAGACAGATGAGCAAATAGTCAGAAATAGTAGGCTTGAATAGTAAAACTGTCCACATAGAATTTAGCATGATGTCTATAAGTAAGTATTTTAAAGCATTAGCATTAAGAACAACATTTTTCCAAAGCAGGCAAATTTAGATTATTTACAAAACAAACAAAAGAAGTAAATTTGTGTATTGCTTTTTATTTCTATAAGGAAAAATAGTTGCAAAGTCTATTTTGGAATCCCGGTAATTTTTCTGAGAACAAGGGCTACGTATTATTCTTCTTTGTGTTTCTAGGACCTGAGTTGAACTCTAAATACAGATATCAACCAAAAATCTTTCTACATAGCACTAATCTATAGGGATCCTCAGATATCACTGGAAATGCAGTAGGATGGGGTGGGGGGAGTATTTTCCTGGCTTCCTCTTAGGAAGACCATTGCATTCTGTTAGAAGGGATTCTTTGATATGTCCTTACATTTGGCAAGTTAGACCTTAATGAGTATGTTCAAGCAATAATAAATGACTAGTAAATTGCCTTCTAAGGAGCATGGATTTTTTTTAATTGTAGGACTTTAGAGTTCTCCAGTGGAAAGTACAAGCTCTTCAAAGAGCCTAGTGACAGGAGCAAGAAGCAAGATAAAAGAGGAGTTTGAGCTCTGCTACCAGTAGTTGTCCTTTGGTCTTTCTGAATGAGATACTCAGTGTCCTTTCTATATAAATATTTAAAATATTTACACAATTGTTAAAAGAGGCAGCAAGTTGTTAGTCTTGGGACATCCGCATGATTGTATCTGGATCTGCTTATACTTCTCACCATCAGAGGTGCTGTATTCACGTTGAATGTTATTTGTTTGCTTTCCTGTTAGAGGATATTTCTGTTAACAGGAGTTAGGAAAAGTCAGTTTGAGAGTTAGGGACTAGATTTTGCAGATTCTGTTAGAGGCTCTCAATCATGTCAACTTTTCTTGAAACATTGCTCTCTACCTTTGTGCCGTAAACTGGGCGGTCTCTTCCTCATTCCTGTACTGCTAGTAGATTTTCCATGCAGAGCTGCTGTCAAATATGCACACACTCTCACATCTCACATTCTAAGGGTCTTTCCAAGACGCAGCTGTGTCCTGATGAGCTGAGGGTATAGGTCAGTTCTTATCTTGACACACTTGCAGCAAGCTGATCCAACCATGGCCTTATTTTCTCCAACCATCATTAAAGAGGTTAAGCCCCTTAGATCATCCATTTTCTCTTTCATTTTCTCAGCCCACTACTGTTCTCTCTGGGCAACTCCCAAAATATCAGATGTGCTGAGAAACTTCTGTTCTTTGATGATTAGACTCTTATTCATCCTTAATCACCTCACTGATCCATCCTGATAATGCCCGTCCTTAAGTGAGCACTGGCTCTTCCTTGAGAAAATCATCTTCCTTGTAGCTTTCCTCAGCTTGCAGTGGAAGGAAGGCTTTCATTCTCCAAAACCCTGTTTGTATTTTGGTCTGGGTTTGAATCCATGGCCAGAGGCTGCTGGTTGTCCCTGGTTTTCATTCTACTTTCTTTTATTGTAATGGAAGTTCCAGTTTTTAGCTGAGTCATAGTTGGCTTGAATAAGGATATTTCCCAGAATCCCTTACAGTTGGGTGGCATGTGACTAAGTTCTGGTTAATGGGATATTAGCCAGAGTAGCGGATAAACTTTCTCAAATGTCTTTAAAGGGTGAGGGCATTTGCCTAAACCATTTTCCACCGCTGCCATCTCTTGACCTCACTCACTCCCTCTTGCATTGAAGACCTCAGCAGCTCTCTCATGGATTGTTTCCACCCCAAGTTCTGGCAGAGTGACTTCACTCTCCCTGTCTAGAAAACACAGTCACCACACTGGCATCTTAGGTTCTTGTCCTTCTCAATTCCTTTGATTTTTCCCATTTGTATCAATCGGGATAGGATAAGTTATGTGACAGTAACAAACAACTCCCAAATCTCAATAGTTTATAGTAACAAAGGTTTATTTCTTGCTCATGTTACAAGTCCATTGTGTGTCATCTACACTCTAGTACCCATGCTGGCTTCTAATTCAGACATTGCCACTCATATGGGAGAGGTAAAAAGACATGGTAAGCCATGTGCTGGCTCTTAAAGCTTCTGCTCAAAAGTGCCACACATTAATTATACTCAAAGGTCATTGGCTGAAGTAATTCACATGGCCAAATGTAGTATTCATAGGGTGAAAAGTGGACAATTTTTGTGAAAAATAATATAACATTCCACACTAATGCCTATTGCTAAGGATGTAACATATACAATAAGTATTTATAGACAGATTGAAATATAAAATCATTTTTTCATTGAAAATATGATATAATTTTTATTTTGAGGAAATAGAGGTGATCTAATTCAATCTTTTATCCAATTCTGAAACAATTTTGTTTCATCCTGACAAGGGTTTGCTATTCTTTCTTTAAAAACTGCTTAACAAGGAACTTAGTACCTCACAACAGAATTCATTGATATTTAGTTTTACATAGATATGGTTATTTCAGTGACACTTTGAAAGGATCAAGGTGAACTTGTGGGATCAAATCCCATTGAACCTTAAGTCCTATAAATTTTAGATCTCTGTTGTTAATACTTCTTTGTAACAAATTGAGATTTGTCTCCTCATAATGTCTGTCTTTTGGCTCTTACCTGAGTTTGGAGATGAAGAATATGGCGCTAGTAAAGAGAATTTGTTTGGCAAATTGAACAACACATATCCTCTCTAAAGGAGGTAATTTTTACTCAGCTCCAAACTGTATAATCCAGGAAGTTGCTTTTTTACCCTGACCATAGGTTCATTTACCCTCAATTGGACAAATGGGTTTCAATTAAGATCAAAGCAAATTAACACTAATAGGCAAACCACAGCATATCTGCATGCTATATCTGGCCTTAGGGTCTGCAGAATGTGACCACTATGTAAGACTGACGATGTAGCTTATGAATAAAACCCCTCCCATCTGGACATTTTTTGTATTGGCAGCTCAGCTATGCCTTGTAGTTGAAAAAGGAAGCAAAGTTTTGAAAACAGGAAAGCCAGGGACTGGGGAGTACCCTAAATGTCTCATTGGTGCCTCTTTTTTTTTTTTTTTAAAGATTTTATTTATTTGAGAGAGAGAGCATGAGAGGGAGGAGGGTCAGAGGGAGAAGCAGACTCCCTACTGAGCAGGGAGCCCGATGCGGGACTCGATCCCGGGACTCCAGGATCATGACCTGAGCCGAAGGCAGTCGCTTAACCAACTGAGCCACTCAGGCGCCCTCATTGGTGCCTCTTGATCTATGAGTTTCCTAACACCATGGCCAGAGACAGTGAAATTGTATGTATGACATGGAGGATTCCATCCCAACAGGGCTGGGTCTGATAAGAAAGGTAATTGTGTCTCTCATGTACATGGTTTCTATCTTTTTTTTAAAAATATTTTATTTATTTATTTGAGAGAGAGAATGAGATAGAGAGAGAGAGCATGAGAGGGGGGAGGGTCAGAGGGAGAAGCAGACTCCCCGCCGAGCAGGGAGCCCGACGCGGGACTCGATCCCGGGACTCCAGGACCATGACCTGAGCCGAAGGCAGTCGCTTAACCAACTGAGCCACCCAGGCGCCCCCATGGTTTCTGTCTTTGTATGGCTTTAATCATCAATAAAGCTTTCTAAAAAGGCAGAGAATCAGAAGCAGCATCAGTAGTGTGCAAGCATGTGAGAACTTCCTCCTGGTAAGAACAATGATGAATCCTGTCTGTTTTTTATCATTCAAGCACCCATGAATCACTATTACTTCTATTACCCTGCCTAGGGTTTCTTATGTTTATAAAGATATCTTGAGATAGTATCACTTTTTTTTAATTAAAATTCAATTATGTGATATTTCTTCTGTTTGCTTCAAGTGTTTAGCTTCCTTTAGAGAACCCAATTTCCTGAAGAGTTCACAGCCTTGTATTCTATGCTTCATTCTGTGATTATGCGGTGAATCAGTCTCCAAATTGCTAGTGAGTAATTTCTGGAATCTATCCTTTTATTCTCATGTTAAAAATTAAAATATTTCTTTATTCCATATTTCTGGGATTTGTCATATTTGTTACAATTCTTCGATAATCAGTAACAGTTGGTTCTGTGATCATATCTGTAGATTTTGTTTCCTGGGATATAATTAGTCAGAACTCAGGATCTGGAAGTCATCTAAACAGCTCCATGGTCTTGTATTATTTTGATTTTTGTTTGTTTGTTCACCAAGTATTTATTTAAGCCCAGCATGTTTGGATTAGGAGTTGGGGATGGAGCTATAATAACTAGAAACAGATTTTGCTTTCTAAGACTTCAAGTATCATCATAATAAGAGTTAAAGAGATTGAGTGTTGCCTGTGTAGAAGGATTACATATCAGATATTTGCTCCCTAATGCTTATTTTTTCCTCACAGTATCATGGGACTGATGCCATTCATTTTATAGAAGAAGAAGTTGCTGAACAGAGGGTTCCAATGAGTTATTGAAGAGCTCACAGCTCATAAGTAGAAGTATCAGTATTTAAGCCTAAATTTATATTATATATAAATATATATATTATATCAAGTTATATCAAGTTACAACTCTGGCCCTACTCAACTTGAAATTCTGTCTCTCATTAATCCAGTTGGCTGTGGTAGGTTTGGTTTTAAGGCCATTCTTCTTAATGGAGAAATAGGATTCAGGTTAATGCTTATTTTCTCTCTCCCACAGATGTTTCCTAATTCCATCAGTGGACATAGATGACTGTGCAAAACTAATAGAGGCATAATATTACAATACGGGAGAATGTCCTTTTCTTCCTCCTTTGTCTAGCTTTAACCATACTGGTAAATACCCTTTACATTGTTGTTTGTCCTAAAATTTGTTCCCAACTGTCCTTTCTATACATTTCAACATCTCTATCATGCGTTTTTTCTCTCTCCTTTTTTATGTGTTCCTTCTTCCACTTATCCATATGTCCTTTACCTGGAATCATCAAAGACATCCCTGGGAGCTGTATTTTAAATGACATTATACTATTGATATAAGCCAGAAACAAAAAGGAAAAAAAAAAAGAAAACTGCATGATCTCACTAACATGTGAAATGTAAAAAAGTCAAATATATAGAGACAGAGAATAGAATGGTGGTTATCACGGATGCGGAAGTGGGGGAAATGGAGAAATGTTGGCCAAAGGGTACAAAGATGCAGTTATGTAAGATGAATAAGTCTAGATATCTAACGTACAGCATAAGTGCTATAGTTAATAATCTTCTATTAAATACTGAAAATTTGCTAAGAGAGTAGATTTCAGGTGTTCTCATCAGACACAAAAGAAAGGTAACTATGTGAGGAGATGATATGTTAAATAGCTTGACTATAGTAATCATTTTACTATGTGTATGTATATCAAATCATCATTTGCACAACTCAAATATATACAATTTTTATTTAAAAATTAATTAGAAAATAAGTGCCTTCTTCCCCCATGGTTTATTCTTCTTAGGATCATACACAGATATTACATATTCTCTTTAATTGAAATATCTTGCCTCTGAGTATATTTGATAATAGCAGTAATCCTTTCCATCCCCCAAATTTCTAGAAATCAATTTTTATTAAATCTTTTTCTATGATAGCATATCCAAAAGTAAAGTGCATCCTCTTTTATAACATTCAATTCAGTATTTACAAACACAGTGATGCAAGATGTACTCCGCACAAAGGTGCCCTGCTAAGGAAATGTAATTGGGGGCTGCAATCAGCCTGAGTTTAGCTCTCCAAGTCATGGGACTGTGGCACGAAGCTTAAACCCCTCCCCCCACAACCACATTCCCCCCCCCCCATAAGATGGGATGCATGTGAGACCAGGCCTAGGGTTCCCTTCCTTAGCTAATATGACATGATCGTTTTCTTCTAAGATTCCTTCCTTTTTCATTTCATCAATAAATTATTTTTGGTAATACTTAAGTCTAGAGCAGCAGTAATCTGTTATTTCCACTCATCTTTGGACATGAAAAATCAGCAAGATAACTTAATAGAAATTGCTTTGCTTTGATCAGTGTGAGTTCTAGTCAAATCTAAATAAGTGAAATTGCCCAACTCTTGGTAGGCATCTTTGCTAAGAAAAAAAACTGTATTAGAAAACATATTTAATTTGCTCAGTCTGGTCAGTGGTCAGTAGCAGCCAAAAATATTCTTTTTTTATCCTATTTCATCTTTATTCACATAGCAACCCACATCCCATAACTATTATTAACAAAAATGATAAAAGGATTTTGATATTGGTTTTTTTAGATGTATAGTTCAAATCCTTGTTTTTCTCAGAATTTTTAAAATTTATTTATTTTTATTTAAATTCAATTAATATATATTGTATTATTGGTTTCAGAGGTAGAGGTCAGTGATTCATCAGTCTTTTATAATGGCCCAGTGCTCATTACATCACATGCCCTCCTTAATGTTCATCACCCAGTTACCCCATTCCCTGACCCCTCTCCCCTCCAGCAACCCTCAGTTTGTTTCCTATGCTTAAGAGTCTCTTATGGTTTGTCTCCCTCTCTGATTTCATTTTGTTTTATTTTTTTCTTTCTTCCCCTATAATCCTCTGTTTTGTTACTTTTTTTAAAAAAAGATTTTATTTATTTATTTGACAGATAGAGACATAGCGAGAGGGGGAACACAAGTAGGGGGGTGGGAGAGGGAGAAGCAGGCTTCCCGCCGAGCAGGGAGCCCGATGCTGGGCTCAATCCCAGGACCCTGGGACCATGACCTGAGCTGAAAGCAGATTTTATTTATTTATCTGACAGAGAGAGCACAGCAGGGGGAGTGGCAGACAGAGGAAGAGGGAGAAGCAGGCTCCTCACCAAGAAGGGAGCCAGATGTGGGGCTCAACCCCAGGATCCAGGGATCATGACCTGAGCTGAAGGCAGCTACTTAACTGACTGAGCCACCCAGGTGCCCCTCTCTGTTTTGTTTCTTAAATTCCACATATCAGCAAGATCATATAATTGTCTTTCTCTGATTGACTTATTTCGCTTAGCATAACACCCTCTAGTTCCATCCAAGTCATTGCAAATGGCAAGGTTTCATTTTTTTGATAGATGAATAGTATTCCATTGTGTGTGTGTGTATATATACACCTTCCTTATCCATTCATCTGTTGATGGGCATCTTGGTTCTTTCCATAGTTTGGCTATTGTGGACATTGTTGCTATAAACCATTACAGGGCATGTGCCCCTTTGAATCACTATTTTTGTATCCTTTGGATAAATACCTAGTAGTGTAATTGCTGGGTCATAGGGTAGTTCTATTTTTAACTTCTTGAGGAACCTCCGTACTGTTTTCCAGAGTGGCTGCACCAGCTTGCATTCCCACCAGCAATGTAAGAGGGTTCCCCCTTTCTCTGCATCCTCTCCAACATCTGTTGATGCCTGAGTTGTTAATTTGAGCCATTCTGACTGATGTGATGTAGTATCTCATTGTGGTTTTGATTTGTATTTCCTTGATAATAAGTAATATTGAGCATTTTTTCAAGTGTCTGTTAGCCATTTGTATCTTCTTTAGAGAAATGTCTGTTCATGTCTTCTGCCCATATCTTGACTGGATTTTATGTTTTTTAGGTGTTGAGTTTGACAAGTGCTTTATAGATTTTTGGATACTAGCCCTTTATCTGATATGTCATTTACAAATATCTTCTCCCATGCTATAGGTTGCCTTTTAGTTTTATTGATTGTTTTCTTTGCTGTGCAGAAGATGTTTATCTTGATGACATCCCAATAGTTCATTTTTGCCTTTGTTTCCCTTCCCTTTGGAGATGTGTCTAGCAAGAAGTTGTGGCAGCTGAGGTCACACAGCTGCCTGTGTTCTCCTCTAGGATTTTGATGGATTCCTGTCTCACATTTAGGTTTTTCATCCATTTTGAGTCTATTTTTGTGTATGATGTAAGAAAATGGTCCAGTTTTATTTTTCTGCATGTGGCTGTCCAGTTTTCCCAGCACCATTTGTTGAAGAGACTGTCTTCTTTCCATTGGATATTCTTTCCTGCTTTGTTGAAGATTAGTTGACCATAGAGTTGAGGGACTATTTCTGGGCTCTCTATTCTGTTCCATGGATCTATGTGTCTGTTTGTGTGCCAGTACCACACTGTCTTGATGATGACAGCTTTGTAATAGAGCTTGAAGTCCAGGACTGTGATACCAACAGCTTTGGTTTTCTTTTTCAACATTCCTTTGGCTATTCAGGGTCTCTTCTGGTTCCATACAAATTTTAGGATTATTTGTTCCAGCTCTGTGAAAGAAGTTGATGGTACTTGATAGGGATTGCAATGTATAGATTGCTTTGGGTAGCATGGACATTTTAACAATATTTGTTCTTCCAATCCATGAGCATGGAACATTTTTCCATTTATTTGTGTCTTCCTCAGTTTCTTTCATGAGTGTTCTATAGTTTTCTGAGTACAAATCCTTTTCCTTTTTGGTTTGGTTTATTCCTAGGTATCTTACGGTATTTGGTGCAATTGTAAATGGGATTGATTCCTTAATTTCTCTTTCTTCTGTCTCATTGTTACTGTATACAAATGCAACTGATTTCTGTGCATTGATTTTATATCCTACCACTTTGCTGAATTCCTGTATCAGTTCTAGCAATTTTGGGGTGGAGTCTTTGGGTTTTCCACATACAGTATCATGTCATCTGCAAAGAGTGAGTTTGACTTCTTCTTTGCCTATTTGGATGTCTTTTATTTCTTTTTGTTTTCTGATTGCTGAGGCTAGGACTTCCAGTACTATGTTGAATAGCAGTGGTGATAGTGGACATCCCTGCTGTGTTCCTGACCTTAGGGGAAAAACTCTCAGTTTTTCTCCACTGAGAAAAATATTTGCTGTGGGCTTTCCATATGTGGCTTTTATGATATTGAGGTATGTTCCCTCTATCCCTACACTGTGAAGAGTTTTAATCAAGAAAGGATGCTGTACTTTGTCAAATGATTTTTCTGCATCTATTGAAAGAATCGTATGGTTCTTGTCCTTTCTTTTATTAATGTAGTGTATCACATTCATTGATTTGAGGATGTTAAACCATCCTTGCACCTCAGGAATAAATCCCACTTGGTCGTGGTGAATAATCATTTTAATGTATTGTTGGATTTTATTGGCTAGTATTTTGGTGAGAATTTTTACATCCATGTTCATCAGGGATATTGGTCTGTAATTCTCCCTTTTGGTGGGGTCAAGGTAATGCTGGCCTCATAGAAAGAGTTTGGAAGTTTTCCTTCCATTTCTATTTTTTAAAAACAGCTTCAGGAGAATAGGTATTAATTCTTCTTTAAATGTTTGGTAGAATTCCCCTGGGAGCCATCTGGCCCTGGACTCTTGTTTGTTGGGAGATTTTTGATTATGGCTTCAATTTCCTTGCTGGTTATGGTTTTCTATTTCTTCCTGTTTCAGGTTTGGTAGTTTATACCTCTTTAGGAGTGCATCCATTTCTTCCAGATTGCCTAATTTGTTGGCATATAGTTGCTCATAATACGTTCTTATAAATTGTTTCTATTTCTTTGGTATTGGTTGTGATCGCTCCTCTTTCATCCATGATTTTATTAATTTGGGTCCTTTCTCTTTTCTTTTTGATAAGGCCGACCAGGGGTTTCTCAATCTTATTAATTCTTTTGAAGAACCAGCTCCTAGTTTGTTGATCTGTTCTACTGTTCTTATGGTTTATATTTCATTGATTTCTGCTCTAATCTTTGTGATTTCTTTTTTCCTGCTGGATTTAGGCTTTTATTTGCTGTTCTTTCTCCAGCTCTTTTAGGGGTAAGATTAAGTTGTATTTTTGAGACCTTTCTTGTTTCTTGAGAAAGGCTTGAATTGCTATATACGTCCCTCTTAGGACTGCCTTTGCTGCATTCCAAAGGTTTTGACAGTTGTGCTTTCATTTTCATTTGTTTCCATGAATTTTTAAAATTCTTTAATTTCCTGGTTGACCCACTCATTCTTTAGTAAGATGTTCTTTAGCCTCCATGTCTTTGAGCTCTTTCCAAATTTCCTCTTGTGATTGAGTTCCAGCTTCAAAGCATTGTGTTCCAAAAATATGCAGGGAATGATCCCAATCTTTTCCAGCCAAAAATATTCTTGATGAAATAGATATTCTTAATTTAGAGTTAGAAGACCAATGTCCAAGTCTTGGTATCAGTTTCCTCTTACTAACACCATCATCTTTTAAAAGTAACTAGTCTCTGCATCTTTTTACCTTCTGTAAAATGAGATCAAATGGAATAATGTGAATGAAGTTTTTTAACACTCTAGAAATTAGTGTAATAACATAATCTCTTTTGTTTTTCACCTCTTGTATCCTCACCTAAATGAATATCTACCAAGCTATAATCAGATGGACCTTAGGTGGTCATTTGTTTTGTTTGTTTTTTGTCTCTGTGTTAAAAGCTAACTTTAATGACTACTGCAGAACTTTGTTATTTTACCAAAAGTCAGAGTCAGAATATGTTGGTGTGTACTTTTAACTGTTACAATTTAGCATGACACAGTATTTTACTAGTGAAAGATTACTTAATGTCTTAATTGTTATGACAAATCAATTCCCTTAAGACTCAATCATATATACAGAATCTGTAGTTCTATAAAAGTCTTTCAAATATTTACATAAAAGAAGATGATTTATAATCACATAATTTAAAATCTCAGACTAATCTGTGTTTGGACTCAGAAAAATACTGGCTATATGATCTTAGGAAAGAAGTAAATTTAATTCTCTAAGGCTCAGTTAATTCATCTAAAAAATAGTGATAATCTTGCTAACTGTGAAGAATAAATGAGACATTGTAAGATACTGTGTATGAAAAGCACATTATCAACTGTTAATTGATGTAGTTACCCTTTTAAAAAATGCCATCTTACACCATTATAAAATTAGGAGTCCATCTAAGATTATGTAACAGTGTTCCACAATTCTAGGGGGTGCCATTTCCAGAGCATTCCATGTAAATGGCATGCCTTGCAGTTGTGCAGAGTCTTAACTTTGAACTCAAGTAGTTTACTCCATGGTCTCTGGATTCTACTAACTCAGCACACATATAGTCAGTGTCTAGTAGGAGGCTGGCAGTGTGCTAGATGACAAAGACAAATAGGACACTGTTCCTTTTTAATAGAGTATAAAACTTAATAAAAATTTTAGATGGAGAATTACTCTAGAGAAAAAAAGTAGCAAGGGCTTTGCTTTCACATACGTAAGCACACATTAGGAAAAGGTATCTTCTCTGGGTGAAAACGTTAGGAAAAGCTGTTCCTTGCAAGGGCTATGCAGGGGAGTGCAAGCTTCATGCCACAGACCCATGACTTGGAGAGCTAAACTCAGGCTGATTTCAGCCCCCAATCATGTTTCTTAGCAGGGAACCTTTGTGCAAAGCACAGCCTGCACAACTGTGCTTGGATACCCAGAAGTGAAGGTTATAAAAGAGGATGCACTTTACTTTTGGATATGCTATCACAGAAGATCCAGTGACATTAGTGAATCTCAAAATTTTGTATCATTTGTATAAAGCCAAGTTACTATGTCTTAGCTCATTGTTGCATTCGATGATATATGAATCTGGCATTTACAATAATTGAACAGCAATTTAAATTTTTACTGTAGTGCTTAGAGAAAATGCCAAAAGGGATTGCATTCACAAAACAGAACTTAATTTTTTTTTCTTTGTGTCTTTCTCTTTCAATATCTCATACTCATGGGTGGGTGGGAATGGAGGAAATATGTTTCTTCTTGTCCCACTGGTTTAAAAGTCATCAGATTTTTATAGGAACTGGCCTTATTTACAGGTAGAATAAAGATGAGAAGTGTTGTAATACAGTGTGATATTTAAGAAAAAAAATCATTTCAGACATCATTAAAGTCCATAGAGTTGGCTAGCTAAGCCAGAATTTTTTTTTTTTTTTTATTCAGTACCACTAAAGTTAGTGGTGGTAAGTTACAAATTACTTGTCTCCCAAAAGTTTTATAAAATATACCACAAAGTAAAGTTTAAATAAAACAAACTGCTGCACTTCCTTTTGATTCCTAACCCTAAAAGCTCATGAAAAATATATACACTTTGGGATAGGGAACAGATAATTAATGGTTGCCTATAATTCTGAAGCTGAGCATGTTCAATCTGGGTAATTACACCAAATCAGGCAGAAACAACTATTATCAGCTGTTAAATGCTATTGTACCACTAGGCTTTTTACCTTTGTTTTTCCACTTGAGATGAGACATGACACCTTAATTGAATATATCCTCAAGTTGATGACAAATTTTAAAATATACAAAAGTACTTTCCCCCTACTGAGTACTCAAGAACAGTTCTAAAAGTAGCTTGAGACCAATCTCACAAGCCTACAGATAACAATGTATTTTACCTGATCATTCTGAAGTCTCTTTTGGAGGGACACCAAATACCTCTATATTTGTAATTCATGTTTTAAGCTTTAAATATATGCTTTTCAAATCAATTTTTAATTTTATTGTTATTCATTCACTGCTCTATTTGAATGAGGCCAGAAAAAGAACAAGATTGAGAAGCATATCATCCTAGAATTTCTAAGTACATGAGGTGTTGTTTTGGTTAGTACCCTAGTATGCAGATGGCAACAATAAAACTCATGGAATTTAGTACTTGTTCAAAAAAGTCATCAAATTTGCTTGTAGCCTATCAAGAACTAATACCTGATTCCCATTGAGTAGCATGCTTTCAACTCTGAAATGCTCCCAGGAGTTTTGGTGTTTAGAGCTCAAACTGATGTCAGCACTTGGACAAGAATTGAGACAGTGAACACTACTCCAATTATATTTTATAAATTTATGTCCATCACTTAAGCTTCAATGTTGTTCAATAGTCATGGCCACTTTGAAAACACACAAAGCAATAGGTAAGATAATCTAGTCAGAGAGAGAAAGATAAAGATAGATACAAAATATCATTATCTTCCAAAAGTATTTTTCAACTAATATGTATTTTCCCTTATAGTTGATTTTCGATGTAGATATAGAAGAGAAAATACAAACTGATTTACTATTTTTAAAACCCTTATCTTTTAAGAATTTTTGAATGAGATTAGATCAGGTCTGTCTTCAACATTCTTCATTCAAAAGATTTGGAAATAATTATTTAGAATAAAGCACAACACAAAAAATAATGTATTCGTTGTTTCAGGCACTGATGTTCATTTTAAGAAAACAGGGACTGAGTTGTGGAAGGAAGAGGGAGAAACTACAGAGGGATTGCAGAACCATATAGGACATTCTAGATACAATGCTGCTTGGGGAAAAATTTATTATTTCAGATTTTATACCTATTTAACTTGCAGTGATGCTGAGACATCTAATTGAAATGGACTAATGGGCAAGGGAGCGATCTGGCTCATCTCATAAATTCGAGTGAGTCATTTAGATTGTGCAAGTTTCCCAAGGGACAGTTAAGCAGAAGAGGGACAAAGGGTCAAGAACTAGACAGTGGATTCTCATGTTTTTAAATGAGATTTAAAAACAGAAATCAGAAAAAAGAAGTCAAAACAAGAAGCAGAAGAATTGAAAGGGCAGATGGAAATCAAGGTAATTTAGCATTCCGAAAGCCAATGCTGAAAATCAGTCATGGAAAGCCCTGAAATACTGGTGATGGGTAGGTTGCAGTGGAGCCAGTTCATCCAGGGTATCTGAGTGTCAACTGAACCTCCACAATGTCTTTCTCTCCCACCTCCCTGTGACACTTAATAAATGTATTCTGCTCTCTGGTCTGAACCCTGTCTTCAAAGTTCTGTCGTTATTCAGGGTTGAAATAAAAGATCACAAATATGTCCTTAAAAGTGGTTTATCCTGAATGGCTGTAGACAGTTATACCAGGATAAATATTGAACATTAAAATATGTGTAAACTATGTAGATATTTTATCGTTAGTGCTTACTCCTCCTGACTCATCATTTTCTTGATTGAAATGCTGACTTTTCCAATCTGATTTCTTCTTTCATGGTCTACTACTGCAGTGCCATGAAGATTGTGTGCAGACTTTTATCCTAGATTTTTAGAAATCTGGTAGCTCGTGCATCATCTCATTTAGCCTCATTTCATGGGAAAGAAGCAGATACAGAACAGGCTTAAGTGCTTTGCCAAAAAATACAACTAACTGGCTTCAGAAACTGGTCTAAAGTTTCCAGATTGACATTCTGAGTTAGCTGTGATTTCTCTTATTTTTAGTACATGTTTATAATACATCAAGGACAGAGATATTTTAATAGAAGATAATAATGGCTTGAGCTCAGCTTTACTGTTGCTATGTGACCTTAGATAAATTACTTCACTTTTCAGCACTTCATTTTTCTCACATTTAAAATAAGCATAGCAATGGTACTCTTTTCATAGCATTGTTGTGAAGACTAGATGGGCAAGCAAATACATGTAAATCTTCAGAACAGTGTCTCCCAAGTAGCAAGCAATTAATGTATGCTAGCTCTGTTGTTGTTGTTACTGCTATTATTATTGTTATTCCTTGGTAGGTACAAATTTTAGGATTCTTCTCAAGGAATTCATACTATTGTATAGAATTAATTTAATAAAATTAAACTATGTTCCTGAGACATTTAGGTACTTGGGAGATTTCAGTTTGCTTCTAACTCTGCTATTTATTATCTGGGTACATTTGGGATAGTCATTTAAACTATATGAGCCTCAGTTTCTTCTTTTGCAAAAGAGGGCAGTAATGATTCTTGACTCCTGGGGTTACTGTGAAGATCAAACAAATAATGACTATGAAAGAATTGTGTAAGTTATAAAATGCTGTATACATGCAAGACACTATTTTTTTCCTTTGGCCCTTCATGGGACACTAAGTCCAATGGAATCCTGTCCTACAAAATTATACTTCAATATAATATGAAACCAGGTTTATGACACAATTTCTTTTCTCTTGTTCATGCATATCTGACTTCCTTTTTTTCTCCTCCGTCCCCTCCATTCCCCTGCCCTTCCCTCCTTTCCTTCCCCTCCTTCCTTCTGTCTTTCTTTTCTACAATTATATTTTAATGCTACTATGTGCCAGGGCCTGTACTAAATATTGCAAATAACAAAATCAGCGTTTCCCTCAAGGAATCTCATTGGGATACACACACACAAAATAAATTGTATATGATAAGCTTAACAGTAAATACATGAACTGGATAGGGAGGTTTAATTATACAATTGTTGAATTGGGTCTTTGGGAATACATCTTCATCCATTGTTATTCTGTTTGTAGTACAAAATCTTTAAACCCAGAAAACAAAAGTTGAATCTTAAACATGGAGTCATAAGTACCTTGGCAGAGCTAATATATGCAGGATACTCAAGAATTATTTGTCAACTAATTACTTTGCAAATAAATAAATACAAATTTTAAATATTTAGGTGAGAAATGTTTGATTAGGAGTCTAATAATTTTATAAAATGACTGAAATTTTCTGAAATCTTAAGTTGATGTTCTGTATATAATTGTTATTGTTATGAACAATGAAAGGCAATCTCTCAAATATGCAGAGATTTTTAAATCAATATCCAAATTCCAAGTAACTTCTCTTTATTTTGAATCCAACTTAGATAACACACATTGATGAAAAAATCCTGATCAATATTTGAAGTATTGTCTCTTAATGACAAGCAACAACATTTTAAATTCACATCAGCATGGAGAAATACTGAAGTAGAAGATACAATTTTAGCCCTTTATAAGCTATAATCTAATGAAAAAGAAACAAAAAATATATTTATATATATTTGTACTGAAATACATGAACACAAAGTGAGGAATTGTCAGATCAAGTGAGATAATTATAGTTGGGTGACTTGGTCTGAGGAGGACTGCAAAAGGAATTCCAGCAAAGATCCCAATGAGCCTGTAATCTCTCCTTTTGCATTTTCTTCTCACAGTTATTATTTCTTTGGTTATTTGTGGTAATTGGGTCATATCATAACCTTTTCCCCCTTCTTAGCTGCGTCATCATTGAACATCTTTCTGTGTGCCCCGGTCTTTTCATCCACCCATCTGTCTAACCGCTCCATTCGCCTCCTGCCGTGTCTCATGCCAGTCGGCTCCTAGCTCAGCTTTGCTTCCACCCACCTCTTCCTTTTATGCTCCAATGCACAGTGAGCTCAAAATGGCATCAAACTGATCTCCCTCTACTTGAAGGATCACAACACCATTGCTGCAAAATACAGGAAGTTCCTAAGTTAACTCAGCTTTCTTGTCTTTCTGTCTGCTAGTTAAATGCCATTTTAAAAAGAATTCAAATTACTTAATTCAGGTTATATCAAATCGGGTGACTCTTCCTTTGTGGCATTTGAAAACTTGTTTCCAGTTCTGACTGAAATGTTATGTTATGTTGTTATGTTATGTTGTTATGTTATACAAACTTATTATTAAGGAGGTTTACTTAAAGCTTATTTTCATGTATAATCTCATGATGAATTTGCAAAATACATATTACCATAAACAGTGAAAATATTTGTAGCACATATAATCAGAATTACATTTAAAACCTTTAAAAGTATATCTTTCTCTATAAAACTCCTTACCCCAACAAAATAGCTATTAATTTATTTATTATATATGACCATATTGACTAAATTCTAGGGAAAGTGAGGAGAACAATAACAAAGAATTGGATAATGTAAGCTTACTTGGGTCATGGAGATAAGTTGTCCATAATAGTAGCTAACATAATGGAGCCCTATCTGCCATGCACTGTTTTATTTATTTTTTTAAAGATTTTATTCATTCATTTGACAGAGAGCGTGAGAGAGCACAAGCAGGCGGAACAGTAGAGGGAGAGGGTTGCAGGCTCCCTGCCAAGCAGGGAACCCGATGCGGGGCTCGATCCCAGGACCCTGGGATCATGACCCGAGCCAAAGGCAGACGCCCAACCATCTGAGCCACCCAGGCACCCCGCCATGCACTGTTTTAAATGCTTTACATGTACCTGTACTCTGAGGTATGCACCCTCATTATCCCCCATCTTACAGATGAGAAAACTGAGGCCATAGATTATAAGTAACATGTCCAAAGTGACCTAGCCAGTATGAGGCTGCCCTAGGCTTTGAACTGTCATTCAGGTTTCCAGAGCCCACTCATTTAACCTGCTGTTTACTCAGTAATAATTTCAAGCCTCCCATTTACCTTAAATATATTTTACATAGAACCTAGTAGATGAACTCAGCCAGAGGCAATCAATATATGTCATGTCTGAAATATGTTATTTTATAAAAAAAAAAACTCACAAACATCAGGCTAAAGTTCAATAGACTTGGCTGATGAGCTAGGATGACCTTAACCTTTCTGAGTAGGCTCTACAACCTTTTTGAACCTCCGTTGTCTCAAGTGTGTAATGAGGGAAGTAATAGTCCTATCTTGTTGGGTTATTTTGTGAATTCCATGAAATACTAACAGTGAGCACAGAGGAAGGGCCCAGTAAATGGTAAGTACCTGTTGTTTTTAGTGCTATTATCTAATGCTAAATGCATCCATTTTAAATGGCAGTCTTTTGAATTCATCTATTCTATTTTGAAATTCCAATGTGATTTAGTTGCTTGCAGTGAAGATATGGAATGGAAAAAGTCCAACTTTCAAGAACAATTCTTCCTGAAAATGTCTGTTTCCAAATTTGCAAATGCGGAAATGTTTGTAGAGGTTCCAGCTTTTTCAAATCCTTTTGTCAAAAGTCATGTGTTTCCTGTGCATTTTCTCATATAACAGTTTAATTACTTTTTCATTTCCTTTTAACTGACACTTCTATCTTTCTTCATGGACACTTTTCTCAAAGGACAAAATATTTTACTCCATGAGTGTTAATGTCACAAGACGAGTACAGAACCCACAAAATTACATTGAGATGTGGATACCAGGGATTTGTTTCCTGACTTACATTTATGCTTTAGCAAGCTAATATAGCCATGACTTTTTGGATTAGTGGGAAAAAGTAGACGTTCAAGAGTGTTAAATCTTCAAATGCCACAAACATAGAGAATTCCTTATAAATTTAGTACTATAAAAATAATGGGTAATCCTAGTATATGATTGTAGTTTTAGCACAGCACTATTATTCAGGGTAAATAACATTCTGTTTTTAAGTATAGATGATAAATGTGATCTATTTCTAAAACTTTCTTTCAGAGTGTGATGTGTAGCAGAACTTGAAAGGCATTTTGCCAGTATTTTCTTTTATTAAAAAAGACAATTTCTCCTTTTAGAAGAAATAAAATACATATGTTTATAATTAATTAATGCATGACTCCTGAAAAAGTTACTATGGTACTAACTACCTGATGATCAAGAAGTCCTTTGGCTTTTTAGTTTTCTTCTTAAACAGGAAGTAGTATTTTTATAAGGATAAACAAGTGCAATTCCCCAAAGATTTAAAGCCAGCTCAAAAAGGTCAGATGGGTTCTAATATTGGCAAAATCACATTTTCCAGATGCAGTTTAACAAATTAAAGGGTTGCCTTTTTCTTTTTTTTTTTTTTTTGTAGAAATCCCTTAGCCCATCAGTATCCAAATAAGTGATATTGTAGTACTCAATTTAAATATCTAGTTTTAATTGTATAGCATTAATCCCATTATAAAAATGCTAAGCATGGAGCCATCTCAGTGATCTGTTTGGAAAGCTTAAGCTAAAAAAAAAAAAAAAAAAAAGGAAAAGTCCAGGTTTGTCTTAAATTCTCCAAATTGCTTGTACAAACTTTCCGAAATTCTTTGGTGATATATTAGATCTTTATTTCTATTTTTCCTTAATAGTTTTAGTAACTGGTTTTTTGCTCTGTCACTCTAAGACATGAAATGAATAAGAAATAAATGTGTGAAAGCTTTAGATGATGAGGTGCAGCTTTATATTATTCCTAAATTTTGCATTATATATTCTGCATTATCTAGCTTTAAAATATAAACTTTCATTTGTTTGACCTACCTGTGTTTATTATAATTTTTATGAATGCACCACAAACAATGGTCTACAACATTCTAATTAAGATTTTTGCCATGCTTTTATCAGGAGAATAGTTATTTTGCCTGTACACTCAGGAGATTTATTTTGGGGCAAGGAGAAAATTATCAGCATTGCACCAATGTTGTGTTGAGCATTTAGATTTTCCTTTACTTCTTTAGCTCCTGTTTAGTCCTTAACCTCTTGAAACATGGCCACTTCTCTTTTCCACCACAGCTGCTTTTACTGTGATCACCTGTGATGTCCTGTTTGCCACAGTCCGTAGTCTTCATCCTTCCCTACATCCTGCCAGTAATTGCTGTTACTGATTCCTCTTTCTTTTCTGAAACTCTTTCATTCTTTGGAGTCTGTGACACCATATCCTCCTGTTTTTCATCCTATCTTGTTGCTTCCCAATTTGATCCATTGGAGAGTCTTCCTTTGCAGCCCACTGAACACTTGTTTTACATAGAATTTTTCTTCAGCCCAATTTTTTTGGGGGTATCTTTTTTCACCTTAGGTAAACTCACCTTTTTCTAGGGTATCAGTTACCACATACATTCCCATGATTCCCATTTTTTTTTTAGGAGGGGAGTGAGAAAGTGGGGGAGGGGCAGAGAGAGAGGGAGACAATCTCAGGTGGGCTCTACACTGACCATGGAGCCCAACTAGGGGCTCAATCTCACGACCCTGAAATCTGACCTGAGCTGAAATCAAGAGTCGGATGGAAGCTTAAACAACTGAGCCACCCAGGTGCCCCTATGACTCCCAGTTTTTGTCTCTATCTTACACTTTTATATCTAACTCTAAATATATTTACCAAACTATTAATTGGAATTCACTTACTGGAATGTGTTTCAAGTTCAATGAATCTAAAATAAATTTAGCACCATTCTTTCCCAAACCTAACAGTTCTCCCTTACTCACAATCTCAGTTAATAACCCCATCCAGTTGCTTAAATGAGAAACTGGAAATCATACTAGACTCATCTTCCCCACTGATTATATCCAGTCATTCACCAGGTCCTATTGATCCTACCCATATTTTCTTGAAGGTAACTGCTCCCCTGCTGGCCCTCTGTCACCATCTTCATTTAGAAATGCATCACCAATTGTCTAGACCATTACAATACCTTGTCTGTGGGCTTTCTCACTCTAGTCTTTCCCTTTTTCCCTTGGCTTTCTTTAAAGATCTTCTTCATCTGGTCCTCACCTCTTTGACATCAACTCCTTCCTATTTCTACTTTGAACTCTCAAAATATTAAATTTCATGTACGCTTCCAAAGGGGCCATGCTCTCTCAAGCACATTTGCATTGGCACAGGCTCTTTTTTTCCTTCTTGTTCTATTTCCAGTGCCTACTCTCTATCACGTACCTAGCTAACTCCTCAAATGGAGCCACTTCACTTCTTTTTCAAGTTGCTCTTATCTTAGGTCTATCTATTGATCTGTCAATCAACCTATCTAATCTATCTGCTTATTATGTATTCTGTCTAAATTTGTCTTATACACTCATTAGCATTTTATTTAATAAATGCTTATTTGGTGCCTACTGTGTGTCTGACAATGTGCTAGATATTGTTAATAGAGGTAAATGAGTAGGTAGGATCCTGGCCTCAAAAGCTCGGTCTTGCTGGTAAATCTTAACTTGTGCATTACTCATTTATTCTCTGAAAGTTTTTTTGTCCTCTTCCTCCCTAACAGGGCACACTTAGGCAATTGTCATTATGCTCTCAATGTATCATGCATTCAGCATCTTTGTAGAAATTATATTATTCTATTATAATTGCATAATATCTCCGCATTAGACTGTAGGTCACTTAGGTTCAGGGACTCTGTCTTTCATCTCTCCATTCCTGATTTATAGGAGCAACTCAACAGGTAATTTTTCTTAATGAACGAATTAGTGCAAAACTCTAGAAACATCTACAGAACTTTCTGAGCCATTTAAATTGTATTATATCAAGATATTAGTTTTTGATTATGCATACCTTTGTTTTTCTATTTGACATTTTTTTCTTTTAAAGATGCCAATTTAAAATGTACCTAAATATAATTAGAATTTATTTTACTTGAAATTACTCATTTATTTATTAGAAATAAGCATGTAATACAGGCACAGTGGAAAACATGGCTATTGTTCTTAAGAAGCTCATATTCTAATAAGGAAACAGGACAAATCTTTATATTATGAATCCATTAAAATTTCATTTAATAACTTTTGAGGAGTGCCTACTATATGTTAGACACTGTGCTAGAAATTAAGGATTTTTAAAGAGTAAGAAGGGGTTCCAGATTTTAAGAACTCTGTTTTACAAATAAAGAACTAATGCTGCTTATATCCACAACAAAAGAAAAAAACCAATTAACAGAATCATTAATTGTGCTTTGTGAACTCCTTTACTGTAATAAATTTATTTTAATTAAGGCCTTCTACCTAGATCAAAGGTGTTAACATGGCTTCCTGGTGTGAAATGTAAGAGTTGTGAAATACTAACCACTTGCCTTTACCCAAGTCCTGTAATTAGAGGAGGACTTCTTACTTAAACAAAGAAGTAACTTTGATAATGGAAGTGTAAGAACAAATACTGTGGACACTAGTAATGATATAATCTTTAATTACATGTATAGTCAAAACAAATAAAATTTAAAACAAATTATTAGCTATAATTATAGAGGGACTTATGTATGTATGTATATTAAGTAAAATGGCAGATAGGCAGAGTAATGGCTGAGTAGACGGAAAAACTAGAATATTTAGTGAGTAGCGTTAAAAAATTCCAGACTGGTAAGATTTCAACTAACTGATGTAATGTTCAGAAAACATTAATCAAGAGGTGCCTGGGTGGCTCAGTCCCTTAAGTGCCTGACTTTGGCTCAGGTCATGATCTGTAGTCCTGGGATTGAGGACCCCCCCCCTTCCACAAGGGGCTTTGCACTCAGCCAGGAGCCTGCTTCTCCGTCTCCCTCTGCCCCTACCCCCTGCTCCTGCGCCTGTGCGTGCTCTCTCTCAAATCAATAAATAAAATCTTAAAAAAAAAGAAAACATTAATCAAGAGCCAAGAAGAGTGGGTGAGGCGGGTGGGGAAAAGGGTTAAATAGGTGATGGGGATTAAGGAGTGCACTTGTGATGAGCGCAGGAAGATGTATGGAATTGTTGAATCACTCACTATATTGTACACCTGAAACTAATAAAATACTGTATTAGCTAACTGAATTAAAATAAAAACTTAAAAAAAGAGAGAGAAGAGTGTTTACCAAGTAGGAAAGCAATATGAATATAGATACATTTAGAAGTATGAAAATATAGCAAGTACAATTTTGATTGGAGAAATAAATTACTTGGTATATATTCTTGAGTCTTGCTATTTTATAAGATATATAGCTATGAATGAGGGTTTATATTAAATATGTTGGTGCTCATCTGCTTTTAGGTTGGAAAGCAAAGCAAAAAGCCTTAATTTCAGAGAAAATTTATGTTATGATATGGCACATATGGCTATCAAACCCATTACAATTTTTTGTTTATAATTGTAGATATATTAGGAAACATGCAATATATGCCACAAACTTCAATATCTGTCATTGAAAAACAGAGAGCCATTCAAGTAGTGAAATAATTGTGTGTGTGAGTATAAGATGAATAGAATATGAAAACTGAAAAAATAAATAAAAGGTTAATATTTAAAATAACATTGTGTAATATTCTTGTAAATTTGATGTTCCTTGAAAAACCATTTCTTTAAAAGGGGAGATTTTGTTTAAATAAATGAAAATACCTTTTAAAAAATAAACAGGTAAAGGCCAAAGTAACTCATCTTACGAGGAACTATTACAAAAGCCAAATTCTCTATTTTTTATTTCTGCTATTAAAAACACAAGAAATGTGGCAGTGGTTATAGTTCTATTTCTACGGTTCCAAAACTAGTGTAATTTGGAGTACCTCTAGCTAACTGACGAAGTTAGAGTGATATTCAATATTTCCTGTGGATTCATGTTAATTTGTAGTTTTAATTTGTTACCATTCACAGCAGAACAATTTCCTCACCAGGTTTCCTCCATTGAAAACAATCCTCAATTTGCCAGAGCTCCTACCACACAATCTTTAGAAGTAGAGAGGCAGGATTGATTTTCAATAAAAGCAGCAGATTACATCCTTGTACAGTGTCCATTATCTCTAAAAAAATCTTTAGCTTATGATAATATAAGTTTTAATTATCTCATTACTCTTAGTTGCAATTATTTACCATGAAATACCTGATGTTTCCTCTTCTCCAAGAGAAAAGAGAGCTCATCTCATACTTGCTTTCCTGACCACAGTTTCCTAGAAACTGACTCTTACATAACCAAAATGGTGACCAAAACCATTGATATGAAAAATTAAATGAAACTTTTTAAAAAGATGGAGCCAAAGATATTGCCTTATAACTTCCTTTACCAACTTCTGGAATCTGTCCAAATGATTAAAAAAGAAGGAATTGGGGGAGTAAAATATCAGCAATGAAATAAGAAATAGTGGCAACAATTCCACTGGTTGCTACTATTCCCTATTAAACTTCAAAGCATCTTTTTCAAATATTTATATCAAATATAAAGATGACTTTGGGAACTGACAACCTCTTTTCTTAATGTATCAGCATATTATTATGAGATAAAATTAGTAGATGAAATTCCATCAAATATCAATATATGCTCTGATTAGGAGATCTTATAGGAAAAATAGAAACTCTTTCTTCCACTGCAGATCAATAGCATTCCTTATCTAGTAGGACTAGACTTAGCCATGGATCTGACCATGTCTCATTATTTCCTGGAAGTTATTATCACTTTTTGATCATCTGCCCTTGTGGAAGGCAAACAAACAAATAAATCAATAATGCTTTTTGCCAGACACTGCCTTTGTTTCGATTGCTATATATCAAGTTTCTTAAATTTATTGTGTGTTTTAAACGTAGATTAAAAACCAAAAAGGCAAACTGGAGTAAAGTCACAGTTGTGTATCTATGCCTTCCACACTATCTGCAGAGCTCTCAAATTTAATTAGCTCCGTAGAAAATCGTGCACAACAATCATTGGCCATTTGGTTCACTATCTTCCCTTCAGAGCTGCTCCTGGAGTGGCTGAATCACTTTGGAAGAGTGGAGAGAGTGAATGGGGACCAACAGTTGAACTACCCTACTGTCTGTTAGGCTTCTAGCAATAATCTCTAGAGAGTTGTCTTTTTGTACTTGTAGTCAGTTGTATTTTATAGCAGAAAAGATTGGATTTGGGTAATTCTTACAGAGGGACTAAATGTTTAAACAGGTTTACTTAGTAGAGGGAACATCTGTGCCCACTTGACACACACTCACATGCACACACATACACACACACACACTATATATGTATGTATATACATAATATTTTTTTCCTGTAAACCATATACCTTTTCCTATCCCCAGAAGTGAGTGACAAATTAAAGCTCTTTTAGGGATTCTTCTAGCAACCTACATATTCCAGTGAACAGTTCAAAGATGTAACAACCGTATCTGTAATTGTAAAATGATGTTCAGCAAGATATTGTTCAGAAATTAGCAGTTATCAGTCTTTCTGTGCTAGCTTTGCTAAAATTGTTTATACTCTGGCTCAGATTTTCAAGACATGGTTTGAGGAAAAATTCCATATTTTGTCTTGTTTGTATTGAGCAAACTTTGTGAAAGAGGATGATCAGTAGATACCTGGTATTACGTGCATGTTGAGTATCAGTTTTTCAGAAAGGAGATATTCCAAGATCCCACCAAGTTTGCTATGACTGGGGAATAATGTAGAAGATATGAAAACAATCTGTTTGAAGCTACTTTTTACAGCAGTGAACTAATAACAGACAAATGAAGCATCACCACAGAAAGCCTTAGACTGAAAATCTTATATTTTATCAATTGTATTGCCAAAATGGCAATACAGGAGAGCAATCTAAAATTGGAATGTACTTTCCGACAGTCGTGAAATCCTCCTTTCTCTATTTAGGCTGGGTGGGCTCCCTGTGAAAAGTTTCAATAAATATAAGGCAAACAGAGACAAAAATACCTCAACTCCCACAACCACAATGACCTCCTACAAATTTCTTAATTAATGTTATTAATAATATGAATCTATATCATGCTTAAAATTGGTAGTCCTCCCCCAAAAGCATCAAATTTAATGCTAAACAAAACAAAAGAAAGCAGGCAAACAAATGAACAAAAAACCCTGGACATGACCTATTAAGGTAGGTAGAGCAAGATAGAAGATATTTTTCTATTATAATTTTAAAATGATAAAGAGCTATGTAATTACAAAACAAGACATGAGTTGAAAAAACATTAAATTAGACTTATTTATACATATGGTTACATACCAAGAAAACCAAACTACTAGAATTAAAATGTGAGTTCAATAAATAAACTGATACAAAATAAATATACTAAACCTCCCTAGTAACTCCCTTGAAAGCTAACAATAATGTTTTAAAATTCAGTTAAATAAAGATTTAATTCAAAACACATACACTTACCAAGAAATGTGCAGAACATACATGAAAAGAAAATTCTACTGAGGAATATAAAAAGAAAACAAGTAAATAGAAAAGTATTACATGGTCTTGGAATATTTGTGAATTTTCTCCAAATTAAGCTGTGTATTTCATGCAATAACAATCAAAATTACAAAGATTTTTCTTGAAAAATTTGTAAAATATATTTAGAAAAATAAGTAGATAAAAATATCCAGTAAAATTCTGAAAAAGATAGGTAATGAAGGCACTAATCTTGTCAAATATGAAGTTGTAATTTAAGCTACATTGATTGAAAGTGTGGTGAGACTCCAAGATTAGACCAATCAATAAAACAGAACAAAGTCTCCATAAATTGACAGCAAAATTAATATCTGACAAAAGTATTTGAATCATTGAACAAGGTTTTGGTTACTAAAACAAAAAAAAAAAAAAGAAAGAAAGAAGCAGCAAAAAGCAATTGGATATCTATTGAGAACCAAAATAAATAAAATAAATAGAGCTGTAAGTCAGACCTCAGATCAACATGAATTTCAAATGCATTAAAGATATAATATAAGTACTAGAAGAAATATTAGTTAAATATTTTAACAATTTTGGCATTACAAAGCCCTCTAAGCACACATCAATGGTAGACTACATAGAATATATATTCACATATTCAATTAAATAAAAATTAAAACATAGTATTTTACAAATACACTGTGAAAAACTAGAAAACATGGTTGAAGATATATATTTATAAAACATCAATACTTTAATGTTCTTAGTTACAAACAACAGAAGATGACTGATTAACATAGACAGAAAAGTAATTTTGGGAGTTGCTCATAGAACTAACAGGAAGATTTGAGAGGTAGGTTTGAATCAGTGAGCAAGGCAGAGCAGGTATAGCCAAGGTCCTATACGGTAATAACATCTTATCACCAGGTGGTCATTGTGAAACTTACAGACCTTTTACTCTACCACTGCCATCTCATATTATCTTTAATAGACTCCGTCTCCACATCACTTCTAGATTCAGCATTCCCAGCAAAAGTATCTGATTGGCCATCCTTAGATCATGTGACTCTGTTTTACTTGCCAGAAGATGGAGAGAGAAAATGTTATTTCCCATTTAGCTTCCAGAGTGCAAAGCAGAATGGAATTCTCTCAAATTAAAAAGGGAATTTGTTTGCTGGGCAGCCCAATTATTTTCTACTAAAGCATGAAACTCTTTGCATTTAAAGACCAGATACTCCAACAACAACAAAAATGAGCACATGACATTAAAAAGCAGTGTAGAAGTAGAAATACTTCTCAATCAAATAATGAAAATTATTAAAACAATTAAAATATGCAAAGAAATTATCAACCCAAATTATAAAAGTTTGGAAATACCCAGTGCCGGTGAGAATGTGAGGTAATAGACGCTTTGATATGGTGTTACTGGGAATATAAATTAATGTAACTTTTTTTTTTTTAAGATTTTATTTACTTTTGAGAGAGAGAGAGGGGGAGCATGAGCGGAGGTGCGGGGGGGAAGGAGAGACTCCCCGCTGAGCAGGGAGCCCCACGCGGGACTGGATCCCAGGACCCTGGGATCATGACCTGAGCTGAAGGCAGACCTTAATGGATTGAGCCCCCCAGACACCCTTTAATGTAACTTTCCATAGAATATTCTCAACCACATTTCCACCAGAATGTAAGCTCCATGAGTGATGCCATTCTCTTCTGTTTTGCTTATTGCTATGTTCACAAGTCCTAGAAGAGCACTTTGCATGTTGTAATTCTTATAAATTGGTTCTATAAATGCTGTTCAATAAATTAATATCAACATTTAACTCTTATATAGTCTTTTGCTATACAATTTCACCTCTAAGTATTTACCCTAAGGATGTAAAGATCTGCATGTTCAACAATTCAGTTTTTGGTTAAATAATCTATGGTCTTTACATACAATGAAATATTATATAATTTTGAAAATATAGATGTGTATGTATTAACAAGAAATAATGTTCATGACTAGGGCACCTGAGTGGTGCAGTCGGTTAAGCATCAAAGTCTTGGTTTGGGCTCAGGGAGTGTTCTCAGGATTGTGAGATGAGCTCAGCACCCTACTCAGTGCTCAGTGTGGAGTCTGCTTAGGACTCTCTCTCCTTCTCCCTCCCTTGCCCTTCCCCCTCCCTCTCCCCTCCTCCCCACCCCCATGCTTGCTCTCTCTCAAATAAATCTTTAAAAGAAAGAAAGAATATTCATGACCTATTAATAAATGCAAGAAAAGCAGTTTGCAAAATGATATCTTATTTGATTGAATTTTTATTTTTATTTTTTCAAAAAGAAGGGACATATCTATAGGTGATACCTACATAGACAGAAGCCTGCTAACCATATATATCGAAATGGTAACAGTGGCTCATCCTTTATCCCTTCCCTTCTCTTCTCTTTCTGAATAATTCAGTCCCAAAGCCATTGGGTAGGGAGGGGCTGCTGTGGACTTTGTCATTTTCAGTAGTTGCATCCTCCACAATCTGAGTTTCCAACAAACCAGTACTTCTTACTTTCCCAGGGTCACTCACGCTAGTTCCCTGATCCAAAAAATTCTTTGTGATGTACAATACAATTATTGTTTTCCTTGTTACTGCCTGATACTTCCACCTCCTCCGAATATTATTACTTCCTTCCATATCAGCCTAAATGCCACGGTCAATTATTTAATCACTCCCTCAGATATATCTTCGGTTTGCTCCTGTCATCCTCTCTTGGAACTCATCCTCTCATTGGGGAGACTAGTAAAAAACAAAGAAAATAAACAAACTATATTATGGGAGGTAATGTTAACAACTAAAGGATAAAAGAGGAATAGAGTGTGGTTCTAATTTCATCTGGAGAGGTGTGTGTGCCTAGCGTGTTCAAGGGACATGGAGGACAGCAGTTTGGCTCTATCAGAGTTATGGAGGGGTGATAGCAAAAGATGACCTCAGCAAGATACAAGTAACCAGATATGTAGGGCCTAAATTTACCATCTAAAATCTTAGCCACTTATAATTTTTTGGCATATTTTCTTCAAGTTTTTTTCCTATGTAAATTATCTTACATAGTTGAGATTATGCCCCATATTTTAATTTTTCACATTAAGCCTTTTTAATATTTCCCCTTTAGCAATAACATTTTCCAGTGACATGACATTTCCAACATTTTAAGTCACTGAATAATATACTATTATATATATACAGATACAATGTCATTTACTACATACTGGTCAGAACATTCTGACTGTTCACATAGAAAGCAGATAAGGAAGCACAGGCTAATGATTCTGCAACCCAGCATTGGTTTTCTCTCACAACTCTGCGGAACAGTTCTTGCCTCATTTCCATGACAGCACCTCTTCTCTGTTCCTTTCATTTTACCTAGCCCATGCCAGAATCCATATTTTATAAGGTTCCTCTTTTCCTGTTTCCTGGGCCTGAAACCCCTGGAGTTCTCAGCTGTGGGATCTTAAAAAAATAAAAAGAAAGAAAAAAAATCACTCTACTATCTTCAGACCTATTTCTTTTTTTTTAAAGGAGCCATATACTT
Organism: Halichoerus grypus; assembly: GCF_964656455.1. NCBI lineage: Eukaryota > Metazoa > Chordata > Mammalia > Carnivora > Phocidae > Halichoerus > Halichoerus grypus. The sequence goes on from NC_135712.1 coordinate 112,416,244, forward strand.
CACAAGTCTATGATAAATAGTACATCAGCACATAGCTAACTTTTTTTTTGAGAGAGAGAGATTAAAAAAAAAAACGTGCACATGTGGGGGGCAGAGGGGCAGAGGGAGAGGGAGAGAGAGAATTTCAGGCAAGCTCCACGCTGACCAAGGAGCCCAATGTGGGGCTCAATCTCATGATCCTGAGATCAGGACCTGAGCTGAAATCAAGAGTCAGATGCTTAACCACCTGAGCCACCCAGATGCCCCAGCACGTAGCCGACTTTTAATTTCCCAATTACAGAATGCCAATATTTTTGGAGCAAAACAGAAAAATGTATGGTTTCTATTACTGTGTTTGACACATAATTTACAAATAATTTAACTCACCTAAACAGGGAGACATAAGTCGTATTGAAGTCCTTATTAGTTCATTATGCCTCGAGTATATCTTGGAAGGAATGTATGACATCCTCTGGCCCACACAGCAACAGTATGGCTGGAAGCTCTTTGAATAGGGGGACCCCAGATAGAGAAACATAAAATAAAGATTGATAGGAAATACATTAAGCAAATGTTTTATCTCCTTTAGGGAGAATTCTAGAGATTAACCCAATATGGGCCATGGGAGGTGGACAGAGAGAAAGTAATTGGGATCATCCTAGAATAGATGTGAAACTCCCATGTTTTTAGCATAGGGCTCTGTTAAGAACATTAAATACTAGCTTTCTAGCATGAAGGCCCTTTTAGGCCAGCATTTTCCGCACATTGTTTTATTGAATTAGGATTTAAGGACAACACCGGGATATTCATCCCAAAAGAGATCAAAAGATCGGCATATTCAAATCAGCCTTTATTAAGTATTAGTTGCATATCTGATGTAATGCTGAAAAACTTCTCTCCAGTTCCTAAGAAATTCTCTTCTAATGAAATAGCACAGTTACTGCTACTTGATTTAAAACAGCCATGGATATTAGTGCAATATGTGTCATTATTTAAATAGCATAACAAAGACAGTTGAATTTCCCCAAACCATCACCTGCTCCCTGTTATCTTTATTATTGTGGTTATATATGTAGTGTGTGTGTGTGTGTGTGTGTGTGTGTGTGTGTGTGTGTGTGTATTGGTTGAAAAGCAAATACTATGAATGTAGTAGTCTTTGTTCACTACAAATTTCTGTTCAGAAAATGAAATCTCAAGAAGAAACATTTTTTATACTGAAGCCTAGTTAAATTACCCTTTTGTCTTTCAAGCTCATAGAAGTTTCCTCCCTAAATCTTCCCCAGCACATCCAGATTATGGCTTCCGGTGGAGCCACCTAATCACACAGTGGGAAAGATACATTAATGGAAGTCAGAAGTATGGCATTGAATAGACTAATGGAAGCTTTTTAAGAATTCCAAGTACTCTTCATATTAGAACCTTTGTCATACAGGTGACAATATTAACAATAATAATCCTCTCTAACAAAAGACTGATATCAGGTCTGACTCGGTAAGAGTCACTGGTTCCACTCTGCTCTGTCCATGGATGCCCTGATTTCCATTTCTAGCCCTGAGTACATATTGTTCAATTCAATAACCTAAATTTTCACTGGTAAAACAGAACGTCAAAATGAATTCAGTAATTAGCTTCCCCGTTAGGGGGCTCATTTAATTTCAAAGCTAATGCTATCCACATTTCCGTTTCTAATTAATCCAAATATAGAAATGCTATAGTAACCAGACCGTATGTTCTTCGAAGAGCTGAACCCATGACACTGTCATGGCGTCAACAAATGTTCATTAGAGATGTGACTGTAGAACACCATTCCAAACAAGTGAAACTTTTTCCTTATCTTTTTTTAAATTTATTTGTTTTGCAATTTTAAAACATTTGAGAAATATGCAACTTCTCCCAGTCTGATTCCTTGAGAAAATTTTTAACCAATTTCTTAGACAGGATACATGTTTTTATAAGATTCAGAATAGAAGAACATGGGTTGACATTATTTTGAGATCAAATCCCAGAAATTTAAAGCAGCTATAGAAGGTTTCCTTGAGAAATATTTTTAAAAATACATGCCTACCTGGTGGGGTAGCATAACAGATTCCATTCCATGAACAGGTTTGGCATACATGAAATTATTCAGTGTTATAATCATTACTTTAGACCTCTCTGGGGAGATGTATCTGTATTCCACACTTCATAATAGTCCAGTGGCTATGGAAGCAGGAAAAGGAAAAAAGGAAAACACTGAGATTTGAAACAATATCTAATTATTCTCCAGTAGGAAAAAAAAAAACTGTTAAATGGAATATGGCTTGCTTTCTCTCCAGCAGTAAGGAAGACTATTTAAATGTGGAACTCTGCTTAAGTCACATTTTCAAATAATGCTGTCAGCTTTTCCCCAGAGGAAGGTGAAGGTGAGAGATTTGTCATTGGGTAAATATAAAAATATACAATCATGTGACTATTACATATGGAAGCAGAATAAAAGAAATGATTAGTTAATTTATTGATTGCTTGAAGGAGAGTCAAAGTCATTCTAACCATTTGGGGGTCAACCTGGAAGACTTCATCTAGAAAAAGTCTGATCAATTCACAGAAACAGTAGGCTTGAGACAACCCAAAGAAAAGTGTAAGAACTATCTGATCAAAAGGAATCACAAACAGAGAAAAAATGAAAAGAAACAGTCGCCTGCCATCAAAATGAGTACTGTTGAGTACAATGAGATAAATTGGATCCTCCTGGAGTGGTTGAAGTTATGACTAAGAAAACTTTCTAAAAATGATCTTTTGAATGGCTACAATGAGGTTTTCAAGTAAGAATTATACATTGACAGTTTTTTAAATCTTCCAAAACCCTGGTCAAGCAATAAGGATGTTTGACCTCTGCTTCCTTAGAACCAAATCAAAGACAGGCTGTTTCATAAGAACAGAGCACCACCTTGTGTTGGTAAGTTATTACACCTTCCTGGGACACCTATGGGAGGCCCTTGCCATTGTAGTAAATGAGAGCTCAGTCAGTAATGAAAGCTGTTGAGTGAAATAGGCATGCATAACAGCTTCTCAGTCATTTTAAACTCTTAACCTTATGTATTTAGCTGTGTTTATGTTCTGAGAAAGATAAAGAAAACAAAATAAAGAAATGGCTAGTCAGACAAAACAAAAAGTATTTCTGTACCTTTTAATATAAATGTTTTATTTCAGGAAAGAATTTTGTAAGTTAAATTCATAGCTCTGATCCTAAGTTGATTTTGCATTTGACACATTATACTCATTTTTTTAAACTTGAGCTAGGCTTAATATCAAATCTCAATAAAACAATTTTTTGAGTTTGAAATGACTCAAAAATGCATTATTTCCCAAGCATTCAACAAATAAGAGTTATTTAGAAATCATCAAATATTAACTATGTTAAGTTGAAAACAAATTCACCCTATTTCTAGTAAAACCATAAAAAAATTTATCAAGTAAGAAAAAACATTAGCCAAATAGCATTACACACCTTCACTTTCCTACCTGCATTGCTCTAAGGTTTTAATTTTTTATATGAAGTGAGAAATTTTAAGATCTGCAACTGATGCAAATGTAATTATGCTCATTCTTCAAAATTAAACTCAAATCTTAACATAAATTTTTCTGTGGTCACCCCATCCTCAGTATTCCTAGGGTACTTGGTTTTGTAAAACTAAAATTGTTTGGTATTAAAGGGATTTTTCTCATGTCTCATCTCATTCAGCATGTCTTTGGCTACAACCTCCTGGTCTCAACTCATTTCAGTGTCCCCCAACTGTCTAGAAGGGTGCTCATGCTCTAGGACTTTCTGCAGTGTAGAAATGTTTTTTGCTCTATCCAATATAATATCCACCAGCCACATGTGGCTCTTGAGCAATTGGAATGTGGCTAGTGCGACTAAGAAACTAAATTTTAAATTGTGTTTAATTTTATTCAATATAAACTTAAATTTAAATAGTGCCATGTGTCTAATGGCTACTGTATGAACAGGGTGGGTCTATAGAAATGCCTTAACAGAAAAACAGTTGTTGAGTGAATAAATGACAAGTTATTCGAACATGATGCATTAAATGATTTCTACTTTTTTAGTGTAGGAAATAATTAAAATCCTCATCTTCACATTTTATGTCTTTTCTTGAGAACTCAACTCAATCCATGTGAGAATTTTTTATGATCTAAACTATTGGGGTAATTTTGTTTCCTTCCTACACTCACTTCATGCCCTTCATTCTCGTATAGGTAAAAAAAAAAAGCATTTTGTTTTCTTCATCCTGGATGAATTCTGAAAGCAATAAATTTCATTATTTGTTTCATTAGAACAACATAGGAGAGTTTTTATACATCTACATAAGTAGATTTGAAATTTGTATGAGTAGACGTCAAATTCAGTACAATCTTGTCCAAATTTCCAAAATAAAGTTATAGTAGAACCCCTTATCTCATTAGTTCTTTCTCTGCCTCTATCCTGACCAAATATGTAAAATAATAGGGCATCCTGAAAAGCTTTTTTTGATGAACCCTGAAGTGTATAGGCACACCTCAATGTTTTGCATTCAATCATTCAATTCCCCTTTTTATTTGCATTTATTCGACAAATATTTATTAATTCTCTATTATATGTCAGGTACTCTACCAGACACTTGGACAGATATAAAAATCAACTCCATTCATATCCTTATGGTTTATGGTTTTAGGGCCAAAAAGTAGCTAATTTTAACAGTTAAAAATATATATTGAGTAATTCTTTCAACAGCTCTGCGAAGTACTGTTATTAACCTCATTTTATAAGGGATAAAAATAAAGTTTGAAGATGTTAAGTAACTTCTTTAAAGTAATTTAATTGGCAAATGAAAAAGTCAGGATTTGAACTCATATCCTCTTACTTGCAAAGCTAGAAACTGGTAAAAGCCATGTTATATTGAATTTTCTATAAATAATTATTTTAAACAAAACATTGTAAGTGCCGTATGAGTTTTGGGGAAATGCTATGAGAGCTCAGATGAGGAAGTCACTAAAAGTAGGATATTTCTCATGAATTCAAGTCTACTGAATATATACTTCTTTGACATATAGAGAAGTGTATTTGAGCATAAATGAGGCAGAATTTTATCTCAGAATGAGATAAATATTTGTCAAGCAATATCTACTTTGAGCTAGAGACAAAACAGATCCCCTGATTACATGGACTAGTATTTGATGCTGTGCGGGAATCCCAGATCATGCCTTTTTAATTTATATACAGGCTTCTCAGACTCACTATTTGAATAAAATATCTCAAAACATCATCAGTCTTTTGTGTTTAATTGCTAAACATGAAATGAGAGACACATTTGGATTATTCCAGGAGAATGGGAGTGGGTCATCTCACACTGATTTTATATGGGAAGGTGGATGTTTTTATACTTTATTTAACATGAAACACGTATTCCTTACCTTTTAGAAACTGGAAAATTCTACATTTTTTAAAAAATATACTTTTTTCTTTGTTTAGTTTATTCTCTAAATGTGTAAACAGAGAGCCTTGATATCTAGTTTTTGAGTTGTGATTGTAGAGTTGATAACCACCTTTTGTAGGAAAACCGTATTATTTTCAAACAACTGTAATCCGTATACCTGTAGTTAAATGTAAGAATTCAATATTGGATTAGTATAGCTTCAAGTCAAAAGAGCTAATGTTGGGCGCCTGGGTGGCTCAGTTGGTTAAGCGACTGCCTTCGGCTCAGGTCATGATCCTGGAGTCCCAGGATCGAGTCCCGCATCGGGCTCCCTGCTCAGCAGGGAGTCTGCTTCTCCCTCTGACCCTCCCCCCTCTCATGTGCTCTCTCTCTCTCTTTCAAATAAATAAATAAAATCTTTAAAAAAAAAAAAAAAGAGCTAATGTTTGTTAAGTTAGTGTTTATTGAACCTATTTCTTCTTATGCTTTTTTCTATGAATACTTTCCTTCTTCCTGAATGTCTGGGTATTAAATTTTAGGGAATATTAACATTTCTTTTTTTCGAGAGGGGTCATTACGTGGACTGAACATGAGTTATCTCAATGACCGTCCCTGGGACCAAGTTAGGTGTGAAGAGAATTAATGTTCTAGGAAAAACATCCAAGCTGTGACCTTTAACAGATTTCTTTGGAGGCCATTACTAACTCCCTCAGAATCTTTTAACATCTCAAGAAAGCTCCTCCCCCCACACCCCAGCAAATGACTGAGACTGGATTTCCATCCCACCATAACAGCTTGTAAATGAGTCATATTCTCTCTAATTTCCCAAATTAAAAAAAGATATAATGCCCTATACTTTGAATGTTGTAAAGCAAAAATCACACTGGCCTCCTAGTGAATTAAGCAGTCATCTTTTTGTTGTTTGTTTTCAAATATATTTGACATATAACATTGTATTAGTTTAGGGTGTAAAACAATGATTTGATATATGTATACATTATGGAATGATTACCACAGTAAGTTTACTTAATATCCATCACTGCATGTAGGTATGATTTTTTTCTCGTGATGAGAACTTTGAAGACCCACTCTCTTAGCAACTTTCAAATATACACTATATTGTTATTGTTAACTATAGTCATGCTGTACTTATCGCCAGTTTATTTCTTTTCTAACTGGAAATTTGTACCTTTTGACTACCTTTACTCATTTTGCGCCCCTCCTCTCCCATCCCTTGTCTCTGACAATCACCAATCTGTTTTCTGTAGCTGAGAGTTTGTTTTTGTTTTTGCTTAAATTTCTGGTAAAATATTCTATCTTGTTTAAATTACTTTATTTCTCTTAGCTTTTATGTTTTGTCGTATCTGGATTTCATGACTAGCCAGTTATGCTTATGATGAAGCAGTTTTATACTCTATCCAAAACACTAAATTAGTTCTTCAGCCATCTTTATTTATTTGTAGTCATCTATGTACTTAATCAATTTATAAATTTATACCTTTTGAGCACTTACAGTGTGTCCAGCACTGCACCAGGAAACACAGAAGAGGTGAGAAACATCGCTTATGTCTCACAGGATTTCCAAGCTTTCTTGGGTGCCAGAATTAACAAATAACATCAGTATTATCAGATAAAATAAAGATAAAAATAGCGTTGTCAATAAATGCAAGAGGAATTAGAAGAAATGAAAGATTAGTGTGGGCTCAGTATTCTTTTCATAATATCCTTGTGAGGTAGGAATTATTTCATTCCATTTTATAGATGAAGAAAGTGAATATCAGGGAAGCAAAGTGGCTTTTGGGAATTTGACTCCAGAGCTTGTGTTCTTTCTTTCTTTTTTTTCTTTTAATTTTATTATGTTATGTTAGTCACCATACAATACATCATTGGTTTTTGATGTGGTGATCCACGAGCTTGTGTTCTTTCTGCTGTGTCACCATGTTAGGGAAAGCCAGAGGTGGTACTCAAGCTGAATTTCCAAAAATGTGCTGGGCTGAAATAAACAGAGGGCAGGAGGTCAGCAATAGAAGCCTGGATGGGAATGAACATGGCAGATGTGAAGGCTTGCCTGATGAGCCAGAGGTTTGTGTTGTATAGTAAAATGAGTAGGACTTTGAGCCAGAAGCAGAAGGTCTTGGAAGATATGCAGACTAAGGAGCTGATTCTTTTGTGATAGATTACAGAGCAGGGCAATTGCATATTCAAGTGACATTTTAGGAAGATTTCTTTAGTAAGTGAGGATGGATGAGCGTGGGGAAAAATAGTTGCAATCAGGGGCAACTTGTCTAGAAGCTGTAAAGAAAATATTGCACTGGATACAAGGTTAGAACAAGAAACTTCTTTTTATGCTTCTAAACTTTGAGCTCCTGGAATGAGTGGTATATATTCATCGTCTATATTTACGCATCCTTGTTTTCTTCTCAGTCAACTCAATGTGGCTTCCATAACCACCATTTCCAATTATTTTGCTCAGCAGTAGAATAATTTGCAAGGAAACACCTATTTACTTTTTTATTTTAAGTCTTCTCCATCAGTACATAAGTGCCATGAACAAAGAATATTTATCTTGTTCATCTCCAGTATTCCTAGAACTTTGGATATATCCCGACACATAGTAGGTGCTCTAGAAGTATGCTTTTTAATTTTTACATCACTGGCTTTTGTTTAAATCATTATAATATCTTTCAGACTTAATGTGTGGATGTATTTGCATGGCAGGATTGGAAATACATATTATGCAATGCTTAGCAAACTTGCTCATGGGAGAATCGCATACTGGAGTGTAACTAAGTTTAAAATGATGGTGGCCTAATTCCAATTACTCAGAAGCTGATTAGTTTGTGAATCATCCACAGGCCCCCTGCTTCTCTTCTTTCTAACTGCTGCCAACTTTTGGCTAATTTTGTGCTCATTAGCACTTCCTCTAGAGCTTGGGCAAGGCAAAGGTATGACCTTTGAGTCTGTCCATTTTGCTGCTTATTAACAATTTTAGGGAGGATATGGGTGAGATAGAGATTGGAACTATTGGCAAACATGAATAAATATTTTATATTATTTTGTATAGATTTTATTTATTCATGTTATTATTCCTACTTTATACATGACTTATTTGAAAGGTAAATGTGTAATATGAATATAATATACATAATGGTCTCTACAATCATGAACATTTGTTGCCACATCCATACATATGGATTATAAATGGGAATAGATCTTTGATTCCAAAGGTTAAATTCAAGACAGTTGCATGCCAAAGTTATTCAGTGTGCTAGTGTGTATCTTTTATGTTTCTTCATGTTCAAGGACTTAGACAACCTATGTAACTTCACAATTTTTTTTGTTTTAATTAAGAAGAGCCACACATATTTTAAGAGCTGCATATTATATTTTAATGACTTACTTTGACCACAAACCCATATACCATATACCCATATGGTGATGAAAACATCAAGCTCTGTGTTGAATTATAATGAATTGCAAAATAATGTGGAATTAGAAATATCAATAGGAGAATTAGATATTATAGTATTAGACATGAAGAAACAACATAAAAAATAGATTATAACCATAAATTCAAATTCATTCAGATACAGTTGAAATATCAATGAAGGACAGTAATACTAGTAATATAGGTAATTTGCTGCAGGACTCATGGACTTAAAATAGTTGCATTTTTCTAAAGAAATGTAGTAAAAATACTCAACTATATAGACCTACCAAATTGTTTGATGAAATCTCTTCTTCATATGGTACAAATTATTGTTCCATGATTCTGGAGTTAGTTGGAATTTGGAACATAAAAAAGTCCATTATTTTAATTAGTGCAAGTGTTTGTGTTTGTGTGGTGAATAAAGAGGTCAAGGAGTATGTAGGTACATAGATCAAACTGTAATCTTTCACTTTTATCTTTGGGGAAAACACAGATGGAAGTAAAAACATAGGCAATGATATTATTTACCCTTTTTGAAAAATTAAATTCAAAATGGGTTTTATCTCAAAATTTTGTTAGATGTTTGCTAGATGTACAGCAAAATAATGTAAATGACAATAAAGGGCATAGTGTGATAGAAGAAAATTATAGACTACCTGTAAAGATATTTTATCGACTTTGCCAGAAACTTCATTTGAATTAATTTTAAATGGGCACTAACAAGTAAAATTAGATCATTTATCAATGTATTACTTAATAGAATGTATTTCCCAGTATAATGCAAATATACTTGTCTCAAGCTAAACTGTGTTTTACTCATAATGTTTTCAAGAATTAAGTGCAGTCAGTGAAGTTCTTATTAATCAGATTTTATAGTCTCTAAAATTTATGTAAAAGAAGGTGAGATATAAATAAATATATATATACAAATAAATAAGTTTAGCAATACAAAAATTCCAAATTTTAAATGCATCAATACTGCTGTATTTCTCTCAGGTGCTGCCAATGTATTATCATCATAAATTCTATTTGTATTAGAAATTCTGGGAGAAGAAACAAGTAATTCAGCACCATACATTATTTTTTGCAATGTCTTTTGGCTACTTAAGAACCTACCAAAGAAGCATGTATATACCAGTCACTGATTGATGCACATTTCTACTTTTCATTTTTGTACTTATTATTCACAGATAGTTGTAAATAGGACTGTATTTGAATGCTACCCATCAGTACTAGTTGTTTATGGATGGCAGCTGTTCTGAAGGGTCCATGCCAAAGTCATACTAGTTGTTAAGTATTTTGAATATCATCCTAGTTGTCACTACAATTTTACTGGCTTCTGTGCATGGAAACAGGAATTTTGTTAGCTGATTACTAGCCTTAGAAAACAAACAATTTTGAGGTGTCTGGGTGGCTCAGTCAGGTGAGCGTCCAACTCTTGATTTCAGCTCAGGTCATGATCTCAGGGTTGTGGGATCAGCCCCACTTTGGCTCCATACTTACCACAGAGTTTGCTTGTCCCTCTCCACCCCCCCCCACCCTCCCCCCTACTTGGGCTCCACGCATGTGCTCTCTCTCTCTTTCAAGTAAATAAGTAAATCTTTAAAATGAAAAAAAAAAAAACCAAAATATTTTTTTAAAAAATTAATCACTATATGTTGAGCTTACTTAGAAAGTAAGCCATATTGTTTATATTTTCTTTGAAGTTCACATCATAAATGCAATATCGTCACAAGAAGGAGTATTGTGATTGACAGAAGGACACCAACAGATGCATTCCAAAGACATAGAATTCTTTAGTAATACAAGATGAAGATACTCTTGCAGAGATTAAGTAGAGCAGGCATTAACACGGCATGCTCTCAGAGAGAAGAGCTGCTTTGCAGACCCTCAGAGATCCCACAGGAAGTCAGCTCTTCAGGAAACTACCTGTGTGGGGTGAGGCAGTGGGCAGGTGCTAGAAGCTCTCCCTGCCTCACTGTTTCAGAGATTTTATATCCTCCCGAGAACTACTCCTGACTGCAAGGGACTCTGGCAAAATGCCTGCCTGCCACCCAGTATAAGAGCAAAACAACCTTGGCACCTTCCTCAGTCATTCCTGGGGCCATATATAAAACGAGGTCATTTCTCCAGGAGCAGCCCCCAGCTGGCCCAAGCTCTAAGCCTGTGGACTCCTCCTGGATTAGTACAATTTTTACTAGTCAGCCTGAATTTTATATTTTGATGATGTAAATAGTGGAATAAGTAATTCACCTACTACTCAATTATCTGCTTTTCTCAGCTTCTGACAATTGGAAGCTACCAAATCCTCCTTGATTCTTTCCTCTGCACCCAAGAAGATGACAGACATTTACCCTCCCTAGGGCAATAGCTCCACTCTCTACATATAGAAGACAACTTTATTTGTGTATAACACACTTTTTTGTTTGGTTTTGTATAGCTATTTATTTAGGATTAGATGGACTATTTTTATTTGTGATATGAAGTATGGTGAAGACAGATTCTCTTTGCCTCAAGGGCTCTATAGATCACACATTGTCTGTTCTGGAGTCTTACAGGATGGGAGACTTAACCATGTTAACCAACCTAGGAAAAACACACAAGAACACACAAGAACACACACACACACACACACACACACACACTCACTTACTCACTCATTTACATATCTCTAAGCATAACAGCATCCATAGAAATTACCTTCTAGTTGTGAGGCCTTCTCCTTCCTGATCATTTATTTTCTTTAGAACATAATACCCCATACATGGCCATTAACTTCTGTCTGCCTTTTGCTTATCATCAAGTTGGGAAGAAATAAGAAAGCATCAGCAACCTTTCTCAGAGTACTAACACAAAACAAAGGCAAAATAAGCCCAGGCTATATATATAATGGGTACATTATACATAGGGTATTCAGTAACCCAATTTAAGAACATACATTATTAACTCAATGTGCCAAAATATTTGCTTCCCCTTCACTCTTAAGAGCACAAATGTTGTTTGCACATACAATTAGAAGTCAGACTGGTTGTTTTCAGCTGCATTCATCTTTACCAGGCACATGGAGGAAAAGATAGTTGCAAGACAGAAATACTTTGATTTTTTTTCCAAATATTAACCTGGGATGAGAAGAATCCTTGCAAAAGGTAGAATAAATATGGCATGTTAAGTAAACTTGCTTTTAAAATGGAAATCAAGGTACTCTATCTCTTTTTTGAGTTTTTGTTTTTTTGTGTTTAATTACAAAGCATGCATGCTTAGAGAAATAAGAGATAAAAGAATAACAACACTAATCCTCCCAGTCTGTCCTGTTAGCCCCCACATCCCACCCCTCTAATGTAACTAACTTTAATGTGATCCTAACACATCATTGTCTAAGCTAATACAAACCTTATTCATATAAATCTACATTTTTTCTTTCTCCTCTTCTTTTGTTAAACAGATATAAGATCCTACTAGAGAAATTACGATGAAACTACCTTTTTATTTAATATAATGTGGATACCCTTGCAACAGAGCTCTGACTTTCTTTCAAATAACTATATAATATTCCATGGTGTGGATGTTCTGGAAGCTCTTCAACCATTCTCCTATAAATGGACATAATGGCTTTTGTTGTTATTTTCCAGTATTTATGACACTGAAGCAAAATTGCAGTAAACACCTGTCTCTGTTTATCCTTGGGCATGGCAACACGACTGTTTCTAGCATGGATTCCCACAAATGCAACTGCTGGGTCAATGAATGTGTATATATGTTTTGTTTTTGTTTATAATGCTATATTATTTTATAAAAACATTTTATGAACTCACACTCCTACCAGTAATACTCACTCATTCTGGATATTATAGTTCTTTAATTATCATTAATTCAAGAGGTGAAAAAAATGGTACTTTGTATTGTTTAAATCTGTATTTTCCTGATTACTAGTGAGGTTGAGAAACTTATTTTATGCTTATTGCCCCAATGTGCATTTATTCTTCTGTGAATCTTTTCCTTATGAATCTATAAGCACTTGTGTAACTTTATAGCTATTAACCTTTTGTTATATGTGTTTCAGATATTTTTATCTATGGCTTTATGATCTGTACTTTTTAATTCTTATGTAGTCGTATATATTCTTCCCTACTATTATTTTTGAGTCTCATTATTTGCTTTAAGCTTTTCTTTATCCTAAGAAAAAAATACCTCCTAATATTTTTCTTATGTTTTAACTAAAGTTTAGAACTTTATTCTATTTGGAAGATTTTTTTTAATGGTTTGAGGTAGGAACTCTGATTTTTTTATCCTATATGGATAAGCAATTATAACACTTCTGAAATAAAATGCCATCTATAGTATTTACTGTTTTCCTAGATATCATTTTGTGTTTGGGGATTCTTTATTTGGCTCCAGGGACTCATTTTGCTATTTAGGTGCTCGCAACTAGTATTTTATTACGATAGATTTATGGTATGCTTTGGTATCTGTTAAGGTGTTTCCAACCCCTACCCTCTCAGATTCTTTTTTTTTTTCCTTAATTTTTATTTTTATTTGTTTTTCTAAGTGATCTCTACACCAGTGTGGAGCTCGAACTCATGACCCTGAGATCAAAAGTCACACTCTCCACTGACTAACCTAGCCAGGAGCCCCCAGATTTTTTTTTCAAAAACTATTTATCTATATTTTTATTTTTCTGCCTGGAGTTTAGTTTAATTCTGTCAACTTCAACATAATTTTGTTTGGAATCATTATATATATATATATATATATAGAGAGAGAGAGAGAGAGAGAGAGAGACACAGCTTTTTTCTCTCATAGGTCCTATACCTTGTTTTTATGAAACTTTCCCTAAAGTTTTTGGTATTTTTGTTTGCTTATATAAATAGATTTTTCCTCCCATTTCCAAGATTTGATGTTTTTCTTTTAAGTTGGAGGCACTTAATCTCATTACCATATCATCATAAAATTACCAATATTTTTTTAAGGATTTTTTTATCTATTTATTTGACAGAGAGAGAGAGAGCACAAGTAGGCAGAGTAGCAAGGAGAGGGAGAAGCAGGCCCCCCGCTGAGCAAGGAGCCTGATGCAGGGCTCCATCCCAGGACCTCATGACCCGAGCTGAAGGCAGTCGCTTAAACAACTGAGCCACCCAGGTGCCCTGAATTATCAATATTTCATATAAGAATATATAATTTTCTCATGTCTTGAAAAGTGTTGAATGATTCCAGGTTAAATTTAAGAAAAAATAAAAACAAAGAAACACTCTAGATCAAGTATATATATACCCTGGCCTAAAGAGTAGTGTTCTTTTTCTGAATGGAGTGGCCCATCAACCAACTGCCAAGTGTTGTAGATGACACACAAAAGATATGGAAGAGAAGAAGGAGCAACTTCTAGCCAATCAGTTCATTGGAATAAATACTGGAAGCCAACGAGAAGACAAATGTCACCCTCAGAAAATTCTCAATCTATTCAAGATACTGAGTAACCTTACATAAAGATGAGATCTGTGTCCAGTCCATCCCCTTGCATCTGGGTCCTGAGACTGCTTAGCAGTGGAGCTTAGTGGAAGTCATGCTGGGCCAGTTTCCAGGTCCTGGCCTCAGGACCCTGGTACTTCTCCTGCCTGTCTTTTGGGGCACTCAGCTTTGGAGCCCTGGGGCACACTGTATGGAGCCTGAAGCTGCCTGCCAGGAAGAAGTGACCACAAAGAGAAGTGTGGGTGTCTCAGCCAACTCCCAGCGTCAACAGACAGACATGTGAACAAAGGAGCCTTTGAAATGATTCCAGCTCCTTCAGGTCCTTCCAACTGAGGCCCCAGGCATGGTGGAGTATCTGTGCATCTACTCCTCTACGGTGTGCTTTTTCCAGATTCCTGAAGTACAACTTCAGTAAGTCTATGAGTGGTTGTTTTAAGCTTCGAGGTTATGGTGCCATATTAGCACCCAAGGATAGTAACTAGAACAAGTGTGCCTAAAGCATAGCCTCTTCAGTATCTATGTCTCTTAAGGACTTAATGACAGTCATTACATTTCAGTAGGGGCTGGGCTAGGTGGGGTGTAGTTTGAAAATAACCTCAGGAATTTAGATATGCCGCCTGGCCCAGAAGTATATTTGTACCTAGGCCCCAAAGTTGCAAATTAATCTATTAATAATATAGTTGTCCTTCTGAGTTCATACGTTTAGCTTTTTGTGAAATCTGTTTGCGTGTGGTGCTGTATGGGTTATTTCCACCAGGCCCGATATTGGCCTGAGCTGTTTCATAAGAGACATCCTTTCATGCAGCTGATTCTTGGCCAATGCATGAAACAGGCCTGCTTCTGAGACAAGTTTCAGGGCAGTTTGTACCAGCTTGTGAGTCATTTTATTGATAACAGCAATATCGGTGGTTTGCACCTGGTTTGGGTGCAATGCCTGTGAGCTCTACTGTTGGCTGGTCACATAGTGATGAGGTGCCTGCCTGACCAGTGGAGTGAGTATAAGACCCCGCTGAGATTCCATTTTGAGCTCCTGATCTCAAGGTGTTCCATACACGTGTTGGAGGTCCTTGATCCAAGAAAGAATGCGTACCCAGGATGGGCCTGCGGAGGGAAGACCATTGGAGTCCACCCTGGACCTCTCTGGACAGCTTGCTGTGAGGCAGCCTTTGGCTCTGATGCATATCCTTAAATAGTGATACTACATTTTTATGTTTCTCCTGCAATAAAGTGGAGATGTGTAAACATTGTGGTTGAGTTCTATGAGTCTTCTTAGTGTCTTTTTTAGTTTTCTTCAAGAAGTGTCTGATTGCCACTGTTATTGTGGATACCTTAAGCAGATCTTTGTGCTGGTTTGAGAATACACTTCACATACACGTGCACATCACTAGCTTCTTTTTTAGTTAAGTTACTTCTTTTCTTACTACATTGTATGGTGGCTTCTGGTCTTTCATAGTTTTGAAATACACTATGGTTTTGACTAGGACCAAGGGTTGAGAAAGCTGCTGCCAAGATGAAATTTTAAAGTACATTTCTGAAGTTGGGAAGATAGATTTGCATTTCATATACTGCAACACTGTGTGATAATGGGATAATACCACTAGCCCATTTTGAGAAATGGCTTTTATAGTGACAAGGTTAAAGAACATACTTGGTGTTCTACCAACCTTCCCTCCACCCCTTACCAGGCAGTTGTCCAGTGAAGTTCTCCATAAACAAAGCCTTCTGGCTATGGTCATTAAACCAGTGCCAAAGTGCTAATGCAGATAAGGCTGTTCATTGAGATTTTGGTTATTTTCTTTCTGAGTACCATTCCTCATCACTTTGAACTTAGGCAATTTGTTTTCTCCAGTGAAATAGTTTTATTTTTTTTTTATTTTTTTATTTTTTTAAAGATTTTATTTATTTATTAGAGAGAATAAGAGAGAGAGAGAGCATGAGAGGGGGAGGGTCAGAGGGAGAAGCAGACTCCCCGCCGAGCAGAGAGCCCGATGCGGGACTCGATCCCGGGACTCCAGGATCATGACCTGAGCAAAAGGCAGTCGCTTAACCAACTGAGCCACCCAGGCGCCCTCCAGTGAAATAGTTTTAAATGCTATGTCACTTATGCATAAATAATAGGACATAATTTTCCAAGTTCCTTCTGGAGATAATACAAACACATGACTAGGTGGACTCTCTCTAGGCCTGGGTTCCTGAGTCACTGTAGTAAACAGTAGTCCTTAAGTGACTGTGCTGGGCATGAAATGTAAGCAGGAAATAAACTTTTGTGTGGTAAGCTACTGATGGGTGTTTGTTACTCAGCATGACCTGGCCTATCCTGCTACTATAGGGTATTCCTCTCTTACATCTGCCTTTTGGTACATACTGAACTTCCAGGATAGTCTGCCTTATATAAATTCTAGGAGAGATTATTTATTGAATGATTCTTCTATAAAAACTCCTCTTCCAATTTCCTTTTACCATTTCTTTTTTATTCTTGAATTTGAAACATCATTGCAAATTATGTTTTAGCTGTTTTTTATATTGTGTAACTAGAAAAGGTTCCTCTCTAAAACCTGTGTGTTGTATTCTAACGTTAAGGTGGGATATATATTCCTTCAAGGAGCCATTTATTTCTTGATTTTTCTGCAATGATGTGGTAACTCTGTATTCAGTCAATGCCCTACTTCAGTGGTTACTGGTTACACCCATTTTTGCACGATTACAAGAGGAACACAAGCAACAATAATTTTGAAATTCATTACAATGCCAGGGTTTATATGCTCTCATTAAGCATTAATTGGTAGTTGATGGCTATTGCTATTTTTAACACCATTAGTTCATAGCAATATAATTAGTAACGCTAAGTACAGGAACCACATTAATAGCATTACTAATTGTAAATCTGGAGATAGAAACACAACATGACTGGTTAATTTCCAGGCAATATCTCATGATAATTAGCTGTAGGACATTTGTGCTGAACTAGAAAGGTAAATAATTTAAATTTTTTTTACATTTTTTGTGGTTTGCAATACTAATACCACCCTTTAATGCATGGATCTCATTCTGCCTTCTGATGTTAACGTTTTTTTCCTTTTGAGCTCCCTTTTGATGTAGGCTAAGTAATGATTCATTTGTGTCTCACCAGAAAAATGTACTGTCATTTGTTGAGCAAATTTTATTGTTCTATACCCAAGTAGCAAAAAGGAAATATATTAAATGACTTGCTACTTCTATTACATTATAAATATTGGCTAATAAAATTTAGTGCAAAACCTCTTACTAGTCTTTGATAGGTACCCTTTCTTCCCTCATTTCTCTAGCAGCAAACTGGTCAACTTCATTAGTCTACTATTAAGTTTCAGTGAGAGTAGAATTAAGGGGCAAATGTTCTCAAGCTACAATAAGTGATTTTTTAAAAACCCACTAGATAGTCTATATTTACATTTATGCTGGTTAATATGTACTGATTCCTTCTGTAGTCACACTGTATGGGCTTTAACAGTCTATAGTACCTGTAACACTGGAGAACGTAGTCTTTAAGTGCCCTTTCATGTGCTTGCTAAAGGACAGGGTTTCGAAAGGCATTCTCTATTATTGTTTTTTTTTTCTTTTCCTAATCTTTGCAGAATTCTGGTGGGATATGGGTGAGAAGATTGGGAACAATCAGACACTCTGCTATAGTCAAAAATATTTGAATCATAGTGTAAGAAATCATAAAGTTGACTATTTAATTTTGCATTAATCCTTTCAAAAATATTTTTCCACTTAGCTCTGAAGCCCTTCAGAGAAAATATTGGTAACACGCCATCTCAGGCATGTCTTTGCGTTTTGTTTTGGCTTTTTGAAAGGACTAGATAACATTTGAAAACACCGGTTTTCCTCTCTTGACTTGGTTTTCCTTATTCTTTTCACATCTGAGAGTCACCATGTGTATCTTGCTGCTTCATTGGTAGCAGGGGGAACAGCCAAAATGATGATTTCAGCATGTTGAAGCTGTGAATGTCAGTAGATTCTATGATTTATGATTGGGTAAAATTGGTAAAAAATGAGTTGATTGCTTAGTGAATTAGTTTGGAATGTTAATACAAATTCAAATGCTCTCTATACAATGAGAAGCAAGAGGGAAAAAGAAAGACACATGGTTGGTGAAAACCCTGGAAGAGTTTATTTCCCATATTGGCGTTTAAGGATTTTGCGAGAGGCGTAGCTTTATTATTCTCTTTCTTGAGCTTTCAACTCTTAACAAAATGTGCGTTAACCTGTCACAATGTGCAATGCTATTATTTAGTTGTAATTAGTTAATGATTATGTCGTTTCTTTTGGCAGGGGATGCCTTAACTGATGAAACAATCTTCTATTCACTTTAAAAATATACATATATAAACAATAGAGCAAAAGAAGCCCTGGGAAGGCACGTGACAATTCATTATTTTCCATCACATTAGCACATTAATGTGCGGTGAGTTTAAAGAAGTGGCATGAATAAGCTGCTACACTGTACTGTTGGTAATATTGACTTTTATGGGCAATTTAATTTTAAGTCTACAGTATATGATTTAAAGCAGTTCTGCTTTTCCAAAGATGGAGTATGAAGGTGATCCTTGTTCAGTGCAACACCAAAAGAAAATAAACTATTTCATCCTTCTGGTCATGGTTAGTGTTAGTAGAAATAGTACTACTAGTTGCTTTACTTTCACCAGGTAATCATTTTTAAAGTGAAAGGGGTTAATTAACTAGCTGCAGCTAATTATTACAGGGAAACCTGGTAGCTGAGTGGAAAGGACCATTTCAGCTTAACGATCAAATTAAGATGCTTCCTCCCCTCTCGTGAAAAAATTAGAGGCCTGAATTTTAAGACGTTTTTAACAACATCAAATTTATTTTACTTTTGTTTTTGCAACTTGGGAGCTGACAGAGAGTGGCTTTTTTCCCCTCTTGCATGCTTCAGATGAGCACTCTGGAAACTCGGCAGGTAACAGAGCAGGTGGCAGCTTATTTCCGGGGGTGGCGGGGAGTGTGCTCACTCCCAGTGCTGCAACTTCCATGCCATCTGCCCGGAGCGCCTGAGCTTCCAGAAAGCCTGAAGTTTTCAGGATAATATATGGTCAGTCTGGAAAAAAAATTAAATACATGTGTGAATCTGTTGTGGGAACAAGACACATGTGTAACAAAGGCAAGTTTTATGTGTCCTGAGAATGATTGGACCGTGAAATGATAGAATATTGAGAATTTTAATAGCCATGCACTATCTGAAGCAGATGCATAGGAGGAAGGCTGCAGCCTGAGAGTGATGCCCTGGCAAACCCTGAGGAGAAGACAGTGTTTTATTGTTCCAGACCTTTATTTATCCACCAGCAGATGTCCCTATAAGGCAATAATATCTTACAGCTAGAACAGCTGATTATGAAGATCAGAAACTGAACCACTCATCATATTTCCAAAGATTAATGGGATTAAATCCACCATGTACTTCGAGATAGATAAAATGTAATGTAGCGCAAAAGTAATTCAGTTTATTTCAGAAAACCGCATGGAACAAAATTCCTATTTATTTATTTATTTTTATTCGAGGAGTTCCTGACCTTTATCAGCACTAAAACCACTTCTAAAATAAAATAGAATAAAATAAAATAAAATAAAATAAAATAAAATTCTTGGTTGTGTCTGTGTTATCAGTATGCTTTAAGTATCCATTGAACAAGGAAAATACTCAAGGTCCAAAATGTTTCATTTAATTTGTATTTATTACTGAGTATAGTATCTTCATACATTTGAAAAATAACATAAAGCATGTTATTTTATGTTTCCATGAGACATGTTACTTAGCTTGTAGACAATTTTAGATGCTCATACAGATTTAAGGAATCTGGTAACCATGCAGGCTGCCCAGGGGATCTGTATCTGTAGCTCCAAATGGTGAAGCGATAGTTTATTCCATTATACTTTTTCATTCTTTAGTGATACACTACTTCTTGATGGGTAGAAAACAGTGTAGAGAAAAATTATCGCAAAGAAGTAACAGCTGGCTTACAAAGTGATTCCTTCAGTGAAAAAACATGCTAAAATCCAAAATTAATACCAACACTGATAAGCATTTCTATTTTTAGAGGTAATAGGCCCATTTGTTTTTCTCCCCTCATGAGAGGCAAATGTTAAGGCCAAAGTGCCAACCTAGGTGAAATAAAAAATATGGATTTTGAAACTAAACAAACTCGGACTTCTAACTCTCTTTGCCACTTTCTAGCAGTGTGAGTCAGGGCCAGTTATTCAACATCTAGTTTATGTTTTCTCGATTGAGAATAACAGTAAAAATCTCATGGAATTGGTGCAAGCATTAAGATAATTTATAAACACGCTGGTGTGTTATGGGAATTTAATAAGTGCCAGTTCCCTTACTTCATTTCCTCAGTTACTTTACATTTTATGATTTCAGTGAATATTAATTCATTTACTTTTCAGAAGGTGAAATTACTGCGCGTTGTGAGAATTAGAGAGCGGGTCATGGTCATGGAAGGGCATAAAAAGGTGGGCAAAAGTAAGATGAAGTCAGAACTAAAGTGAATATAGAAAATGCATACCACAAAATTCTGTACCTGTTATATCAATCAACTGAAAATTTTATCCTGAGCTTTCTGGGAGGCAATGCAAAGAAGGATACATTCAGCTCTTGTCCATTTACTCATTCAGCAAATATCAGAGCACCTCCTGTGTGCCAAGCACCTATTCTAGGAGCTGGAGATAGATCAATGTACAAAACAACATATGTTCCCGTTCAATGGGAAGAGACAGGCAATGGACAGTAGAAGTAAACTACAGAGTATTCTAGATTTGGAAAGTGTTTTGAGGGAAAGTAAAGCAAGGAAGAGAGACTGGGGGTTGTGCTGAGGGAGGGCATCCTCACTGAGAAAGTGGCAGTTGAGGTGGCATCACGGAGATGAGGGTTTCAACCCAGCAGATCTCTGAAGGAACACAAAGGCAGGCAGCAGAGTCCGTAAGTGGGAATGTGCCTGGTAGTCATGGTAGTAAAACAAAAAGGAATTTTGGAAGCTGAAGGAGGTGTAACTCAGTGGACACACCCCTCAACTATATCTCTTCTCCGGTGTCATTCTTAAGATGTTCCCACTATGCCTAGTAGGCTTAACATTAGGAGGTGGCTCAGTAAGATTAGTTCCAGAGTCGTTCAGGGACAATGATTTCTAACTGGCTGTCTTAATCTAAGATGTAATGTAGCTCACCTGGAAAAGAAGTGTTTAACCTTGTGTCAGGGAATCCATATACTCAGATTTGTGTATGTGGGCAATTGTGTGCATTTTTCTGAAGAATTCTTTCTAGTTTTCAGCAGATTCTCAAAGGGGTCCATGGCTGCAAAAGGATTAATAATCATGGATTGAGAATGAAAAAACAGTCCTTCAGACATCTTTCAGAAAAAGCCCACAGCCCACTCTGGGACCCTTTTCATAGCTTTCCACCTCTTTCCTGCCCTCACATCTTTCCCATCCTCACCAAGCCAAAGAGATGGGAATGAATAAATCACCTCTGTAGAAGAATTGTTCTTTTCCTTTTTAATCACTGCTGAATTTCTGAGAAGAGGATAGCAGGTTATGCTCTGCAGCTGAGTAAGGACAGAGTCATGGCTTAATAATCACCCTAGAAAGGGTCAAGGAGAGGGAACAAAAGGTAATAACAAGTGAAAATGAAAATGAAAAGCATGAGAAAAACACAAAACGTGAAGTTCCCTATGTTGGCTAGAGAGCATGGAGGGCGTGGTAGGCAGAGGTTAATTCCATAAGAGCAAGAGAATGTGGGAGGCCAGTGGGTGTAGGATACATAGAGGATAACTGGATAAAGTCAATTCTCTTAGGAAGACTTTCTCGTTTGCTTTTCATCTAGTCAATTTACATGAAAAATTTTGTAATAGCAGGTAGAACTCTAATATTAGACATTTCTAGGAAGAAGCCAATGAGACACCTACTTTGATTTCTATATTCACCAAAAACTTATGCTAAAGACTCTGAAATGGATATTATCTTGCTATTAACACTGAAAGTAACACTGTAAATGAGAAATAAGATGATCAATGGAAAGGGAGAAAGAGGCTAAAATGAAGTTTGTGTAAAACAAAAAGAATGGAAATAAAACATTTCTCAAAGTCTGTGTATCTGATAACTTCCACATATATTTTGCACTATATCTTTAGAAATTAAACTGGTCTTTACAAGTGGCTTATCATTAATAGCACAAAAGGAATGGATTATAAACTCCGAGCTATTTAGGTGACAGGAGAGAAACAAATTCCTGAGACTGGTCAGTAGATACTGAGACAGCCTGACAGGAAGGCTGTGGGTCTTCTAGTAAGATGGATATTTGAAAGACGACAAAGCCCACAGTCCATTCTGGGACCCTTTTCATAGCTTTCCACCTCTTTCCAGCCCTCACCTCTTTCCCATCCTCACCAAGCCAAAGAGATGGGAATGAATAAATCACCTCTGTAGCCTCCTTCCACATTGAGATTTTAAGATTCCTTGTTCCCATCCACCCTCAAAAGGGATAGATATTGACTCAACACCCTTCTTTTTTTTTTTTCAGGGACTCCTCTGCCTTTCAGGCATTACCAAACATATAATTAAGGAATGCTTTAAAGCTTGAGCAGGCTCAGTTTTTAACACACACCCCTTCCATTTGAAATGCAAAATGGAAATGCTAATGAGAGTTTCCTTATCTATCACCATTCCCCAAACTGAGAAATGCTAGATCTCAAATATCTTTGGATTATCTCTTGGAATAGGTAATGAAAAACACTGAATGTTCAATCCATAAGGTAATTGTACTCATTAATTACAGGCCCCAAATTTTCACAATGAATATAGATTGATTATTTTTACAGTGAGGTGGTGATTACTGAGCAAATGCCAAGCCTCTGTTATAGGATAGAAGGAATGATCCAAATCTGTTCTCTGAGGATTTTTCCTCTGACCTCTACCAATGTTCCTAACGTGTCACCTGAGCCTTGCCTCTAGGAGTGAAGTTTTCTTAGAAGGATGATTAGAGAGCAGGAAAGAGCAACCACATGCCATAGAATGGGTCCTGGAAAGCAGCAAATGTCCTGAGGAGGTAAATTGTTTTGTGATTTCATTTCTAACTGCTTGTTCAACATGTCCACCTAGATGCCCACAGGAACCTCAAAGTCTATATGTCCCAAAGGTAAAGTATTTACCTTTTCTGTTTTCTCTTGTATCCCCCTTTTCCTAGTTACTCAGGATCAAAATCTCAATATATCTCAGGTTTCCTTTCTCACTTTCCCCCCATTTCTAATCAGGCTTCTTTCTCTTCCACAATATTTTATAGATATATGTTTCACCAGTGTCTCTGCTTTTGTTCAGGTCCTCATCTCGTCAGGCTTTACATTTTCTAACTCATCTCTCAGCCAACAGTCTCTTGCCCCTTCAGTATATCTTGGTGTTTCAATTTTCTGGAAGTAATGCTTTGCTCAAAAACCTTTACTGATACTCCTCCAGCCACAAGGTAGAGCTTAATCCATTCCCCCTATCACACACGTGCACACAACCACCCAACTCTTGACTCACTTCTAAAGAACAGGGTATAGAAATGAAAAAATACGAACTTTACAATGGAGTGATCTGGCAGACACTGCCTTAACCATGTGGTCATAGTTACATATCACCAGGGATAAGTCATGTTGCTATCATGTGCCTCTGTATGATGTGATGAAAAGGGCACTTCACTTCTGTGGTCTCCTTCTCCAAAACCCGTAACCCCGGTCTAAATCGAAGGAAGACATCACAGAAGTCCGTATTGAG
The DNA here is from genome assembly GCF_964656455.1 of Halichoerus grypus. Classification (NCBI taxonomy): domain Eukaryota; kingdom Metazoa; phylum Chordata; class Mammalia; order Carnivora; family Phocidae; genus Halichoerus; species Halichoerus grypus. The sequence goes on from NC_135712.1 coordinate 112,440,351, forward strand.
GACAATTAACAAAGTAGCTGACCAGCACTCTTCACAGTTCTCAAAGTCATGAATAATAAGGAAAAACAGAACTGCCATAGACCCAAGAAGGCTAAGGAGACATGATGATTAAAGCATTATGGTATCCTGAATGGGATTCTAGAATTTTTTTTTTTTAAAGGACATTAGTGGGAAAAGTGGTGAAAGCTGAACGAAGTCTGCAGATTAGTTAATAGAATAGTACTTTACCAATGTTAATTTCTTGGTTTTGAGAAATGTACCATGATTATTATATAAGATGTTACCATTACTGGAAACAATGAAGGGTGTGTAGGAACTTTGTATTATTTTTGCAACTTTTCTGTCAATCCCAAATTATTCCAAAATTTTAAAAATGTATTAAAAAATAGCTTCATTGGTTCTCAATTCTCAAATACAGTTTTACATAAGAACTACTACAAAACCTTTTTCTAAATATATATTTCAGGGCCACATCCTTGGAGATACTGATTCTGTAGGTCTGAGTGGGGTTCAAGAAGCTGTATTTTTAAGAAGCTCTTGCAAAGATTCTGGTATGTTGCAGGTTTGAGAATGACTGGCCAACAGAACTAAACCGTAGATTGCATACAAGCCCCAGAACTGGGCCAACTTGTGCCATGAAATGTTTACATTCTTCCCTCACAACCAGAAAATAATTTCATCTTTGCTTAGCTCACCTGGCTTTCCAGGACCCTCAGATTTGCTTCAGGTTTGTAGATTCTCTCTCTCTCTCCCCACCCTTCCCCCACCTCTCTCCTTTCCCTTCTCTCCTCTCTCTCCTCTTTCTTTGTCTAAGGAAACAGGTTACAATGTAAAGATCCCTAGGTGTAGTGTGAGTCTAATTCTAAGCTTCTCTCTTCCCTAATGAGAAATGAGTATATCTAATGGCAGCCTAGGTTAAACAGAGTAGTTCTTTACAAATTAAAGAAAAAAATATTTTTTTTTACTTCCTAGATTATGGATTAATCAGTACCATAGCATTGATAAGTATTGTCCATCTGACTGCTCTAATAAATAGATAAGAACCAAAGTTAGCTGCTGTTCTTTTTAAAGATTTTATTTTTAAGTAATTTCTACACCCAACATGGGCCTCGAATTTACAACCCTGAATTCAAGAGTTGCATGCTCTACTGCCTGAACCAGCCAGGCACCCCCAAATTTAGCTGCTCTTTAATTGGCATTCAGCAAATATAAGATGCTTCAGATTTAAGACAGTTTGTCATCCCTCCATAGATTATATAGTGTCTAGTTAAAAAAATGAATAAATAAAATAGCGAAAGCTCTCTATGTATCTTTTTCACATTTAATTCTCAGAATAGTCTTGTGAAGTAGATGGTTGTTAACTCCATCTCACAGATGAGATGATTTAGGCATACAGAGCTTAAGTAATTTTCCCAAGATCATCTAGCCAAGAGCAGAGGGACCAGGTTTATAACCTGGGACCTCTGTCACCCAGTACAATGTACTACTGACCTATAGAAATATGCTTGACAAAACTATAAAGTAGTGAATTAGAACTTGTTATCTGAGTTGAGTCCAGATGATGTGTGAGGCTAAAAAGGTAAAATTGTGTGCATGGGCGTATACCATGTATATAATATTTAGCTTAGATGCATATTATATTCTTCCCTAGCTTATAATGTTTCATAAAGGAGGACAAATGTTTTGTGTGTATGTGTGCATATGTGATTTTTCGGTCAAGCTTTTAGCATGCTACATTTTGATTCTTACTCACTAGGCAAATTTCCTGGATCTGAGAAATTCCCCAAGGATAGAAAAATCTGGGATCCAAAGCAGTCTGCTTTGACAGCATAGGTGTGTGGTAGGAGAACATCATGAGACAAGGGCAGAAACTTTTTATTTTATTTTATTATTTTTTAAGATTTTATTTATTTATTTGACAGAGAGAGACACAGCGAGAGAGGGAACACAAGCAGGGGGAGTGGGAGAGGGAGAAGCAGGCTCCCCACTGAGCAGGGAGCCCCATGCGGGGCTCGATCCCAGGACCCTGGGACCATGACCTGAGCCGAAGGCAGACGCTTAATGAGTGAGCCACCCAGGCACCCCAGAAACTTTCTTTTAAAGCACGAAGAAGGTTAGGTAGAAAACATTCCATTCGGACATCATCTAATCCCAGGTCTCTACAAAATGACTGAATATGTTTGCTTGTAATGTGTTCTCAGGAAATTTCCCTGAACAAGTAAATGAAACAAGCCCATGTTGTCATTCCTGAAAATCTCCAGTCTATTACAATGAGGAGAGCACCTGTTTTAAAATAGTCTGGGTGATAAATCACAGAAGGTTGCATTAATCAAGGCAGCCTAAAGCTGATAAGTACAATTATGGGTTTGTCACCCTAGGGAAATATCTTGATCAAGGCTCCTCGAACCCAGTATAAACCCTCAAATTTTTGCCCCAAGACTGCTGTACCTAATGTGGGGACTTAGCACATCTTTTCCTTAGGGTATTGAAGGCCTTCTGGCAGGGCCTTATCCAATATCCACAGTAATGAAACCTTGTTCTGGTGAGATCTATTAATGGCGTGATGATGGAATACCTCTACTACCAATTGGCAGCAGTCGTCACACATCACAAGTAAAGAGAAACGAAAACAAAAACCAAACTGAGTCTTGTTCTCTCCTATGTCCACGTGTTATAGAATTTTAAAAGGAATGAGTGGAAACTAGATGTATCTAACCATTCAGAGAGATGCCTTTACTTGCTTAGGTTGGTATTTTTTTAAATGTTATAAAATAGATGTTTAAGGCAATGGTATCATAATTCAAAAAAAGTATGAACAAATAGATTTAGGACCAAAATGTAAATAATTAAGCCATCATTGTTGAATATTATTTTAAAATTATGCATTTATTGATAATTGATATCAATTATTAGCTATGATCTTATTATGAAAAATATTTTATTTTTCCTATATCAACAAAATGAGAGAAATCTGTTTGGATGCTAAAATACCCAGAGCTCTTAAATTCTGATATTAGTCATCTAATTTCATTTCAAGAGCTATGCCAGTCCCCTTTGCTCCAAAGTTTACTCTTCACATTATGCTCTGCACTGTGTTCACTCCTTCTGGTATGAGACCATATATCACCAACTGCTTCTCCCACATTTTTGTCTTGTCATCATAGATTACACCTGGTATTGTTGAGTAACACTATGCATGCGTACAAAATGCATACAATTAGCCTCTAATAGCTAAGTCTCTATGGGACAGTTGTTAGCACACTTTTTTGTATTTTCATAGTTCTTTCTTATTCCATGTTACACTTAATTTATGTTTGATAAATGACAAAGCCTGAAATAAAATTGGTACCAGTTGTGTTTTTGAGATACTATTGGATCTTAAATTGTAAGATTCCATAAAGAGATGCCAGTGTGTTTATGAATTTAGTGTACAACAAAAGTTAAAACTTCAATTTGGCAGGAAAGAATGATTTATTTAATAAACAATGCCAGCAACTTACTATCCAACTAGAAAACAAGTAAAATTTGTTCCCTATGATATACAATTTTTTAAAATTCTAGATTCAGTTTAAGGTCTAAATGTGAAAAATAAAGCAACAATAATCTTAAAATACTATCTAGATGATAAAACTGACAACATAGGAGCAGAGAAAACTTTTTAACAAGTTGGAAGACACAGAAACTTTAAAAAGGAAAGACAGACTTATTTGACTAAATTAAGTTTTGAATTTCTGCCAGGCTCCACAAAAATGGTAGATAAATGATAAGCTTTTGTGAAAAAACAAAACAAAACAAAGACATATCTTTATTGAACAAAGGGTTGATCTCCGGAACATATAAAAATTCTTATAGAACAAGATGAAGAACAATTTCATAGAAAATGAGCAAAGACTAAATCCATGTGGCCAAAAATTTGTGAAAAGATGTCCAGATACACTCATAGCAAGGAACATGCAAATTAAGGTAACAGTGAGGTATCACTTTACTCCCATCCACCTGGCAAAACTTAAGAACTATTGCTACCAGGAATGCAGAGGAAAGGGTACTTTCATACACTGTAGCTGATTCTGTGAAGGCTACAGCCTTCTTGGAAAACCATCTGACAATGTCTATTAAAATTACTACTACACAGACTGTATCTTAGCAATTCAATTCCTGGAATCGCTTTCATAGAAATAAAAACACCAGCAAATAAAAATGCACATATATAGATGGTTGTTACTGCATTGGTAAATGTCATGAAACCAACAAAAATAATGAATCAGAGAGTAAGCTAGTTAACTTGGAGGGGTTTGCCTTAGGAATTGTTAAATGAGAAAAGCAAGATGGAGAAAAGGTAGGCATAATATGATCTTTTTTTGTAAAAGAAGGACATGCCTTCCTTTATTTATAGGTATTATATAATGGTAGGTATGAATATTCATGCATGTGTATATTTCATATAATTAAATGAACATGGACAAAAGTGTAGAAGGATATTTACCACATTGTTAATATGGGACCTTGTTCCCTGGGGAGAAGATGAGAAGGAAAAGAGGGAGAGAGGAATATCAAAAGAGTGTACTTCAAAAAGCCAACCACCTGAGGCACTTGGGTGGCTCAGTCTTTCAGCGTCTGCCTTCGGCTCAGGTCATGATCCCAGGGTCCTGGGATCGAGCACTGCATCAGGCTCCCCGCTCTGCGGGAAGCCTGCTTTTCCCTCTCCTGCTCCCCCTGCTTGTGTGCCGTCTCTGGCTGTCTCTCTCCATGTCAAATAAATAAAATCTAAAAGAAAAAAAAAAAGCCAACCACCTATTTCCAATGCTGGAGAGTGAACATGGAGTTAGTTGGTGAAGAGAGGTGACTTGTGGTGCCTCAATGAGGAGGATTTCATATGTAAAATTACACATACATGCATATTTGTAGAAATTTTTTTAATGTAATGAAATAGATGAATTTTGTCATTATGTAGAGTATCTCAGTGTCTTCTTTGAATGAACATTGGTTTCATTAACTGCTCACGTTAGGGTAATTAGTCCATCCATCTCCTGAATAAGAATAAAGAAAAGCTAGGACTTCAGCCTGATAATTGATTTTTTTTTAAATACATAAAAGGAAAGGTGTCTTGAGCAGAAACTCCCTGGAGACAGCATGATACAGTGGAAATACACTAGCCTTTGAAGTCAGACTTCCTGAGGCTCTAACTAAACCCCGCCTAGTCATTAATCAGTTGTGTGACCTTGGACCATTGCTGTATGTTTCTTGCCCTCAGTTTATTCAGCTATAAAATGGGAGAAGGCATAACCTGTGTGGATGGTCTGTGCTAGAGACTGAATTATATAATGTATTTGAGTGTGCCTAGCAAAGTGCTTGACACATTGCAGGACTCAGTTGGTTACATGGAAAATAAATCAACATAAACTAAAGGCTTGAATACACTGGGAGCCAGAAAAATCATGTAGCAGCGCTGACTTTAATGGATATTTTTGATGTGGAAGCCATTTGAAAAATGATTATGCACAATTAGTCGCCTTCATTTCCTGTAACACCAAGGTGCAATAAATAATCTTGGAATTGTCTGCACAGGATTCGGGTTTGCACAGTGGGATCTCTGCTTGCCTTGGCTGGCTTGCGCGGCCTGTTCCAAGTTGTTTTTATATATTGTACAGATGGATCATGCTTTCAGATACACCAAGTTGTCCTCTACAAAGGAAGAATTTATGAAGTCCTGTGGTTTTCATTTCATGAAAAGTGGATGTAATATTTTTTAGATCATTCAGCTAAGATTATAGGTACTTTTCCCTAATAGAATTTTCTTCTGATGTATTGGCCTCATTTTTAAGAAAATAGGTTTACTTGTACACTAAATCCATCCAAACTGGAGGTCTGACTAGGTAGGAACCAGATAAATAAGATAGCACTGAATTTTGTAGATTTTTTTGATATAGCAAGCTCTATGGAATGTGATTATGCACAATTCACTTTTGAAAGAAAACTTTCACATTGAATTAAGCTGCAAAATATGAAAACTGACATTTGTGGGCATTTAAAAATATTATTGTGAAGTTTTCTGAACACTGGAAGAAATTTGGTGGAGTTCTACGTATGTAGCTTATTTGTTTTTTTTTCTAATATGTTTAAAGATCTTGCTGTAATTCATAATCCAGAAATCTTTCTGGTGTTCAGTTTTTCCATTTACAAAATACAACCTCTTGTGAATCTTTTGAAGGAATTTTAACAGTGATCCTCTAGCATCTTTTAAATTAGTCCATTTTAAATCATCAGTTAATCTAGTATCTTTGGTTTTTCCACTGGTTTTTCCCTCCTCTGTTAGAATGTCCCATCTGGAAAAGCTTTTTCATATTTTTCTAATAGCATTACATTGTTTTAAAAATCTTTACACATCTCCTCTAGAGCAATATTTACTGAACTAGTACTTTATGAGGCAAGATCTAAAACAAATATCTTTTATCTAAACTAACCCTGGCAATTCATGAACTCGTTTTTTAGTTATTTTTCTCCGGTCATTATACCATTTTTAGTTTAAAAAAAACAAAGGAAAGTCTACTCTGAATGGCCAAAAGGCCTTATGTGGACAACACAGGCTGATTAGCTTAGGTGAAGATTATATTGCTTGCTATAAACAAAAGAGCCCATATTTACTCCTGTACCATATATGCTTGGTTTTGCACATCAAGCTCTTGACAGGTGTTTTGGTTCTATTAATTGGCTCCCATATTTGCTTTAAAAAAGCAGCACTAAAATTCTGACTTCAAGAATAGGATTCAAGTGTTGCTATATCTTTTTTCATTTGTGTGAATTGCTTCATATGTTCTTCAACTTAAAACAGAAATACTTCCTTCTTGTAACTGTTGAAACAATATGCAACAGATGTGATAAAAATGCCAGTTATCATACATTCTTTTCATTCCTATTCTCATAAATTGCTAATTTTGTTTTTCTATTTTTTCACACAAATGAATACAAGTACATAAATGCAAAAAAAATGTAGTTTTGGTTGGTTGATTATTTTATTATCAGAGCAGTGGCATAATCTATGCATTTCCTTTTAGCTTGCTTTTGCTTTTGTTCACTTAATATATCGTCGGTAACCCTATACATGAGTAGGTATTCATCTATGTTTTTTTTCTACCTTGATACACACAAATTTGTACAGAAACAAGAATAAATAATACAAGCTGGCTTGATATTTTTTATAGTAACATTTTCTTCTTTTTGTGTTTAGATGTATATCCCTTACCTTGTAAATCAACCTAACAGATTCTTCTCCCTTGATCTTTAAGCAAATTCTGCCTCTAGATTTTTTGATCCCCTTCTGGGACTGAGGGGCACACCTCACATTTGAGCAGTCATAACAAAGATTCCTTACCAATTTTAACAATTCTTCACTGCCTGAATTCAGACAGTAATTAAATCACCCAAGAAATGAAACCATCTCCTTCAGATTTTAATATGACCAGCCTGTTATTCTTCAGATTATGTAGGTGCTTGATGAAAATCTCAAAGGTGAAACCTGAGTGACCTATTAAGATAGCAAGAAGATTTGATAGCTTAAATCCCCATATACTTCTCAGGCTGCTTGACATGGAGGCCATGGTCTATGAGTTATCCCCAAGGAATGTCATGCTTGTGAATTATACATAGGGTCAGCTCAGATCAGTGAAAAGTTAACCTATGGGAATACCAACCCTAAGAAAATGGTTTACCTCACGAAATATTTATATTCTCTTTGAGTATTCTAAACATTTTTTCTCAGGTCTTGTCTCTCATCTTCACCTATGCTAAATCTAGGCATCTGTAATTGTGACGATACTGTGATGTACTGCTCAGAAGCCCCTTCAGAAAAGAGGGACTTGTCACCCAGCTGCTAGGAGTACTGCCAGCAGTCAGCCTCTTCAGGAATTGTCTCAGCCAAGACAGCCACCTTGCCCCATGGTCACACCTCTTATAGATTTAAAGGCCCATCTTTCTAGCCTTGACTCAGGATAGTTCTGAGGAGAACATCCATTCTTTAGAACTTCCCATGGGTCAGCTGGAGCTTCCAGTGAGACTACCTTGCACCTCAAACTCTCCAGATGCCCAATCTTGCTTCCTCCCTGAACTACCACCCGAAAAATACTTATATATATAACTGACTTCATCTTGTTCCCTAAACTGCCTCTTCCTTGATCTTTTAAGAGAAACATCATTTTCTTTAAACTTGAAATCTCTTGATCACCTTCAAGATTGGCCCTTCCTCCACACTCGGTTAACATGTCATTCTTGTATGTTCCTTCACAGGGTCTCTCATGGTTGTGCTTCCTTTCTTTTCCTCAGTTTAGATTTTCATTGCTACACCTACGCAATTTTGATAATCAGCTTCCCTATCTCCAGCTCTGTCCTTCCCATCTGTTTTGCACTCCACAACCAAGCTCTCTTCCTAAACCAATTTCTAATTATGTAACATAATGTACTTGAGCAAAGCCATCAGGCTGGTTATTAGTGCTCTTCACCAGTATTTCCGGTACTCCAGACAGTAGGATTGCCCTTCTCAACTTTTGTGAAATTAGACCTGACTATATGACCAATGAAATGATGGTAGAATAGATGTCACTTCTAAGGGGAAGCTGTAGAGCCTATGTGTGTGTGCATAGCTTTTTTCTTGTCCCCCTTCCATGTGACATTTAGATGGCAGAGACCTTTCAGATGGTTAACACTTATCCCTGGGTGAGGAACCACAAAGGAAACCCCTCACCAACTCGAGGTGAACGTGTAGCAGGAACCGGAGTTCATCTTCTTTTTAAGCAATTAAGATTTTTGTTTTCAACCTCAGCATAATTTAGTCTATCTTGTGTCATTCAAGTTTCTAATTGGCAATCAGCATAAAATCAAATTTCTTGAGCCTTTCCTTCAAAACGCTCCTCTACCTGGTCCGAACCCAACTTCACAAGCCTGACTCCCACTCTTTTCTTCAACAAACCTCCAGCTCTGGCTAATCTGATCTCCTTGTTGTTTCTCTCTATAACTTATTCCAGAGTTAGTTTTGATCATTTGTTCTACTGCTTGGAATTCCCAATCCATTTTCCTCTCCTATTCAAATTATTTGCTGCCTCCAAACCAAACTTTATCCTGCCTTCTCCATGAAACTTTCCCCACCCCCACCCCGACCACCCCCAACCACCCCAAGGTCATGCGGCCTTTTGAAGTCATATGACATTGCGTGAACTATTCACGTTACTAAATGCCTATCTCTAAGTGGAGAATAGAACATTTTGATTCACCCTCCCCTTGCCCTCAAAAAACACTACTACATTATTCTGAAATACAGTTTTTGAAGTATCTGAATCATTTTATCACCATTCACTAGGAAATGATCTATCTCAGAGTATCTCATGAAAGACAATAAATGATCACCACATAAATGTATCATATCAATAAAGCCAGCTAAATGATGTGTAATTACTGTGATATATGTGGTACATTTTTAGCATTTACTATAGGTAGCAAATTATTTCTTCGGAATAATGAGTTTGCTTCTTACTTACTTTTCATTTCCATTAAAAGTTTTTCTAATCTATGCCATTTAATAATTTTTTTATCCCATCTGTGTAGGCAGTCGTATTGATTTTTATTTTCTGTGTGTAGGCAAAACCTTAGGTAACCTCACAGATTGTGAATTTTAAAAAACTTACATATCTGATTCCAATCAACTTCATTTTAAACAGGGAGGGCATCATGGATATGTTCTAATAAAATGTAAAGTTTGTTAAATAATTTTAAAATCATTATATATAAGGAATGCCTTTATATATTAAATAATAATCTTTGAATTAGTTTTGTATCTATATGTGTGTGTGTGTGTGCGTGAGAGGGAAAGAGAGAGAAAGAGAGAGAGAGAGAGAAGGAGGAAGCAGTAAGTTCTGTTTTCTGCTCCAAGTATTTTCCTTGTTTGATACACTTGGAATAAATTCTTATGGTCATTAATTTTAATTGAAAATAATGCACATAGAGTTTTTATTCTCAGATATTGACATTGTTTTGTTTTTAACTTTCCTTAAATTGCTAAAAGTGCTTTGTTTTAGACCATTCTAATATTCGTTCAACAAACATTTATTGAGCACTAATTAAGTGCCACTTACTGTGCAAATCACTAGATATGTAATGATGAAAAAAACAGTCTTTGGCTTCAAACTGCTCAAAAGTTAATGAGATCATTAGTGACTGCAGTAACTATACCCTTTACTCCAATCATCACATGATTTCAGGAGTACTTTCCAAGCTTAGAAAATTTCCTGTAATTCTATGAAGGACAACTCTACCTTTGCCTCTTTAGACAACTATGGCATAATACAAGCAGTACTGAACTTGGAATAAAGAGATTTAAATTTGCATTCTGGTTTTTAGCTACTCCTTAATCTGTCACCTTTACAAAGCAATTAAACTTTCAGAGTAATTTTCGCTCCTAAAATCAATGTGATATCTATCTCATAGGCCATATAGAAGATTAGAAGTTAAGAGTTATGAAATAACGTATGTGTATAATTTCAAAGTTTCTGATAATCTCCATGCTAAGTGGCTTCTTTCTCTCGAGTTCTATAGAGGAACAATCACACTAGGTCAGTTTCACTGCCTGAATTTTGTAGCTGAAATTTATCACCTTTATCATCATCATTACCATCATCATCCTAGTTACAATTTTGGCATGACTTCCTCTTCTTTTTTTTTTAATTTTATTTTAATACCATGCGGTGGGCTAGACTGTATATTTAGTGTTTCTCAACCTTAACTGCACATTAGAATCACATGGGTAGCTTTAAAAAAAAAAGTGCAGGTTCTATTCCAGACCAATTACATCAGAATCTCTGGGGGAGGGACTCAGGCACCAGTACTTTCTAAAGCTCTCCAGGTGATTCCAATTAGGTTGAGAGCAACTACTTTGATTAATTATCTCATTAAATCTTTATGAAAACCCTAAAAGTAGATTTGTTCATTTTCATTTTTTTTACAGAGGAAACTTAGGCTTGGCAAAATCAAAGATTTTATTCATTGCACATACCCAGTCAGTGGCAGATTTTGGATTCAAACCCAGATCTGTTTGGTTTCAGAGTCCATGTTCCTTTTCCTAAGTTCTTAATTATATAATGTCACTCCTGCTTTGCCCATACATCAGAATGGAAGATCAAAGATAAGAGGATTCTGAGCTCAGTTTTGTTCCACTTTTTTAGGATTTCCACTTCTCACTCTTTTCTATAGATAGGGATTAACAATTTAACTTAACTGAGGTTTTAGGAAAATTTAGGAATGAATATGTTCCTATTCCAGCTAACAAAGCAAGGAGACTTATTCTTTGGTATAAATAATGCGTATGATAATTAAATGCAGTGTGTGGGCAGAGGTAAGAAAGAATGGAATGGAAGTTTAATAATTGTTTTTAGAAAGCAAGTAAAAATGCTGCAATATATTGTCCTGCAATATATTTTTTCCCATTTCTTTTACCTTTAAACTTTATATGTTATTTTGTGTTTGGTTGGAATCTTGTAAATAGAAATGGCATGAAGTTGAATTTCCTATCTGTGAGTCCTTGACTTTTTTTTTTTTTTTGAGTCTTAGTCTTTTAATAGCTAAATTTAACCCAGGCACATTTATTGTGCTTACTAATATATTTGGGTGTATTTCTGACATATTATTTTGTGTTTTCTAATTATTGTTCCCCATCTTTTTATTGTTGTTGTTGTTGTTTTCTACCTTCTTTTGTATTTTTCAAGTTTTATTTCTTCCGTATTTTTTTTTTTACAGTTTTGGAAATTACACTAGTTATGGTTCTTATATGCAAACAACAGAAACAAATTCTACTTGATCTGAGCAGAAAATGCATTGAATAAAAAAATACTGAGTATCTAATGAATTTAGCTGACAGGATTATGTACAGTGGAGTAAACTGTTGAAGTAGTTTCTTTCTAATGGCCTGTAAACTTGAAGTAATTGACAATACATGTAATAAAATCCATTCTAATGAATTATCTGTAAAAGAGTTGCTGGGGCTCATCAGTGGCTCAGTCAGTTGACAACCCACTGTTGATTTCAGCTCAGGTCATGATCACAGGGTTGTTCAGCTGGGAGTCTTCTTGAGATTCTCTCGTTCTCCCTCTGCCCCTTCCCCTGCTAGTGCATGAGCTCTCTCTCTCTCTAAAATAAAAAAATAAATCTTAAAAAAAAAAAGAGTGCCATGTGTTTCTGTTTATGACTGTCAACCCAGATTAATTAGTGATAGTGCCTCAATTTATTACATCAATTTTAAAAAATAATGAATAGGCTTCAGGATGGTTGTTACCTGGTTTGAGGTGATAGGTTGGTGGTAAAGGGAACTGTAAAGTTAGATATAGCTTATGTAGGTCATAGCTTTTGTTTTGGAGTGGTGGGTTTCCAGGTGGTTATTACATTACCAAAAACGAATAAATAGACAAAAGGAAAAAAATAGGACATGTTATAGGTTGGTATGAATCAAGGATCATGAGTAATCCAATTTTTTTTACTTGTAGTTTAAGAAGAAAATTAAAGTTAAACCAAAAAGAAACTAGTATCTCTGGACTATGTGAGAAACAGAGATTATGAGTAATTTATTATCTAATTCAAATTAAATTTACTTTCTTTTGTCAGTGATTAGGTAATTCATATTTTTTGAGAAAATCAGACCTCAGCAGTTCACCCCATTGTACATAGTCAATCTTGTCAAATAATTTATTCCTCTGTTTTTGGATCAGAAAATATGCCCATTGTAACTACATTTAACAATAGCTTAGCTTAGCACTGAGTTTCAACATTTATGCCATTATAGAGTTTTCTAAAGTTGAACACTGCCTGGGTCCTGACATGGCTATTGCCCCACTAGGCCTCCTGAGCTGCATATAATTCCTGTGTTTTTCTGGCTGGATTTCACTCCAAAGTCTGACTGACACTCTATATTTCTACTCTCTCACATTTGCCCGACTAAGTCCTTTGTATCTGGTCATTTTCAACTTAGATGTCACCTGGGAAACCTTTCCTGACCTCCCTACCATCCCCTCTGCTTGGGCTAAATTTATCTCTCTGTGCTCCAATATCTCTATGTTGTAGAATCTACAGGATTAAATGTTTGAGGGAGCTTCCTCCATTGGACTACAAGCTCTGGAAGGGCAAAACACTATGCTTTATTCACTTTGTTATCTCCATAATTTGACTCCATAGAAGATATCTATGTTTTCTTTATTTATAAATGCATTTTTTTGTGTGCAACTTATGAGTCAAATAGAAAGAACACCCTGCTTCTTTATAGTTTTCTGCAACTACATTTTACAACTTAAAAAATATTCATATTCAGTTATATTTATTGGTTGGATGTTCAGTAAATGCTGTAAGTCACTTATGTTTCAGCAGCTGCCTGCTAAACCCACCTTAGTCAGAGTTACACATGCTATAGCCATGGCTACTATTTTATCTGACAGCAAGACTACCCATCTGACTGGAAAGGAGCTCATTTTCCAATCAGACATAATGAACACTTAAGGAAGTGCTACACTTGAAAGAAAACATTGCTTCATGGAGTTTATGTCAACCCACTGACCATATGTAAATATTCACATAGACACTTTCTGCCTCTGTTGTCAATGAGTGAGCTTGTGCTTAATATTTCCAGAGCTACACTTTAGAATTGCTTTAAGATATTAGTTAGCAACAAAGCACACCCTGTTGTTAATTTAGCATATAATCAGTTTAAAATGACCAAAACTCCCAGAGAGAGCAGCTGTACCATGAGAAGTGATTGGTGATGGCATTCATCTCTCTTCTGTATTAACACTGAAGATGAATGATGATAGTGTAAGAAATCCAGCAAATGAAAGACACTGTTAAAGAAAATTCTTGAGCCAGGACGCCTGAGTGACTCAGTTGGTTAAGTGTCCAACTCCTGATTTCACCTCAGGTCATGATCTCAGGGTCCTGGGATCAACAACCCCCACCCCCGGGGGGGCAGGCTCTGTGCTCAGCAGGGAACCCACTTGAGATTCTCTCTTTCTCTCTCTCTGCCCCTCCCTTGCTGCATGTGCTTGCACTCTCTCTCCCTCTCTAAAATAAATAAAAAATAAACCTTTTTTTAAAAAGAAAAAAATCTTGAACCCATTTCTCCTATTTTCTCAAACATAGTTTATTCTCTGTTAATAAATATACCTTGGAAAGATGTGTAGTTAGTGAAAGGGAAATGGGATTTAAATTAAATGAGGAAAGTTTAAATCCTGGCTTCAGCTTCTCATTTGATCAAATTACTTAACTTTTATGAACCTCAGTTTTCCTATCTGTAAAATGGAGAAAATGGTACACTGAAGATTATTGTGAAGGCTACAAAATAACGCACTTGATCAAGTACTGGGCATAGAATTAATGCTCAAAGATTAGTTGCCATTTGACACAATAGGAAGAGAAAACCAATTACCTAAATCATTGCATTTTTCTCTTTTCCTTTCTTCATTGGATGAGTTTTGGTTTTGGAGCTTGATTATATACATCTCATTTCACAATGAGTACTTGTGAGTATTCATGAAACTCTTGGTAGACCATCACGCTCAAGTAGCGAAAATAGCCTTTGTGTGACATCGGTGTTTTCTGATTTCCTCTAACAGCTGGGGTTTATAACTGTTCCGATTGTAAGCAGTCTGCTCATTTTATGCAGAAGATTACACAACCAGTAAAAACAAGGTGATCTGAGAGTAAAGACGTTCTTTAATACCTTGAGTATACAGGTTGTCAAGTGAAAGAAATCCTTCTTTATTCAGAATTGGGCCCATCAAAACACTGTACACAATAAACAATTCTAGAATCAATCTACATTGTTTGCACTGCTATAGATATACATCTTTATTTCTGAGGCTAGTGGTGAAACTTCTGATCTGTGCTCACTGTGCATATGATAGAGGCAGTGATGGGGAACAGACTGGCTGCTGGTGTGTGCCCTACCCTGGTCCAGGAGATGTGCTTGTTTCTTTATGCAGATCTGTACTCTTTCCCCAAGGCTAGAATTTCCAACCAAAAATAATCCTTTAGGTTTTGTTTATCTCCGATCTAATTACTTCAAATATGTAGGTGTTTTTTTTTTTTTTAAAAAAAACTTTCTTCCTGATCCTGAATGAGGATTTAGTTAAATGCCTGTTTAAGAATTGATGAGTAATTTAAAGGATTTAGGAGAACATTCTGTGCTATTATATGCAAATACATGCCATGCATGGCTCCCTGTGTCATTAACCTGGCAGTCATTTCATGCATGACTCCCCATCTTATTAAGCTAGCAGTATGGAATATTTGATTTACTAAACTGGTATGAACTACTTAGTGTGCTAATATAGGAATATAACTTTTAAATTTCTTTGGAATAACTATCTTCGAAACAGATTCTTGAAGACGATAACATTATTTTGACAGCTGTGCTCAGTTTCTAAAAGTCTATTTTAGGAAGCTTCTTATAACTGTTGGAAATGTACCTGTGTGATTTGAATGAACCATAAAATAATTGAAAATGAAAACCATCATAGCAATAAGAGCCCTTAGAATTCTGTAGCAAGTGATTCGACAACACAGGTAAATAAATTTGGTAGAAACGTTTGTTTCTAGACAGGATGTTTAACAATGTATGGTTGCCTGAGAGTCTGCCACTAGGCTCCCAGTTACCATGATGCTCTAAAAACTCTTTTTATAGCCAAGGCCCCCCTGGCTTTCCCGGCTTTCGTTGCCATAGCAGCATTCATTGGCCATGGGATTTACAGGAAAAAAAAAAGAGGGGGGAGGGGGATTGCATATTTGTAAAGTTGGTGCGGTGCCAAATGTAGCAGGAATTATAAATGCAGGATGCTGGATTCTTCCTTTAGTGTCCATTTCAGCTGGCGCCTAATGTCACCCACATAATCACAAACCACTCTGTCATCATTCAGACCAGCTGCATGAAATGAGACAAAGGGAAATTTAGCAGCAACGGAGGGAATGGTAATTTAAAAGGCTTTTAAATGATGTTTTCTATGTTCCTCAATCAACAATATTTTAAAGCCTTTAATTTTTTTTTCCTACAATAGGATTTCCTTGTTGTTGCTGGCTTGACTGGTGACATATTAGTACTAAGTTGGCCAAAAAAATGTCAGAGACTAGAAAGGAGGTCAAATAAATAAATCCAAAAAGGAGTAGAAAGGAAATATTTATAGTAACCTTCATTGCTGCTAGGTTTTTTTACATTTAAATTATACAGGTAAATTTGCCTTTACCCTCTGCTTAAGATATAATTTTTGAACAACAAACATTCAATGTTTATCAGACATGCTTTTCAATAAACACTTTCAGGTTTGTAACATGTTGATCGTTTCTTCAGTCATGACACGTATTTCAGAGTTCACAGGCAACAGGAAAAAAAAATGTTCATGGGGGAAGAAAAGCAAGTGAATAATCCAGGG
The DNA here is from genome assembly GCF_964656455.1 of Halichoerus grypus. Classification (NCBI taxonomy): domain Eukaryota; kingdom Metazoa; phylum Chordata; class Mammalia; order Carnivora; family Phocidae; genus Halichoerus; species Halichoerus grypus. Next base: position 112,456,793 of record NC_135712.1, read on the forward strand.
AAGTTGGTGAACTGTGACATGTGCAGGGCTCATGTGAGCCATGAATATGGAAGGGGAACTGGCTAGGCTGGGGGTGGGGGGCAGGGGGGTGGGGAGAGAATGTTGGGTGGGGAATTTGTCCGAGAGAGGGAATATACAATGTGTTTGCTTGCAGCAATTCCAGGATTCTGGCAAGCGCACTAGGACACACAAATGGATGAAGTGATCTCTTAAAATGGGAGTAGTTTATTGGTAGATGGTTGGAAATAAGCTATGAGAGGACCATTAAGGTTTGGCTGAGTCTTTTCTTGGTTAAAAATACTTCTTTTTTATGAACTTTTCATCCCAAACTGCATGTAAATAGTGCCTGCATATAAGGATAAATGATTTCATAAATCGAAGAGAATAGAGATCTCAGTCATCGACTCCCCATTATCTGGGAAATTGGTAAACCACAAAGATGGCATTACAAATCAATGGGGGAAAGGAAAGACTGTCCAATGATCAGTTTGGGGACAATATGGTTATCTATATGGGAAAAAAATTAAAAGAAGATTCATATATCAGATCATAGGAAAGAAATAGAAGTGACTAAAGATGGAAATTTGAGTAAAAGAATCTAAAATCTTTAAGAAAAACATAAAAGACTACTTTTATAATTTTAAGGGAGGTAATGGTCGTTTAAACAAGCCATGAAAGTACAAATTTTAAGGGCGAAATAACATAGTTTGACAAAAAAACAATATAAGCACAGTGAGAAGACAAGTTAAAGTCTAGGAGAAGATATTTTCAATTCAATAGCTGACCAAGGATTGTTTTGCAGAATAAAGAAAGCATTGCAATAAATTAATCAAGAAAAATATTTTTAAAAAAATCTCAATAGGCAAAAGCAGCTAAATAATATGAAGAGGTCATTCACAGAGGTCATGGCAACGAACATATCAAGGTGATCAAATTCTTCGGTAAGAGAATGCAAAGGAAATGAAAAAATAATAAAGCACTTTGTAGATATCCGATCAGCAAAAATTTAAAGTCTGACAATGCTAAGTACTGGTGTAGGTTTGGGAGAACAGTGCTCAGTACTGGTGGGAGCTTAAACTTTTATCAGGGCTTTGGAAAACAATTTTGCAAGGGGTGGTGAAGTCTGAAACATGCCTCCTGTAGGACTGAGCAATTCTATATCTAGGTGAACACATGTGCACACCAAATAATACAGCATTAACTAAATTGGAAACAAATATATGATGGCATATTCATATTTTGGGATACTAAATGCCTATTAAAATGAATGAAATAAATACAAGTTTCAATAGATGATGAAGAAAAGTAGAGTGGGAAAAGTAAGTTTCTGTATCAGACATAAAATATGGTACCATTTATGATACCATAAATACGCTGTTATGGTAATATAAAATAAGCTATTTATGGATACATGTCTATATAGCAAAAGCATAAAAACCTGAGTAGAAGGAATATACTCCCAATAAAGGAAAAACAGGTAAGGAATTAAGCAGAGGCAGAAAGAACAGATGAAGTGCTGGCTGATAGAAGAACACTTCACTACATTTGGAGTGGTGTTGCCAAACAAAAACAAATTCAGACCAGAATCTGATGAAGTCCTGAGATTCAACAACAAATTTATAGGAAATACAGAGGACAGAGGAACATTTCAGACCTCAGAATGGTGTAATCAGTGAAATTCACACTACGGATCATTCTATAGATGACTCACTCCGTTTCTTCTACAACAACAACAACAACAACAACAAATTGCAAACCAAATTTGTAAGCCAAATAGAAGATATTTAAAAAGATACAAGGGAAAGTTGGAAGAGAGACGTAAAATTCCTATCAAGCAATGTCAGTCTAAGGGCCTCATTTGGATCCCGATTCAAACACACTGTAAAGTTACATTTATGAGACAATTGGAAATGCACATAGCGGCTGAATATCAATGTTATTTTAGGTGTGGTATTGGTAAAACAATCTATTTAGGACTATATAGTAAATAATTAAAGAAAACAGTGCAGAATAAGCAGGGCAGTCCCAGTTCTTATTTTACTACAAATTAAGAGTAGGGGACAATCAGCTCTGAACACATCTCTGGAGTGGTCGGAAAAGGCTCGTTCATGTCTTCGTTCATTTAACAAATATGTAGAAAAGCTATCATATATCAGATCAGATACTCTAATGCACTGAAGATGTTAGTGAACTAAATAGAAGAATATTTCCACCCTCATAGAGTTTACACCCTATGAAGTTAAAAACGGGCAGTAAACAAATAAACAGGCAAATAAATATATCATTGGTAATAACTAGTAGACAGAAAAATAAAGCAGGCAGGGGACGACAGAGGGGAGGGTTATTATTTTATACTTGTCAGGGAAAGCCTCACTAATAAGATGCTATTTAAACTGAAAGATCTGAAGGAAGTATCAACATGCTAAGAGCTGGGCGGTGGGGTGGGAGTGGAGCCTTCTAGGCAGAGGAGACCACAAATGTGAAGGATGAGAGATAAGAATCTAGCTGAGGGTGATCTGGAAAGAGTCAGTCAAGTGCAGCTGGAGCGCAGCAAGGGATGTGAAGAGTCAGGGAGCACAGGGCGAGGTCATGTGGAGCCCTGTAGGCCGAAAGTAAAAACTGCATTTTGCTCTGAATGAGGTGGGGACCTAGTGGGGATTTTCAGCAGAGGTGTGAACACTCTGACTTAAATTTATAAGATTTACTCTTTTGTCAAAACGTGTGAGATTAGACCTGAAGGCAAGTGCAGAAGCACGAAAACCAGTCGGTCAATTACAACAATCCATTTGCCCGTTTCACTTCAGTCTCACAATCTCATAACCAAACTTCTGATTTTCTCCCCAGATTTCCAACTCTTGGAGTCTTCCCATTTATTTTACTGGACCAAACCCAAACTTCTTTTTCTTTCATACCCACATAAAATCCTTCAGATTTGGGGGGGCTACCTTCAAAGTATATTCAAAATGCAACTTGTTCCTTTTTATGATTATGGTAAAAATATATAACATAAAATTTACCATTTAACCATTTTTAAGTGCATTTTTAATGGCATTAAGTGCATTCATGTTCATCAAACCATCACCACCATCCATCCCCAAAATGTTTTCATCCTCCCCAACTGAAACTTGGAAATACTAAATGCTAACTCCTCATTCCCTCTCCCTGCTCAACCCTTGGCAACTGCTATGGTACTTTCTGTTTCTATGAATTTGACCACTCTAGGTACCTAATGTAAGTGGAATCATACAATAATTGTCCTTTATGATTGGCTTATTTCACTTAGCATATGTCCTCAGTGTTCACCCATATCATAGCATGTGTCAGAATATCCCAGCTTTTCAAAGCTGAATAATATTCCATTTTCTGCATATACCATATTTTGTTTATCCATTCATCAATCGATGGACACTTGGTTTGCTTCCATCTTTTGGCTATTGTAAATAATGTTGCTATGAGCATGGATGTACAAATATCTGTGTGAATCTCTGCTTTCAGTTCTTTGGGGTATATCTTGAGAAATGGAGTTACTTAGTAATTATATGCCATGAAAATGCAAAGGGATAGATTATTGGAAGAGAACCAAGAAAGAGTATTGTCCTGGGAGTGAAGTGAAGAAATGCTTCAAGAAATAGAAAGTGGTAAACAGTACTACTAAAAGATCAGCTAAAATAAGAGCCAAGTCTTGCTCATTGGATTTATTGATGTGGGTGTCATTTGTGACTTTGACAAGAGATGTCTTGGGGGAGTAGTAGGAGTAAAATCCTGACTGGCATGGCTTCAAGTCACCATGAAGTACAGATTGGTGATAAGAGGACCAGACAACTTATTTTAAAGGGAAACAGAGATACGGGGATGACCTAGATCTTGATTGTGGAATAGGAGTTTTTAAGTGGTAATTGTTCAGGCAGGGAGGAGGGCAGGAGTGGACACAAGTATGTGATAAGCTGGAGTCTCAAGCATGTGTGGGAGGGTGCTTAGAGAAGGAATGGAAATAGAGAAGAAGAGATACTCTAAACCTGTTGCTTCCGTGCCAAGTACTTTACCTATTTTAACTCATTTAACCCTCAAAAAAACAAAAAACCCTCCACAAGGTAGTAGTATTATTCTAATTCCTAATTTGCAAGTGAAGAAACTGAGGGTAAAACGTTTAGATGATTTGCCCAAAGTCTTTGTTAATAAATGGCAGGGTAGAATTTAAACCAAGGCTGTCTAAACTTCAGAGACTGAACGCGTAATCTCTATGCTATCCGGCTTCACAGTTAATGAATGCTAGACTAAGGGTATACTAGGCAACTCTTCCATTTATTCATTCATTGAAGCAATATTATTGAGCCCTATTATGGGTCAGACATTGTTCTAGGTGCTGGAGAGACAGCATTAAACAAACCAATCTCTGCTTTCATAGATTATATTCTAAAAGATGATTGACAGTAAACAAATCAAGATATAACATGTTGAGTTATGTTAAGGGCTATAAAGAAAAATAAATGGGGGATGGAGGGATGGAGGAGAGTCTGATAAGAGTGTTTGGGTGATATTTGAGCAGAGCTGAATAAAGGGAGAGATGAGTACCGTGAAGATTTAGGAGAACATTTAGCTAAGAGCAAGCTGCGGGTGTGAAGCTGTGCAAGGAGTAGTCAGTGTGTCTGGAGTAGAGTGGGTACAGGGAGCCCTGAAGGAAGTGAGTTCACAGAGCGTTGAGATGGGGAGAGGCAGGACACGACTGCAACATCAAGTAGATGGCTAAGGACTGACTATATAGTCACACAATGTACATGATTATATATATATATATATACACATATATTTATATATTTATATGTATATATATATTTATATGTATATATATTACAATGTGTAACACATCATTGTATATCATCACAATAATAATGAGCTTAAGAAAAATTATTCTGGTGCTCTGTGAAGTTAGAATTTAAGCAAAAATGTTTTGGAGGAGGTAGGTACAGTACGCAAGGGAAAAGTGGTTGGAGCCTTACCAGGATAATGACTAGAATGGAGAAAGGAAATAGATTGCACTCGGTTTTCCTCCCCCAGATCTCTGTGTCCCAATTACAGAGCTGTCTTTCAAGTTCTTGCCAGGTCCTGCTGCTTTTCTGCCTTGGACAATGCCTCATTCCATGCTATTTCCTTTTCCTTCATTTTTCCTCTTCACTTCCTCTAAAGCTGCCTTCTAGATTCCCAAGACTAAGTGGGGCATTGCCAATTATGGTATTATATAGTGTGGGGCACCCTTATTCCTTCTCAGTTGCACTCATCATGACTATAATTAATTATCTAATAATATTTCCCCCTACTGGACTGTGAGATCTTTAAGGGGGAAGGACTAGGTAAGTCTTGTTACCCCTCAGGCCCCAAACTTATTACATGTATAAAACTTTTTTAAAAAGTAGAATTAGATTTCTTCTTTATTTCCCAATACATATATTATTGTAGTTGAAGGGAAGAAATGATTGTTCCATTTGGGGCTCTAAGTAGTTATCAAAATTTAAAATTGTTTTATTTTTTTTTTTTTTATTTTTTTTTTTTTTATAGTGTTCCATGATTCATTGTTTGTGCATAACACCCAGTGCTCCATGCAGAACGTGCCCTCCTCAATACCCATCACCAGGCTAACCCATCCTCCCAACCCCTCCCCTCTAGAACCCTCAGTTTGTTTTTCAAAGTCCATCGTCTCTCATGGTTCTTCTCCCCCTCCGATTTCCCCCCCTTCATTCTTCCCCTCCTGCTACATTCTTCTTCTTCTTTTTTTCTTTCTTAACATATATTGCATTATTTGTTTCAGAGGTACAGATCTGAGATTCAACAGTCTTGCACAGTTCACAGCGCTTACCAGAACACATACCCTCCCCAGTGTCCATCACCCAGTCACCCCATCCCTCCCACCCCACCCCCCACTCCAGCAACCCTCAGTTTGTTTCCTGAGATTAAGAATTCCTCATATCAGTGAGGTCATATGATACATGTCTTTCTCTGTTTGACTTATTTCGCTCAGCATAATACCCTCCAGTTCCATCCACGTCGTTGCAAATGGCAAGATCTTATTCCTTTTGATGGCTGCATAATATTCCATTGTATATATATACCACATCTTCTTTATCCATTCATCTGTTGATGGACATCTTGGCTCTTTCCACAATTTGGCTATTGTGGACATTGCTGCTATAAACATCGGGGTGCACGTAGCCTTTCGGGTCCCTACTTTTGTATCTTTGGGGTAAATACCCAGTAGTGCAATTGCTGGATCATATGGTAGCTCTATTTTCAACTTTTTGAGGAACCTCCATACTGTTTTCCAGAGTGGCTGCACCAGCTTGCATTCCCACCAACAGTGGAGGAGGGTTCCCCTTTCTCCGCATCCCCGCCAACATCTGTCATTTCCTGACTTGTTAATTTTAGCCATTCTGACTGGTGTGAGGTGGTATCTCATTGAGGTTTTGATTTGGATTTCCCTGATGCCGAGCGATATTGAACACTTTTTCATGTGTCTGTTGGCCATTTGGATGTCTTCTTTGGAAAAATGTCTGTTCATGTCTTCTGCCCATTTCTTGATTGGATTCTTTGTTCTTTTGGTGTTGAGTTTGCTGAGTTCTTTATAGATTTTGGATACTAGCCCTTTATCTGATATGTCATTTGCAAATATCTTCTCCCATTCTGTCAGTTGTCTTTTGGTTTTGTTGACTGTTTCCTTTGCTTTGCAAAAGCTTTTGATCTTGATGAAGTCCCAATAGTTCATTTTTGCCCTTGCTTCCCTTGCCTTTGGCGATGTTTCTAGGAAGAAGTTGCTGCGGCTGAGGTCGAAGAGGTTGCTGCCTGTGTTCTCCTTTAGGATTTTGATGGACTCCTGTCTCACATTGAGGTCTTTCAACCATTTGGAGTCTATTTTTGTGTGTGGTGTAAGGAAATGGTCCAGTTTCATTCTTCTGCATGTGGCTGTCCAATTTTCCCAACACCATTTGTTGAAGAGACTGTCTTTTTTCCATTGGACATTCTTTCCTGCTTTGTCAAAGATTAGTTGACCATAGAGTTGAGGGTCCATTTCTGGGCTCTCTATTCTGTTCCATTGATCTATGTGTCTGTTTTTGTGCCAGTACCATACTGTCTTGATGATGACAGCTTTGTAGTAGAGCTGGAAGTCTGGGATTGTGATGCCGCCAGCTTTGCTTTTCTTTTTCAACATTCCTCTGGCTATGCGGGGTCTTTTCTGGTTCCATACAAATTTTAGGATTATTTGTTCCATTTCTTTGAAGAAAGTGGATGGTATTTTGATGGGGATTGCATTGAATGTGTAGATTGCTCTAGGTAGGATTGACATCTTCACAATATTTGTTCTTCCAATCCATGAGCATGGAACGTTTTTCCATTTCTTTGTGTATTCCTCAATTTCTTTCATGAGTATTTTATAGTTTTCTGAGTACAGATCCTTTGCCTCTTTGGTTAGATTGATTCCTAGGTATCTTATGGTTTTGGGTGCAATTGTAAATGGGATCGACTCCTTAATTTCTCTTTCTTCTGACTTGTTGTTGGTGTATAGGAATGCCACTGACTTCTGTGCATTGATTTTATATCCTGCCACTTGACTGAATTCCTGTATGAGTTCTAGCAGTTTTGGGGTGGAGTCTTTGGGATTTTCCACATAAAGTATCATATCATCTGCAAAGAGTGAGAGTTTGACTTCTTCTTTGCCAATTTGGATGCCTTTGATTTCTTTTTGTTGTCTGATTGCTGTGGCTAGGACTTCCAATACTATGTTGAATAGCAGTGGTGATAGTGGACATCCCTGCCGCGTTCCTGACCTTAGGGGGAAAGCTCTCAGTTTTTCCCCATTGAGAATGATATTCGCTGTAGGTTTTTCATAGATGGCTTTTATGATATTGAGGTATGTACCCTCTATCCCTACACTCTGAAGAGTTTTGATCAAGAAAGGATGCTGTACTTTGTCAAATGCTTTTTCTGCATCTATTGAGAGGATCATGTGATTCTTGTTTTTTCTTTTGTTAATGTATTGTATCACGTTGATTGATTTGCGGATGTTGAACCAACCTTGCAGCCCAGGGATAAATCCGACTTGGTCGTGGTGAATAATCCTTTTAATGTACTGTTGGATCCTATTGGCTAGTATTTTGGTGAGAATTTTTGCATCCATGTTCATCAGGGATATTGGTCTGTAATTCTCCTTTTTGATGGGGTCTTTGTCTGGTTTTGGGATCAAGGTAATGCTGGCCTCATAAAATGAGTTTGGAAGTTTTCCTTCCATTTCTATTTTTTGGAACAGTTTCAGAAGGATAGGTATTAATTCTTCTTGAAATGTTTGGTAGAATTCCCCTGGGAAGCCATCTGGCCCTGGGCTTTTGTGTTTTGGGAGATTTTTGATGACTGCTTCTATTTCCTTAGTGGTTATAGGTCTGTTCAGGTGTTCTATTTCTTCCTGGTTCAGTTTTGGTAGTTGATACATCTCTAGGAATGCATCCATTACTTCCAGGTTATCTAATTTGTTGGCATAGAGTTGCTCATAATATGTTCTTATAATTGTTTGTATTTCTTTGGTGTTGGTTGTGATTTCTCCTCTTTCATTCATGATTTTGTTGATTTGGGTCATTTCTCTTTTCTTTTTGATAAGTCTGGCCAGGGGCTTATCAATCTTGTTAATTCTTTCAAAGAACCAGCTCCTAGTTTCGTTGATCTGTTCTACTGTTCTTTTGGTTTCTATTTCATTGATTTCTGCTCTGATCTTTATTATTTCTCTTCTCCTGCTGGGTTTAGGCTTTATTTGCTGTTCTTTCTCCAGCTCCTTTAGGTGTAGGGTTAGGTTGTGTACTTGAGACCTTTCTTGTTTCTTGAGAAAGGCTTGTATTGCTATATACTTTCCTCTTAGGACTGCCTTTGCTGTATCCCAAAGATTTTGAATAGTTGTGTTTTCATTTTCATTGGTTTCCATGAATTTTTTTAATTCTTCTTTAATTTCCTGGTTGACCCATTCATTCTTCAGTAGGATGCTCTTTAGCCTCCATGTATTTGAGTTCTTTCTGACTTTCCTCTTGTGATTGAGTTCTAATTTCAAAGCATTGTGGTCTGAAAATAGGCAGGGGATGATCCCAATCTTCTGGTACCGGTTGAGACCTGATTTATGACCTAGGATGTGATCGATTCTGGAGAATGTTCCATGGGCACTAGAGAAGAATGTGTATTCCGTTGCTTTGGGATGGAATGTTCTGAATATGTCTGTGAAGTCCATTTGGTCCAGTGTGTCATTTAAAGTCTTTATTTCCTTGTTGATCTTTTGCTTAGACGATCTGTCCATTTCAGTGAGGGGGGTGTTAAAGTCCCCCACTATTATTGTATTGTTGTCGATGTGTTTCTTTGCTTTTGTTATTAATTGCCTTATATAATTGGCTGCTCCCATGTTAGGGGCATAGATATTTACAATTGTTAGATCTTCTTGTTGAATAGACCCTTTAAGTATGATATAGTGTCCTTCCTCATCTCTTATTACAGTCTTTGGTTTAAAATCTAATTTGTCTGATATAAGGATTGCCACCCCAGCTTTCTTTTGGTGTCCATTAGCATGGTAAATAGTTTTCCACCCCCTCACTTTCAATCTGGGGGTGTCTTTGGGTCTAAAATGAGTCTCTTGCAGACAGCATATCGATGGGTCTTGTTTTTTAATCCAATCTGATAGCCTGTGTCTTTTGATTGGGGCATTTAGCCCATTTACATTCAGGGTAACTATTGAAAGATAGGAGTTCAGTGCCATTGTATTGCCTGTAAAGTGACTGTTACTGTATATTGTTTGTGTTCCTTTCTGGTCTATGTTGCTTTTAGGCTCTCTCTTTGCTTAGAGGACCCCTTTCAATATTTGTTGTAGGGCTGGTTTCGTGTTTGCAAATTCCTTTAGTTTTTGTTTGTCCTGGAAGCTTTTTATCTCTCCTTCAATTTTCAATGACAGCCTAGCTGGATATAGTATTCTTGGCTGCATATTTTTCTCATTTAGTGCTCTGAATATGTCCTGCCAGTCCTTTCTGGCCTGCCAGGTCTCTGTGGATAAGTCTGTTGCCAATCTAATGTTTCTACCATTGTAGGTTACAGATCTCTTCTCCCGAGCTGCTTTCAGGATTTTCTCTTTGTCTCTGAGACTCGTAAGTTTTACTATTAGATGTCGGGGTGTTGACCTATTTTTATTGATTTTGAGAGGGGTTCTCTGTGCTTCCTGGATTTTGATGCCTGTTTCCTTCCCCAAATTAGGGAAGTTCTCTGCTATAATTTGCTCCATTATACCTTCTGCACCTCTCTCTCTTTCTTCTTCTTCTGGGATCCCAATTATTCTAATGTTGTTTCGTCTTATGGTATCGTTTATCTCTCGAATTCTGCCCTCGTGATCCAGTAGTTGTTTATCTCTCTTTTTCTCAGCTTCTTTATTTTCCATCATTTGGTCTTCTATCTCACTGATTCTTTCTTCTGCCTCATTTATCCTAGCAGTTAGCGCCCCCATATTTGATTGCACCTCATTAATAGCCTTTTTGATTTCTACTTGGTTCGATTTTAGTTCTTTTACTTCTCCAGAAAGGGTTTCTCTAATAACTTCCATGTTTTTTTCAAGCCCAGCTAGTATCTTTAAAGTGATGATTCTGAACTCTAGATCTGACATCGTACTAATGTCCGTATTGAGTAGGTCCCTGGCAGTCGGTACTACCTCTTGTTCTTTTTGTTGAGGTGATTTTTTCCGTCTTGTCATTTTGTGCAGAGGAGAATAGATTAATGAGAGAACAAAATGCTAGAAGGGTAACAACGTCCCCAGAAAATATACTCTAAACAAATCAGAAAAGACCTGAAGCAGTGGGAAAAGAAAGGGAAAGAGAGAAAAAAGAAAAGGAAAGAAAAAAGAAAAAAGAAAAAGATAAAGATAAAAACAAACAAAAGCAGAACAAAACAAAACAAAACAAAAACAGAATGTGATCAAATATGATCAGGCTGGATTATAGATCAGTGCCACACACTAGATTTTGGGTGTATTTTGGTCTGTTAAAAGAAAGTCCCTCCCAAAATTTTAAAGAAAGAAAAACTTATATATGTACAAAAATAAGGGTTGATATGATGAAGGGATGGAATATGACTGTAAAGATGGAAATTATAAAAAATTTTTAAAAAGGATTTGATAAGTTGTTTGAAAAAAGAAAGAAGAGGATTAAAAAAAAAAAAAAGAAAGAAAAAAGGGAGAGAATGTGATCAGGCAGGGGAGTAGAAAAAAACCATACACTAGAGATTTAGAGTATATTTTGATCTGTTAGAAGAAACTATCTCAAGATTTTAAAGAGAGAACAACTTATATATATATGCCAAAAATACGGGTAACTACTATGAAGGGATAGAATATGACTTTAAAAATGAAAAATAAAAATGTTTTTTTTTTAAAAAAGGGATTGATAAGATGTTGGTTGAAAAAGGGAAAAAGAAAAATTCAAAAAAAAAAAAAGAAAAAAGGAAAAAAGAAAAAAAGACAGTTAAAAAAAATAATTAACTTTGAAAGACTAAAGAATCATGGTAAAAAAGCCATGAATTCTATGTGCAGTGTTCTCCTAGCGCTGGAGTTCTGCCATTCTCATTGATCGGTAAACTTGGTCTTGGCTGGCTGTTCTCGCTGATCTTCTGGGGGAGGGGCCTGTTGCCGTGGTTCCCAAATGTCTTTGCCGGAGGCAAAATTGCCCCGCCCTTGCCGGTCCGGGCTAAGTAATCTGCTCGGGTTTGCTCTCCGGAGCTTTTGTTCCCTGCAAGCTCTCCGTACAGCTTTGGAGGCGGAGAGTGAAAATGGTGGCCTCCCAGTCTCCGCCCCGGCGGAGCCGAGAACTCGGGGTCCCGCTCCTCAGCGAGCCCCCAGAGAAAAGCCGTCAGTCACTCCCGTCTCCCCGGTCTTCCGCCGCACTCCGCGCTCACCCGGCCTGTGACCGCGCCTTTCTATCTGGCACCCGACCCCGGGTGGAGTCTCCAAGCCCAGCAGATCCCCGCGGTGCGCTCCCGCACCTCTCCTCCCGGGGGAAGAAGGTGAGTCTCCCTGGATCTGCCGCTTGTTGGGTCCCTGCTGGAGGAGCTGTGGCCCGACTGTGCCGCGGATCACGGTTTATAGCAACCCCGAGCTGAGAGCCCGCGCCTGGGCTCCGTCTCTGCAGCCGGCTTCCCTGCTCTGATACCTGGGAGCTCTGCCGCACTCAGGCACCCCCGGTCTTTCTGTGACCCCGAGGGTCCTGAGACCACACTGTCCCACGAGGGTTCCACCCCCACTTAGCCACCAGAGTGACGTCCCTCAGCGGAGCAGACTTCTAAAAGTTCCGACTTTGTGCTCCGTGGCTCTATCACTTGCCAGAAGCGGCCGTCGGAGGCCCCTCCCCCGCCGTCTATCCTCCCGAATATCGCCTCGGATTCACTTCTCCGCACGTCCTACCTTCCAGAAAGTGGTCGCTTTTCTGTTCAGAGAGTTGTTGCTCTTCTTTTCTTTGATCTATTGAGTTTGTAGGTGTTCAGAACGGTTTGATCCCTATCCAGCTGAATTCCTGAGAGGAGAGGAAATCCAGGTCTCCTACTCCTCCGCCATCTTGCTCCGCCCCCAACTTCTCTCAAATTTAAAATTGTTTTAAAAGACAAATACTTTATACTGTGTTCATTTAGTAAGTTGATAATAATTCTACATGAAGCCTCAACAGTCATTAGGTTGACTAATACAAGAATGTAGATTATCTCATATTTTACAATAAAAATAAAATGTCTCTACACAATGTATAGATTATTGTTTTATATTGTTTACAAATATTGTAAGCATTATATTGTTTACAAATCCTAAGCAGGTAGAAAGGATGCAATTTAAAAATATGTTTTTCAAGGAAAACAAGGTCAATGCACTGAAGTGTTGTTTTATTTTTAAGATTCCAAACTTGTGAAAAATCTCTATTCCTAAAATTAGTAACATCATATAATTAACTTAGTGGCATTCTGTGTTTTCATGAAGATTGGTGTGTTACTAAATTATACTGCATTATGTTTGGTTTCTTCAATCTCAGTACTGAAAATGTTAAAAAAATTCTAATCGCTTTTGTCAAAACAAATTCACATCTTTACTATTCTGCATATAAGAGCTAACTGGAAACATTCATTAATCTAGCACTTTGGGATTTTAATTTCCAGATGGAATGATTAGCATTTCTGAGCTTTTTATATTCAAACCATAAAAATAAGCCCTTCTCAGGGGTCACTAGAGACAAATAATTTAGACCTAATATTTTGCTAAGTTAACACACTGTACTGTATCACTTAACTCCTTCAGAATATTCACTCTGACTCCATATTAGTATTTTTCAGATTTTGCTTATAATACAAACCAACTTATTTGGAATAATGGTATCAATATGACACATACTAGAGAGTTCCTTTGTATATTTTAATTTTTTATGTATATGACTCCTGTGTTTTTCTGTTTATTAAAAAATTATTTTGTAAGTTCATTATATGAAAATACTGGACACTACTGTGAGAAATGAATTGGAGTTCATTGCCGCAGTTATAATTCAGATAATTCTATTACTTTGTTAGTTATTTTATTCCCTTCTTTCCAGAAAGTAGTTTGAGGAAACACAAAATCAGATACACTCTCATATAATTAAAGAAATATTTAATACATTTTAAAAGTATTAGGTGGAAAAAAGCAGAAAGCAGTAAGGATGACTTTGATACAAGAGTACCCTCATTTTGTTCAGGGGATGCATTCATCGAAATGTGAGGAGTTATTGATTCAATTGTTCATGGGTTCTTGAACCACAGTCCTTATGGAAGCTTCCTATAAGCTCCTTTTCATTAAGTCTCCCTTTCTCCCACTTACATGGAACTAGTTTTAATTTTGTATACATCATTCATTTGCTTTGCTTTTTTTTAGTGATGTAACCTTATATAAATGTATTCCTAAAGTTGCTACTGTTTAGCTTTTCCTTTTTTTAAAAAAAAATAAAGATTTATTTACTTAATTGAGTGAGGCGTGTGGAGGGAAGGAGCAGAGAGAGCGAGAATCTCCAAGCAGACGCCTGGCTGAGCATGGAGACTGACGTGGGGCTCGATCTCATGACCCTGAGATCAAGGCCCTGAGATCACAATCCCCTGAACAGAAACCAAGAGTCAGACGCTTAACCAACTGAGCCACCTAGGCGCCCCATATTTAGCTTTTCCATTTTTGAATACTTATATTGGATCATACCGTATTTCTTGTCTGGGACCTGCTTTCCTCACAAATATTTATTGATATATGCAGCTGTTGAGTATTCTGTTGTATGAATCAACTACATTCATTTATCCATTCTAGTTTCTAACTTTTTTTGCTATTATGAACAATGTGGCTAAGAATGTCTTCTGATGTGCAAGCTTGCTAGGATACATACTCGAGAGTTCTAGATTACTAAGCTTTGGAGTATGGAATTGCCGAGTTATAGATGATGTGCCAGTTGAACTTTATTTAAGTGATAAGAAGTTATTTTCTAAAGTCATATCAGTTTACATTTTTATCACTTCTTTTCTGCAAATTCTTGCCAACATTTAGTATTGTCAGACTTTTACTTTTTTTAATCTAGCAAGTGTAAAATTGTGGTTTGCATTTCTTTTTAACTAATGAGGGTAAACATCTCTTAATAGGTTTATTGACTTTTTATTCTGTACATTAATATCATGACTTTAATAGGGAGCCTCGAAGATGATCTCTAGTGACTGGTTTTCATGCCTTTGTGTAATTTCTTCTTGAGTGAGGGCTAGACCTAGTGATTTGCTTGTAACAAATAAAATGTGGGAAAAAATGATGGATGTCAATTCTGAGATTAGGTTGCAAGTAGTCCATGGCTTCAGTCTTGCTTGCACTGTCTCATTCCTTCACTCTCACTCTGAGTGAAGTCAGGAGCTGTGTTATGAACTCCCACGGAGGGGCCCACATGTTAAGGAACTGAGGGAGGCCCCTAGTTAACAGTGCAAGGAACTGATGCCCTCAGTCCAACAGACTGCCAAGAATTGAATCTTGCCAACAACGAAAAACCATGTGAGTGAGCACGGAAGGAGCTTCTCCCTTAGCAGAGCCTTCATATGAAACTGTGGTACCTCCAGGCACCTTGGTTGCAGCCTTGTGAGAGACCTGGGTGAGAGGCACTGAGCCACACCTCACCTGGTTCCTGACCCACAGAGACAGTGAAATAATAAATGTTCATTGTTTTATAACTGCCAAATTTTAGGGTAATATTGTTATGCAGCAAAGGCAACACGGTGACTTTGAGACTGTCATTTTCTTATGGCTTCATAGGAATTCTTTATATATCCTGAATATAATCATTGTCAGTTCTCTATGTTGCATTAAGTTTCTCCAAAATCGTAAACACATTTTCTGTCGTGTCTTTTGAAGAAAGACTTCTGATATAAGTCTCTCTTGTATCTATATGTATCCAAATATCCTTTTTATCCTTGGTACTTTTGGGATAATAAGAAATCCTTTCCTAACTTGAAGTCCTGAAAATCCTCTTCTATATTCTCTTTTTTTTTATTTTTTTAAGATTTATTTATTTATTTGAGAGAGAGAGAGAGCACATGCACGTAGGGGGGAGGGGCAGAAGGAGAGAGAGAATCTTAAGCAGACTTTGTCCTGAGCAGGGATCCTGACTTGGGGCTTGAAGACCTGAGCTGAAGCCAAGAGTCTGACACTCAACCAACTGTGCCACCCAGCACCCCAATATTCTCTTTTTAAAACTATATAGATTTTCCTTTAATATTTAAGTTCTTTAATTCACTTGAAATTGATTTTCATGTACTATGTGAGGTAAGAACCATTTTAGTTCTTCCATTTGGGAAACTGCCATCCCCTCATTTATTGAATAGACCCTTCCTTACTAATCTGCAATTCCAAAACTACCCTTTTTTATAAATGCACAGGCTTGTTTTGGGTCCTCTATTCTGTTCATTGCTTTATTTTCCTATTTCTGTGTCAACATCACAGAGTTTTTTTTTGTTTTTTTGTTTTTATTTTTTAATACCACAGAGTTTTAATTAGTATAATAACTTCATAGTAGGTCTTAATATCTGTTGGAGCAACTCCCCTATCTAGTTCTTCAAGAGTGTTTTGACTAAACCTATCTCTTTCCTTTATCATATACAATTTAACAACAACTTGTCAGATTACATAAACAAAACTTTTTTTGTAATTTTTATTGAAATGCCATTGACTTTATAGATCAATTTGGGGAGAATTGAAATCTTTATGATAGTAAGAATTCCTGTTCATGAATATAGTGTAGCTCTGCATTTATTTAAGTTTTTTCTTCAGGAAAGGCAAATTTTTTTCTAAATCATGTGTAATCCTAAATTGTACCTTCTAACCACTTCTTGCTGTGTGGAATATAAGTGGCTTTGGCATATCCAGCAACTTTTCTAAACTCTTTAACTTAATCTAACAGTTGATCTGTAGAATCTTGACTTTCAGACAATCATTACATCTTGAAATAAGGGCAGTTTTGTTTCTTTCTAATGTTTGTAATTTGATTTTCTTTTATTGTTTTATTGCACTTATACTAAGTATAGTGATGAATAGAAATAGGGGTAATAGGCATTCTTGACTTGTTCCTGATTTTTGAAAAGAAATTTTTTTTACTATTTCACTACTAGGAATGATATTTGCTATAGGGTTTGTAGGTACTTTGTTACATTAAGTTGGTAGGTACTTTTATATATAGTTTATTAAGAATTTTTATCATAGGGGAGCCTGGGTGGCTTGTAGTAACTGACTGAATGAGTATCAGTCTCAAATATGCCACTGAAGGTAAGGTTTTGGTTGGATAATCAATTTGTGCAATTATTGCCTTATAAAATGGAGGACAGATTCTACTTAAACCTATGCAAATGACTCTATTGTCATTAAAGAAAGGACACCAGTAAGAGTTTCTGAATCTGGGGGTTCACTGAGAAGCAAATATCACTTCAAAATGTTTCATTTTAGTTTATGAAAGCAGTCTAATTATGTGTTAAACTAGTTTAAGAAGAGAAAGGATTTTTTCATATAGTCATAAAAAAGAGCACTAAAATAGCATTGACAATATTCTAAGCAAATAATGATGATAAAATTTTTCTGAGCAGTTCAGTGAGTGCTGCTTAATTAATTCTTATCTGATGAATATGGGTCAGCTGCCTGGTTTCATGAAGCCTTTTACCTCTGGACTAAAAAGAGTCCAGGAAATCCTGACTCAGTCTAATGGTATGGTCTGAAAGTTGCCTAAGTAATGTCAGCTGAGGAGTTTGTACCTAAAAGACTATTCTTTGAGGTGTCAGTTGTTTAGAGTATCTTGTATAGTCCTTTCCAAGAGGCTCTCAGATTGCCTCTTTTTCTTTTTTCAAGTTTTCATTTAAACTCTAGTTAGTTAACATACAGTGTAATATTAGTTTTGAGGGTAGAATTTAGTGATTCATCACTTACAATACCCAGTGTTCATCACAAGTGCCCTCCTTATTACTCATCACCCATTTAACCCATCCCCCCACTCCCTCCCCTCCAGTAACCCTCAGTTTGTTCCCTATAGTTAAGAGTCTGTTTTATGGTTTGCCTCTCTCTTTTTTCCCCTATGTTCATCTGTTTTATTTCTTAAATTCCACCTATGAGTGAAATCACATAGTATTTGTCTTTCTCTGACTGACTTATTTTGCTTAGCATAATACACTCTAGCTCCATCCACATCATTGCAAATGACAAGATATTCATTCTTTTTTATGGCTGAGTAATACTCCATTTTGTGTGTGTGTGTGTGTGTGTGTGTGTGTGTGTGTGTACCACATCTTCATTCATCAGTGGATGGAACTTGGGCTCTTTCCATAATTTGGCTATTGTTTTTTTTCCCATAAATTGGCTATTGTTGATGCTGCTGCTATAAACATTGGGATGCATATGTACCTTCAAATCAGTACTTTTGTATCCTTTGGCTAAATACCTAGTAGTGCAATTGCAGGATTGTAGTGTAGCTTTATTTTTAACTTTTTGAGGAACCTCCATGCTGTTTGCCAGAGTAGTCACTCTGTTTGCATTCTCACCAGTTTGCATTCTCACCAACAATGTAAGATGGTTCCCCTTTCTCTGCAACTTCATTAACACCTGTTGTTTCCTGTGTTGTTAATTTTAGCCATTCTAACAGGTGTGAGGTGATATCTCATTGTAGTTTTGATTTGTATTTCCCTGATGATGAGCATCTTTTCAAGTGTTTGTTAGCCATCTGTATGTCTTCTTTGGAAAAATGTCTATTCATGTCTTCTGCCCATTTCTCAACTGGATTATTTGTTTCTTGGGTGTTGAGTTTGATAAGTTCTTCATATATTTTGGATACTAACCCTTTATCAAATATGTCATTTGCAAATATCTTCTCCCATTTTGTAGGTTGCCTTTTAGTTTTGTTGATTGTTTCCTTCGCTTGCAAAAGATTTTTATTTATTTTTATTTTTTAAAGATTTTATTTATTTGAGAGATAGAACGAGAGAGAGAGAGAGCATGAGTGGGGTGAGGGGCAGAGGGAGAAGCAGTCTCCCTGATGAACAGGGAACCCAATGCGGAGCTCAATCCTGGGACTCTGGGATCATGACCTGAGCCAAAGGTAGACACCTAATGACTGAACCACCCAGGCACCCCAGAAGATTTTTATTTTGATGAAGTCCCAATAGTTTATTTTTGGTTTTGTTTCCCTTGCTTCCAGAGACATATCTGGTAAGAAGTTGCTGAGGCTGATGTCAAAAAAGTTACTGCCCATGTTTCCCTCTAGGATTTTGATAGTTTCCTATCTCACATTTAGGTCTTTCAACCACTTTGAATTTATTTTTGTGTAAGGTGGTGTAAGAAAGTGATGTAATAAAGTGGTCCAACTTCATTCTTTTACATGTTGCTACCCAGTTTTCCCAACACCATTTGTTGAAGAAACTGTCAGACTGCCCTTTTTGAAGACATAAACTCAGGTCTATAATTTACAGCAGAACCTTCAAGCATGCATTGAGGAATATCAAAAGCTATCTAGATGATAAACAATCACTGTGGTTCTTTTATAGCTGCAACTAGGTAATAGAATGGTGGAGAGTAATATTCTCTAACTGGGTATAATAAGTATGTATTTCATTAATATTTTGATCAGTCTTTCCCCTAAAGATAAAAACATAATGTTTAGAAAGAGCACTGAGAAAGCTCTTAGGCTTTCTTATAAAGCAAGGCAACTTAACCTTTAAGAGTGTCTCTTTTGGTTTAATAATTCTTCCCATATAGCTTTTACATGGTGTGTCTAATTAAGAAATATGGTCTAAATTTAGGTTCAATCTTAGGAAAGCAAGTGAAAGTTATCAAAGGGCACATGAGCATTTGATTAAGATGAATAGGATCATGAGTGCCAGAAAAACAACACTTGGTTATCAATTCAATCAAAGTGACAAAACACCTAAAAATAAATATAGAAGGAAGGAACACTATTGTAAGGAATCTTAGCTCTTTCATTGAGAAAGAAACTGTTTATTATTAATAGTCAAGGACATGATAAAGATAACATGAAATACAGACATTGCTTCTCATAAGATACAGAATCTCTGCTTTTTATGTGGATTTCTTAGAAGGGAAAGAATAATCTTTCATATTTAAGGTAAGGGTCATCAAACATTTTCTATAAATGGCAAGATACTGATATTTTAGGATTTGCAGGCCCTATAGTCTCTGTTGCAACTACTCAACTCTGTTGTTATAGCATGAAAGCAGCTATAGACAAATGTAAATGAATGAATTTGGCTGTGTTCCAATAAAACTTTATTTACAAAAACAGGTGAATGGCCAAATATGGCCCATGGGACATCATTTGCTAACCTTTGTTTTAGGTGAAGGAATTAATCAGAAAACCAAGGAAGCAAGTTCACCAAAACAAACTGTGGATTATAGCACATTCCATAGCTTCTTTTAAGACCCAAGTGTTATAAATCTAGGCAAATAAATTCATGCCCCAAAGATAAAATTTTCTGTAGCATATAAAAATGAGAAGCAAAAGTATTTAAAAATAAATTAGTCTTTGATCAATGTTTCAGTATTCCATCTCACTTAGAAAATATCTACATATCCTAAGAATTACCTGTTAATTTCTCAATTTAACATTAATCAAAGGTTTTAGAAATTATATTTAAGTTAACACACTATAAATTACTATTGATTTAAAAAGTTCACTGGCATGATGATTTAATTTAATTAAATACAAACTTACAATGTTTTTTTATAACTTGAATATCATGTAAGAGTGTTGTCAGTGTATTGATCTATAAAACTGTATGAGTTTAGGATTTCCAGATTAACATCATCTATGTTATAAAAACCCAAGTAAAATAAAATGTATGTTTGTACAATACTTAACACTGATAAATCAGGGAAAAACATAGCTATTTATTTTAAAATAAATATTTTAAACTAGTCTCACTTCCAAAATGTTTCTGTGCTAACAATTTCTGTAAGAAGGATTTTTTAAAGTCCAGCTCATTTAAACTATTAGAAGTTTAGTTCTCTTATTTTCTGGGAATTTTAGAAATATTTTATTTATAAAAGTGCTTATTTATCTCTATAAATCAATCCCAACAGAGTTATTTTAAGAAACAATAAGATAATTCATTGAAAGCTTCCAGAAGTAGAAAAACAATGATATGTGAAAGCATTTAAATATAGACAAAGAGACACATAGGATACCGTAATTCATCTGTTATACAACCTCAGTTATAGGTTGACCTATAGCACAAACATAAAGACACATTGTTCCATACATCAAATGCTATTCTTCCCAATGAATACAGAATTTTTAAATCAATTTGAACTCAAAATGGAAATTAACCAAAAAGACTAACAATGGGGATTTTCTTTTCTTTTATCTAACACAGAAAATAGATGTTTATCATCATTGAACAGTAATCACCAAATGGTTAGATCAGAGGTTGGCAAATCGTCTGTGAGCCAAATTGGCTTACTGCTTATTTTGGATGTTTCACAAAAAATAGATTTTACATTTTTAAGTGGTTGAAAAAATCAAAATAATAATAATTTCTGACACATGAAAATTAAAAAAAAATTAAAACTGTAGTGCCTATAAATTAAGTTTTATTTAACCCAGTCATACTTATTCATTTACTATGTTTGCTTTTACAGTAAAATGACAGGGTTGAGTAGTGGCAACAAAGACTATATGACTCTCAAAACCAAAAATATTTACTATCCAGCCTTTTGCAAAATTAGTTTGCCAACACCTGTGTAAGACTATAGAATAAATTCTCAATCATTGCTACCTCACCAGAGGAGAATAACTTATCAGTTTGTGCAAATCAGAAACAAAATCAAGACTAATTCAATGCAGGAACAGAAGACAGAAGTAAAATAAACAGTTAAAACTTCTACTGCTGCTTGGGATTCACTCTGAAAGTCAAGAAATGTGTTCTATGGCTTAGGCAGCCTATGAAGTTCCCTTTTCTGTTAAGTTCTGGTAAGTTCACTTTTCTCTGTTAGGTAAATTTATTGGACATCTCTGTGGATGACCTCCACACTGTTAGGTGATAATTTTTTAAAAAATAGAATGGATATAAATATGTTTCAAAAATCTTATTGAACTCAACCAGTAAGGCATAAAAACCAGTTCCCTATAGGATCATTTTACATTAACATTTCATGAGATTGATCTACAGCTATCTTTGTGTGTCTGTGGTGTGTGTGTGTGTGTGTGTGAAATCTTTATCAGATTTAGATGTCAATGTTCTATTTGATTCATGAAAATTCAGAAGTTTTCCTTTGTGCTCTGAAACAATTCAAGATTAGTATTTGTTTTGACATTAACAATATTAACATTACATAGTCTCCGAAGATTTTGTAGAACTCCCCTGTAAACTATCTGGGCTTGGTGATTTTATGTAAATAGTGCTTTAATAACTTTTTGCAACAGTGCCTATGGAAATTGGTCTATTTAAGCTTTCTATTTCTACTGTGGTCAATTTTATTGAATTACATTTTATAGAAAATTATCCATCATTTCATTTTGAGTTTCAAACTTATTTGCATTGAATTATAGAAATTAGTCATACACACATATATGTATATGTGTGTATATGTATATATGTTTTGAAGGTTACTTTCCACTGTTAATTCTTATTTTGTGTATTTGTGCTTGCTCTCATCTTTTCAAAATTAGGTTAGCTAATGACTATTTTGTTAGATATTTTCAAAAACCATCATTGTTATTTCTATTCTTTTTCTGATTTCTATCTCATGAATCTCTGTTTTTATCCTTACAGTTTCCCCTTTTGTGTTTCTTTTATATACTTTTGTGTTCTTTTTCAAACTTTTGAGTTAGAAAATAATATATCATTTTTATGGATACACTTATGTAAGGCTGTGGATTTTCTTCAAATCACTACTTTTATTATATCATGGATTTTGATATGTAGTATTTCCATTATAAGTATGTTCTAGAAATTCTGTAATTTCAGGGTGGTTTTTTCCCCCTTTTTTATCCAAGAGTTGTTTCATGGAGAGTGGGTTTTTGTTTTTTAATTCCAGATGAAAAAATAATGTTTTTTTGGATTTGAGGTATTTTGTTTGGTTGGTTTTAATTTCTATTTTGTTGCATTGTAAGGAGAGAATCTTATTTGTATTGTTTCTATTTTATAGAGACCTCAGAAATCATGAAGCAGAGAATGCAAACCATGCTTATTATGCCTTATCTGAATTCCTGATCCACAGAATTCATGAGCATAATAAAACTGTTGTTTTACACTAGTAAGTTATGGAGTGGTTTGTTACTTTGTAATAGATAACTGGCACATGGCAGAATGTCAAAAAACCTTATGATTTTAAAGAATAAAATAAATTCATCATTGGATGTGACACTACAGGTCATAAAATCCAATCAACCCTCTGATGTTTGAATCACTTTTAAACAAAATTCCCAATCATTATTATCCAGATCCTATTTAGGTATCACCAATGATGGAAGTTTACTGATTATAAAAGCTTTCCATGATCAACCTAGAAATATTTTTCTTGCTGGGTTTAGCTAGTAGGATATGATATAAAAGAAAAAGAAAAAAGTAGAGAGACTGAGAACTCACCTACTGGTACAGACCAGACCCAGTTTTTCCAAAAGAGATAGTGTATGTAATTGTTTCTCTAGTTCAATTTTTCTAATCTTTAATAGAGGCAGAGTAGGTGTAACAGCTTTTATAATTTCTGCTTTTATCTTCTGTTCTCTATAAAACAAAGAAAATAGTACTTTGTTTAGTATTCAATTTATTACATAACTGGCTGTCAAACATTACTGGTCAGAATTGATTGATATTTTTCACTGTTATAGAAATATTTCTTTGACCAGAAAATATGTTAGGACTTATATGATGACTGTTCTTTTGCTTTAAATGAAGTGCAAAAGTGCCATCTGCCACTATTTCATGTGTCCATGGCTGGCTACTGACCTTGATGTCCAGAATATAAAATCTGTGAGCCATAGCTGTGCCTCTATGGGGATCATCATTTATTCAGTGTGAAGCTGGCTTTCTCTTTGCCATCTGACCTCAGGATAAGAAACTGTTTTCAAATGTCCATCATTTAAAAATCTTGGTTGGTGTTGTGTTGTGGGCTGTTATAGCTCCAAATATCCTGAAGTCTTTGGGCTCAGTCCCTGATTTCATTTCAACTTTCCATCCCTACAGCATTTAGAGCAATCATTCGAATGCACCCCCAAAGAGTTTATGAACTTAAGGCCTTTGGAATCACTCTCAAATGCTCCTGGAATTGACCCAGGAGTAATGATTAAATTAGATCTGATCCTATGGACTACAACGACTCTGTTTTGTGAGAATTCTAATGCCATCCTGGACCAGAGACTTCTGTGAATCTGTATCACAGAAAAGATTCACAAAAATTGAAACGACATCTTAAGTTTGGAAACATTCAAATTATATCATCTGATATTGATAAATAAATTTTGGAGAATACATATTTTAAAATTATAATGGTTAATACCATTATTATTTAACCAATTTATTGCTGGTTTTGCCAAAGTAAAGAAAGAAAGGAAGCAACAATAAGAATATAATCATTGGGAAGATGAAAAAAAATTGCAAATTTTATCTAGAAAATCCAAGAGAAAATCTTAAAATAAATAAGTTGAGTTTTAAAGCTTTTCTCTTTAAAACTTTTTAAAAAATATGCTATTCATAGCCAATAGGTAGACATAGGCAAAAATAAGTTTTAATTTAAAATAATATGTTTTAAAATATTCAGCAAGAGACCTTGGAACTACCTTGTTTGTGTAGGACTTATGTGACTACAACTGTAAAATTTTCTTGGGAGAGAATTATTGAAGAATTTGAGAAAATGGGAAAATGAACATTATATAATGTTGGCTGGGAAACTAGCATATATAGTATGATCTTAATTATGTTTACATTATGCCCATGCATAGAAATATGACGAAAAGGAAACATACGAATTTAACATTGGTTTTTTCTGAGTTTTAAATTATTGTTATTTTTCCCCTCAAGGTTTTCTACAGTTTCAAAAATTTTTATCATAAGTATATATTTTATAATTTGAATACAATTTTTAAGTCATTAAAATTGTCTTTTTTTTTTTTTTAAAGATTTTATTTATTTATTTGAGAGAGAGAGAATGAGAGAGAGCGAATACATGAGAGGGGGGAGGGTCAGAGGGAGAAGCAGACTCCCTGCCGAGCAGGGAGCCCGATACGGGACTCGATCCAGGGACTCCAGGATCATGACCTGAGCCGAAGGCAGTCGCTTAACCAACTGAGCCACCCAGGCGCCCTAAAATTGTCTCTTAAGGTTTACTGAAATATATTTAACAATTTGAAAAATTGATAACTCTAAAATTAGTGAATAAGGTTGTGACCATCTTCTAAATACTATGAGTAAAGATTCATATATCCAAATGATTTTTAAGAATTAGAAATGACTGTTCCTCAGTCCCATATTATTTTGAAGCAAATCCCAAACATCATATTATTTCAACTTCAAATATTTCAGGATATGTTTCTAAGGAATCTTTTTTGAAACAAAACCACAATACCATTATCATAGCTGAAAGTTTAAGAATAATTTCTTAATATTAAATATGTACTCAGTATTCAAATTCACTAATTGTCTCATAATTTTTCATCATAGTTTGAGTCCATTCAAATAAAGTACACACATTTCAATGTTTGATATTACTCTTCACTCTCTGTTAATCTATAGGCTTCTCAATAACTTTTTTGGGCTTGAATTTTATTTGTTACACAAACCGGGTCTTTTATTTTTAGACCCTCCCATGATCTGGATTGACAGGATTTTGCTCACTAAATTCTTGTGTGTCATTTAACATATTCCCTGTGTTTCCCATAAATTTCTAGTTAGATCTAGAGGCTTTATCAGTTTCACATTTGTTTTCATTTTTTTCTCTTTCTCTTGTTGTTTTCTTTCTGATGTTGGTGACCATTTGTGGCTATTTTAAAATGTTAAATTTTTTTCATCCTCCCACCATTAAGGTGTGGGGTATATATGCTTTCCCCATGAATACTGGTTTATGAAACTGACTGGAAGCAAAGAGAACTAAGTTTTCTTTGTTTTTTTGTTTTTTTTTTTTTTTAAGATTTTATTTATTTATTTGAGAGAGAGAGAGAGGCAGAGCACAGAGGGAGCATGAGAAGGAGAAGCAGACTCCCTGCTGAGCAGAGAGCAAGACATGGAGCTCAATCCCAGGACCCTGAGATCATGACTTGAGCTGAAGGCAGATGCTTAACCTACTGAGCCACCTGGGTACCCCAAGAACTAAGTTTTTGAAAAAAAAATTGTATTACTGAAGAAATCATAGCCAAGGCTTTGACCCAAGCCAAAGGCTTTTGACATTTTGGGACTCAAAACTACATTTGCCCACTAACCCTTGCATAAGTAGAAAATGGACAGCTTGAAAAAGGAGTACTTTCTAATACCCATTTCAAATATGTCAAGCAAGATGGATGGAAATGAAGAACCTTGCAGAAGGAAAGACAAGGACCATAATAGAGGGTGGGCAAGAGTCTCCCACCCAAAGAACAGACTCTGGTCTAATCATGAAAGTTCCCAACCCAGGATGGTAGAACTTCCTAATGTCAGATCCTGAGGGATTCCTGCATTGCTGTGAACCACTGATTAGTGTTTCTTTAATTGTTTCCTTGTCTAAATGATAATCCTTTATACAATTATGGTGTCCCTGTTACCCAAAGTATATTGAGTATATGGAGGGAGGACAGACAACTATTCTTTCAGGCCACAGGTTTTAGGAACAAGACAATTTACATCAGAGCCTGATGGAGAAGACTGTACATAACCCAGATCACAAAAATCCTCATGATCAATGTCCACCTTGGATGTGGCAATTGAGAGTGGCACTTTCCATGCATTTCTGAGCTAGGCATATTTCCTCTTTTACAGGCAAGGAAACTGATCTAATAAGGACCTTGTTGTTGGTTTTTTAAAAACTTTTTTTCCACGATACATATCACAGAATATTATTGTTGAATTGTAGTTGAATAATGAATAATTTGAGGGTATATATTTTGATGCAGTTTTATATCAATAAATATTAAATTAGTAAGTTTAAAAAATAACTGGTGAGAAATTGAGTTTAATTACCACTAAGAAAGTTGAAGTTTTCTGTTTTTACTCTTCAGCCTTTTGTGCTACCACTAGACAATTGTCAGCAAGTCATCATAAGCAAAGCAAAGTAGACTGCAGGTGTTGATAATGATCACTTACAAATTTTCACACTGTTCCAAAGCTGCATTTTGTTACTTATAGATTTAGCTATTTTATTTTTATTTTAATTGGTACTTTTTGATATTTGGTATCTAACCAGCTGGCATGGTCCAGCAGGTGAGGCAGAGAAATAGTATTTTTGTCATGGTAAAAATGAAGGCAAATTGACTAATGTCTATCAATGGTACTTGAAATAGGCCACTGCTTCTCTGTTGACTTACATATTCATAAGATAATGGTTGGGGGTCTTGTCCTCTGGGAAGACTTATATTTTTACCACATAAAGAGATTTTGAAAAACATCCACAAAATGGCATTAGGAGCATAGAAACCCTAAATAGTTTAATACTTGCTGATTTTGATGTTCTACTCATCACTAATGAAATTAGAACTTATTGGCCAAATACATAAAACAATGCTTGAAGCATAAGTGACAACATAATGTACTTACTTCCTGATCATTAAAAAAAATGATTTATAAAGTAAATGTACATTTACTTTATATCTTCCCTGTCCCCACCCACCTATGCACAAGCTCTTAATACAAGCTTTATACCTAAAATAAGTATAATGTTCTACATAAGAACTTGACACATTGATCTTACAGATAGCATGTACTCCACACATACTTATTAATGATGAAGAATCTTTAAATTATAAATAGCTAGTTTTGCATTGTTATAGTACACACATGTGCACTACATTCCACAATGCATTTTTAAGCCATTTTAACCATGAATTTTAAAAGTCCTGCTCCTCAGTTGTTTCATTTTTTCTATTGGGTGTACTAGAGCAGTGGTATTCTCTGATTTCTTAGTTTACTACAAAATTTTGACATTTTACTGCAGGTGAGTTTTTGTGCCTTATTCCTTATTCAATCAGTATTAAATGCCTGATTTTTTTAAACTAGCAATTTCCACAATTACAAGAAGGTATTGTTACTAGTGAAAAAGAGCTCCATACATCTTTTGTTTGTTATTATTATTTGAAAATTGTGTTGAAAAATTATTCTTGTTGAGGTACTTTGTTGCTATTAGGATGAGAACCTTGGACCCTTTCTGCCTGTTACATATTGAATATTTCTATTCCCCCCAAATCCGTATGTTGAAATCTAATCCCCAAAGTGACAATTGATATTCAACACTTTCGTACATTTGATGTGGGGTCTTTTGGAGATAATTAAGTCATGAGGGTAGATCCCTCATAAATGGGATTAGCAAAAGAAACTTCAGAAAGTTTGCTAGTCCTCTTTATGGCATGTGTGGAGAATTTGGCTGTCTGCAACTCAGAAGAAGGCTCTCACCAGAACTACCTGACCATGCTGGCACCAGGACTTCCAGCCTCCAGAACTGTGAGAAATAGATTTCTGTTGTTTGTAAGGCCCTTAAGTCTATGGTACTTTGCTATAGCAGCCCAAGCTAAGACACTGCTTTTTACTAGGTTATACAATCAAGATCACAACTGAAATTCAAAGAGAGAGATTGTTTTATAGAATTAAGGGAAGCAAACCAGGGTTGAAAAAATGAAGATCAGAATTTGAGATGATGCAAAGAGAAAATTAGAGAAATATGTGTAAACATGTCTCTATCTATCTATCATCTATCTATCTATCATCTATCTATCATCAATCTATCTATCATATATCTATATGTTTGGATATACAAATATATAAATTGAAATATATATGTGATATTTATATAACAACAAATATTGAATTCAGTCTATAACTGATGGCTGCATACACCTAGTGTTGTGGATTGAATTGTGTGTCCCAAAAAGATATGTTGAAGTCCTAACTCCCCAGTACTTGTGAAGTACTTGGAACTAAGGCCTTTGCAGACTAATCAAGTGAAAATGAAGTCATTGGGTGGACCCATAATCTGTTATGGTGGATATCCTCATAACAGGAGGAGCGAGAGACAGAGGAGAACATTCCTGTGAGAATGGAGGCAGAGATTGAAGTGCTACAGCTTCAAGCCAAGGAATGCCAGGAATTGCTGGCAAGCTACCAAGAGCTAGAAAGAGTCAAGGAAGGATTCTTCTCTACAGGTTTCAAATGGAATATAGCCTTGTAGACATCTTGATTTTAGCCTTCTAGCCTCCACAACTATAAGGATATTATGAAATAAATTTCTATTGTTTTAAGCCACACAGTGTGATACTTCTTTACAGTAGCCCTGGAAAATTATTATACTTAGGTATCAAATATCTGAAAAAGAAAACTAAGTTTGTATAGTTGTTTACTTAAAAGTGTGAAAGTTCATTTTGATAACACTTTTTGTTCCAAATGCATACCAAAGATGGGTAAAATATAAAATAACAATATCAGAAAACATGGTCTTTCTCAGACACATAGTCAACATATTTTTAGACCAGAAATGGAAAAAAATGCAAAATTGTTAGGAGAGCAGAAGATAGGGCCTTCCTGACTTGAGGTACAGATAGGCAAAAGTTTCTAGGACCTAAGGTACACCCTCAAGAAAGGGAACTACAGTGAGGTTTGCTACTTGAAGTCTAGAGCTGCTTATGGCTCCTGCTGAGATACAGGATAGATGTAGTCACAGCCTCATGATCAGAAGACGAGCAAAGCCACCCAAAAAACCACTAAGTTGAAAACTCCTTTAACAAATTCCAAAACTCACTGTTGATAAAAACTCACAAGAAAACTATAAAGAGAAAAGAATTTCAGACCACTAGTTGAAAACTCCTTTAACAAATTCCAAAACGCACTGTTGATAAAAACTCACAAGAAAACTATAAATAAAAAAGAATTTCAGAGAGAGAAAGACAAGTATCATATGATCTCACTGATATGAGGAATTCTTAATCTCAGGAAACAAACTGAGGGTTGCTGGAATGGTGGGGGGTGGGAGGGATGGGGTGGCTGGGTGATAGACATTGGGGAGGGTATGTGCTATGGTGAGCACCAATGAAGGGGGGGAAATCGGAGGGGGAGATGAACCATGAGAGACTATGGACTCCGAGAAACAAACTGAGGGTTTTAGAGGGGAGGGGGGTAGGGGGATGGGTTAACCCGGTGATGGGTATTAAGGAGGGCACGTATTGCATGGAGCACTGCGTGTTATACACAAACAATGAATCATGGGACACTACATAAAAATAAATAAATAAATAAATTAATTAATTAATTAAAAAAAGAATTTCACCAATCTGATTGAAGTCATCTGTCAAAAACCTACATGAAAAGGGTGAAGATTTTCATTAAGTCAGGGATAAGAAAGGGATGCCTACTCTCATGGCTTGTATTCAACAGTAAAACTTAGGTAACAGTAAATGCAATGATTTAAAATAATCATAGGGAGAAAGAAAAGGAAAGAAATTAGAGAAATGATAATTACAAAAAAAGGATAAAACTCTCATCATTTGTCAATTATATGATCATCTAAATTGAGAATTCCAGAGAATCTATAGACAAATTAGTAGAAAAAACAGCATACAATAGTCAATGAATCATGGAACACTACATCAAAAACTAATGATGTAATGTATGGTGATTAAGAGAACATAATAAAATTTAAAAAAAATAAGCACCTCAAAAAAAGTCAATATCATTCCTAATAATGAATATATTAATATTAATTAACAACAAATCAATCAATGTAAAAAATCTTATTTAAAGAATAAAAAGTTGTATGATGTAAGACTGATAGAGTAAAATTATCAGAGATCATGAAAAAAGACCTGAATAAGTGAAAATTTATGTTTATATGTTTATTTTGGGGAAGGAAGATGATGCACCCCTAATTAATCTCTAAGTCTAATGTAACTGCAATAATATTTTTTGGGGGTTTTCCATGGAATTTGAAAAGTACAACTGCCAAAGCACATGGCCAAGAATAACTAAGACTATTTGAAAAACTGGGATAGTATATTCAACCTACTGGATATCAGGAATTTTAATAAGTGAACAAAAAAGATATTGGCACAGGACAAACAAATAGACCAATGGAATAAAGATTCTAGAAATTCACACACCCATATATGACAATAATGAATGAGAGATATGACATTATAAGTGAATGAGGGAAAAGATGGTGAAGGGTACAAAATATACCACTTTGGCATCAGGATTATTAAGAAGCAGATATAAGAAAAGTTCCCCACCCCCCCACATTTGCTTAAAAGCAGGACATAAATTTGTAAAGATGTCTCTCTTTTCCTGTCTACCAGGAAGGATAGAAGTTAATCACTAGAGACAATTCTAGACCCTTACCAGCACAGAGATGGCACCAGAGGGAACATAACACATTTTACTAACTAACCCTTATCTACCATTAGCTTCTACATATTTTTGCCCTCCCACAATTTGCCACTCCTAGAAGCTCAAAGTTCTTTTCCTTTGTTTTGTCACTTCTCTACAAAATAATTATTCTCTGCTAAGATGTTATCATCCCTTTGAGTTACTCATCTCTGAGTACTCCCATGTGTATGTGTGATGCACGTTAATAAACTTCTTTTTGTTTTCCTCTTGTTAATCTGTTTATCAATCTAATTTAAAGGGCCTCAATTGGAAAACCTGAGATGAGTAGAGGAAAAAGATTTTTTCCTCTGCAATGGGATATTAGATAAATGGTGATGGACAATCGTTTATCCATGTGCAAAGTTAAATTAGATTCTTTAAAACTTTTCAAGGCAAATATAGAATAATATCCTTATGACCTTTGGGTAAGGAAGGAGACATGAAAAGCATAAATCAAAAAAAATTATGATATATTTGCTATGTTATAACTAAAACTTTTTGCATAAAAAGAAACTGTAAACAAAGTGGAAAAACTAGTCACAGACCGAAAGAAGATATTTACAGAGCATGAATGACAACCAGAAGTACAACTTCCCAATGAAAATATGCAAAGCATATGAATAGGTCATTCACAGGAGAAAAAAATTAAAGTGGCCAATAAATGAATGAAAAGGTGCTCAATTTCACTAGCAATCAGGGAAATGCAAATTAAAACCATAAGAGAATCTTACCAAAGAAAATAGACAGATGGCAGATAAGTATTTGAAAAGATGCTCAACATCACTCATCATCGAGAAAATGCAAATTAAAACAACAATGAGATCCCACTACACACCTATTAGAATGGACAAAATTCAGAACACAAACAATACCAAATGCTGGCAAGATTGTGGTGTAACAGGAAATCTCATATACTCTTAGTGGGAATGCAAAATGGTTCAGCCACTTTGGAGGACAGTTTGGCTGCGACTGACAAAACTAAACATACGCTTACTGTATGATCCAACAATCACACTCCTTGGTATTTACCCAAAGGAGTTGA
The DNA here is from genome assembly GCF_964656455.1 of Halichoerus grypus. Classification (NCBI taxonomy): domain Eukaryota; kingdom Metazoa; phylum Chordata; class Mammalia; order Carnivora; family Phocidae; genus Halichoerus; species Halichoerus grypus. The sequence continues at coordinate 112,488,930 of NC_135712.1, forward strand.
AAACTCAAGCCCACACAAAAACTTAAACATGAATGTTTATAGCAACTTTATTTAAAATTGCCAAAACTTGAAAGAAATCTGATATTGTGATTTAGTGTAAGAAATACTTGTTTGGTTTTTGTCCCCATTCCTGGCACAGAGCTCCTGAAATCCCTGTAAATTCCTAAGTGATAAGAGCACTTGGAGTCTTTTGTTCTAATGAGAGGACTCTGGGTGGGTTCCTGGATGGCTCTGAAATGGATACTGGTCATCAGAAAGACGAAGCCTTGGTCAGAAGCCTGGAATTTTCAGCCTAAGCCCCCCATTCTCCAGAGAAGGGAGAGGGGCTAGAAATGGAGTTAATGATTGATCACACCTACATGATAAGCCTCCATAAAAATCCCAAACACATACAGTTCAGAGAGCTTCCAAGTAGGTGAATACATCCACATACCAGAGGATGATTCACTCCAGCTCTCCAGTGGCAGAAACCCCTTTGCTCAGGACCTTCCCAGACCACACCTATATATCTCTTCATCTGGCTGTTCATGTATATCCTTTAATAAACTGGTAAATATAAGTGTTTCCTTGAGTTCTGTGAGCTGCTCCAACAAATAATTGAACCCAAGCAGAAGGAAATCATAGGAAACTTTGATGTGTAGCCAAGTTGGATAAAAGTTGTATTGACCTAAGAACCTATTACTTCTTTTTTTTTTTGAAAGATTTTATTTATTAATTTGACAGAGAGAGACAGCTTGAGAGGGAACACAAGCGGGGGAGTGGGAGAGGGAGAAGCAGGCTTCCCGCTGAACAGGGAGCCCGATGCAGGGCTTGATCCCAGGACCCCGGGGATCATGACCCTAGCCGAAGGCAGCCGCTTAACCGACTGAGCCACTCAGGCGCCCAGAACTTACTACTTCTGATTAGTATCTGAAGTGGCGGCAGCCTCAAGGGACTAAGCTGTTAAGTGTCAGAATTGAGTTAAATTGTAGCACACCCAGCTGGTGTCCCAGAGAATTGCTTGGTGTGAGAAAACCCACATGCATTTGGTGATCAGAAGTGTCAATACTGTGGCCATAGTGTGAGAGTAAAGGAGAGACACACAGGAAGAAGATTAAAGTTTTTCTACACATGAGCAAGATGTCCTTCAGTAGGTAAATGGATAAATAATTTGTGGTACATCTATACAATAGAATATTATACAGTGCTAAAAAGAAATAAGCTAGCAAGACATGAGAAAACATGGAGGAAATTTGAATACATATTACTAAGTGAAAGAAGCCAATCTGAAAAGTCTACATACTGTGTGATTCTAACTGTATGACATTCTGGAAAAGGCAGAATTATGGAGGCGGTAAAAAGATCAGTGATTGCCTGGGGTTAGTAGGTGGCTGGGGAAGAGAGGGATAAGTAAGCAGAACACAGAGGACTTTTAGGGCAGTGCAAATACTTTGATGCCATAATGATGGATACATGTCATTATACATTTGTTCAAACACACAGAATGTACTGAAACATCAAGAGTGAACCCTAATGTAAATTATAGACTTTGAGTGTCAATGTTGTCAATTGGTGTTGTTGTAGGTTCACAGATTGAAACAAATATACCACTTGGGGGCTATGTTGATAATGGGTGAGGCTGTGCATGTATAGGAAATCTCTCTACACTTCCTCTCAATTTTGCTGTGAATAATATATATATATAAGAACTTTCTGCACCTGTCCCTGGCAAAAAATGAAAACAAAACAAAGCAAAATGCCTGACAATGATAAGTGCCAGAGAGACAGAAACTCTCAGGTACTCCTAATAGGAATATCAAATAATCTAAATCTTTGGAAATCAGTTAGGTAATACATAGTAAAGTTGATATATCTCATGACACAGAAATTACAACTCTCAATGTATACCATGGAGAAACTCTTGTATGAATTAATAAAGAGGCATGTACAAGAATGATCATTGTAGCATAATTTATAATGGCAAAAAACAGAAGAAAGTAAACTACACCAATTGGGAAAATAGATAAATCCCGCACATTCATCTAACAGAATAATGTATGGATTTTAAAATATATGTGTTTGCGTGTGTGTGTGTGTGTGTGTGTGTGTGTATGCCAATGTGAATACATTTTTTAAAAATTAAATTAAAAATAAATTATAGAATGTGAAGAGTTATATATCATTTATATAAATTTTATAATCTTCCAGTGTATTATATAATAAAAACAAATAATGTTTGGTACTACAAGATAAAATACAGCGAACCAAAATTAGAATTTTTAAAAGCATCATTAATTTACTTTTAGAAAAACATTTAGAGTTACCATTTATCAGAAGGGAGATAAAATCTTATTAATTAAATGAGACAAAATAAGGAAGAACACAAATACAATGAAAGATAGAAATCTACAAATAATTCAAACCAGTTTTTCCAAATGCTCTCTAATGAGTTTGTTAGAATTGCTAAGACACAGCGTAGCATCTTTGGGGTTTCTTTTTACGTCCTCTACCCACCATTCAAAATGGGCTAATTAGCAGTTAAATGACCAAAACTCAGGAGCCAGAGGGAATGAAAGACCAAAAAAATCCCTAGATAATTTACAAGCTATATAATCAACTCTGAGGTAATCAGAATTTGACTTTAATAAATACCAGTTAATACTATAAAATTAAATCAAATATGGAAAACTGCTCTAGGGTTGTTCTTTGTAATCAATTTGGCCTCTTTGAGTGGCAGACATCGTCACCACTGTCATTATCAGGACTTGGGACAGGAACTTAGCTGTTATTTGCCTATCTTCCAGTTTTTCAATACAATAAGTACATATTTTATCCATTTTTATGATTTCAATATGGATACCTGTTTTAGGACACTATAATTACTGTTTTCCACACAATACAGGAGTTATATATGTGTTTGGCATTTTTTTTTTTTTTTTAGAATCCTAGGAGACCACTTATTTAAAAAAAAATCCCTCTCTCAGCCTAAAAAAATGTAGCAAAATAATTTATGTCAATGTTTTTTCTTTACTATCTTCTCCATTTATTTATTAAGAAACTTAAGAATAAGCTATCTTAATCATTAAACATTTAAAGCAGAGTTTTCTGTAGAAAATAATAAAGAATTCTACTAAAAACAATTACCTATTATTGCTGATAAAGTTCAAAGCTGTATTTCTACACGTAAGTGTGCATTTTATAGGAGAGATTGAATTTATATTGAAGTGGTTTTGGGGCATTTACAAGGGAGCAGCTCACATATGGTTATAGATTTATGCCTGATAATTATATAGCACTTTATAGTTTTAAAAATGCTTTCACATTTATTATGTCACTGGGATCTTAAAGTAATTCTGTAAGGTTACAAATGCAGTGTGTTCATTTTACAGATGAGGAAATTGAGGCTTAAAAGGCTATATGACTTGATAAGATCATCTAACTAATGGGTAGCAGAGCCTATTCAAATTTAGGTGTTCTGATTCTAAATTCAGGGCTTCTTTTATATGCTTGGATGCTTTGTTTTATTATAGGAAGCATAAACAGAAATCTTGGCATTACATATTAATTTTTTTAAATGCCTTTGATATACCTAACCACTACATTCAGGAAAGAAGAACTGGAATAAGTATTATCATACTCCAGAATTTGAGAGGAAATTAAAGAGATAATGCATGTAGAAAGTTCTAGAACATAGTAAAAATGCAATAAATGTGTGGCAGGGACACAATCCATTGCCTCACCAGTTCAATGGGGTCTTTCAAGCTAGTTCTTTTAGATTCATTCTGGTCCAGAGCTAGGATTCCTCTATATGCCCCTCCCTCCTCATGGAGTATCCAAGTCTCCTTCTCTCTCAAGGATTATACAAAAGAGTCTCAGACTGCTCAGTGCAAATGTGTTGATATTGGGGTGGGGGTGGGTGGAGTGTGAAGAGGGGACCTGGATAGAGTCTCAGGGAACAGATAAGCATCGGGCCAGATGTGTGGTTTTTAGAAATAGGCTAACCTTAGGATTCAGGCTGTCTCAACTTCTTTTAGTTTTTTCCCCTCAGCAGGTGAGGTATAGAATCCTTGCTCTAACATTTTTCCTCCACCCCCCGGCCCCCCCGCCCCGTATAATTCCTAACTCTATTCTTCTCCTGACCATGGCATCTCTTGGTTTAGTCTTTAGGAGCAGGGGAAAAATTGTGCAAGAAAATCAATCTGTTTAGATACTGGGACTAGTGAATTTTGAGCATTGTAACAACTAATAATAGCGAACATTTGATGTTTACTATGTGACAGGTGCTATTTTAAGCAATCTATGCATATAATCTTATTTATACAACAACCCTATTTCGTATATGAGGAAACTGAGGCACATAGTGGTTAAATAACTTGCTTGAAATTAATCGATTGTCAACTTACAAGGCTGGAATTTGAACTTGGAGTCTGGTTTACCAGTCTGCACTCAAGCACTTAGCCATGCTCCTTTCAATAGACAGCTTAACAAGAAATCCTGGCGAGACCTTCAAGTCTAGCCCTTATGGGTGGTGGTGAGGAGGTGGTTCAGAGATGCTTTCAGGGTGAAAATGAAGGAGTCTCTCAGGACAGAATGGGAGAAAGCACACCAGTTAATATCTCAACATAGTATCTTCCCACAAATGAAAATCAACATTAAGCATAATAGACCATACAGAGAATAATCTCTCATACTAGATGTGATGCTTCCATTAGTTTATCAAGCAGGTGAATAAATCTTTTTCATATTATAATTTTTAAGAGTTTTGTATTTAAACTACATGTGAGTTTTCTATCTTGCAGTATTTGAACAACAAGTTCTCTAATTTAATGTCAAAATCAATTAATAGATTTTTGAAAAATAGTCACATCTTGATTGATCTCATTTGAATAGTATATTAGCTCTTGTGAGTACTCAGCTTCAGAGTACAGCTTTTCCCCTTCTCTTTTATGTGATATCCCAACAGCCATTTAAGAATATTGATTTTTATTTTTTTTGGAGGATAAATATTCAATTAACTCTTGGTTCTTTCTGTTAAATATTTTCCAATTTTTGAAACATTAACTTGCAATTCTGTGTGTAGCTAGATTTTCTTTCTGAGCTAAATTTTAAACTCTCAGTTGAATTTTATATTATACTCCTGTGATAGGCTATGAATTTTAAAGTATCCTAGAGATAGCACATAAATCAATTTGGTAATAGTCTATTGCTTTTGGGATAATTGCATTACTGTTTTGGTGTCAAGAGTTGTCCTGATGAACAAGAGTCATCTTGTTAGTCATCTATATATTTCAAGCATTAGTAAATGAATGACACAGTGTGGAGTGTAAATTAGAAATGGATGAATTGGTTGCACCAAATTAGTATTCCACTCTTACTACTCTGGCATATGAAATGGTATTTCATAATTCAGAGTCACTCTTCAGAACACTTCTCCTTGCCACTTTTGCTTACCACTTTTATTCCTTTAAATGATTATTGAATATTGATTTTTTAAAGAGGAAACTATAGCATGCTCCTTGAAGTCATTTTTATGTCTTATTTGCCTTTTCAAGACTTCCTCCTTGTTGATATTTTAAGATTGTTTCTTCTTTTTTTCCAAGCTCAAGTTTGCTTATACATCTTTAGGCAAGGGAGTCTCAGTAATTATACTTCAGATAGTGAGAATGAACAAGTTTTCCAATGCACCCCTGGATAAATGCAACTTGAAAATTTAAAGCAGTTTTTTTTGATGATGTGTGACTATATATAATTACATAATTGTTTTACTTATCCTCCTATTTAAACAAACTAAATACATAATAATCATGTTATCCAATATAAATGTGCAGCAAGTTGTCACTTGAATAACATACTCCCATTGACCTATAAAGTATGACTTGATTAATTAAAAAATGCTTGTATTTTTGAGTCAGTCATCTCTATACAGTAAATAAATGTCTTTGTTTATCATAAAAGACGAATCTGATACTAACACTTTCTGATAATTTGGGTTTACAGGGAAAACTTTGTAGTCTATTGTTGGAATAGAGATAACATGATACTATGGTGAATGTTACTAAGATGTTGATTAAAAAATAGTGATATAATATTAGTATTCATCCAAATGGTAGGCCATTCATTTCAAGATAGACTCAGTTCTTGGAGGCTTATTAATATTTGATGCACTTTAAAGTTTATTCCATATTCATCTTAAGCTCACAGTTTATAAACAAGCACACAGTAGAAAAGTAATGAGATAAATTCTGATGTCTACATATTACTTTAGAAATTGTAACATAAATGAGAACTGCTATAGAATGTTTCTGTGTATTGAATGAAACAAATTCCCCTCCATCTTGGGAGAGTGATGTCATATCGGAGCATTTCATGTAGTGTATTGTGGCAGGACTGGAGGCAGTTCCCTGAAAGGAAACAACTATGGCTAAAACCCCAAAGGATGAACTGATGCCCTAATGTGTCTTTTTTATATCTCTAATTGCAGCAATTCTGTGGGTGAAGGGAACAACACACAAAGTGATAAGAAGGGAAACTTGAAGTACTTAGGTTTCTAAAAACATCATTTAATAAATTATAAGAAGACTAAAAGGAAGTCAAGCGACCGAGTGAGGAAGCGTGGGTTATTCCCCGGATGGCCCTTAAAAGATGGGGAGGAGAGAAAGCCGAGTGTTGACTGTGGATAAAATATTTACAAAACAAACCCCATAGGCAATTATAATTGAATATTTTATATTTTGACTTATTCAACTTTTATGATATAATTTTTTTTCTTCATTGAGTTTAATTAAGCTTTCCCCAGGGTCACAAGCCTTAAGGACTTTGAAAAAATAAAGCATTTTGTTTTCCAGGCAGGTTTCCACAGCCCTCTTTTAACTGAAGTATGTATTTTGTTAAAATCTTTTTCCAAGGGATGATGTTCAACATTCTTAAGGCGTATGCTGCTTCATTAAAAAAACAAAAACAAAAAAAGTCTTAATAGTTTGGCAAAGACAGTGTCTTCTGGGTGAAAATGTTTCTCTAAAGTTTTTTCACAATGCTGATATTTTTTATCTAATATGAATAACATTTTCAATACCTATATTTAGGAAACATAATAATATTTCCTGTAAATGTTTTCCACTGCAAGGTAACTAAATGTACGTGCTTAATATAGGAAAGTATTACAGAACTATGGTTCAGATATATAATCCATATATATGTATTCAAATAATTCAAATTAGTCCTTCCTTCATTTATTTATTCCAATTATTGGTTAATTCATTTGTCCGTATATTCACCCATCCCTTTGTTCATTCATTCATTCGCATAACAACCTGCCATGTGCCACTTATGATGCTAGGAGATGCTCTCGTAAAGGAAATAACAATGAAGGAAGGAAGGAAGGGAGGGAGGGAGGGAAGGAGGAAGGAAAGGAAGGAAAGGAAGAAAGGAAGGAAGGGCAGGAAGAAGGGAGGAAAAGAAGGAAAGAAGGGAGGAAGGGAGAAAGGAAGGGAGGGAGGGAAGGAAGGAAGGAAAGGAAGGAAGGAAGGGAAAGAAGAAAGAAAGAAAGAAAAAGAAAGAAAGAAAAAGAAAGAAAGAAAGGGAGTTCAGTGTTTCCTACACCTTTCTCTCTAAAGTGAACTCCTTCCTGCTTCTACATGATAGAATTTAAAAATCAGTTACCTGATTTTTTAATGGATCGAGATTGGATCTCAGAGAGACATGGAGAAGTAGGAGGAAAGGACAACACTCTCCAGCTCTTCCATTTCTCCCAGAATCCAAATAGGCCTAGAAATTCAGTGACTAGGTAAGGCTCTCCTGATTAGCACTGGAAAGAAATATAGCCATAGTGGGATATAGGAGAGCAGGTAAAGAGAGAAGCTTGTTATTTTTAAAATAAAATAGGTCATATTTATACCACATATATAACATACTATAATAGGTTGCTTGGAACAAAGTGCATAGATCGAAAGGAGATTATTGGGGTCAGCATTTATGTGTTTACTTAATTTTCTTGTTAGGAAACATCACCTCCATCAAGAGCAGTATCTTCCCTGTCACCTTGGTGCTGCCCAAAAGTGTTTTTAAAAAATAAGGTTATCTCCACATTTATTTTAATGATATTGATGAGTTTTATTATCAGTAACTAGGGAGATAAAAACTGGCTTATAAAAAATAAGTCATAGAGGGCTTAATACACATAAGAGTTGGCTATGATGAGCAATCTGAACATGATGATTCTACCAGTTACATGTACTTTAGGTGTTTCTATATGCATCAAAACATCAAAAATTAAAAATTCTGTTAATGCTGGTTGGTTTTTTTCTTTTTAACTGAATTGATTATCTTTTCTCCCCCCCTTTATAACTTTTGTGAGAAACTCAAGACCTTTTTACATGTGGTCAAAAGTATTGAATATATAGGAATAGAATCCAGTTTTCTGGGTAATTTAAAATATCTATTTGATACTATTATTTATTAAAAGATCTCCAATGTTCTTTTTTTATATTTGTTCAACAGAGTATCCGACTCTTGATTTTGGCTCAGGTCATGATTTTGGGGTCCTGGGATAGAGCCCTACCTCCCGCTCTGCGCTCAGCGGGGAGTCTGCTGGAGATTCTTTCCCTCTGCACTTCTCCCCACTCAAGCTCTCTCTCTAAAATAAATTAATAAATCTTTAAATATATATATATATAAGTATATATATATATATATATATATATATATATATATATATAAGTGTATATATGGTATATACCAATAGTTGCTGAGTGGGAGTTCTATATATGGGAGTATACCACTTATTAAGGCAACCACAGCAGTGTTGAGGATAAGATTGCTGAGTCTCGCCTTCACAATTATCTGTACACACTCACATATTTGACTATATAATTCCAACTCTGTCTGTTTTTGTTATTGTAGAGACACAGCCCAAAGTATATTTGTTTTTGATGAACGCTCATGTTTTTTCCTGATGTAAGGAGATGGAAGTGATAGAAGTAGCATTCACAGGTGTAGGTGGTAAACTTTGTCAGCTTAGCATTCAAAAAGTTATCTATCTTGCATATATTATACATATACTATATATAAACATATATATAAGTATATACTGACACATATGTATGTATGTATATATATGGAAAAATATTTATAAAACAGTTATCATCCCTGTTTTACCACCAATAACAATGGCAGAAAATGTTGAATGTTTACAGTAAACTACTTGTTTTATTCTTTATTTGAGTAAAGTGTTTTTAGACAGTTTCCTATTCTCACTCCTCTCGCATCTGTCAATGTCTTTTCACTTAAAAAAAAAAAAAAGAAGACCTTTGCTGTTCAAATTATACAAGTTAATCTCTGGACAAAGGTAGTTCTTTGGGAAATGTGAGTTTTAACACATTCACATTGTCATAAGAATTAACACAAGAGATTAATCTTTCACAAATACACACACAAAGTCACAGACACACACATATACCAGAAATACCTGTATGTGAAATATACATACATTTTATACAAGCATTCCCTGTTGTTCTTCTGACACTCCTGACATATCCAGTAACTTCCTCATTGGACACTGAAAATAAAGTACTATAAATCGAACAACATAGACTTGAGACTTGATTTCTTTTTTTCTTGTGAGACAGCCAGCCTCCCTCTATGGAAGCTGTTCTAAGGTCTTGTACTATAGCTCTGTTGAAAAATTGCGCTGGCTCGCCAAATATCTTAATGACTTTTCTCTCAGCAGTTGGTAATGGTGAAATGTTATTCTAGTAACCATAATGTCTCTCATAAAACAATTGCATACAATATGTACTGTACTTCTATTTTAGTGAGCTCTTCTGTCAGAATAGCAGTGCCAGTAACCATTTAGCATTTCATAGCAAAGTGCTTACCAGTCCTTCAAGTGTAATATTGCAGAAAGAGTGAAGAAATGCGTGATTAAAAACATTCACTGAGAGTGGACCATTTAACGCAACCCGACGCTGCAAAATAAACCAGCCTTCACATATGTAGGCGCTCATCATATAAATGACAGTTCTATGTGGTCATTTAATTTTATGATCTCAATTCTCGCATATATTGCTCACATAAATATAGTGTTCTCCTGCAGGGAGGTCTGCTGGGTGTTATAAAATCAGTGAGACCTCAATGGGTTCAAATGGACATCTTTTATAATTATTGCTATAAAATTTCTTGACAATGCATTTTGTTGTCCAATGGCTAAAGAAAATGATTTTCCAAAAGAATGGGTTTCAACAAAGAGAGTAACAGAGCCTGGGAATTTGTTCCTGTTCCCCCATATTTAAATTACATTAGTTACTCTCACCTATTGGAGGCCTTCTTGATCTTTGGAATAAGGTCTTACCATGTGGATTCCAGTTAGAGGTGGGCTAGGTTTGAATTATTTTCTGGTTTCATGAGGCGGTATGGAATATCCAAAGGGAAGGATTAATTTGCTGTTAAGTGCAATTAAAATCTATTTACAGGGAACTTTTTCAAGCACTTGGAAAGATAAGGAAAGGGTAGAGAGAAGAGTTCCATAAACTCAGGATTAGAAATAGCTTGGAGAAAAGACTCATCGGCACTGGAAAATGGTTCCAATAGTATTATGCATTGCTTGAAGGACTCATTACTTTTTCTGACTTCTTCAGGGTCATATAAAGAATTGAATGTGATAGATTTTCTCTGCAATGTATTGGGATATTTTGATTACCTCTTGGTTTTTGTCTTTCCTCTGGGATAATAAATTATAATTATTATTGTTGCCTTGTGTGACAAGTATTTAATGGCATACTAATTGGATTTGGGTATTTGTTCCTATGATCATCCTGTAAGTACTATAGCAAACTTATTGTTTAAATGTCTGTTTAGAAATCCAATGAAATGTTTCCTATTTATTGTGGAAAAAGAAATGAATTTCTTAATATGTTTTTAAATGTTAAACATTAATGAGTCACATTTGTTGAACTAGAAGGAAGGGAAGTGAGCATGAGCCACGATTTTACCCTTATGGAGAATTCAGAAGTGCAGAGCAGTAGCACAGATGGAGAAAGCATATCCTGAGGACATTCGGGTTTATTTTTCCCTAGGTCATCTCTATGACCACCTGTAGGGCTCATTTGTCTTTTGCCTCTACTGCTTTCAGTGCTGGTCTGACAGCAGCACTAATGTTGGGATAGAGATTTAGCTCTCTTCCACTCTCACTTCTGAAGTGTAGGCATGGTTCTGCCTTCACATGCGGGGGTGGGGGATGGGGGGTGGGGGGCTGGGGTTATATATTAGAAGGTAAACCAAACAGGAAATTAATATTCCTCTCATCTCAGAGATTGGTTCAGACAGGACAGATAACCAAGTTCTGTTACGAAAATCCTAGGCTAGTGGATTTAAGATCTTTTATAAGACAACTGGGAAAACAAAATAAAACAAAAACAAAAAGAAAAAAACAAAAATAAAGCTGGTTTGGAAACTGACCTTAGAGCTGTGAGGGTGGGGAGCTCTGTACCTCCCATCTCACCACCCAGTGTGACCAGAGACTGAAGTTTCCACATGGAAAAGAACAGAAATAAACCAGAGGCAATGAAAGACCAGATTTTGGATCACCATTTGAACCCTCCAGATGAGCTTCTTCACCAAAGTAAACTTACTCCAGCAGATTTTAACTAAAGTAAGTTGAGCTGAGTTTCCTGAAGTTTGCTATTGAGAGAGTCCTAAGTAATCCATATGTTTTATTCTCTAATTTTCTTATGAAATCACTAATCATCACCCTTTAATTTTTTGCCTAAGGTCATTCAGGTTCGTTTTTTGTCACTTGTTCTCCTTTGCTGGGAGCAGATTCTACTATTTTGATTTTTACTTCTCTTGTGTCGAAGCTATCAACTTACTCTTTCATTCAATTACATAATTATACTGATACAATTGATATTTGAGTGCCTTCTATGTGATAGACATTATTGGTGCAACAATAAAAAGCACACTGTCTCTGTCTTCTTGAGGTAGAAAGCCTAATGATAGAGAACATCATTAAAGAAGCATTTAAGATAACAGTATGAGAGGAAAAGTACACCAAGTTTTTATAAGGACTTAAAGGAAAACTAAGCCCTCACGTGGGAAGTCCAGGAAGGTCTCCTGAGTGAGGCACCATCAAACCTGAGGTTTGCGAGATAGGCAGGATAAATCCAGAAAGGTTGGGGGCAAGACAAGAAGGAGGAGAATTGGAAAGTCCAAATTCCAGAGAAAGCATGATGTCTTATGGAATCGCAAAGATTTACAAGATGGCTCAAGCTTAGAGAAAGAGGCACAGCAAGGGAGATGGTTTAGGAAATTTTCAGAAAATTTGTCTTCTATGTTATTTTCAAATATTTTTGTCTATTGAATTTGTTCTTTTTTCAGTGCAGAAATTATACATGCACTGACTCTCCTTTGACTCTTCTACAGTTATTTTGCCTCTAGTACTTTCCTGTTTTGTCCCTTTCCTTTTTAGAGATCGTTGTTTCATTTCATGTGTGTGCTTCTGCATGCTCATCCTTTCTGACTTAGCATCAGGATGATGTTAGGATCTGCATCTGGGTTTAGCAGGGGAGGAACTTTTCTTGGACTTTGAGTCTAGGACAGATGCTACAAGTACTGCCAGCCAATTTTATCATCTAGAAAACATAAGCCTCTACAAAGAATATCCTTGTATGTACAGCTGCCTCAAGAAATGCATGAATGAATTGTGATTAATAGTGAGTCTTCTAACCAGACACTATCTAATGGGGCCCAATTTTCACCATTATTTTTATGCCCAACATGCTGGTCCAACACAGAAAAGTGCTTTATAACAAATCTTAGAAACATATTATGTCAGTGATTAATGCCAAAAGCTTCTGCCTCATCAACAATTATCCAAATCATTAATTTCCCTGATTTGACAAAAGAATAAGATGTAAATCAGATATTTAACTAAAGCATGTCTTTTTTTCCATAACAGAACTCTCCTGTGAACACATCTAATATTTCCCTTTGCTTAGATCATTTCAATAAATATTGCACTAATCTTTTCCTATTCTGATGACTCTTTTAATTGCTCTAAATATTGGAAATTAGGTCATACATGATTAATTATAGAATTTTATATTCTTTCTGTATTTAAGAATAAAATTAATTTTTTTCATTTCTTTAAGAAAGGTAATTTTTTTCCTGATATATATATTCACTTGATTTTTATGTAGGTTGATAGTCTTCCCATGCTTCTGCAAGATTGGCTTCTCCAGAAACAGACTCTGAGATAAGGATTCACATGAATCGGTAATCGGTTTGGCAAATAATCCAAGAAAACATTGATATGAAAGTAGGGAAGTGAGTCCATGAGTGGAAGAAAGCCAATAAAGGTACATTAGTGAGCAGATTGCTGCTGTTGTCAAATAAAGTTCAGTCCTGATGGAAACCTCTAAAAGGACTGTGCAGTTCATCCCTGAGTGTTGTTGTATTGGAGGTACTAGAAAGCTGGAATTTTTATCTTTCAACTTTTATCCATCACTGGTTGAAGACCATTCCTGGGGGGGTGGGGGCAGGGATTAATTTTCCAGCATTTCCAGCCTTTCCCATGTTGTGTCTGAGTATGCTCCTTAGCACTTACCCAGGGTTTGGGCTCTTGCGTTAAGAAGCTGTACGAGAACAGTAAGTGCTAGAGGGGAATGGCAGTACAGTGACAGGGTGTGCTATGGACCACCCTTATACCCTTCAGATTCACTCATGCTCCACTTCAATTTCACTATGTTTGGTCACTGATTCTTTAAGATGATGTCCAGTTGTTGTTTCAAAAATAAAATATCCTTTAAAATGATAGAAAATGAAGAAAAAAATGGGGTTGTGGTTTTGCCTACTGCTACAGTTGGTCTCTAGGTCATAATTTATATCTCACTCCTTTAGAATCTATCCAATCTTTATTCCCCCTCACTCTTAGCCAGCATTTCTGCTGGTCTAGGTTGTTTGCTCAGTGGGTAAGTCAAGCTTTCATTCCTTAGGGGTATACTGGTTACATTCCTATGTTAAGCCATGGTTGCCATAATTATTAATTTACAGTTATTACCAGGCACTGGAACACTAAAAGCTATGTCAGTGAATCCTCTAAATTCTAAACAAATGCCTTCTTGCCCCTTTTATGTAGCACCAACCTATTACTTCATGATTGTCAGAATCAGTTACCTTCACAGTACAATATTTTTTTGCCTGCTTGTCTACAACCATAAGGACCCTAAAATGACCAGATGAAGGGCACAGATTTATATTTAGTGGAACCCGACTGTATCTCCTGAGGAAAAAAATTTCCCCACCCTGGGAACCAGGAATTCTAATCTTGCAGTACCTAAAATTTTAGGGACAGGAAGTACATTTTAGCCAAATAGTCACTAGAGTGATGGCAAGAAGAACCACTGCTACTTCCACCCTTTTGTTCTCAGATCATTGTATTTTAACTGTCTGAGAGACACAAAACCATATAACAGCCATTAGTTGAAAGCATGTCTCACATTTTAAAAAACAGCATCCCAAACTTGCAGATGCCTCAGCTGAGACTTTAAGAGCCTATCATGATGTGCTATATGATTGAGTCAATGGGTCCTATGGTCCTTTACCCATTACCTCACCCTAGATCCAAGGCCATCTCATTGAGGGTCTCATGTTAGTAGGTCAGGCACTCTGTGAGATCTCAAATATGATGCTAGAGAGGAAGGGAAGGCAAACTCATAGCCAAAACACATATCTGTCCTAGTAAAGATGAAATACTGTTACCTCTTAAGGGAAAGGAGTCCAATGTAATCAATTTGCTATCAAGTGGCTACTTGGTCTCTTCAGAGAAGCTCTTGTATGGGTAGGCAATTAGTACTCGTGTTGATCACTATTGCTTACAGATCAAATATTCACCAACTACAGTAGCTACATTAGCCTTGGTGAAAGGAAGCTTAAGATGTGGGACAGATGGATAGCCTCCTCTCTTATCACCATGGCTCCTTTCTTCTTGATCCCATTGAATAAGTGCAGGAATGACCAAGGACCAAGTCTGACTCATATTTACTATCCAACTTATTCTGTCCTCCTAGTGTTTTAAGAGCTTCCTTTGCTGTGGATACTTTCTGAGACATAAAAATCTGCAGACTTTTTGCCCACTCCAACAGGGTCTACCACATGCCTCTTTCTCTGATCCCTTGGTATCCCACAATCCCAGCTCCATCTGTCTAAGTCCCTGATCAACAAATCAAGCCATTTTATATTTCCCAGGAATCTATATATATCCTGATGTCAGTCCACTTCTCCTTACCAAAAGAGTTAATTGTTAAGTATATTGCTAGACGATTTTCCCTCACCACTGTACATTAGGGCCACCCATGTGTGGGGCTGTACTTGGTAGATATCCATTTTTAGCTTCTATGAATATGCTGAGCTTACTCATCTGTGAACCAGGCCAGGGTTTATCTTTTTGTCTTTTATAATTGGTCATAGGAAATTCTCCTTACCATGAGGCCATAGGGGTGATCTGAAAGAGAGGACTCAGAGCTACAGAGGTAGGTGGCAGGAGGTACGGGTCACTTTTCATGAAACTTATGCTCCACAGACCTGCTGGGGTCTGACCCCACCCCCCCATAGCAAGTATAGTGCTTTGCCACTTGGGCCATTCTGTGACCTAACCTCATTAACTCTGCCACTATCATTCTGAAAATGTGCCATTACTGCAGACCCTGTGCTTTCTAGTGGAGCCTAGTAAACTGAATTACTTCAGGTGCTGTGGGAGCAGCAGCAAGAACCATAAGCTGTCCTTATGGTCACACATCTTCCTACCATTCCTCTCTGTTCCCAGAATGGTACCTAGCTGCCCACAGCATGAGAGACCTCTGGCTGGGGTACACTAAGGCAGCTTCCCTTCTTCTTACCCTCCTGGAATTTCCCTATCTTCTTTTTAAGGAGAATCCAGATCCAAGGCCCAAGTTTGCATGCAAGAGAATGTGTAGGCCTAGGTAGGGAGAAAGACCAAGATTGGGAGACCTGGTCCTCCTCTCCAAGTGAGTTTCAGGGACCCAGCCCTTTTCTTTTCCATTAAGGGAGCCAGTCCTGTTGGGTGACCCCCAAGACCTGGTTCTCATAGTAAGGGAAAGAGATGGAGGGATAGGTGCACAGAGTCCCTGTTGCACTCCAGCCAGAGGGGTCTATGTCTGTGTCTGCCTGTGGGGGTCATTTTCGCATTGTCTCTCTTCCTGGAAGTCCATTTTATATAATAAAATTATATTTCTATTAATATAAATAATGCTCCATTGTTAAGTAAAATACAATTTTTTTTTGTTTATGTTGTTACTCATCTATATCACTGTAAGTTTATGTTGTTACTCATCTATATCACTGTTATCCCACTACACAAGTAAAACAATATTCTTAAAAGAAAACTTTATATTTTAATACCTTCAATGGCATGTTTTTCCTGCTCTTTGAACAAGGGGCCCACATTTTCATTTTGCACAGATCTCTGAAAATTATGAGAACTTCTTGATAAAATTCAAAGAGCCAGAGAGGGAGGGAGGAACTGAGGGAAAAGGAGGGAGAAGAATGGAGGGAGGGAGAAAAGAAACCTCAACATTAATGACTAACATAATTGTAAAAATACTTATCATATATGAAGATTTTTATGACACTTGTGAAACAAGCTAATCACAATGTCAGAGTTAATTATTGCTAATAACAGTGGTCGTCACTTTGTGGCCTTTGAGATTTATTCTGTTAAATATCAAAGGCACTCTGTGTGTTTGTCCATTTGTATTCAACTGAGGTTTGATTTTGATATCATTTATCTGACACTTGTATTAATTGCTTAACTTTCCAGAGGTTGGAGCCAAATGTATTTGCCTTGGAAGCAATTGAAACAAAGTGTTCACTAACCATAGAAAATATGCATCACGCTCTGCATTATATTAAGGCTACCAAGAAAAGCTTTATTTATGCAAGAATATAGTTGGAAGCAAAGTGAAAGTCAATTGCCTTTTCTTAAATGGAAACAAGCCAAGTGTAATCAATTATACTTGGACATTTTATGAAAGCAATTCTTTCTGTTGTATTAATAATAGGTGTACCACAGGAAAAGGACTGCCAGTCAGCAAGATGTAGAAAGTATGGTGAATAAGCTGAAGGGAAGGTTATGAGCTGCACAGTGGCTAAGTGGGTAATGTGGGTGTTAACTCCCTAATAATTTTCCAAGAAGGGGAAGAAAGGTGGTGGAGAGTAAGGTCAATCAACAGCTCTTTAAAATGTCAATAAGTTAGAACGTGTTCCAACTCTTTGAGGAACAGGACAGAGTTCACTTTTTATCTTTGTGGTTCAAGATATAGAAGCCAGAACTTATAAAGTGAAGTCCTTTTACTCTTTTTCCTCTTCCTATGATTTTCTCTCTCTGAATTTCTTTCACATTTTTTATTAAGCAGGGATCTCCTGCCAGTCCGTCTCATTTTCCTTGTTTCTTCCGCCCAACTGGCTTCAGTATTTCTTTTGAAACTCTTGTAGTGGAATTTGATCTGTTTTCACTACTGTCAGGCGGGGTGGGGGGCGGGGAGGAGACTCTCTCTACTATAAGTTCAAATGGCTGGGGGCATGGAGTTAACTGGCAACAGATTAACAAGAGAAAAGACAAAATGTATTCATACACATATGAGTGCACAAAAGAAATGGCTCCCTGAATAGCTAGAGATAGGGATTTTTATACCCACTTCACAGGGGAAAGGGAGCGGAGAGACAAACCTTCTATAGGAAGAATAATTGGGCTTAATGGGAGGTTGATAAATGGGTTTTTAGGGAAACAAATGGAAAGTAATCGTAATGTTTGTTTGAAATTTCTCACCCCAGTGCCAGTGGTCCAGCTCTTTTCTGTCTGTGAAACTGCTCCAGAAAGGGGACTTACTACAGCCTCACTCTCTAAAGATTCTCCTTTTAGTCAGATGAGGGAAGCTCCAGAAAGGCTACTTTTTGCATCTATTGCATCTCAAATGTCTTCAATTTAAAATTGTCTTCATACCAACTCTGAGGGTCTGAGTTATCCCCACACTACCAAAGACAAAGAGCTTAAGGCAGGAGGAAATTGGAGAATGCCCTGACTAAGGATCATGTTGGCTTAAGCAGGTGACTATAAGGAGTTTTCAGATGCTGTAGAGCAGAAAAATATGACACCCCAAATATGCCAATTTGGTACATTGGTTATTTTGAACTGTAGTCACTTCAAAAACACCAATTGCAAGGAGAGTCTTTCTCTGAACTCTCCTTATCTGCCTAACGACAGGTGCTCCAAAGGGAACTCAATTGTCATAGATCCCTTCCAAAGAGGTTCATCCATGAAGATTGACTCTTAGCACAGGAGAGGAAACTAAGACAAACTTTGTCATAAGCCATCATATCTCCTATCCATTCTTCTAAGGACTCATTCATCTTTCCTAAAATAATTTACTCTACTTTAAGAGGCCCACATCCCTCCCTCCCCTTTCCCTATTAAAATGGTATTTAATTGAATTCTAAGCCACCTTGGGGAGTCATTCATTTTTTCCTGGGTATCTCCCATGTACACATGAGGTATACATGTCAAAATTCAGTTTGTTTTCTTCTTGTTAATCTTTTATTGC
The DNA here is from genome assembly GCF_964656455.1 of Halichoerus grypus. Taxonomy (NCBI): domain Eukaryota; kingdom Metazoa; phylum Chordata; class Mammalia; order Carnivora; family Phocidae; genus Halichoerus; species Halichoerus grypus. The sequence continues at coordinate 112,507,517 of NC_135712.1, forward strand.
AGGCATCTCAGCTAAGAATTAAAAAGGGTGGAGGGAAATTTACTTTTCCCCCTCTGCAATGTTTTGGGGCAGTAAAGAGAACTGAACTCGAATGGAGAGAAGTGTTTTAGAAAACAGAACTAACCAGTCAACCACACACACAAACAAAAAAAAAACAAGACTCTCCCCCAATAAAAGTACAGATCTTTCTCAACTTATGATGGATTACATCCAGATAAACTGATTATAAGTTAAAAATAGCTTAAGTCAAAAAAGCATTTAATACATCTAATCAACTAAACATCACAGCTTAGGCTAGCCAATGTTGAGTGTACTCAGAATAGTTGCAGTAGCTTACAGTTGGCCAAGCAAAATCATTTAACACAACACCTATTTTATAATAAAGTGTTGACGATCTCATGCAATTCGTTGGATAGTTAGTGAAAGTGAAAAAAAGAATGGTTCTATGAGTACAGAATGGTTGTAAGTGTATTGGTTGTTCACCCTCATGATCATGTGGCTGCCTAGGAGCTGCAGCTCACTGCCCAGCATCATGGGACAGTGTGGGTATCGCTAACCCACGAAATGATCAAAATTTAAAATTCAAAGTCCAGTTTCCACTGAATGCATATCACTTTCACACCATCATAAAGTCAAAAAACTGAGTCCTAGGGGCATCTGGGTGGCTCAGTCAGTTAAGCGTCTGCCTTTGGCTCAGGTCATGATCCTGGCATCCTGGAATCGAGCCCTGCCTTGAAAATCCCTGCTCAGTGGGGTGTCTGCTTCTCCCTCTTCCTCTGCCCATTCCCCCCTTGCCCCATTTGTACTTTCCCTCTTTCTCTCAAATAAATAAATAGAATCTCTTAAAAAAATGTGAGTCCTAGATTGCCCTTATTTATGTCATTTCCTCTGTTTCTGTCTTGCATATCCATAGGAGAACTTGATCTGGGTAAAACAGATAAATCTGCCTTCATAGATCAAAGAAATACAGTTCAGACCTACTTAATAATTTGTGTCATTTCACCTTTTATTGTTCTCAGTGTTAAAACAGATGGCTTTTTGCAGAAGCTAATTAGTATATTGATAAATGCTACAAACCAACCTTGTAAATAGTGATGCTCCCAGGTACATTCTAATTTATGCAAGGTGAAAATTCAAGAGCCTAGGCTGTCCTGATTTTCATACATCTCAAGGAAAGGTGATGTTATGTGTTAAACTGCATCCCCCCCAAAATTATGTTGAGATCATAAGCATCAGTACCTGTGAATGTGACTTTATTTGGAAATAGGGTCTTTGCAAATATAATCAAAGTATGATGAGGTCATAGTGGACTAGGGTGGGCCCTAACTCAATATGACTGGTGTCCTTGTAAGAGGAAGAGAAGAGACACAGAAGAGCTCTGGCCATGTGAAGACAGAGGCAGAGATTGGAATTATTCTGTCACATGCTAAGAAATGCTTGCGACTACCAGAAGCTGAAAGAGGCAAGGAAGGAGCCTCTCCTAGAGGCTTCAGAGGGAACATAGCCCTACCAACACCTTGATTTCAGACTTCTAGTTTCCAGAGTGTGAGAATAACTTTGTGTTGTTTTAAACCGCCTGATTTGTGATATTTTGTTATAGCAGCCCTAGGAACCTACAGGTGATAAAACAGTTTTCTTTCTTAGGGGGTAGTGTCTGTTTCACCTGGCTGAAGCATCCTTGCTTTCAGGAATCTGAGTGAGTTTCTCAACTTTTTTTTCCCAAACTGAGTTCCTCACAGTTGAATGCACTGTTGATTCTTTTATAGACTTGGGTGAGATGTATTTTAGTTTAGATATGAGTCCCCTGTTGTTCTTTCTCAGCTGGTATAAAAAGTCAATTACACTATGTGTACTAAGTATTTCACAAAAGGATCTCTGAATAAAATCTAATGCAAAAAAGACTCAAAGAGAAGTGACACACAAATTCAAATTCATTTAGTTCAATTCCACTTCAGACTTATTGATACAACTTTAAACATTTATTTGCACCTTGATTTTAGCAAAATAAGTATTGAAAATATTTATTTTGGGTTTAAAATAATAATGTTAGAGGCAAATAGGTTTTATTTTAAAACGCTGTCCAGTACCTAGTTGGTACCTAGTAGGTGCTCTATTGTGTTAAAATAAAGGAATTTTTGAAGCAAAAAATGAGATAAAACTGAAGGTTTGGCTATTTACACATAAATGCAATGTATAGTCTAAAAACATTCCATCATATGCTTGAGAAGGCATGGTCTTTTTATTGATGAACACAGAATACAAATGTAAAATAGTGCATTTTAAAATAGAGTCTCTGTTGGGGTAAGGAAGTTATTTTGGCATAGCTCAGGCCCCTGGTATTTTCATATTCCTATCCAATTTTTCCAACAGAAAGTATAGGAAACATATTAAATGACACCACAGGGATGGAATCAACAAAACTCTAGACTATAAGAAATTTTATAGAACAAATGACCTGGTTCTTTAAATGAATAAATAATGAATAAATTTCATTCACAGGTGCACACACACATGAGAGAGAGAGAGAGAGAGATGGAGGTAGAACTATAAATTAAAAGAATCGTGAAAGACATATCAACCAATACCAAAGTGTAGATATTATTTGGATCCTGATTTGAGCACGTAAATCTGTAAAAAAGTATCTGTGACACAATAATATATTTAATATTAAAAAATTAATGACAATTTTGGGCCTATTTTAGTTACACTTCTAAAAAAAAAACCTATTACCTTTTAAAAAATACGCTGAAGTTATTAGAGAGGAAATTATGTGATATCTGGTATTGAATTCCAAATACCAGTGGAGGCAGGGGAGAAAGAGATTATTATATAGATGAGACAAAATTGGTAATAAATTGCTAATTGTTGAAACTAGGTTATGACAATATGGTTATTTAACATTTTTATCTACTTGTATATATTTTTAAAAATTTCCATGATAAATGCTGAAAATTAAAAAAAATGTAAATAAGTCTATTCCTTGGCCTTAAGGGCTTCAAAATCTATGACAACATGTGTGAGTACATAAAATTAGCCACAGAGATTATCAGTTGAACAATGCAAAACTCTAGAGTTACACAAATTTAAATTCTAATCACAGGTGAAGCTCATTAGGAAAAGAATATTTGTGACCTAGCTGTAGAAGAATGGACAAGACTAAAATAGGCCAAAGGATAAAGGAAGAGGGAATTATTTGACACCTCAGGCTATACTCTGGATTATATTCGAAAGAGTTTAACGAAAGTGTCTTTGTTTTCCTTTACTCTTACACTGAAGACTTCTGACACCAGCTACTGATCAATTCTCTGACTCCAGCGGGATGTCCTAAAATCCAATTCAGCTTTAACGCTATCTACCTGGAGTTAGAGTGAGATTCCTACAGGTTAAGGGCTCAATCCTATAAGACTGCCCCTACTCATATGTCAGTCTCAAATCCCAGGTTGTCACCTGTACTTGACTGCCTATAAATCAGGGTTCCCTCGACCTCCTTCTTGGGTTCAACAATTTGCTAGAATAGCTCACAGAACTCAGGGAAACACAGTTAGTAGTTTCTTATAAAGGATATAACAAAAGATACAGATGAACAGCCAGATGAAGAAATACACAGGGCAAGGTCCACAAGGGTTCTGAGTTCAGAAGCTTCTATCCCCATGGAGTTGGAATGTGCCACCCTCCCATCACATGGATGTGCTCAATAACCTAGACATGTACTTTAGGGGTTTTTGTGAAGGCTTTATCACATGGACATGATAGACATGACAGATAATTAACTCATTTGTTAGCTCTTACCCCTCCCTCTGTAGGATAGGAGGTAAGGCTTAAAGTTCCAAGCTTCTAATCATGGCTTAGTCTTTTTACTGATTAGCACCTATCCAGCAGCCCACCAAAAGTTATTTAATTAGAACAAAAGACATGCCTATCACCCAAGAAATTACAAGGATTTTGGGAACTCTGTATCAGGAATGGGGTCAAAATCAAGTATTAGGAAGAACCGAGGACAGAGACTAATATATATATATTTCTTATTTCACACACCCCAATCTTATGCCTTCCTAATCTCATTTAATTGTACTACCCTTCAGTCCACTGCTTAGGCCCAAACCTATAGGTCCTGCTTATTTCTTTTTTCTCTAAAGCTTCACTATCATCAAATCTATCATCAAATCCTATTGACCTTACCTGCAAAGTACATCTGGACTCTGACCATTTTTCATTATCTTATCCATTACCACCCTAGGCAAAGCCACCACTATCTCTTGCCTGGGCTACTATAACAGTCTCCTAACTGGTCTCCTTATGTCTTCTCTCGATCCACACTTACTCCAGGGTAATCACCACATAACAGCTATGGTGAGCATTTTAAAAATGTAAATCTAATTACATCCTCCCCTGGTTAAAATCCTACAACTTCTGATCATAGCCCTCCCTGATCAGTCCTTACATGTCTCAGACCTCATCACATGATTCTCACCCTTGTTTCCTACACTTCAATCATAGGTCAAGATTTTCCTTGCTGTGGCTTCTTTGCACTTTTTGCTTCTACCTAGAACCACTTTGCCTTAGCTATTTACAAGGCTCTCTTTCTAAAAAAATAATTTTTCAAGTCTCTGTACTTTCCTGATCACCCTCTCTTATGGCCATCCAATAACCTTTCTCTATATTTTTACAATTTCTTCATAACAATGAAATTAACAATGATCTATTTGTTTAAACCTGGCTATTGACTCTACCACTATAAATTCAGTTCTAAAAGGTAAGGACTTTGTCTTTTTAGCTATAATTTTCCTATCTCCTAGAAGAGTGTCTGGCATGTAATTATAAATATTGATTGAGATAGTGAATGATCAATAAAACTAAAATATCTAAGACATTGGGTGGGGCTGGGGTCAGTGATTAGGGACAACTGGTTTGGCTGAATTGGAATTTAATGTAGGAAATTAATCAGTAAGTTTGCAACACTAATTAAAAACTAGATTTTTATAGGACTAAAAAAACTAGATTGTATTTAAGTGTTTCTGCCTTATAAACTATGCAAGATTCATTGCTGTTCATAGGCAATGGATCAAACTCATAATTACCTGGCAGTCTAAAAAGCAGAAAAAAGTAGAATGAATACTTTTACCCATTGTAAGGTTGCTGAAATAAGGGACTTGTTTTTTATTTCAGTGACTTTTCATCAATTACTACAAAAGACTGTTTAAAAAATAACAATGAATAGTAGTAGCAGCTATTATTTACTTACAACTAGAGACTGGGTACTCCACCAGGAATTTTGTAATATTTGGTTAATTTAAATCTCACAACTACACAGTGAGGTATGTATTATTCTTCCCATTTAACCCATGAGGAAGCTGAGATTCTGAGAACTTAGATATCATCCCCAATGTCCTAATCTTGTAAATGGCAGAGCTAGAATTCAAACTATATCTATATTTTTAAAGATTTATTTATTCATTTGACAGAGAGAGAAAGAGAGGCAGGCAGAGGGAGAGGGAGAAGCAGACTCCCCACTGAGCAGGAGCCAGACGTGGAGCTGGATCCCAGGACCCTGAGATCATGACCTGAGCTGAAGGCAGATGCTTAACTGACTGAGCCACCCAGGTGCCCCCAAACTATAAAGTAAGCTTATTGATTGAAGTTTTAACATACATAAAGAAAAGTAGGCAAATACAAATGTATGGCTCAATGAATTCTCACAAAGTTGGCATACCTGTTTATACATCATATTACTGGAAAAGCTCCTTTTGTTTAACTCTTATCATGATCCAAATCCTTTGGTGTTAGATAGTGGCTGAGGCTTCCTCTATCCTTACCTCTGTAAAAGAAAAAATGCACTGGACAAGTTAAACAGGCAAGGAAGATTTTATTAAAGACTATTGCAATAGGGCAAAGAAACTGAACTCAGCTGCATTGAAGCAAAGGGCCAAAGGGCTGGAGAGTTTTTAAGCACTGAGGTGAGCTAGTGGAAAACTAGAGGACACTGGGAGGAGGTTGGTCAATGTGACTAGGCCATCTGTTTGCTAACTGGCACTTACTGAAGTTAGGCTCCTATCTTCCCATAGAGACTGAGAGAAAGATACTTTTTTTTTTTTTTTAAGTACATTTCAAAAGGATGGCTCCCACATCCTTTCAAAAGACATCCCTGGGTTGTAAAAGAATTATATCTCAAAGGACCAGACAAAGAGTCTAGAATTACAAGTTTTCTAAAGTAAATACTCTGTAGTCAGGAAGAAACCCATTTAAAATTTAGTCCAGCTGAGAGGAACGTTAAGGTCGTCTTGATCACCTACCATTACTAATATTGTCACATTCATTTCCATTCTGAAGATGATCAAATTTAGGGGATAGTTTTGCACAATACCAGAAAGGAGACACCCTATCATTACCTCAATGTATAAAAATTCAGTCACTCTGGTTCTTCAGATAACTGGAACCTAGACCACAGTATTATGAGTGATAGGGGATTTGCAGGGCATGGTCTTTGCGGTGAAGTTAAGGGAACATTATTTGCCCAGTTCTGTTTAGAGAATAAACTGTACAAATGATCATGATAGAGCGTAGATACTTGGGAGGTGATAACATCCAGCAGGAAAAGGAATTCTTTAAAGTTGTTAAGGGTAGTGTAACAAGGTATAACAACCTGAAACTAGATCATTAGGTTAGACATTAGGAAAGTATTTCTAAATGTAGGGCTGATTAGATTTAGGAATAATTTGCTGAGAAAAGACCACTAAGGTCGCATCACTAGGAATACTCGAGTAGATTAGATAAAATACAGATTGCTATTTATGACCATAGTGACATGGTCAAACCCACAGTAACACAGAGGAACAAACTCCCATGACCCTGGAGATGTTTTTCCCCTCTATGATAAGATCTACTTGATTTTACAAAACAACAAAAACAAAAGCATCATAATTTGTAATATTAAGTCACAATTGAGGATTCTCACAACAAAAATGCATTTCTCTGTACCCTGTTTTCCTTTAAGCTAGTTTTTAGAGGGTAGATGTTTGCATCAGTGAAGAGAATGAAAATGATGCCCATTTTACATTATAGGGAATTAATTTGCAGCCAATGTGCTTATATTAACAAATTGTTACTTGGTTAGAAAATAGCCTGAGCGGTACTTTGTCTCCTTAATGGCCCCATTTAACAACTCAGTTTAGCTGTTTTTGCTTAATTTTCATGCTAATTTTAAGCTATTCCCATTCTTTGAAGTTTCACAGTATTTTAAATTTAACAGTGTATTGATGTTTGCATTTAATTTTTATTTGATTTAGTTTATTTTATTCAAAATGGATTGACTGGCACTTGATTGTTTTGCAAATGATGTGGAGTATTGGATAAAATTCCCATGCAGGGGATTGATTTCCTATTTTAAATAAATGTCAGGGCAGGGCCCTCCTTACTACCATGTAAATTCTCTAGAGTAAGTCTGAATTATCTCAGAGTACCAACTTCCTTGTCCAAATAAGGGAGATGCTATACATAAGGATTCATTGCAGGTTTTTCTCAGGTGTGTTAATTTACCTTGCTACCTTATCTCCTCTAGCTCCTTCCTGTTGCAATACATGTAGCCATTTAACAAATATTTTTTTTTTTTTTTAAAGATTTTATTTATTTATTTGAGAGAGAGAGAATGAGAGAGACAGCACATGAGAGGGGGGAGGGTCAGAGGGAGAAACAGACTCCCTGCCGAGCAGGGAGCCCGATGCGGGACTCGATCCAGGGACTCCAGGATCATGACCTGAGCCGAAGGCAGTCGCTTAACCAACTGAGCCACCCAGGCGCCCGCCATTTAACAAATATTAAAGAGCAATCCTGTGTGCCAGAAACTGTTCTAGATTACAAATGCAGACCATGCGTAAAGTGATTACTTTTACATCTTAAAACCAGAAGAACCATTGATTATTGTAGTTTTCCTCCTTATGTGAGAACTGAGGCCTAGAAAGAGAGTTTTCCAAATCAGAGACAAATTGTAATAATAACTGATGCTTTTGATGAGGGAACAGAAGGCAAGCTGAGGACAAAGCGGAAGCTGGCACCCTACCCCCACCCCCAATCCTTTGGGATATATGTAACATTCCTCAGGCACTCCTGGCTGCCCTAAAGGAAAAACAAATGGTTAACTGATAGAGATCACAATCCTGCAGGACAAGAGTCTCCCTCAGTTTACAAACGTCCTAGTGATTTACAAGGAAGAAACTTTCTTATCAATAGCCTAACTTCCAGAGACCTATAACTCAGTTTCCTGAAACCCTAACATTACCCTCCCCTACATGAAATTGAGGGAGGCTGAGGCAGAAGGAAATGTAAATAAAATTGAATTTCTTTTGAACCTGAAGCCCATTGACAAGGACATGTGAAAGGAGGAATGTAACACTCCTGCAGGAAACTCCCCAACTGTCTTCATGTTAGTGCCTCATTAGAGGGAAAAACAACTTTGGCTTGACAATAACCAGGCCCCCAGTATCCCGAGAGTCTTTAGCATATGACAGTCCTTCTGGACACCCCCTTTGTCCTCACCTCCCCAACTCCCGAGTATATAATCAGCCACTCCTCAAGACCACAGTGCAGCAGGTCTTTCTGCCCACGGGTTCTGTCCTGTGCTTTAATAAACTTCATCTTTTGTCTCCTAACTCCAACTCCTGTGTGTGTGTGTGTGTGTGCGTGCGCTACATCATGGCTCCTTCTAAACTATGTGCATACTAGTAAATGTATAGGCATCAGCCTGAATGTCAATTTGTAGAGGATGCCTGAAATACTGTGGAGAAGGCTTTTCTGGTCCCTTCTTGAGTCTGCAGCAAAGAGTATTTTGCACCAAAGATGCCTCAAGAATTCTTTCTTGGTCGTCGGTTCCGGACTTCACCCCACTGAACCTCACCTATATTCCAAAACTGCATTACTTTCATATTACCTTTGAGTTATATGTTTACTTTGGGGATGGGAAATGGAGCAAATACTTGGCCACTCTTTCCCCTCCCCAGTTCCATTACACTGCTCATGAATTACAATACTCTTTGCTGCAGACTCAAGAAGGGACCAGAAAAGCCTTCTCCACAGTATTTCAGGCATCCTCTACAAATTGACATTCAGGCTGATGCCTATACATTTACTAGTATGCACATAGTTTAGAAGGAGCCATGATGTAGCGCACGCACACACACACACACACACACACACAGGACTTGGAGTTAGGAGACAAAAGATGAAGTTATATTCCTGCCACTTATTCTTCATGTCATCTTGGACAAATCATCTCACTACTTTGTGTCTCATTTTGGTTATATGTGGAACTTAAATTTCTTACCAACTTTGAAATTTTATGGAATTTTGAAATTTCCAAGTGAACTATTTCAAAAGAATCCTCTTGATCTATGAACACTAGAGACAATGTTGCTGAAAATCCAGATTTATGAGATACATTTAGCCACACAGGGATCATTTGGATAATTATATTTAGGTAGAAGCAATGCTATATGTTTATCTCTGATTTGAATTGGATATAGAGGGTCATAAGTCAAGAATGTGACACTGGTTTTTAATTAGATCAAAACAGTATATATTTTATGTCTAAGGAGTACAAATCAGCCTTCTTGACAAACAGAAGCAAAGAAATGACTCAGTGTAACAGGTAGATTTACTTAGACATCCTTAAGTTACTTAAAGGAAAGGTTCTTTAGTATTTATATTAAATTATCATCTAGGGTCACCTGGGTGGCTCAGTGGGTTGAGTGTCAAACTGTTGATTTCAACTCAGGTCATGATCTCAGGGTGGTGAGATGGAACCCCGAGTTGGGCTCTGGGGGCTGGGTGTGAATCCTGCTTGAGATTCTCTCCCTCTACTCCTGCGCCCCCCCTTAGTTGTGTGCTCTCTCTCTCTCAAAACAAAAACAAAAACAAAAACAAAAAACAAAAAAACAAATCAGGTAACTGTGAAATGTAATTATCCATTTGATACTTGGTTATCTGTTGAAATAAATGATAGAAGTTCATTGGCTATTTCTATGTGATATCAAAATAGTAAATTTAGTAAACAAAATTTCATCAAATCAGTTGTTGGTGAGTGTGTAGCAAAGAATTTAACTAAGCCAAACAGGGGCTTGGTCTCTGCCCTAGTCTTTTGGGCAGTAATCTCTAAACCCTTAGAATGTCATGACTCATAGGAGGGAGTATCTTTATTTGCTTGGGGACCTTGGACCAGCCAGCTAGTAACCATATCATGTATGGTGGGGGCTCTGAGCCATACTTACAATATGATGGAGAGTGGATGGGTTGTGGGTATCAGTTGACCTCTGGAGGAGCTGAAGACTGAAATCAGCCTTGTGGGCAATTAATCATGTTTATGTGATGGAGTTCCAGTAAAACATACGGACACTGAGGCTTGGTTGAACTTCCCTGGGTGGCAAATACTCCATGGGTATTGTCACACATGGATTTCAGGAAATCAGTGCTTTTCAGGACTTCACAGGGAAAGGATAATGGAAACTCCATATATAGTACTTCCCCAGACTCTGCTCTATGCATTTCTTCCCTTGCCTGATATAAATCTCTATCCTTTCTCTCTGATAAGCCATAATCGTGACTATAACAAAGTTCAGTGAATTCTGTGAATGTTTTTGGTGAATTATTGAAACCAATGATGGTCTTAAGTATTCCCAAACTTTCTGTTGGCATCAGAAATGAAAGCAGTCTTATGTGGACTATGCTCCCTTTAACTTATAGTTCTCTAACCTTCACAGATAGAAAGTATTGATCATCCATATATGGTAGGTCATTAGTCACACATGACTATTGAGCACTTGAAATATAGGTAGTGCCACTAGGGAAGTAAATTTCTAATTTATTTTAATCAACTTAAAAAACAAAAGCAGTGTAAAGTTTTTTACATTAATTACAGGCTAAAATAATATATTTTGTATACATTGGGTTAAATAAAATATATTATTAAAATTAGGTTAATTTGTTTCTGTGGTAGACTGAATAATGACCTCCAAAGATGTCCACATCTTAATCCCTGTGAATGTTACCTTATATGGCAAAAGGGACTTAACCAATATGATTAAATTAAGGATCTTCAGATAAGGAGATCATCCCGGATTATCCTAGTGGGCCTGATGTGATCACACGCATCCTATATAAAAAGGCAATAGGAGATCACAGTGAGGAGCAGGAGTTGTGATCTTGGAGAAAGTTGGACTGATGAAGAAGGGGCCTAGAACCAAGGAATGCCGGTGGTATGTAGAAGCTGAAAAAGTAAGGAAACAGATTTCTCTTCTCAGAGCTTCCCCAGGAGGATCCAGCCCTGACAACATCTTGATTTTAGCCCTGTAAGACTTCTTTCATATTTCTGACCTCTGGAGTTATAAGAGAATACATTTGTGTTTTTTTAAGCCACTAGGTTTGTGCTAATGTGTTATAGCAGCAATAGGAAACTAATATAACTTCTGGTTTCTTTTTAAAATTTGATTACTATACATTTTAAATTATATATAGCTTACATATTTCTGTTGGACAGTTCTGGCCTAAATATTTATTTTTATTGTGCTCTAATAACTCTTATTTTTATAAGATTGATTAAATATTTCAGTCCAAATCTTTCATTTATTGTTTCCATAAGAAATTTTTCTTCATGGGTATTAAATCATTTGGTGATTTTCAAATGCTCAGAATTTTTCTAGGTGATGTTAGGGATAAAGACATATGGGACATACTGAAGTTGCTGATATAAGGAAAGACATATAGAAGTTCATGAAAGAGACATATAAGGAGGCTGGTCGGGTCATAGGAGCCTTCATGGAAGAATATGGACTCGGGATAAGATTACAATGATGAATAAATCTTCAATGGTGGATAGGGCTTTTGAGTAAAAAGCATAGAGAGTAAAGAGAACACTGACTAGAAATGCAAAGGAAACAGAAAGTTAGAACAACACAGACAAAATTGCAAAACTGCAGAAGCTTAGCTTGATGATATTGAAAATAGGGAGCTATTGAAAGTTTTTGAGGGAGACGATGTAATAAAAGATGTCTTAGGAAGATTTTTACAAAAATATTTTGCATATTGGTTTAAAAGAAGGAGAGGTTAAGTAAATAATCAATGAGCAAGGATATGTTAGCTATATTCTAGGTAGGAGCTAAGAGGCCTGGCTGAGGAGGGTAATTAAGGGGGGCTAGATTACCTAGCCTACATTACCCCAAACCACCAATTTTTTCCAAACACTGAGTGTTTTTTATTTAATGGAGACCTCTAATATAGCATTCTAAAAATTATTCAAATGGCCCAGCCAGGTGCAGCTCCATTATTAATATTACAACTATAACCATGCTTTAAATACTTCCTTATATTTCTAGGAGTTGATAAAGTATAACATAAAGGGCACCAGCTATGGAATCAACATGGTTTGAATTCTAACTAGGCCACTTACGTGCAAGTTACATAACTTCTGTTAGCTTCAATTTCCTCATCTAAAAATGGAGTCATTAATCATTTCACAAATGTCATCTTGAAAATTAAAGAGGAAAGAATATACTTAAATATTCAGTGTAGCATAGTATGGATCAGGAGAGTGCAATAGTATTCTAGTATTCTACTCATTTGTATTTCATGAATTCAACTATATTGACTCTACAAAAACAGAAAGAGAGAGAATTTTTCCCAGTTCAAATTAAACTAATCTCCACTATCCCCCCAGAGGCTAAAACTAAAATGCAAAGGAAAACAGAAAGAAATAGTTTGGGCCTTTTACTTTATAAGGCTCTAAATCCTAGAAGTTTAAAGGCAGCACAATAGATGTTCACTGGTAATTTTGACTCCGCAAGATTTTTGTCTTACTTGCTGACTTTAGAATCCATTCCCTGTTTAAATGTAACTTCACGGCAAATGTGTTCCAGAAGTTCAATTTCAAATCTTTCATAGAGTGTCCACTTAAGAAAATGTATTAAATTCTATTATAGTTAATATCAATATAGTCTCTGGATACGTCCACATTTGCCAATCAGCACACTAAATTGCAGCATTCCCTGCCCCCAGTGGCGGTGATAGAGATGTGACCTCAGTTTCAATTCTTGCATCCATCTAATTAGAGAGAAGCCGTCTTGCAGATGAGTGTGGTAATGTTTTTCTCTGTTCTGTGCTAACATATTTGTAACATCCTTCTGGTTCTTTTGTTGCAAAGACTATGATCACTAGATGACTTATTATATTGAATTGAACTGGGAAGATTTTTTCCCAAGGGTGAATAAATACCTAACATTTGCAAGCCAATTCGTTATGATTAGAAATAAAATAGGCCCTGTCTGACCAGATACACTGTGTATTATCTAATGTAGTCATTTTATTTCTCTTTATGCTTTTATTGTGTTCTATACACAGATAATATATGTATCTGTGGATTTGCTTTGTTAGAGACTGTAAATGAAACTTCACAAAACCATCTTGAAAATCATGTAGTGAAACAAGTGTTGGAAACATTTTTTTTCTCCTTATCATCATTGTTGCTTTCAGTTGAATAAATGTACATTTCTTGCTGACTGCAAAAAAAAAAGCCATTAAAAAGCTGTTGCCAGCTAAAAGGTTTCAACACATAGGGAATTATATCACTTCCTTTATTTTCCCCCCTTAGCAGAGACAGACGTGGTTATAACAGCCAAATCAAAGAACATTTGTTTGAATGATCTGTAATCAGCACTGCTGTTGTCCATGGAAGTTGTGAACAGTTCTACACCCTTAAAAACTTGTACCTGGAAAACTGTGTGTTGCTTTCAATTTAAACACAATTATTTTAATGCTAATATTAAAAAAATGGATACATATATCTTACGAAGTCTGTCAACTGTGAATGCAATATGATTAAAATGCAATCCTAACAACAAATATCAAACAAATGGTAGAAGAGAAACAAACAAAAAAACCATTGAGTTAGTGGTGAATTGGAACAACCTAGAACAGTAAGATTCTTGGGGGATTAGTTACATTATCACAGTTAAGGGATTAGTTACATTATCACAGGATTTTTTTTTTTTCCTCTGAACTGCACAATTTTCTGATACAAAATTCAGGTTAATGCCTCTTTATCATCTCATTTGTAACACATTGCTTAAATTCCAATTTTAAAATAATGAAGGAATTTTACAACCGGTGTATTTCTAATTGCGATTCAGTTACTCAGCTTAAGAAAACATTGAACTTGGGTTGTCAAGCAAATGATCTATATTTACTCTGGTCCAGATACTGTACCAATGTAAGTTATTCAGAAAGAACAATAATATTTGCATGGCACTTTAGAGTTTACAAAATGCTCTTACCTAAATTCTCATTTTATCTTCGCAATAATCTTGGGAAGTAGTCAATGAGGTGGTCAGAGCCATTGGTTTCCAGAGGATAATATATAATTGATTTATCATCATATACTCTCTTTCTCTGCCAACTTGAGTCCTTTGAGCCATTCTTTTTCCTAAAAGATACTTTCCTGGAAATGAACATTCATCCATCGGGAGAGTTTCCCCTTAGGTTACTTCTCAGTGTGTAGTAACACTGATATATACATTTCTCTTAAAATACAATATAAGAAAAAAAAAACCTGTAAGCTAGTTTGCTGGGAAAAGTTGAATAGCACAAGCATGAGAAATACCTCAATTGTGTGGATTTGATAGGAAGTAGGATCTGTTTTTATGCAAGAAATTTTCTAAATTAACACCTTCTAGTTATCAGATATGGTTCCACTGAATTTAGGAATGGTAAGGGGAGAAGAAGTCAGTATTCTCAATCCATTACAAAATGTGTTTATTCTGTTATTTGAATGTGTTTTTAAAATTAAAGTGAGATTTGTACGAAGAAAATCAGCAATAGTTAAGTGCTATGGCTGAATGCCTTATTTTTTTTTTCGTGAACTCAGAATGCTGACCACAATACTTCTCACTCTAGAAAAATAAAATCAAAAGAAGGTTAACTGGTTGAGTTTCATAGAGATCAGTGTGGGTGGAAATGAATGGTTTGGAATTCAGTTTGGTTTAGGTAAGCAAAATTGCTTATCTTAAATCTCAGAAGTCGGCTAAATTTGGTTTTCTTTACCTCCAATTCCATTTGGAATCAGGAAATGTAGAAATAAACATTTGTATAATCACACACATATGTGCATTTAAATTAATTACAAAAGGGAGGCAATATTTTATAAATCTTAAAAGTGGGAATTGAAAGTTTCAATTCATTCTAGCTTTATTCAAAATTGCTTCTATAGCATGAAGAAAAAAAATAACAAAACCAGTTTACAATTAATCACATTTATCAAAACATAAATAGTATTATTTTTTCTTTTCACAAAAATAACACATTGTTTTGTGAATGTTTCAGGGAATATTAAATAAGTATAAGCAAGGTAAACATAAATATAAAGAAGAAAATAAATGACCAATAATCCCACAATGTAAGAATAACTTCTGGTAATATTTTGTTATAATTCTTCCAAAATTTCTGTGGCTTCTTCACTTGCAATTGTCTCACTGAGTCACAAGCTTTAATATTCATAAAGCAGTAGAGGGCAATAAGAAATAGAAATGAAAGAAGCAGAAGGGAGGCCAGAAGAAGTAGCAGCATTTAAAGCCAAGACAAGTTTTAAGTGATAAATCAAGCAAGGGTTTAAAAGCAGTTGAAGGTATGGTGCCATCTGCTCTTATTCCAGATGTACCCAGGTAAGAAACAGGAAGCTTTCTCTTGTGAATATGAAATGTCTGAGAGCATGAAAAACTTAAGTTAGAGAAAAGCACAAAACCTCACGACCTTTTAAAGAGGGGGATATACTATCCTATTACTGAGCATTTTAAAATTTACAAACCACAGGCTTAGTAAATTGTTGCCTGATTTTATTTTCCAACAAAATACCTCAGCTTAAGCACGTCTTTCAGAAAGATGGACAATAGTCTCCAATCTTGTGATAAACTCCTAAGCGAGTGTTTGGCTAGTTGGCTGTATTCTTGGAGATTTCCTTTTCTCTATGGTAGTCGGCTAGTCCTTTCTTAAGGTGTAATTGGTTTTATCATGTTTTGGGCACTATACCCGTCATTGTCTCATTTGCTAAACCTGACTCCCCAGAGTGCCTCCGAGAGGAATCTGCTCTCCTCAGTGATGCTCCAGCCACCTTCACCTGCTCCTCCTTTAGTCATATTAACAAGTGAAAACTAACTCCACTAACTGGGGGTGCATTAATTATTTGAGTTGAAATAGTTAATTAGCTATCCTCTTCACTTTCTACAAAGTATAGTATTTTGTGTATGCTTGAAAAGAATAATAGCGCCTTGTGCTCACAGGGCTTTTCTCATCTTTGGTGTCACAACTAGGCAGATCATTTACTGATACAGAGTATGAGGTCAAATATTGATTCTTTAGGATTACAAAGGATGAATGGACTACCACAACAGAAAGAGCCCCAGGGAGTAGCAGGATGTGGTGGCTAGTTTTGTAATCAGAGGCAATTTAAAAGGTAGGAAGTCACAGGACTCTTCTCAGTCATTGGTGAAGGTGTTTTTCAGAGCCCACCGTAGAGCCTTTTGGACTTGGTTTATAACTGGAATTGTGGAGGGAGATAGCGTGAATTATTACTAGTAATTCCCTGACTCAAATATGTAGCAAAAGTAATAATATTATAAATGCAAATGGTACTAATAGAAGGGAAAATCGCCATTCTATTATCAGGAAGGCATCTTTTGCCATTGACACTTTTCAAAACTACTATTTACTGATATCTGAGAGGAGAATGGACCAACTGGAGGATGTTCTCAGTCTTAAATTCTACAGGTTACAATATGGTTGATCCCTTTTACACATTAAAAATACTGTTAGCTCCATTTGTGAATGAAGTGCCTTGAGGCACTATCTTACGTCTCATCGTGTTTTCATCACCATGCTTCTAGACAGAATGCTTCACAGTTGTTGCGTGGATGGCCTTGTGGCTGATGAATTCTTACTGGTTTTGAGACCTGGCACGGCCCTGGATTTGCTCCTCTGGAGGTCACCGATGCCTGTTGAGCACCAGATTTAAGATTGTTCTTGTTATTAACATAACATAATAATAATAATAAAAAAAGAAATTTACTACCACTGAGAAATCTTCCCGTCATACAAAATGCTTAAGCAATAGTAAAATACTAAAGAAAGGAGAACAATCCCAGTATGTTAGTGGGTTTCAAAGTTATAAATTCTAGAAAGGAAGTAAAATTCTGAAGATAAATAAATATAACTAAAGTACAAAAAAAAAAAAAAGATTGTTCTTGGGCCTCACCCTCTGTGAACTGTTTGTAGTATTTGACCCTTTCAACTAAACCCTACCTTTCTTCTCCCTTGGCTTTCATGAACTCACACCTTTGAGCTCTCCCCCTGTCTCCCTGGTTGGTCCTCTTCTCTTTTACTGATTTTTTTTTTTTTTAAGATTTTATTTATTTATTTGAGAGAGAGAGAATGAGAGAGAGCACATGAGAGGGGTTAGGGTCAGAGGGAGAAGCAGACTCCCTGCCGAGCAGGGAGCCCGATGCGGGACTCGATCCAGGGACTCCAGGATCATGACCTGAGCCGAAGGCAGTCGCTTAACCAACTGAGCCACCCAGGCGCCCTCTCTTTTACTGATTTCTCTGCCAATCCCGTGCTTATAAACCTGTAAGAAATCATCACCTTAACTCTCTTTAATTTTCTGGCTCTCTCATCTCTCTAGGAGATCTTGGCCAAAGGATCTTCACCTTTAACCTTATGCAGATGGCTTCCAAATCGATATCTTGGGTTTAATTCTGAACCGGACATAAATATATATGCATGCATGTGTGACATGCCTGCGTGCGTGTGCACACACACACACACACACACACTTCCAACTTTTGGCTACATATCAGACATATTATTTTTCCACCTTCCCAGATCATCTCAGTCTTTCTCCAGGTTCCTAACCCATTTGTGTTAGTGGCTTCTCTATCAAGCCAATAGCCCACATTTAAAAATTCGGAGCCATTCCCTATTATGTAGGCCCCTAAATCCAACCAAGACTAAATCCTGCAACTTTCCCTTTCTCTTCTCCTTCCTTTCCATCTCTGTTATAATTTCCTAGTTAAGTCCCTCATTAACCCTTACATGACCTAAATATTCTGTCAACCACCTGATCAGTCTTTAGGCCAGTTTCTTGACCTTTGCAGTCCGTCCTAAATAACACTAGTAGATCAAGATCTTTTAAGTGTGATTGGGATCATTTCATTTTCCTACTCAAAAATTGTCAACTGTCCTCCATACTATTGAATTCTAGAAAATCCTTAATTTCATGTTATTTACCTCTTCTCACATTCCCCCTACCTCTTAACATTTTATTTATTTATGAGACTCCTATGACAAATATCTCTTTTTACCATCTGTTTTAACTATCTGTATCTGTCTCTTATTTTTCCAATTAAAAAGCAAGCTCCTTAAGGAGAAGGATCAGGATTTTTAAGTTTTTTGATCCCTGACTATACATAGCACTAGGCCTTATTCAAAGCAGACATTCAATAAATTGGAGATATGTATGGAGAATATTTTATGCATCTAGAGAGTGGAAAGCTGGCCATAGGCTAGAGAGCATTCAAGTATGTTCATTGTCTTATTTAGTATCTGAATAAAATTTTGAAAAATGGAAAGCAAATGCATTTTCTTATCTACCTCATTCTTCTCATTCTATACCTGATACCTGAAAATAAGTTCAACCTTTTTAATAATAAAAAAGCAAATTAAAAGGAGATACTTTTTTAATATTTTCAAATTAGAAAAATTAAAAATAGATAAATCTCAGATATTGGTGATGATTCCAAAACATGACCACTTTATTTTTTTATTGATGGTATAAATCTCTTGTGTAAATTTATAATAATATATTTGAAGAGCCTTAAGATAAACTTTCTGCTTGACCCAGAAAGTTCACTTCACTTACAATTTATCTATGACTCCAGGAATAGAAAGATGGATGAACACTATGGCATACTACACAGTAAAATTAGAAGCCATTAACTAGAAATACTTAGAGTCATACACACAGCTGTAAAACAATGATGTTTCAGTAAGGTTTGAGAACAGATTCTTTAACACTATGCCATCTATATAAATTAATCATTATATATTTTATAGTGATGAAGATATATCTTTAAAAAAAGATATATAGTAAAGAGAGTGAATGCAATGGGAAAGTGGGGATAAAAATTGAATTGGGAATAAAATAATTTTTTTTTTTTAAAAGAGAGGAATTTTGCAGGCATTGGTTGGAATGAGCTATGAATGGAGGAGTGTGATAAACTCATTTTTCTACTTGAGGTGCTGTATAATAAAAAATTCGACTGGCTGTTGCCCCTGGTTTTTGGAAAGTAGACTAAATTCTTGGGATTTCCCAAGTGATAGGAGTGTTGGTTATTCATGGTGGGACCCTAGATAGTTTATGCTAATAAGTTGTCAGTAAGATCAACTGTGTGTTTTCAGGGTTAGGACTCTGAGCTTTGTGAGATGACCCCAACCTCCCGGGGTGGGAAGTGGGCTGGAGATGGAGTGTAACACCGTGGCCAATCGTTTAAGCAATCATGCCTACCTAATGAAATCTGGATAAAACTCAGGTGAGCTTCCCTGGTCAGCAGTACTTTGTGGATTGTCCCACACTGATGTGCTGGGAAGGTCATAAGTCCCTGAGGATGACAGAATCTTTGTGTTTAGAACACTCCCAGATTTTGCTCTATGTGTCTCTCCCTTTGGTTGGTTCTGACTTGTATCCTTTTGTTATAATAAAACTGTAATACTGGGGCGCCTGGGTGGCTCAGTTGGTTATGTGTCCGGACTCTTGATTTCTGTTCAGGTCATGATCTCAGGGTGGTGAGATCAAGCCCCGAGTCAGGCTCTGAGCTCAGCATGCACTCTGCTTGGGTTTCTCTCCCTCTGCTCCTCTCCCCACTTGCAAGCACTCGCGTTCTCACTCTCTCTTTCTCTCTCTCTCTCAAATAAATAAATAAATCTTAAAAAATAACCTGTAATACTTAAGTATAGTGCTTTCTAGAGCTCTGTAAGTCATTCTAGGGGATTATGGAACCTGAGGGGACAGTAGGAACTCTTAATCTTGTAGCCTGCTGGTCAGAAGTGACAGTGGCCTGGAGACCCCTAAACTTGCAGCTGGTGTGTGAATGAGGGGTGTCTTGTGAAGGACTGAGCCATTGGCCAGTGAAGTTTGGCCTAACTTGGGTTGTTGTTGTCAGAAATCAGGGGTGTCTGGGGGGCTCAGTCGCTTGAGCATCTGACTCTTGGCTTTGGCTCAGGTCATGATCTCAGGGTCATGAGACCAGCCCTCCCTCAGGCTCTAGGCTCAGCGGGGAGTCTGCTTGAGATTCTTGCTCTGCTCCTCCCCTTACTCAAGTGTGGTCATTCCCTCTCTCTCTCTCAAAATAAATACATAAGTCTTTTAAAAAAAAAGAAATCATCACAGATGTATACAACAATGAAACCACCCAAATATTTAACAATAAGTTGTTGATGAAATAGAATACCTTCATTTATTCAGCATTAAGATGATATGTAATATTATAGAAGAATGATACTCTTTTTTTTCCAACTTCACTAGGATAATATGACATTAAATATGTAAGTTTAAGTGTACAACATGATGATTTCATGGATACATATATTGCAAAATGATTACAACAATAGGGTTAGTTAACATCTCTAACCTCTCACATAACTATCATTTATCTTTTGTGGTAACAATGTTTAAGATCTACCCTCTTAACAACTTTTAAGTATATAATGCAGTATTGTTAATTATAGCCACCATGTTGTATATTAGATCTCTAGAACATACTTATCTTATAGCTAGAAGTTTGTTATCTTTGACTAACTTCTCTCCATTTCTCTCACCTCTAGCCCTTGGTAACTAACATTCTACTCTCTATTTCTTTGAGTTTGGTTTTTTTAAGATTCCACACATAAGTGATAGCATATAGTATTTGTCTTTCTCTGACTTATTTCATTTAGCATAATGTCCTCAAGGTCCTTTCATATTGTGGCATAAGGCAGGATTTCCTTTTTCTTTTTTTATATATCTGAATGAAATTCCATTATATGTATGTATGTGTGTGTGTGTGTATATGTAAAGAAAATGTGTTATATATATGTGTGTGTGTGTGATATATGTGATAAAGAAAATGTGATTTTATATGTATATATATATATATTTTTTTCTTTATTCATCCATTGATGGACACTTAGGTTGTTTCCATGCCTTGGCTATTGTGAATAATACTGCAGTGAATATGGGGCTACAGATATCTCTTTGAGATACTAATTTCAGTCCCTTTGGATATATCCCAAAAGTGAAATTGTTGGATTGTGTGGTAGTTTTGTTTTTATTTTTTCTGAGGAAACTATCTTTTTCCATAGGGGTTGCACCAATTTACATTCCTACCAACACAGGGTTCCCTATTCTCCACATCCTCCCCAACACTGGTTGTTTCCTGTCTTTTCGATAATAGCTATTTTAACAAGTGTGAGGTGATATCTCACTGTGGTTTTGATTTGCATTTGCTTGATGATTAATGACGTTGATCATCTTTTCATGTACCTATTGGCTATTTGTATGTCTTTAAAAAAAATACCTATTCAAGTCCTTTGCCCATTTTACAATTAGTTTTTTTTTGTTTTCTTTTTTGCTATGGATTTGTATGAGTTACTTATATATTGAATATTAACCTCTTATCAGATAGATGGTTTGCAAATACTTTTGTCCACTCTGTAGATTGCCTTTTAGACAAGTGTAAGAATGATACTTTAAAATGCCATTCTAAACATATTAAGTGACAAAAACAGGATGAAATATATCTGTTAATTCTATTTTATTAAAAAATACACATGTATCTCTCGTGGTGGCTTATGAAGTTATTTTTCCTTTCTGTTTTTGTTATTTTCTAATTTTTCTTCATTAATCTTGTATTTTTCTAGGAGGAATAAAATTCAATTCTCTGAATTTTTAGAAGTACATTATTATAATAAAACCCTTCCTTATTTTCCTGATTTTATAACATGTTTCTTTTCCCATATACTGACCACTACTAACATAAGTTCTAACAAGACCCTTTGGTGAGCTCTAGGTTCCACCAAAATGCAGATCAGCCTCAGACCCTTGCTTGCTTGTCTGCTGTCCAGAAACCTGGGCTTGTGGCATTGTCCTCTGCATTCGGCCTTTACTTTTTTTGCTTTTTCAGGGACTTGGCTCTCAGCTCTCAGAGCTTCTGCTCAAGATGCACTCTGGCAGTGTGGGTGATCTTATCATTTGGTGATGAGAGAGAGCCCTCGAAAAAAGTGCAATGTATTCAACTCCCCCCACCCACACTTGTGAGGCAAAAGTTGACCCCAGGGAGTCTAGAAAGGGGCTACCATATAACTCAGGGTGGAAGGAATAGTCAAGGGCATGGAAATTCAGGACTGAGTACACCTTGTGACATCATTCCAAGTGACACAAATCCACTTGCAGGAAGAGTGAGGCCCTGTCCCAGTTTGTTCTGTTATCAATATGCTATTGCCACTTATACAATATTGCTCTGTAGAAATAAGAAAAACAAACTAAAATTTAAGACATCAAATATGAGGTTACTTTTTTCCCCTCCACAGGTCTTACCATAAAGACAAACTTGGCTATTAAAGAATCATCTTCACATATAACCATGTGTAGGTTAATTCTTCCTCTGATTTTGTGAATATTTTTATTGCCTGATACTAATAAACTTTCACAGTTTCCTCAGTTGTGATATTCTGTGGTCCTTAAAGTGTTAGGTTTAAAATGTTAGCCAGCAGGTAATTTTTTTGAATAGCAATGTTGGAAAGGATTCCATAGAACTTTTCTATGTGGTGCTTACATTATTTAATTTAATAGGACAAATATATGGACCTCATTTTCTTATCTCTGAAATATCACTTTCTAAAGATACTGTGCAAGAAAACAGAATCTAGAGTCTTAGAGCTTGTACTATAATTGGTAATTCCAGATCCTATTTCTGGTCCTTGTTTTAACAAATTGTTGCAGGACCGCATTTTTTTTTTTTTTTAAGAAAATGATCTTGGCAAAACTTTTCCACTCTGCATTTTGCCCTTTGTTGGTTAATAAGCTATTAATGATAATGAGCACTGAACTAGGTGCTGTGGGGAGTCACAAGAAAGAAAGCCTCATTGCCCACCTAGAAGGGGCAATGGTCATGGTTTAAATGCTGCCTGAGACAAACAGCTCTTCTTATGTCCCCACAGGAGGAACTGTTTTAGTCTGAGTCTGTGGGGATGCAAGAACTCCTTTCAATGGGAGATTTTTTTCCTTCTATGTTTCTTTCTTTTATGCACATAACCCCTACCCCCAACCCCCTCACATTTTTTCTTATTTATTTCACTCTGCTTCAGGAAGAGATGGATAGAAAAAGAGGAAGGAGGTTTGAAGAAGGTGAAGGAGCTCATAAGAAAGTGTACAAAGCTATACTCTGATTTTTATATTCTTAAATCAGGATTTGACCACAAATATTAGTTCAATATTATAGCTATCTATGTGTTTTTTTGGTTCATATGAGTTTCATTCTTTAATACAACCAGGACCTCCAATTCATTGACTCTGCCATATTTTCACAGTCATTTATCCCTTTATCAATCTTGGATTCTACAGTTTACTATTATAAACATTTCTTTGAAGGGACTCCCTTGCTAGTTTCTTCCCAAATGATATCTGTTCAGCAAAATCCCAACACTAGTTAAATCCAATTCTTAAACTACTTAGTCTTGTAGTTTAAGCCATGTAGATACATGGCTGAATGTTGCTAGAGAGAAACATAATATCAGTGACCATATTACATTAAATTCTTGACCTTAAGTGGGACCTCAGTGGTTGCTGCCTGAAAGACAATCCCATTAAACATTGCCAGACATCTCATTTTCCATTGACACTTAACAATAATTTCACATTTCTTCCTTCCTACTTCTTTTTTTTTTTAAGATTATTTATTTATTTATTTATTTGACAGAGACAGACACAGCGAGAGAGGGAACACGAGCAAGGGGAGTGGGAGAGGGAGAAGCAGGCTCCTCTCTGAGCAGGGAGCCCGATGCGGGGCTTGATCCCAGGACCCTGGGACCATGACCTGAGCCGTAGGCAGATGCTTAACAACTGAGCCACCCAGGCACCCCATCTTCCTTCCTACTTCTTGACAGTTGGACAATGACTTACTTCTTTCTTTACTCAGAAAATAGAAGTAATCAGGAAAATCCCCTCCTACCTGCTGCCATCATTTTGTTTACCAAATGGCTAACATCTATACCTATAAATACCTCCACACTTGTTTATGTGTGGCCTCTTATCGAAAGCCAACTCCACTCATATTTTCCTCTTGCTTATTCAAAGACTTCATTCCTGCATTGTTCCTCCTCCCTCCTAAGTCATTGATTTTCCCTCACTACAGGATAAGTCCCATCATCTTGCAAACACGTGCCATTATCTCCCATTGAACTCACATCTCTTTCCAGCCATTGCCCTATTTCTCTTCCTCCACCCTTATGGAAAAACTTCTTGAAAAGATTGTCTAAATCCTATGTCTTATACCTTTATTCACTCTTAAAAATTATTTTATTGTGGGGGCACCTGGGTGGCTCAGTCAGTTAAGTGTTTGACTGTTGATTTCCACTCAGGTTATGATCTCAGAGTTTTGAGATGGAGCCCTGCGTCAGACTCTGCTTCCTCTTCCCCTCCCTCTTTCTAAAAAATTATTTTATTGTGAAAGATAGCACACATGTAAAACATTGCAGACAACATAATGCAGATGAATAATGTATATGAACAGTTACAAGAAAACTACTCCTGTAATCATCACCTAAGATAAGAAATAGAACATTGTCAGCATCCCAACAGCTCCCATGTATCCTTCCTTAGTCACTTTCCTTTTCCTCCTCCCAAGAAGGAATCCTTATATTGACTTTTATGGTAATCATTTTCTTCCTTTGTTTATAGTTTGACTACCAATGTAGGTATTCATAAATAGTATTTGTTCTGCATAGCTTTGAACATTTAATACGTGAATTCATGCAATAGATACTCTTATGTCTTGCTTTTTTGCTCAATATTGTAAGATTGATCTATGTTCTTGCTTGTACCACCAGTTTGCTCATTTGTATTCTTGTGTGATATCTTACTATATGGCTATATCCTAGTTTTTTCAATCCACAATTTATATTTCTGTTGTTTGCTGTTTCTCTTTATGCCACTGCATCCATGTGGCTGTTGTCTTCATTATGGCTCCAAACTGCTCTGTTCAAGGTTTCAGGTTTCCATAGTCAACGGTCAATCTCCAACCTTATTTTGCTGGCTTTTTTTGGGCATGATTTGACATAATTTACTAACCTTCTTCTTGAAACATTTTTTTCTCTTGGCTTCTGGAATAGCACTCTATCAATTTTTCTTCTGCCCTTGTGGCTGCTCTTTATCAGTGCCCTTGCTGGCTCCTCCTTATATTCTACATCTTTAAGTGTTGGAATGCCCCAGGAATCAGTCCTTGGATACTTTTTTCTTTCTTTTTTCTTCATGCTTAAGTAATCTCATACAGTCTCTGGCTTTGAATATCAATTATATGATCACTTCCAAATTTATTTCTTCAGCCCAACTCCCTTAACCTGAATATCTGACTCTGCCAATTGAATGACTTCATTATAGAAATTTAAATTTCTAAAATCAGACTCTCCATTTTTACCCTCTACCCTACCCTGCTCTATTGCCACACTTTCTCAACTTGGGAAATGGTAACTACATTATTCTGAATGCTCAGACTATAACCATGGTGTCATCCTTGACTTTTGTCTTTCTCTTACTCGTGTTAATGCATAATTTTTCAATGTAAAAGGCATGGCTCTCATGCAAGTATATAATGAACATGTGTAAAAGACATATTGATGATGGAACCAGTAAGACATATTTATAAGCACACCAAATAAGAAATATTAGAAAAAGATTGCCAGGTTAGATATAAAACTAATTAATATCCCACAGAGCAATAAACTATAAGTTTTGGGGTTATCTTTTCCACTAGAAAGAAATTATTTGCATCTTTGCTGGGCAGAAGTCTACAAATTTAACATATAACTTCGCTAAACCTAGGACCTTTAATCCAAACAAAGTACATACACTTAGGTAACAGGTGGGACTTTGTCCTCATAAATTTTATGCTATCCACTTTTTGCCTTATTTCCAAGTTTTGAAAATTTTTCTTAATGCCCAACATATAATCCAGCCATAAATCCTATTGGCTCTAACATATTTTCAGGATTCAAACACTTCTTATCATTTTCTTCAGCTACTGTACTGGTCCAGGTCATCATCTCTTGCCTGGATTTTTGCTATTGCCCCCTAACTGATCTTTCTGCTCTGCCCTTGCCCTTCTACAGTTTTGTTTTGTTTTGTTTTGCTTCTCTCTCTCTCTTTCTCTCCATTCCAAAGGCAGCATGATCCTGATCTTTTCAAATCATTCCAATGGTTTCCCATCTCACTCATAACAAAATTCAAAGTGTTTACCTTGGTCTAGAAGACACAGTGCTCTTTTTCTGGCCAATTCCCTGGTCCTATCTCTTCCATTTTACCTTAGCCTCTTTGCTTATTCTGTAGGAGACAATTATCGTGCCTTGGGAATGTCCTTACTTAGACAACTCTTACTCCTAGCTCTCTGTGTATGACTCCATTTTTCACTTAATTTGGGTTTCTCCCAAGTGTTACCTTCTAAAATAAGCTTTCTCTGATTTGCTCTTTAATGCACTCCCACTCCTGCCCTAATTTATCATCCTTCATAGCATTTATCACCACCAACATATTCTAAAGTTATGTTTGTTTGTTGCCAGTTCCTCCCTTCTAGAATGTAAATTTCATGGGAGCAGTGACTATGTTTTAATAACTGTCATAAAACCTATACAAGAGTAGGTCTTAATAAATATCTGTTGAATCAATAAATGAGTAAATATATGAATTGTTCCTTGGAAATAATCTCATGGAGAGACTTCCATGTTTTCAGTCATCAAACCTATTGATTACTATTTCATCCTTTCTCTGAACACAAATAATCCCATTTTTGCAACTGTGTACCCCTGGATCATAATTATAAAAGCCACCCCTTCCCAAATGAGTCTCAAAAGAGCCATAGCTTTTGTCTCACTATAACTCTTAAATAGGCATTTAAGTCTGGAACAAAGTACAAATAATAGCACTTAGTGTTGAGGAGGGAAAACTTTTCTCTACCCTTTAATATTCTTCTGGCTGGTCTAAGAATTAAATTGACATGAGACAGATTAACAGGAGAAAAAAAAAACCCACAAAGTTTAATTATGTGTGGATGGAGGCCCAATAATAAAGTTGAGACTTAAAAAAATGACCAAGGAAGGCAGCTTTTTATACCTTTTAGACAAAGAAAAAATAAATCTATGAGGAATTGACAGGATAAGGAAAACTTATGTCTGGGAGCTTCAGTTAGTAAGGAATTCCAAACAGAATTTGGGTGGGGGTAGTAAATTAATATAAGTAATGAGGTTTGTTTATACAGACTTCTCAGCACTGAATCTCCTATCTGTAGTGATAAGGATAAAGATGTCTCTTCACCTTCTGGTATAAAGGAGAGTATTTTTCAAGTGGGAGATTTATTTACTGCTTTTTGTAGACAAAGGGGGATTAGAGTGCTCTTCTTACACTGGCTGTTTCTTAAGTAACTTTAATTCAAAATAATTAACATAGTGACACATTTTGGGGTAGGCTGCCCTTGGCCCCCATGCTAATAATCAGAGTAGATTGACTTTTCCAAAGACTCCCCCAGTACCAACCAAGGTTTCACTAGTCCAAGTATCATTAATCTGCATTTAAGGGAGTTCCAAGCCCCTTGCTGATGAACTTCTATCTCTTCCTCTCCAGCTACATTACTTAGAGCAGTGGTTCACAAAGCATAGTTCCAGAGCCTGCAGCATCTTCATCTCCTGAAACCCTGCTAGAAATGCAAAATTTCAGCCTCAACCCAGACTTATTAAGTCAGAAATTCAGGAGATTCAGCTCTTCCATCTGTTTTTTAACAACCCTTCCAGGTGATTCTGTTGCTCACTTACAATTAGAATCACTGGTTCAGGTAGTTGGCCTCAGGAAGCAGTGGTCAAGCTAACTGGCTTGAGTCAACTGCCTCAAATCAAATCTTGGTTTTACTGATCTCTGGCTGTGTGACTTAAACTAAGTTACTTAATTTCTCTGTGTCTCATTTTCCTTGTGTATGAACCAGAGATATTAATAGTACTATCCTTGTAGGTATATCATGAGGATTAAATTAATACACCCAAGTGAAATAGGACAATGCATGGTACATTATAAGAATCAACTACAAAGTAGGTAAGTGTATGGCACTACATACATAAATTATCTATATTACTGACTGCTTTTGGTTATGTTTTCTCTATTACCTTTTAAACCCTTTGAGGGAAAAAATTCTATTTCTAGGGCGCCTGGGTGGCTCAGTTGGTTAAGCGACTGCCTTCGGCTCAGGTCATGGTCCTGGAGTCCCGGGATCGAGTCCCGCATCGGGCTCCCTGCTCGGCAGGGAGTCTGCTTCTCCCTCTGACCTTCCTCCCTCTCATGCTGTCTCTCATTCTCTCTCTCTGAAATAAATAAAAAAAAAAAAAAAAAATCTTTAAAAAAAAAAAAAATTCTATTTCTATACCCCCATAGAACTGAGCATATCATTATTTTTAAGACTTATTTATTTATTTGAGAGAAAGAGAGTGAAAGAGAGAGAGAGCTTGAGTGTGTGCATATGAGTGGGGGGGGAGGGGCAGAGGGAGAAAGAGAACCCCAAGCAGACTCCCTGCTAAGCCCAGAACCTGACATAGGCCTCATTCCATGACCCTGAGATCAAGACCTGAGCTGAAATCAAATCAAGAGTCAGACACTCAACTGACTGAGCCACCCAGGCACCCCGCATATCATGATTAATATTACAATTACAAACTGAGTGCTTACTATGTGTCATACAATGTGCTAAGAGCTGTAATTTCATTTAATTCTTAGAACTCTACTAATTAGATATCATTACCATTTTATAATAAATATATTTAACTGGTTGTTTGAAGTATCCTGCTGATTACTTAACTGAACAAAAAAATCTGGATTAATTTGTCCACTGCAATTATTTTTTGTATTATTTCAAAAACTTTGTAAATATCATAACTTCCAATGAGTCTCAACCATTACTTACATAAAGATAAGCAAGTCACAGAAACTATAGATCTTTTGTAGCCTAATTATTTGATTGTGTAGAATTTCTGTGCACCCATTTATATATATCTTATTAATTTGTTATAAAGAGCTAACAATTGTAAATGTAAAAATGTAAGTCAAATTGTCTGTAAATGACTTAAGGAATATGTTAATGATCTTGCTCCAAATGAATACTTATAAAGCAGGTGCACTTGAGATATGATCATTTAACTGACAGCAAACAGCTTCTAATGGATTCAATAACCAAGATAATGGTGATATCAGAGAACTCTGTTAAGCTTATTGTTCATACCATCCATTTAATACGCAAGAGAACTTCAGCTGGAATCTCCCTGTAGACCCATTGTCCTGCTTATTTAAATAGCAGTTAATTTAAACACACACACTAAAGTCAAACTCCATTATTTCTAACACACCTTTTTTTAATAAACTATATTCTCCTGTCATAAAATTCTGGCTGAAAGAGACACTTCCATATATTTATATGGGCATTGTCTTCTGTTGTTGAGATTTATCCCCCAAACTTATAATATCATTAACGACTAAAGGCACAGGAAATATGGAAGCCTGGAAGTACAAGTTTCTGACCAAGGCCCTAAAGAGGTTGCTGTTACCATGTCCCCCAGGTTCAAAAGGAAAAGAAGCTAGTAAGCAAAGTCGGCAAAATTTCGGTTTACTGTGTTTAGGATGCTTAGTTGAGATAAACATGACTCACAATTCCAAAACCAAACTAAACCTAGAACCGGTGCTTACAAACATAAATATAGGGAAAAAAATAATGGTTTCTAGCTCGTTTCATTTGAACTACAAACTTTCTCTTCTCGGCAAGACCCTACCTACAAGTGAGAAGAATCAAACTCCAACTAGCTTAAGCAGAAATGGTTATTGACTCAAATATCTGAAAAATCCAGATTGCTTCTCTTCCAGACAGGCTTTCTTGTAAATGGGGCAAGATAACTAAAGCGCACACAACCCATCACCCCAAAGACCCACCTCAAGCCAGCTTAACGACCTCAGTTGAAAAATGGATTTTTCCTTATTTGATCTGGCAAAAGATTCCTGGTGGAGAATCTGATTGGCCTAAATTTGGTTGTGAGCCTTTCTCTAATGCAAGAGGGCAGGGATATAGGACAATCCTTTTTGAATACAAACATGGAATTAGTACTTCACATAAAAGCAGGATTTTGTTACCAAAATAAGTGGAAAGGGTTACTGGGCAGCTCATAAGAGCAGATTCCCTTACATTTCACTGTGGATTGTCCAGCACATATGCACCCCCCACCTTTTTTTT
Organism: Halichoerus grypus; assembly: GCF_964656455.1. Classification (NCBI taxonomy): domain Eukaryota; kingdom Metazoa; phylum Chordata; class Mammalia; order Carnivora; family Phocidae; genus Halichoerus; species Halichoerus grypus. The sequence continues at coordinate 112,538,098 of NC_135712.1, forward strand.
TTTTTACCTACAAACTTTAAAAAAACATAATACATAGCAACTACCATATAGATTCTGAAATATACATAGCCCTTCTCTGGTGTTCAAATTCTACATCTGTTTCCAAGTTTGAGATTTCTTTAGTTTATCAGCATTTGTCCCCTGGTCAGAACATGGCTCTTCATGGTGTGGTCAACCCTGGCTAATGATGCAGTCCTCATTTTAGAGTCTGTTACTGGCAACACAACATTCATGACATCAGGATATCTAACTGTAGGTGACAAGTCCAGTCCAAGAGCATGCTGTCTTTATCCTTAAAGAATGTCATCAGAGCTCCATCTTTTTGACAGATTCTCCCTTTTTGGCAGGCTGTTGATTCCCCCAGATACTATACTCTAAGATCCTCTCGGCCTCAGTGGAAAAGTTGAGGATTAAATGATATTATGCACATGAGGAGCTGATCACAGTGTCCAGCATAGAAAGTACTCAATAAATGGTGGTCTTTGCAACTCTTATTGTTATTCTATCACCATCATTATCATCATCCCCTGATAGGTAAGTCTTGAGACTGACTTGATTTAGGTCATGTGATCATCCTTGTGGTAGGGGCAAGGGAGATGGAGTCACACTACCTCTCAAACCTGGAGAATGAGTTACCCTAAACTGAATGGGCTTTATTTCCAGAAGAAGGAATAATGCCAGGTAACCAAGAACAACATATACCGACTACAATTCCCTTATCAACCATCTGGCCCACACCTTGAATTTTTTTTTTTCCTAAAGATCCTTAAACTTTTGCAAATTTATAAATCTTTTCCGATGTCAAAATTTGAAGCTGTAGATTACTGACCTCAGTTGGGTTATTTAAAGACATGACTACTTAAGGATATTAATTATATGGGTAATGTTATAAATTATTAGATTCAGAGACTTAGTAGGATTAAAGTGTATGTTTCCAAGTTTGCAAGTTCCAGCTAAATTACATTATCAAATTATTGCTTGCTATTTAAAAGCCGATTTAGAAATCATTTCAGACAGAAGCATTGGTTTAACTTATTTAAAATTTAATACTATTTTTATAGGTAAGATGAATATAGGTACTATGATCTATACATATATCCCACTGTCTGTTTCCAGTATTTTCTTTTAAGAATTACTTAAACTATTATACTACGAGGAAGGAGGGGAACAGCCAGGATTGTGAAGATATCTGTTCTAAGCATAATAAAACAGGTGTACCTTAATAGGTCTACCAGGAATGTTTTAGCTGTTAGCATCTTTTAAATGCTTCTGCTGAGAAACCATGTTTTCATAACAAGGTTGGTGAGTATTAAACCTGTGATAGTTCTTTCTGGGATTACTATAATTTACAAAAACAATAAAAACCTGCTAAAAACATTTATGTATTTTTAAATGTTGTAATCTAGGGATCCCACTGATATTTGTGGTGAAAGATTTGCTGAAGGCTACATAACCCTGGTTGTACATTGCCAGGCCTGCAATCTGTTTTATGACAAAACAGATTCATTTATCTCCAAATAAATAAATTACTTTTGTGAACATTTAGAAACATTTGCATAATTAGGCTGTAAGATCTTAGCAGTCTTTTTCATAATAATTAAACTAATCTAATCTTGGACAGGGTAAACAGACTTACTAGGATGAGAGCAGCCTTCAGGCAAGGAACTTACCGCATTTTGCAGGAACTGTAAGGCTGATGATGTTTGTTAATTATGCAGAGCTTTTACTCCCTAGTAATAGCAGCGTTTGTATTGCCTGAAGCTTAGATAGCTACTCCCAGGCACATAAAATTAGACTCTGCTTTTTTGACATTCTCTTAAAAAAAAAAAAAACACAACAAAGAAGATACTTCAAAATGATTATATGCTTTCAACAAGGAGGGCATTAGCTTTCCACTGATGGATCCTGGATCTGCACACAATTGGCCCATTCTTCAGCCATGTGATCTTGATTATCTTTAGGTCTGGAGCCTTTCAGACTGTATACAGATACACAGAGCTGAGACTTAATAAAAGAGCAGCAAAATGAATGACCAGAAGTTCCTGGAATCCCAAGTTTGAAAAAAAGACACCTTAGCAAATAACTCATTTTAAAGAAGGCTCATTTTCTTTATAATTATCAAAAGGGAATATTGTAAAAAAAAATCAAATAGAAATGAATGTTTTGCAAATTTTCAGTGTTTTTTTCTAAATAGTCTATCAGGCAGGTTGGCCGATGTAGTGGTTTTAATGGTGACTTAGCTGGAGGGAACTACTGTTTATCTTTCTGGTTATAACTAGTATATTTACCTTCAAAATGCAAAGCTTAAAAATGATCTAACAGATAAGAGATGAATTTCATGAAATTAATTGACAAAATTTTCATGTAATACTTTTTATATCTCCTATTGCAAAAGAAAAGTACTCCTGTACAGATTTTTCAGAAGAAATCTAAATAACAGATGTTTCCAGAACCAAGTCCCGAGAACATTAGCAAATTAAGAATATGTTAGTGGAATTTGCTGGGGCCACAGGAGACATAGTAACATTTAATACATTTATTCTTGTTCATATGGGATGTTAAATAAATGTGGTTGCAATAACACTAGTCTTCAGAAAAGTGATGGTATTATTTATTCTTTTCATGTTATTTCTCATTTTTGTCTATAATTTATTCATTTATGCAAAATATGTTTTATTTTCACTTGTATTTAGATGGGCTTCTAGCATGATCATTTATTCTTGGAATGTTCAAACCTCAGTGCATTTAATTAAGACATCACAAGCCGCTATCTCCATGGGAAGAGATGGTGATGTCACAAGCATCAGGCATATGAGACTGACAATCAGGAAATAGAAATTAAGGATGGAAAAAAGTGCCATGTGAATTGTAATGTTTTGGGAGGAGAGTGGGAAAGATAAGGCAAAAGGAAGCCATTCATCAGTCTCTCTCAAAGAAACTTCCCAATAGTGAAGGTGGACACTATGACTTTTTCTCCGTCTTTTATAAATTTCATTTTTGATAACTTGGAAGTTCATCAAATATTTATTAAAATTTTTGGATTATATTCATGTTTAGCCATGAAACGTGATTTTAACTAAAATATCCTCCTTCTACTATTCTGTTCTAGGAAGTTTATATTTTCCCTTTGCCACTTTTAGAATTTCCCTTTTTCTACTTTTAGAGACCACAGACAGAGTATATGACCTATATTCTCTTTTACTTCAATTACATGAATAGTTATATAAAATTAAGATGGCAACTAATCTTTTTCTAATAATTTTATTTTCTCTCTACAATTGCAATTTTGTTGTAGTTTTATTTTTTTTAAGATTTTATTTATTTATTTGAGAGAGAGAATGAGATAGAGAGAGAGCATGAGAAGGGGGAGGGTCACAGGGAGAAGCAGAATCCCTGCTGAGCAGGGAGCCCGATGTGGGACTCGATCCCGGGACTCCAGGATCATGACCTGAGCCGAAGGCAGTCGCTTAACCAACTGATCCACCCAGGCACCCCTGTTGTAGTTTTAAAAATACTAATTGTTTACCTTATTTTAACAGCAGTAGCAAATACCTTTAATTTTTTTTTATCATTACCTTTTTTCCAGGAGTTACAGTAACTGAGACATACAAAAATTTGTTTGTCTGCTTTTGTTGCAGAGAACTGGGAATGGGATCTACTTAATTCCAAAGCCTAGGTTCCCTCTTTTACTGTCCTTCTCATTGATGGAGACCTTAGCCATTTTCTTCTGAATTGTTTTGCAACCTAATAGTTGGTTAAAATAATCGCTATCTCCAGACTTTTATTATTCTTACACTTCTGTTAGTAAAGCTCTTTTTTCCAGGTAATACATCCCTAATACATACATACATACATATATGTGTGTGTGTGTGTGTGTGTGTGTGTGTATCTCTTTAACTTAGGTTCATGTACTTCTATCACTAAATACGATTAATAATACATACTTAATTTTAAGAATTTGAATTCTAAGAATCCTTTGAATAAAAGGAGACACAAAGAATCAATCTAATAACACGTTTGCTCTCCCTTTTTCCACCCTCCACCTCAAATTAGGAATTTATATATCTGGGCAGCTAAGAGCCGGGAGACAGATAATTCTCCATGGGCCTCCCATGGTTCTTCACATTGTATAACCAGAGGCACTGAGTGTCTTTTGTCCAGGACTATCTTTTCAGGGATGTTTGTATAGTGAATCACCTTGGAGGGTAGAGATAGTGTTTCTTTCTAGAGCAGAGGACAAGTTTGTTGCTGTCCAGTATAATAAAGGTAATATCTGCCTCCAGGCCAGAGCTCAGGCAGTTTTGCTCATAGTCTATTATAAAAGCCTGGGTTTCCCAAGCAGTCATGCAGATGCACTGAATATGTAACCTCTCCCTGGACTACTCAGCATTGCCCTAGTGGGACTTGGGGAGGAAGGGGGTACCTACGCAAACATGAAACTTAGGCTTGCGTGCCACACCTTAAGTAATAAAGTCCTTTTTCCTCAGACTCTTCTCAGTTTTTGACATTGCCCCAAGAACTAGTGACGTTTTACATTGCTAATTAATTTGGCTTGAAGATGATAGTTACAGTCCACAGGAAATAATTTTGTTTTATTTTATTTTATTTTTTATTTTTTTCCACAGGAAATAATTTTAAACTTTGGAGTCCAGTGTGCACACAAATACACATTAATCCTTATAAAGTGCCATCCTTAACATCAATCCTTATGAAAAATACTAACAGCATTTAAATGAACATAGAAAAAAAAATTGGTGGGATATAAGACAACAATACAAGTGTAAATCTGAAAATTGAGTCCTTATTGGAAAGGTGGGTCTGGATTATTTATTTATTAATAACAGAGATTTTTATTCTAACTTGTTCTGAAATATGAGTTTTCTTTTAAATTAAATATCTTGAAGTAGATCTTAGCCTTCAATTTCATCATAAACCATAAACTTTTAGCTCTGTTTAAAAATAAAATTTCTTGGTAAATAAACTTTATTATAAGAAAAAAAAACCTTTTCACAAATACTATTAACCATAGGTTCAAAATCTTTCATTCTAACCAGGACTTATTAGTCAATACTAATATATATATATATATGTATATATATATATATATATATATTCATCTAATATATACATCTACATATATATTGGAAACCAGATTTTAACAAAAAAAGGGATTAAAATTTTTGTAAAATAAAATATGTATCTTCTCTCTCTACAATACCAAACTCTGTTAATTTGAAAGGTAATATATAAACCTAGGAGAAAAATTTATTTTTATGAGTAATTGAAGTAAACCCATATTTCAAATAGTCTTTTATATAATTTTGAAGTTTGGGGCCAATGTTTTTGCCCATTCTGATTAAATCACTATGGTTGACCTCATAAAATGGTTGCTGTAGGCCTTCAGCAGCTCTGCCATTTCCTGTTGTTTGCCTATGCTAACATTAGTAGTAGTATTGTCAATCTTTTAAATTCAGTGTCCACTATGTGTAGGTAAGTATTATCAAAATTAGTTACTGCAACTCATAAATCCACATACTCAGGCAAAATCCACTGCAGAATGGTGCACTGTACTAAAAGGAGACGAAGGAACAAGGCCTCCCGCCTCATGCCAACCCACCCTGGCTATTCTGTTTGCCTCACACTCATTTACCACATTATGTAAAGGACACATTCATTTGACGTAGAAACTGAGGGACATTGTCAGGGTCAATCCAAATATTAAGCAATAATAAAGTTTAATTTTTTTCTTATCTTAGATAAAAATGAGTAATAAGAGAACATCTCATATTTTCATCCTGCAAGCCAATGGATTATGTTTTATACACTTTGGACTGCATCTTATTTGGAAACCACTAAAATTATGCCAGTTTATTTATACTTCAATTCCTTACCTGCCCTTTCTGTCATTTCTTTATCATACTGAAATTCATTTCCAAGGCTCCTTACTCCTTCTGAGGCTCCACGACTTACAAAATAGTCTTGACCATGGGAGGGTGAGAGAAGTCAATATATTTCTTCCCCTCTTTCTCCTTCCTTTGGAAGTTCCTGCAATGAATAATTTCTCTCTGTGCCTGTAGTTCCTGTTGGAAAGCTTCTGTCTCCCTGGTTCTGTCATCTAGCAGGGAGATCCTCCCATGTCCAGCCCTAGCAGTCATTCATTCGTCTGCTTCTGGATTCTGCTAACACCATTTCTTCCTCTTGTCCTCCAGCCTTAGGAGTTGTAGTAACTTTTTGCTGCTGCTAATCTGTGAGTTGCTTTTCGGCCTACATTAACAATCCTTCATGTTAAAGTACTCCTTTTTAAGATTTAGTCATTTCAGTTTTTCTGACCAGTCCTTGAGTAATAAAATGGGGCATATTTAGAGTTATTCTACATCTAGCAGGTCTGTTTATCTAACATGGTAAGTCCATGAAGAGAACATGACCAGCTGAGTTGAAGGTGAAAATGTTTAAGTATTTTCAAATGCATGTATGAAACAAAATAGTCCCTGTTCAGATGACCAGATTGCTTCACTGGGTAACCAAAAGGTTCAGGCAGTGATCTCCATTAAGATGAAATCTCGCTCTGATACCAAGCCAGGAAAGGCATCCAAAAATCTCACCACCATCAAACCATAGTTCTCAAAGATGGAATAATGCCAAAATTCCACTCTACTTCCCCAAACCTGAGAGGTCTTAAACTGAGTAGAGACAGGCCACTTTTGTAACATGAGCAACCAGTATTGATCGTCTCATCTATGTGAGTTAAAGAAAGCAAACCAGGAGTGAGGAAAACTTAAAAAACAATTGAGAAACATGTCACCATAATACTGAAGGAAAAATGGTTATGATATATGGGTAAACCAGATAGCTGTGCCTTGTTTGTTTTAAAAGGTATAGTAGAACATCTTATCAACGAGATTCTTTAAATGTAAAAATATTTTGGTCAGAGAACCACCAAACTCTATAGATGTCATAAAGAGAACCCTGCTATTGATTTACACCTGTTTAATTTCTTCTTAGAAACTTGGTCATGTCAATAAGCTCTTTAGGGTCATGTGACAAATATCTCTTGTGACCTTCATTAAAATCAGGATAAGGTAATGGCATATTGAATGCATGAGGGACAACTTTGCTCTGACATCCTGGTAATGTTCTTTAGTACATTCATCCTGACATTTTATTTGAGGGTCTTTTATGTGTATGGCAGTATCTTATGTGCTGGAAATATAAAAAAAGAAGAAAGCAAAATCCTGACTGTTAAGATCCCAGTATGGTGAGGAAGACTCACAATTTAGTAAATATACATTGAATTATTCAGTTGGTAGCCAAATTTTTCTGTGATTCGAATATTCTCCAATTATGAGACTTACCTACCATAGCAGATATGTTATATTTTGTTCTCTAAAAAGAAACAGTGTTCTACCAATGTAAAATTACCTTGTAATTTGTGTCTTGCTTTTGGATGGGCAGAATCTCTGAAAATGCTAATATTTTCATTGTTTTGAAGATACAACATTGTATCTTGTAGCTATTTGACAAAGCTTGATACACATTTATTTCAGTATTGATTTTATTCTAGAGCTTTTATAGAAAGACTGGAGATATTTTCAAATTATCCCTGGCTTTTACCAACATAAAAATTATTCCATGTTATGGGCAAAGATTCCAAAAGAAACACTGTTCCTCTCTATCTGATGCTTGATTTTCTTTGAGAAAATCAAATTCTAGCAAATTGGCAGTCTGGCCCAATGATCTCTATTCCCTGTGTAAAACATATTAACCAATGCTTCTGCATTTTAATAAGTTATTCTGAAGATGCACCTGCATTTCTGCCCCTACTAATTGAACGTGAGTTCTGTGTGTATGTTTCCAGCCTGTATATGTCTGTTGTGCTCTTATAATGATTACAAAATATAACTAAACATTATATAAATGAAAATATATATCAAAACACTTGTTGTTTCTATGAAAACTAATTAAAATGCCCTAGAAAGATTTCATAAATAGAATTGCTAAAAGTTCTTCTTTTTTTTTTTTTTTAAAGATTTTATTTATTTATTTGAGAGAGAGAGAATGAGAGAGAGAGCACATGAGAGGGGGGAGGGTCAGAGGGAGGAGCAGACTCCCTGCAGAGCAGGGAGCCGGATGCGGGACTCGATCCCGGGACTCCAGGATCATGACCTGAGCCGAAGGCAGTCGCTTAACCAACTGAGCCACCCAGGTGCCCAAAGTTCTTCTTTAGAATAAGTTATATTGAAGACAAGATTGCTTTGTTGAGGGGAGGGTACAGGGGATTACAAAAATCTAAAAGAATTCCTTGCTCAGATTTCTTTACAGGTATTTTTAAGTTCTCACTTTAAAGCTGTTAAAGAAAACATTAGTCTGATCACCGGATTTATAGTCGGAAGAAAGACCTTGGTTCTAAATTAAAAGATTGGTGAATAAGGGTATATCTGTGACGTTTTTTAAAAAAGATTTTATTTATTTATTTAAGAGAGAGAAAGAGCGCGCGCATGCAAGTGTGAGCAGGGGGAGAGGCAGAGGGAGAGGGAGAAGCAGACTCCTCGTTGAGCAAGGAGCCCGATGTGGGGTTCAATCCCAGGACCCTGGGATCAATACATGAGCCGAAGGCAGACGTTTAACCGACAGAGCCACCCAGGCACTCCTGTCTATGACTTCTTAGTTGAAGTAAAATATTTAAGATATATCTAATGAAGTTTCAAATAACCGAGTAACCACAGGGCTAAATTTTGTGGGATATGTGGGCTTTTGCTGTAGCTCTCAAAGCAAACATATTTTCTCCTTACCTCCCACACAATTTTATGCTCTTTGTGCTTTCTTCACCTTGGATTCCAGTATTTTGCAGGTAATGCTTATTTAATAAATGTTTGTTGAATGAATGGATTACTCGTTTCAACCTATCATTTTAGGAGAGCTAAAGAAAGTTCGCTTTTGGCAAACTAACTTAGCATTGTTTTGTGTAAGCTGGCAGTCATTGGTTTACATATTATTAATTGCCTTCAATTCTCTTTTTCTCCTTTGTCAGTCTCTTTAGATTGAATGTCCTCCTCTTTGTCCTAAATTAAAGGGTAAACTAGAAACAAAGTCTTTGAAGATGAACATTGCCAAGCATAGTCATATTAGTACTCATCTAAGAGTACTAATGATTTTACCTATTCCAACACCTGCCATCACCCCTCATGGAATCAGCAAATGAACTTTCTAAGAAGTCTAGGTTTTTGCAAGTTTCCTTCCTACCAATTCACTTAAAAAAAAAATGAAAGCCATGGAAAGCAAGTCCATGAATACAGCATACTAATCAAAATGCACTTCTTGGCACTTTTCCTGTGGTCACCCAAGGGAAAATATGTCTGCCACTCCACAGCAAGCATAAAATTTCATCCTGACTTTCAGGCAAAATACCAATGTAATTGACATGTACTACTAATCAGATGAGTATAACACATGATAATATCTTTTCCTCTGTGACTAAGAGTGATATGCTCCAGTGGTTATCACAGCGTGCATGAAGCAACTCTCTTTGTATGCACATAGGTGTTCAAGTAATGCATTCCGAAAACCAGCACGAGGCACTCTATCCATATGTGGTTAAATAATTGAAGCAATTGCCATGTGAGTTGCTGGTCACCACATCTGTATATTTCTTAGGCTGCAAACAGCACCAGATGTTCTACCAGATGATGGTTTATGATGCCACAAGGTATTTCTGACAATCCTAGTGGGGATGCGGGCCCTGTGTTAACTTCATCCTGCCGCCTGACAGTGAGAGCCAAGAGGAGAACAGCTTGGTAACCAAAGAGACACTCGCCTGAAGCGTACCACCCGTCCATCCTTGCTACTTTGATACGCAGGGAGAAGAGGTGCACCTTCTCTCCACAACCACGGAAGTTCCCAGACTTAATATCATACCATTATGGTATATCATACCATAATTTTTAAATAATTAAACTGCCCATTACATTAGGCATTGTTGAATATCCTAAAATTTTGCTTAAACATGTTGCTTATTTTACTTATGTGCTCACCTCCTAATTTTATAGTGAATATTGATTTATTGCAGAGGACCACTATAATTGTCACTCAGAATACATTTCTATAATTTTATTAAATTCCTATATCTACATTTTTAAAGTAAATATGCAGCCTATCTGTTGATATCACTCCAAGTAACTTCTTTTGGAAATATAGTTTCTTTTAATCACTCATTTCATAAATATTTATTGGGTACTCTTATATACCAGTTACTGTTCTAGGCATTGAGGATACAATAATAAATAAAACAGATAAAATCTTTGTCCTCCTATAGTTAATATTAAAGCAAGAGAGATCATATTCTCCTGGGAGAGCTTATATTCTAGTGAGAAAATGCATTTAAGATGATCTATTATAAAATTAACACCTATGTATTATAGAAGAGTACCAAGACAATGAGGCGTAGCAGATGAGGGTGTCGAGGGCTCCTCTCTGCACAGGAGGGTGGCCTGGCTCTTCAAGGCGATGGCTTCAGGAACTAGAATGATTTTGGCAGCAGGTGCTGTTCGTCTGTTGGGTCACTCTCAGTGCTGAAGGAAAGGCAGAGAAGCTGTACTTGTGGAGACCCCCTCTGCTCTGGAGCTTCTCCTTCAAGGAGTTTAAGCCCTGCAAAGGGGCCAGAGTCCCTGGAAGTTAGAGACATGTGTGGGCCTTAGTGATGTGACCTTGAGCAGCTACTACCTGGGATGACTCTAGTTAGTGAGCATGACCCTGATAACCTCGTAAGTTTATAGCTAGAGCCTTCCCCAACATAGCCCCTCTTTCTTTTTTTTTTTTTTAATTTTTTTATTGTTATGTTAATCCCCATACATTACATCATTAGTTTTAGATATAGTGTTCCATGATTCATTGTTTGTGCATAACACCCAGTGCTCCATGCAGAACGTGCCCTCCTCAATACCCATCACCAGGCTAACCCATCCTCCCAACCCCCTCCCCTCTAGAACCCTCAGTTTGTTTTTCAGAGTCCATTGTCTCTCATGGTTCTTCTCCCCCTCCGATTTTCCCCCCTTCATTCTTCCCCTCCTGCTACATTCTTCTTCTTTTTGCATTATTTGTTTCAGAGGTACAGATCTGAGATTCAACAGTCTTGCACAATTCACAGTGCTTACCAGAACACATACCCTCCCCAGTGTCCATCACCCAGTCACCCCATCCCTCCCACCCCACCCCCCACTCCAGCAACCCTCAGTTTGTTTCCTGAGATTAAGAATTCCTCATATCAGTGAGGTCATATGATACATGTCTTTCTCTGTTTGACTTATTTCGCTCAGCATAATACCCCCCAGTTCCATCCATGTCGTTGCAAATGGCAAGATCTCATTCCTTTTGATGGCTGCATAATATTCCATCGTATATATATACCACATCTTCTTTATCCATTCATCTGTTGATGGACATCTTGACATAGCCCCTCTTTCTAGAATCCAGATGAAATTGACTAAAATGACTTAGACATTGAGTAGATATACCAGTTCTTCCCTTGTTCCACTCCAGTAAGTTCCTTGGCTCCAGTTCCTCGGTGCCTAGCATGAACTTTGTCCTCAAATCCCAGTATAGGGAAGCTGCTGACTGGCCAAAGGCCTCAACCCTGCCTGGCTTGTTATATTCAGGGAAAGCAGGAATGGTGAGAGGCCAGTAATGGGCTGGACTTGGAATGCCTTCCACATCTGGAGTGCAAGGTGTGTACCAGGCCTGATTGTTGGCTGCGCCTTCAGTGACGGGCTCTGGCAGGCCTTGCTGTGGTTCTGTTGAAGATAAGTAATGATACCGCTTAAATGTTCCTCAAAGTTGTAGGGTCTAATTGAGAGTAACCCCAGGGCTGGAAAGTCACCACAGCTGTACCCTAGAAGAAGTGCTTCTCTAAATAGGAAAGAAGTTTCAAAGCGTTCCTAAAAGAGTTCTAGAGAATGAGTTAATAATTAGTGAAATCAGTCAGATGGTTTTAGGATTTAGATGGAGAAAAATCTCAGCAGCTTAACCCCGATTATAGCATGCAGGGCATGCAGAGGACCTCATTCCTACGCTAAAGGAGTTTAAGATGCTCAGTTCTTCCAAATTTTACAGTCCTCAACCTAAAGAGAAGTCATAGGCAATAGATGACTTCCTAACATGCTTTACCCCTCAAAATGGGCTCCCTCCTTTTTGAAGCATTCGTTCATTTATTTATTACCATATTGCCAGGAACATCTGGCATAAGGAATGTGATTCAGAGGATCAGGGGCTGCTTCTCCCTGTAACAGAGCCTGGAGCCCTGGGCTCTCTGAGACCCAGGACCAGGAGGCTGAGGCATCTATTTTCCATCTGTAGGCAGAGCAGCAAGTTGGAGAGGAAGGGTCCTGCTTTGGGTTTGCATTTTACTGATCCAACCAGGTCAGGGCTTAGTCAAGTTACTTGCCCAAGGTCACAGCAGAACTCTCCTGGGTCAGCCAGGAGTTACTGTAGCCTCTTCCTTGGTCTCCATCCTGCTCCATTAGAGAGGAAAGTTCTAATCCCTTCTGGAACTCCAGGGCTTTATATTAGAAAAGAAACAAGAGGTTAGAGGGTTGCTGGAGTGGAGGGTGGGGGTGGGAGGGATGGGGTAGCTGGGTTATAGACACTGGGGAGGGTATGTGCTATGGTGAGCGTCGTGAATTGTGCAAGACTGTTGAATCACAGATCTGTACCTCTGAAACAAATAATGCAATATATGTTAAGAAAAAAAAAAAGAAGAAGATAGCAGGAGGGGAAGAATGAAGGGGGGGATATCGGAGGGGAGACGAACCACGAGAGACAATGGACTTTGAAAAACAAACTGAGGGTTCTAGAGGGGAAGGGGGTGGGAGGATGGGTTAGCCTGGTGATGGGTGTTCGGGGGGGCACACTCTGCATGGAGCACTGGGTGTTATGCACAAACAATGAATCATGGAACACTACATCAAAAACTGATGATGTAATGTATGGTGGTTAACATAACAATAAAAAATTAAAAAAAAATAAAATGTAAAACATCTTAAAAAAAAAGAAACAAGAGGATCTCCATATTAATGCAGAAATAACAGTAAAATGGAATCAAGATTTTTAAAAAGTCATCTCTAACATACATCTAGAGGTAAACCTTGTTAATATTTTAACATCCTTCCTGCCTTTCTTCTCTGTATATTTTTCACAGTTTAAACCTTAACTATATAATGTCACAGTCTGCTTTTTCTACTTATCATTATCCCACAAGTATTGCCCCCCATCACTAAAAGCATGGCATATCCAACATTTTAATAATTGCATTATATTCTATGTACGAAGAATTACTTACTAATTCACCCATTGTTGGAAATTTAGATTGTTTCCAATTTTTCTATCCTGAATGATATTTTAATAAACATTCTTGTATTTCAGTTATTTCCAAGATATGTATATCACCATAAGTGAATTATTACATGAAATGGTTTCCCAAGAATAGTGTGTGGTAATTCATTTTTCAAGGAAGTCTTTCAAACTCTAGACATTATTATTATGGAATAATTATGCCAAGTATTAAACTGAAAAAGTATCTTATTTCATTGTACATTTATTTGGTTGCTAGTGAAGGCAACCGTTCCAGAATTTCATTAGAAATTTGTACCTCCTGTTTTATTAATTGTTAGATAAGCTGTCTATTAAAGGTCGGTAACCGGATGCACTCTGGGACAAAACCAGTTGGATTTGCCTCTTGGCTCATCTACTGACTACCTGGATAGCCTCTCTCCTCATCTGCAAAATGAGGATGATAATAATAATAATACAACTGCTACCTCATGGAGTTGTTGTATTAAATGTGTTAATATCTGCAAAGTGCTTAGAACAGACGCATATGTACATAGTAGGCATGCTGATCGTCTCACAACTAGTGATTTTTAGATCTGTGTGTGTTAGCTTTTACTGTATAACCAACTACCCCAATACTAAGCTGCTAAAACAGTAAAAATCATTTCTCATGGCATTGTGGGTTGTCTGGGCATTTTTTGGGTCCCAGCTGACTGGATTGAGACTGGATGATCAAGGGCCTCAACTGGAATAGCTAGGATGCTGGGGATTTTCTCCCCACATGGTCTCCCATCTTTCAGCAGGCTGGCCTAGGCTTGTTCATATGGAGACAGAAGGTTTCTGAACAGCAAAAAAGTCAATCTCCAAAAGCAAACACTATTCATGTGTGTCTAACATTCCATTGACCAGAGCAGGTTACAAAGCCAAGCTCAGATGCAAAGAGAAAAAGGCTTCATTTCTTGATGGGAAAAGCTATAAAGCCATATTGCAAAGGGCATGCATAGAGAGGGAGCGAGAAGGGATTTGTGGTCATTTTTTGCAATCTACCACAAAAGGCAATGAAAAAGTAAAGCTAATGGATATAAACTAACTCACTAGACGAACCATGAGAGACTATGGACTCTGAAAAACAAACTGAGGGTTCTAGAGGGGAGGGGGGTGGGGGGATGGGTTAGCCTGGTGATGGGTGTTAAAGAGGGCATGTTCTGCATGGAGCACTGGGTGTTATACGCAAACAATGAATCATGGAACACTACATCAAAAACTAATGATTAATGCATGGTGATTAACATAACATAATAATAAAAAAAATAAAAAAAACCTAACTCACTGATTTAAGGCATTACTAGGACAAGACTGTGAAAAAAATATATATATACACAAACACACAATTTATATGAAATATAAATTTCATATGATTCATATGAAAAAAATATAAATCTCCATCAGATAGTTCATTCAGAAAAAAGACTGCTCTTGAGAATCATCTTATTCATGAGTGAACACAGCTAATTCTACAGTTAATAGGGCCCTTGTGTGTTCATCCAAGAGCAGAATTTGGCCCACTGTGTAGGCCACTCACTGCCTTTATTTACATTATAAATTACCACATTTTATTATGTCTACTCCCATACCATCTCCATTATAGTCTATTATTTTAATATATGTTAAAATGAAATTAGCAATTAAATTACTACACCATCATTCATACAACCTAAAGTGTTTGACCTCAATCTCTAGAAGCAGGGGGATTTGTAATTGACTAAACCTCTATCTATGTGTGTGTGGACTCCTTTAATTGTGCATGATATTTTCTTGGTGTTGATGTGGTCAGAAATTCTGCTTTAATTCTATTCATTTCTCATGAGGGAGACTAAGTTCTATCTGGGACATCATTTGAGTCCTCGTTTACATGAACAGATTTGAAGATGTATGCCCCATGGGGTTCCTATACTCCCTTTAAATTCAAGTATCTCCAATGTGTTTTCTTAATTTGTTACTTAACTATTTGTAATTTCTACCACATATTCATCAAAAATTAATATGTTCCTCATTATCCTCAAGTGTTTCTATTGGAAGCTCTTGTGAGGCAAGACCATACTTGTTATGTCATGGCAATTCTTGTAATGTCAGTCAATTTAATAAGTGCCTAGAATAGTGCCTGGTGCTATTAGTTCTTTAGGGTCGCTGTAATAAAGTGCACAAACTGGGGTGGCTTAAAACAACAGAAATCTATTGTTTCACAGTTCTAGAGAAAAGAAGTCCCAAATCAAGGTATTGGCAGGACTGAACTCCCTCTGAAAAATGTTGGGAAATCTTTCCTTACCTCTTCCCAGCTTCTAGTAGTTTGCCAACAATCTTTGGCATTCCTTGGTTTGCAGCTGCATAACTCCAATCTCTGCCTTCCTCATCACATGATGTTCTCCTTGTGTGTTGTTTTGTCTTTACATGGCTGTCTTCTTATAAGGACACAGGTCGTATTGCACACAGGTATGATTTCTTCTTAACGAAGTATACCTGCAATGGCGCAATTTCCTATAAGGTCACATTCTAAGGTACACAATCCAACCCTTAATGTAGATAAATAATAAATATTTGTGTAATAATCCACAAGCATTGAATTTTGCTAGATAGTGTTCTTTATGCATTTCTACTGAGTCTACAAAAGAAGTATTGGCCCAGGTAGATGAATGAGGAAAGTACATTATTAGAAAAATAACAATATAATTTATGACATTCAACTCATTAAAAAAGCCTATGGGAAAATGTTCAAACTCAGTAGTAGAAAGATATGCACACTACTATCATGATCATAGGGGTCAGATATTTTTCTCTAGAATACGGAGGATAATAGCACATTCCTAGGTTTCCTTCGCATTTCAGCTTCACTTCATTAGGGAAGTTTTTTCTGATCTCTTCACATGGGTCATGTCTCACTCCTGTAGTGGTTTATGGACCACCATGTACCTTTCTTTGGTTAAAAACTTGCTACAATCGTGACTTTTACACTTATTTGAGTACATTTATTGATTATTGCTTTCACCAGTAGACCTTAAACTCCAAGACAGCTGTGCTTATTTTCATTTTTTTTAACATCTGCAACACTTAGCATAGTACTTGATAGTAGGTGCTTAATAATGATTTGTTGATTCACTGAATATCTATATGAATAAAGGAATTGGTGGGATGGGCTGAAGTTTACCTTTTCCCTGGCCCTAGTAAATATCTGTTATTGTATTTGTTGTAAATTGTTATATATTTACATATGTTATTAGATTACAAATGTATAAATTATTATACATTGTTAAAATACTTATTTAATATTGTTAAAGCATAAGCAAGATTATAAGGGCAATGTTTATTTACTTAGGTGAGCAAACTGTTTTGAAGTACTTTACCAGCACATAGTTGCATACAAATATTTAGTATGCTAATTACAAATAGTAATTATGTACTTATTGTATGAGCTCTTTCTCTTGGAAGAACTATAAGTAATCCCAATTTAAGTTACTATATATACTTGAAAATTATGATGCTAAATTTTTTTTAGATATATTTATTTACTTGAGAGAGAGAGAGCATGAGCAGGGGAAGGAACAAAGGGAGAAGGAGAGAGAAAGAATCCTTAAGCAGACTCCCCACTGAGTGTGGAACCCCACATTGGGCTAATCCCAGGACCCTGAGGGCATGACCTGAGCTGAAGTTGAGAGTCGGATGCTTAACCGACTGAGCCACCCAGGTCCCCCTGATGCTAAATTTTATATACATATTTTGTATTACTTTTTAATTTATGTTGGCTTGTCTTTTCTATGTTCAGTCCAATTTGGTGTTTCCCTGTATTTCCTGAAATTAAAATAGGATGTGTTTTACACACACAAACACATACGTACACATACACACACCAGGGTCAAAATGACACTAATTAGTCCTCTTCAATACCAAGTAAATCATATTCTCCTTAGGATTTATAAAATCACCTTCCCAATCCATGCTGCTAAAAATGAATTAACTTCCTCTGATATTTTAAAGAATGTCTAATTATTTAATTATCTTCATTATGTGAATAAAGCTTTAGTGAATTCCCTTCCTAGCATCATCATGTTCTTCCTTAGGGCTAAGCTTCATTTGAATGTACAGCAAGTTCACACATACACACACACACACACACACACACACACACCATAATGATATAACGTTACAAAGCAATTTTAATTAAAACTATTGAGAATACGTTGTTGTTGTATTTTAAAATCATCTTCCTCTGAGAATGATATGAAATGGTGATGTTTATACTCCAGTGGGAGACCCAGCAAATGTTAGCTTTCAGTCATTTTCCTGAGACCACGCAAGAGTTCATCTCCAGTCCCTGGTCGGGCTCTTGTGGGAATAGAAATACCACGCTCTTGGCTTGACATCGGTGCCATTTCCAAATGTTACCATGGTGATCACCTATGCAGCATCACTAACCCTTCTCACAACAGCTCAATTTGAGATTCAAGTTTCACGTTTCCATGATTATGGGAGGGTAATTATTTCATTACTCAAGGGAAGAAGATTTAAGAGGTAAATAGCTCTTCATTAAATCTTAAATGATTCTAGTCTTTTTAGGCCACAGAAATGCCAAATATTAAAGTGATGAAATTCAGAAGAGTAAAACGTGACTGGGAATTGAAAAAAAAATTCAATTTTTGCATACTATAACCATAAATATTTTTTCTCTGGTGAAAACATCTCACATAAAGTACAAGTATATTGTGTCAATAATTCATGATTTAAAATAATTTTCATGTAAACTAAACGCAAGGAAACGTTTATGTGTATACTTGAATAGAAATACCTATAAAAAGAGAGGGATTTTATGAACTGATCTGGTTTGAGAGGAGGTAGTGTCATATTATATAAGGCATACTTTTTTCTATATATCTAAATAAGAATTTTATTATAAAAGAAAGGATTCTTATTGTCAGATTAATCTGTTATAAAGTATTATTTTTGCTTTTATTTACTATTGATATTTGAAGATTATGCAGCTGAAAATAAATACTAATATGAAATATTTTCAAAGTGTACTTGATTTTATGAAATATCACAGGTCAGCTGTGAATTGAAGATATTTGGAGAGTATCTTAAATATTAAAATAAGTGGCTGTTTATGCTGAGCGGCCCAACGACAGTACAAGGGATTACCGTGATGCAGTGGACCTGTCCAAACCTCAACTCTCTTGGAAGAGACCTTGAAATACTATAAATTGTTTAGGTCAAAAATATTTGGCTGACTTATACTGGATGCCACTTAAGTTATGTCCACCACAAGACAAAAATTTCTAACCACACTATGTTTTTTCTGAGGTGTTTTTTTTCTTTCTTTCTGTCCCTTTTTTTTCCTGTGTTGCCTCTGACAAAAAGTCCATTAAAGATTAAGGAAAAAAGAGAATTAGAGATATGTGGGAGGTTAACTCCTATATGGGACAGAGGGTGTGCAATGCAGTATTAGTGGTTTAGTTTTGACCTGCCTGAGATCCTGTAATCATATGACACACAGGCTTAGGGCAAGGGGGAATTCATTCATAATAATCATTTTCCCAGAGGAAAGAAAATCTGGTTTAAATCCATTTTCCCCTTTCTTGGTCCTTAGTATTTCCTGACACTGCATTATTTACCTGTAGTGGTGACAGGCTTTCTTCCTTTTTCTTTTCTTTCTTTCTTTCTTTCTTTCTTTTTTTTTTTTGTGGAAAGAAAATTAGTTAGAACTGATTGTTAGAAGGCTCACTGATTGAGTAATTAATTAATTAAAAATTATTCATTCATAAACCTCTGGAGAGGTGGAATGGGAAGGTTAAGAGGTTCAGAGTGGCTGTAGTCTTCAGTGCCTCTTTGCTTATTATTCATATGCAATCGAGAAACTCATGGAAGGTATTCCAGCTTGTTCATCTTTCGGAGAACAGAGCCTGCAAGGCACAAACAGTAACTGTCCACTACCAACAAAAGCATGTAAGTCATGGAAAACATTCAATGGGTCTTCAGTGTTTAAAAGTCATATCCAATGTTTTAATACAAAGAGAGTCCTAAAATGTGTGGACCACCGGGGGGGGGGGGGGGGTTACGGTCTGGTACGGAATAGAACAACAACTTCACCAGAGTGTGTGCTGATGAACCAACCGTTCTAATGTCCCTCGTCCCTTCCCCACCCAGACCTTTCTCGTGCAGTCTTCTCATTCAATTTATGTCTACCTCACATGCTAAACTCCCCACCTCCAACCCCTGCTTCCCCAATTCCAGGGTCCTATTGAAGGGACATTCAAAAGTCTAATTACTTTTTAAATAAAGTAATTTAAACATCTACTCTCCAAATGTCGTCTCTGTGTGTGTTTGTATGCGTGTGAAAGGGTTTGGGGGTGGGAATATCGCTTTCATTAAAAAACAAACAAACAAACAAAAAGCCCATGAAGTTGTTGATTTTCAAATAAAAGCTGTTCTTTCTTTAAAAGAAATTCCCTCTGCCCTATTGATACAGCCAAGGAAAACCACAGCCTGTTTTTAAAATAATATGTTTTTCTGTATTCTAAATTTGCCGTCTATAAATTTTGGTTAAAATTTAAAGCGTATACTTCAAATATCTTACAATGTTGTCAGTCCTCAATAAAGCTGAAAAAAAATGTTTTGCCATTTATCTGAATTGCAAAAAATCTTTGAGGGCACATTGCACAGTGTTGAGAATTAGAAACGTAAATGCGCAAGGGGCTCCTGAATAAATAAGCCAAGAAGGCACCAGTCAGTCTCAGGGGTTCTTGCTTCAAGTTCTTTTCAAGGTGCATAAACTAAATTGTGCTACCATGTTAAATAATCTTAGTGGCTTAACACAGCAAAATTTATTTCTCACTAAGGCAAAGCCCTCTGTGAATCTGGGTGACACTTTGGGACAACTGTCCATGTCATGGCAGCTCAGCAGGCTTGTGGCTTTTCCAGGAGTGTTGTGGCAGGTAGGGGAAGGGACAGAGTGGAAAACTGAGCACAGGCTTTTATTGGCTCAGCCGGAAAGTCTGTATGTCACTTCCATTCACAGGTATTACACAGAGCGTTAGCCTCAGTCCCATCTAACAGCCACAGGCTGGGGCCCAGGAAGGAAGTAAGAACTGGTATTGGGAAGTCCTAGATGTATATCTGGAAAAGAGGAGGAGAACGTATAAGGAAGTGGAGAAATCCCGAGCGCCAGAAAGGCATTTCTTTATTCTCATAAACTATCACTGGAGTTTTTACTGTGATACGCTTCTGTCTGATGGAGCCTGTAATGAGATGAAAGAAAGAGTTCCTTGAGAAAGAGAAAACAGCCAGTGCCTATTCAGTGCTTCATAGCTTGGAGAGAAAAGGGAAGAAGGATGTGACAGTAGTTGAAGGATACCAAAACTTCACACATGAAAAATTAAAAAAAAAAAATCTGCTAATAATATAGTGCCTACCAAAGAAAGTAGAGTGAGAGGAGGAAAAGCACTATTCATTTAGTTAGTGTGGATTAATGGCTACTATCATGTCTCCTGAGCAGAAGGATTTACTAAAACAACCTCTTAGTTTCATTTTGTGCTAACAACTCTACCAACTACCTTAATTAATTGCCCAAAAACTGTTAATAACCATGTCATCATAGACCATCATGTAAATGAGCTTTAAAAGTAAAATCTGAAGAGCAATCTTGCCATTCATTTATCTGAACTAATTATAATGTAGGAATAATTCTCACAGCAGGTGAAAACTGAGAAAAAGCATGCTTTTGCAGGAAAGCAAAACATTTTAGATTTGACATCAAAATTTTGGGAGAAACAAAGAGCTTCCTTTATTGCAAGGCAGAGTGTTTTAAGTTTGTTATTTTTGTTACATTCATATTTTTAATGACGTATTCGTAAAAAATCAAAGAAGACATGGTGCTTGCTTTGATAGCACATACACTAAAATCGGAATAACAGAGAGAAGATTATTAGTTTGGCCCCTGTACAAGGATGACATGCAAATTTGTGAAGCGTTCCATATTTTAAAAAAAGATATGGGGGATTGTGATCAGTTTTCTTTTCAATGTTGATGAAATAGAGTATCATATTCTCATTTTATTTTCATGAAGAAATTATTTGTAGAATCAATGAGGAAGAGAAGGTGTTACACTTGAAAATCAATGGATATTCATAAATTGACTGGTTGTTTTGTTTTAGTGACAGTATAATTTATAGCTATAAACTGTAGAATATATCCTGTGTTATTCCAGGGGTGGAGAGGTGGATAACCTTGTGGCTGACAGAATGGAGCTAGAAGAGGCCATGAGGAGATACACCAGCCCAGTGAGCCCGGCTGTCTTCCCCCATGTGACTGTGGCGCTGTTGGCCGTTGGCATGTTCTTCACCTCCTGGTTCTTCATTTGTGAGGTTACCTCCACCAAGTACACTCGTGATGTCCATAAAGAGCTCCTCATCTCCTTAGTGGCCTCGCTTTTTCTGGGCTTTGGAGTTTTCTTCTTGCTGTTCTGGGTTGGCATCTACTTATGAGCTCTCAAGGGGTCCATCCAGGTGGCTTCACTGAATCCCTGCTTCCATAAATTAATTTGTTTACTATTGTTGGAAGTGTCCTACCTGCTGTTCATGATAAAGGCAGATATGTGACCATCAAAAAGATGTAGAATATATTATTTCTTAGGAAGGCAGCCTGGTGCAGTGAAAAGTGATGGATAGAAATTCACATCCTGATACATACTTTTGAGCAGTGTGAGTTTGGGTTTACTACTTTTTACCTCATGGAGCCACAGGATGCAGAATTGATATGAAGACAAGCTGTTATGGTATGTAATGGACCCATCTCTGTTCTTGACATATGGTTAAGTATTTATTGTAGCTATATTTTTTCTTGTTTTTCACCTTTGTAAGTTTGGTTATTTACATTTTCTTGAATTTTATTACCTTTCCTTTTGAGGAACAATCCTGTTATTTATAAACTAATTTATCCTATAATGTTAAAAAGTGTTCAGAAAGACTCCAAAGGGGAAAATATTTGGAAACTTTCAAGAACAGTCTCAGTTAGAAGGAATCTTAAAACTCTTTCTAGAAGCAGATGGTAGTTTTAAAGTCTGCATCTAGTGAAATGAATTGTTTAAAATTCTAGTTTTCCATGTGTGAGAAAAGTTTCAGTATCAGCATAGGTGGAAAAAAAGCTATATGCCCTGATCTTTAAGTTGTCTATGAAAGTATATATAAAAGGAAGTCATTAAAGTTATTTAGAAGAGGAAGAATCTCATGAACTTCATTTACATTGCCCATTCTGACCTGGGGTAGATAGAGAAGCAGAAGAGCGCAAGGAATCCTAAGCCACAGAAAGTCATTTCTTTATTTTTAATAAAATATCAATGGAGATTTTACTATGATATACTTCTGTAGGATTTTGCCTTCATTTTGATTTCAATAAGTGAAAACTTTGGAGGGTGGCATATAGGCTTGCTAATAACCTCATCCAGCTCAACTTCATGTTCCATAAAGTGTTAATATCTTTTGTTAAGAAAATTCATCCAAAACTTGTAAATAAAGCAGAGGATGACTGAATGACTTGTCAATGTCATTGTTTAACAGACCTGTCTGAGAATTAATTTAATTTTAAAGGAGAATACACTTGTATTGACTTAACTATTTACAAATCATTTTTTACTATTTTCCATTTACATGTTAACTTGTGTGTTTCTAGCTAGGAGAAAAGATGATGCCAAATGTTATAGTTTTATTTTTCTATAGGATATTACACAGTTTTGTATCTTAACAAATCCATTCCAGCATTCCTTTGACTGACTATTATTTTAAAAAATCATTCTGACCCTTGTTAAAGAACAGTAAGGAAGATTTTATTCAGAGGACTAGTGCAATGGGATTTTGCTGTAGGGGAGACAGAGATTGGGCTCAATTCTAAGTACAAGGAAAAGAGGGGATTTACACCCAAAGAGCAGGGTGGGGGCATCGGTGGATAGAAAATTACTGAGGAGGTATCAAAACTGGCAGGGGAGGGAGGGTTTCTGCTAAGGACAGGCTAGGGAAATCAGATATTATGGGGGATAGGGAGATAAGGGATTTGATCAGATATTGTGGGTGATCAAATATTGAGGGTGGCAGTTCCTTCTAAACTGACTTAGCAAAATTCTTGCTGCAGATGAGTGATGCAGGCCCAACAAGGAAGAACACTAAAGCCCAAGGTCAAGACTTGGAGGTCTTAGAGGAGCTTGATGAGAATTAGATCAAGGAGAGCCTCTCTTTGTCTTTATGTGTTTCTGTTTCTCAAAATCTCCTTTGAACTGGTCTTTCCATCTTACTGGTTCCTTCGTTAATTGATTAATTAATTAAATCTTTGATATGTGTTCATTTTATATTTATATGAGAGTCATGTTTTGAATTTATTTGAAAATTGTACTTTAACCCTTCAATCATGAGCTCATTTTTATGTAAAGGTTTTTGAAATATAACTTTCAAAGTTGTGAAGGAGATAATGTCCCTTCACAGTAGTCTGATCTAACTCTATGCTATTAATCAGTTCTTTAACTAATTAGCAAATTATTGCACACATATAGTAAGAATATCAGCATCTTCAATAAGAATATGTTCAATTAGGCAGTAACATATCAAATGTTTCTCTCAAGAGCATTTCTACACTTTTAATATTTTAGGAGGTAAGGATTATCACAAAAGAGCTAAGTAAAACCATTGTATGTGCTCTGCAAATGTAAGATATGGAATAATACACAGGCATTTATTGCTTAAGTGATATTTTTTTAAACAACATTTTAATAAGAACAGCATAGTGCCTTGACAATAAAGTTAGTATGCTTAGAGTTTGCATTGCCATTAGATGTGATTTGGGAAAATGAAGTAGGAATAGACATGAGATAAAGATGAGGAGACCAAACATTATATTATATGTCCAATGTTTTATAGGCTACTCCTTTTTTTCTTCCTTTCTCGTGTTTTGGTTTGAGTTCAAACGAGAAAGTGGGTAGTTGGAGGAGAATTAGATATATAGGGACCTCTTACAAAGATTTGAGAATGATGTCAAGAAACTACACCTGATAGTGTAGCTTGTAACAGTGGGTGTTACCTACACAGAGTGCACCCAGTAGGTGCTGTGACCTTGGACTGAGGGAGTTGACCCTCAGAGAGAGAACGGCAAGAATGAATATCATGACTTTACTCTCCTTTCCCCATCCCCTGTGGATACTCCCAGTTGGCTAACTCTAACCAGAATCCAGAAGATAAAGTTGTGCATTGGTGCAATCCCTATTCCTTAGCCTCCTCGTGGCACAGGGTAGGGCGGAGATGGGTGAAAACATGGACCTACAAGATAATATGAAAGGTGTCCTGCACACTTCTGGTAAATATTCAACAGGGATGTTAGTTGCTAGTCTGTAGGACAGGAATGACTAAGACTGGAAGACTTTTCTGGCTGGGATCAGAGGTTTGCACAATCCAGTTTCATGCCAAAGGAACACGTAGTATTGAGTGAGAGCACCGTCTGTCCAGGTAGGGAATTAGGTCTGGAGGGTAGTAGTCAGTAAAGTCCAGGGAGATGCAGATAGGTTCTGTGAACATAGGTAGTTGAACCTAATTAACATTCTGGAAATAACCAACTTGGTGACAGTGGGATAGTCCCTTTAACTTGCCTAGTTTTACATTTTTCATGTGTAATGGAATGAATGCTGTATCTTCATATAATTTTAAGTGGGAAAATAAAAATGGGAGCAAACTTTTTTAATCAGTTTTTATATTGTCTTACTTCTAAGTATTGTTTTTCAGAAGAGCAGCTAAAACAGCATCTTTTGTGTTCTCATATTATTATTTATCAATGAATTCTCCCCGAAGGAGGCAATCAACACCAGATTGTTAGGGTCACTTTAATCAGAGCTGTAATGGTTTACTCTACTCTATGAAGTTGATATTTACTCTATATATAATGAGGAAGCAAGAAGTGATAAAATGGTCAGCTGCAAGAATTAAGCATTTATGTCCAAATGGAGGGGAAAATCTTTATTTTAATTAGATACTCCTCTCAAGTATAAAGGAAAAGGTAAGTTAGTGTCTGTATTACAAAAGAAGCAACTCAAGGTTAAGTAATTTGAATGTGTACTGGTTGACCCAAAGAGAGAATGAGGGGATTGGTATTTAACCTAAGGTTGGGTGCATTTCCAGCCTTGGGGGACTGGAAGGCCCTCTCTGAATTTCACTGCGGAGATCGGAATGTACAGCTTGATTGCCCCTGTCAAGTGTGTGCTTGGCTTGCTCTCCAGCTTGCATGTCTCTGCTGATTACTGGCAGCTTGAAATTGTCCTGAAAGAGAATGAGTGCTCTTGATTAATCCCCGTGCACATTATCAACATATTATTGATTCATTATCAGCACATCGCGTTTCATTTCTCTGCAACAGAGATGGGCTGAAGGCAAATGTGACTTCAAAACGGATGCAACCCCATGAACATCCAAGTTGGGTAGCTAGCTTCTTTTTCTGGGTAAAGTCCTTCCACTACATAAAATGCTGAAAATATTCCTCTTCTCTGGAGAAGAACTGTAGAGTTTAACAGCTCCAGTTTAACAACTATAAAGCAATCTGGCTTATTTTATTATTTATGTGTTTAGTTATAAAAGCAGTAGATAAACAAGTTCTTTAAGTTAGAGTGCATTAGATACTGAGCACTTTTATATACAGCTTTCATTTATATCACTGTTAAATACAAAGCTTTAAAGAGATGAGTTAACATTGATTTATTCATTAATCTTTTATTTATTCAGTAGTCCACTTACTGAGACCTACTATATGGTATGCTGGGCACCAGGAGTGCAAAGCTGAAAAGGCATGGTTAGATCCAGAGTTCACAGAGAGAAAAAGAAAAAAAAAATATATGCATTATATAAATTTATATATATAAATTATTATTTATATATTATGTATAAGTATATATAAATTATATATAATATATAAACATATAAAACATTATGAATATGTTTAGTAATAGAAATATATACAAGGTAATGAAGGGATAATTAATTCTTATGGCAGGATTTCAGAGAAAATTGTGACCATGCCAGGGTTTGGGAAATAAATAGGGGTTCTCCCCGAAGACGAGGATAAGAGATCTTGGAGCAAGGAAACAGTCTGTGAAAGAGAACTACAAGTTTCCTTTAGGTTATGCTAAGTAGTTGAGTGTTTTTGAAGTATACATTTCAAAAGGGAAGTGATGAGATATTAGACTACAAAAGTAGGTAAGGGACGGGTCTTTGAGGGGCTGTCAGGCAGGCTGGCCATTAGTAGGTGGTAGGGTTCTGAACACTGGAATCGAATCTGCATATTCGAAGACCACCCTGATACATTTGAGTGTTACATAACTAGAATTAAAGATCCTAGTCACAGGCTATTAAAACAGGACAGTTGAGCAAGTGCCTTAAGGAAGTGGCCATGGGGATGAAGGGGGAGATTCAGTATGTATCTAAGAGATATAATCAGAGGGATTTAGTTCAAATTGGAGGTTGGCAATAAAGAGTTGTTGAAGATGCCTCACAGGATTCTGTCTCATGTCTGTTCCCTACCAATTGAGGTAGGGAAAAGCAATAGAAAAGTAGAATTGTGGTAGTAGGAAGCAGGGACAAAAGATGGTGTGGCAGAGTAATAATAATTGGTGATGTTTTCAGAAGGTTGACTCTAAGGGGTGTGTGTCTAGTAGACAATGGGATCTTTAAGTCTGACACTCGGGTATAGGAAGGCAGCTAGGGAATGGAAAAACCCAAACCCTGGGCAGAAATGATAATAGTACATATTACTATCAGGTAGGTCATAATGGCTGTGTCTCCAAGACGACGCCCAAAATAGTGCAGGCAAAGATAGAAGACTATCCTTTGCAATTCCACAGGTTAACTATGTCCTTAGAAGTCACTTCTTTTTATTAAGTTGTACTGATCAGATCTTCATTAAAAAAAAAAATAAGACCACAAATATCTATCCACTGAAATCGAGGCTCTTACTAATGTACTTACTATTCCTACTTTAAAAAATATCTTTAAAAAGAATTTTAGGCTTCATAGAAGTTGCAAAAATAGTACAAAGAATTTTCTGTGTACCCTTCATCCAACTTCCCCAATGATGTCATCTTAGACAATAATAGAATTATCAAAACAAGGAAATTGATATTACTACATTATTAACCAAACTACAGACCTTATTCCAATTTCACCAATTTTTACATGCATTCATTTGTTTGGTGCTTTTATGGTTGTTTTGGTGTATAGTTCTATGAAATTTTAACACATGTATAGATTCGTGTGACCACTACCATAGTCAGGATACAGAAGAGTTCCATCACCCCCAAAAGTCTCTCCTATCAATTTTGAGTCACTCCTTTCCCCTCTCCATCCCCTAATAAGCAGTGATTTTTTTTTTTCTCTTTCTCTATAGTTTTCTCTTTTTGAGAATGGCATGAAAATGGAATCAAACGGTATGCAACCTTTTGAAAATGACTTCCTTTACTCAGCCTAATGCCTTTGAGATTCATTCAAGTTGTTATGGATATTAGTAGCCAATCTTTTAAATTAAAAGTTACTCTCACTTGCAAAGCCTATCTCTGGCCTGCAATTACTTTGGGGTTTTGGGCACTCTTATTAGCCATGATTAATAAATGGTAATGTTTCACTTATGCAAGAATGAAATTTGATCGTAATATATTCACATGAAAAGAGCCACGGGGGTAACCCTAGGGAGGTAGCCTTAGTGGTCCTAGCCGAATGCCTCACCTGGATCCCTCAGAAGCCAAAATAAGGAGTGGGTCACTCAGAATGTAAATACCTCCAGGGTGATGACACATCAGGACATGAGTTTCCGGTGG
This sequence comes from Halichoerus grypus, assembly GCF_964656455.1. Classification (NCBI taxonomy): domain Eukaryota; kingdom Metazoa; phylum Chordata; class Mammalia; order Carnivora; family Phocidae; genus Halichoerus; species Halichoerus grypus. Next base: position 112,566,290 of record NC_135712.1, read on the forward strand.
CTACAGGAGACAAGGCAAACTTCCTGGCTAAAGCCCACCTGGAGGATGAGATCTGAGTTGCAGAACCTGCCAAGGAAGCATAAACCTATGATACGGACTGAGACCAGAGCATCTCTGGTGCCCCTGCAGGTCCCAGTCTTCCCTGGGAAACTGGCAAGGGCCTATGGACAGTACCCGTGGTTAGCCTGGAGCAGACAATTTCCTTTGCAAGTATAAATAAACACTCAGTCCTGCAACTGTGCAGCAAATGCTTCAGCAGGTGCTAGAAGTACCGGGCAAGGTTTCTGGCTGCCAAGCCGTGTGGCCCTCAGACTAAATGCAGGAGAGCAAGCTCCCATGAGGGAGGGAGGCCAATGTTCCAAGCGTAGGGCCGCCTATTAAGCTGAATGACAGGCTGTCTGCTCTTCCATTCTCGCTGTCTTTAGAAATTTTTAAAGCCAGGGCTTGAAAGCTTCTTCTCGGGATTAGTCATCGAAAACATGACACTGATCCAGTTATGGCACAGACTGGTCAAAAGAATAATGAACAGCTAGAATCTCACAAAGGGTGCCAAACTGTTGGTGAGGAACATTAGAGATGGTGGCTCCTGAAATAAATGAGTGGAGGTAAGGCTGTATCAGACCTGTTATCACCTCTTATTTTCTGGCTTTAATGTTAAGTGTTCGGCTTTGCAAGTAAAGGTTGACATTAACACTAGAAGAACTGCCTGATGGGGGACGCCAAACACCTACGACCTTGTCATCTGAGGAGTGTAGGATAAAACACATCTTTATACATCCACAGCCTTGAGAGATGGAAAACCTACTCTGGAATTTGCATTATTTGTTAGCTGTTCACTGGGAGTTACAAAGTAATTATTTTCATTTATCACCATTTTATACCTGCTGTCAGCTAAGTGCCAAGGCCATAGTAAGAATTCAGTAAATATCTGTGGAATAGAATGTAGAAGCCTTCTGGACTTCCTAAGACGAGGTCAGGTGGCCCCATAGGCATGTGCTTCAGCTTCAGAGCAGTGATTACATTCCACCTTAATGGCCTTTTTAATTTTTTTTGTTACATTTTTGCATATCTCTCCAATATCTGGCTTATTGATAATAATATCTAGGTTTTCTGTGGTTGAAGTATATAAAGAAAATAAGACGTTAGAAGGAGAATAGTCCTTTCAATAATTGTGGACATTCTCTGATATTCACAAAATTGGACAAGTGGCAGTTTCTTAAAGGTTAGTTGCAATGGGGAATCTGAGATCATGTCAAGGAGTCTCTTGTACTGTTTTTTTATGTACACAAACACACATCTCTCTATCCATTTGTTTATCTTGCCCTTTTGAATGGCTCTTTTATCCATGCATGATTTTGTAACAACCTGCATTGGTCATTTGGAAAATATTGGTTCATGGGTTAAGTAATGTCTTCTTTACCTGTCTCTTTCACTAGAATGTAGGCATCTTGAAGGCAAGGTCTGTAGTGTGTTCATTGGCCACAGTGCCTGGCGCCTGATAGTACATAAATATTTGTTGAACTGATTAATGCATGAGTGGAGGTCACATGATATATCCACTGAACCACTCTCCAGATTCTTCCTTGCATGTGACACTCTTTAAAAAGAAAAATAACTCATTTATTTAATACAGTTATTTGTTCATGTACACTTAGTTTTATGCTCCTGGTTCTATGATTTATAAACTTTATGATCCTTGGCAAGAGATTAATGCCTCCTAGCCTCAGTTTCCTTATTTTAATGGGGCTAACAATCTTTGTTCTACTAACAAGTTTCTGGGAGGACAAATTAGATCATGATATTGAAAAGAATGTGTGTATTTTGTTTGAGCTACATATGGGGCCTTTATTTACACTTCATTTCAAGTCTCTAATTTGTACTTTATTTTTCTGCTTTGATGAGATTAAAGGTTGGCTAAGATAAAAAATATTACTTTTCAACCATTTTCCTACAGCCCAAAACCACAAAAGAGCTCCTATTTCTAATTAGATCGTATTATCGCTCATAACCTGAGGATATACGTAAATCAATCTTCAAAGGCATTGACATTCTCACAGTTAATCAAAACTTTTAACTTCATCTGATGTATCAAGTCCTGGTTTATAAGAAGAGGTAAACCTTTTATGCTAAGCAGGGAGGTGATTGGTTTTCTCAGAGAACCTATCTGTATGCTTGTAGATGACCTGACAGATTCAGAATTTACATTCCTTCCAACATGTTTGACAAAAATAAAATTTTGAAACAACTGACATCCACCAAATACAGCCAGATTGTAAAAGAATTACATGGTCAGTGGGAGATAAAGATATAAGCATTTGTTCTTGAGCACTTGCTATGTACTTAGTTATCGATCATGACTGAAAATAGGCAGAGACAAAAACATACACACCCAGAACTTAAGGTCTGATTTAGGGCCATGCATGTACTGTTCAGAGAAGTGAGATATCAATTCTATGAGAATTCATCAAAGAAACGTTTATTTTCCAGAATTTCTGCAATGCGGTAATATACTTTAACAATGAAGGAAATTCTTTAAAAGGACAAAAGAAAAAAAAAACTAATGATGTAATGTATGGTGACTAACATAATAAAATAAAATTAATTTAAAAAAGGACAAAAGAAAGAAAGTAGTTGGGGATCAGGTTGACTGTGGGCATGAGGAGTCTGGACTCTATTCCATGTGTGATGTAGACTCACTGAAAATATTGGCCTGTGGAGGGACATGATGAAAACAGTATTTTAGTGAGATTAATCTGGCAATAAAGTTCACAGCTAACGTGAGCTGGAGCTAGTGGATCTGTCACAAGTGATCCATCCAGGCCACTATTATAATGCTAAGATAAGATCTTGATCTAGATTAAGAGCAGCCAAAAGTAGAGATGACTACATAGTTTATAAGGAAGCATCTGTTGCCAGTTCTGAGAGAATTAGTGGAATGCTTTGAACTTGTAAAAAAGTGGGCTACATGTTTTCCTATTTATGATGTTTCAAAGTGTGTTGAAAGCTATTTTTTTTTTAAGTGTGCACGTGTATGTGCTTCTACCAAGAATGAACTTTAGGTTTTATTTCTATTCTCATGGATTCTTCAAGTCCTTACATGAGTCCTTACTTACATCGATGTCTCCAGTGTGTACGCTGAAGTCATTTGACCCTCTAACGCTGTGGAGATACCACCTATGAACAGATGGGGCTCACCCTTCAGGTTTAGACATTGACTTGTGTTTAAACCTAGCCATCCATAGTGACTGAACAGGTCAGTTATTCAATCCAAATGCCTATATCAAAATTAACCATACAGAGGTAATGCTGCAATTTAATGGGGATGTTGCAAAACCTTTATCAGGAGACTCCGATCACACTCTTGCTTTTGTAGAGTCGTTTTTATTTTATAATCCATGATAATCAAGGAAAAGTTGATAAATGGTGATAGAAAGAAGAGAGCATTGCTTTTTTTGGTGATGTTGTTACAAATTCAAACATATATTATAATCTGTCTTGAGATTCTTATTCCTGATAAAGCAAATATAACTTAGTTATCTGTAGTATGATATATGTACTACGAGTGAGCACAGACATACCTGTTTTTGAGAGTCATAGCTTGCTTGTGATGATCTGCCATGGCAAGAACAAATCTCTCTTGTCCTTGGGTGTCCAGACCACAACTACATGCAAAACAACATGGCCATGAAGGATTACAAAAGAATTATTCTTCCTCATGGTTTTAACATAGAAAAAAAACAAAACAAAACAGTGGAAGTTATCTTGAAACTTGGGGCATGGATATTGAATGAGTTCTAATGGGATCAATAGATAGAAATACATAGACTAGTGATACTGTGAAGAAACCTACGTGTATTAGACTAGCAAGCAGCAATTACAGTTAGTAGGGTGACCTGTTTGTACCAACTTGCCTGGAACTTCCTCAGTTTAGCACTAAAGTCTCCACAGCCTGACAAAACCCTCACTGGTCACCCTAAATCTTAGAATGCTTTTTTAAAAAGATTTTTATTTATTTATTTATTTGAAAGAGAGAGAGAGAGAGAGAGTGCGGGTGCACACCAGCAAGGGGGAGGGGCAAAAGCAGAGGGAGAAGCAGGCTCCCTGCTGAGCAGGGAGCCCAATGCCGGGCTCGATCCCAGGACCTCATGACCCAAGCAACTGAGCCACCCAGGTGCCCCTAGAATGCTTTCTTGAATAACAGGAGCATGGATCTCTTTCCTCCTTCCCTTCACCTTCCTGCATTTTCTTCCCCTAATGGAATTCACCTGCACGTCAGCCCCATCCTGGTCACTACTGAGACCTCTGGCTGAAAATGCCTGTTGACGGTCGAAAGCCTTCTAAGTAACAGAAATAAGAGGCAGTTTTTGCATAGACTTTCACATACATCGTACCTTTCAAGTTTCATGGGCCTCCCACGCTTAAGTTTTAAAAAATCCCTTATCACTATTCTAAACCATTATACCAAAAACCTCATCATCCAGTTGTGCTTAATCTGATATTTAACAGCAGATTGTATCTGTAGAGGTGAGGTGAGAGGAAAATTTATTTGCCTAATATTTATTTTATTTTAAAGATAACAACTTTGATGTATAATTTCATATTTTAAAGCCTATGTTGTTGAAACCTCTTCAGATGTGCTAGAAGTACTAAAATAGATACAATCTGGTAGGCTGTCAGGAAAGCAAACAAAAAAACTGCTAGGTCAGGAGCACAGCTGTTTGTGGAGGGCATTAAATTTTTTTACAGTCTTTCCCATAGGCCAATATGCTTTTATGCATTGATTTATATTTTAATAATGACAGACTCCACTGGCATGAGCATTTCAGTTCCTCAGAAATTAGATAAAATCAAAATTTAGACCCAAGATAAAAGGTGGAGAGAATTAGCATTTTGCAGCATTAATTAGCTTACTTGCCCTCGCTTATTTCTGATCAAATGGAGGATGCTTAGTGCAGCCACAAACAGAGCTCTGAATATCCTTCAATTGTATGATATGACATTGATGTTTCTAATGCATGTAAATTCAATAGCTTTGCCTTGATTCTAAAAGTATGGCTTTAAAAACAGTGGTTCGTTTTAGATCACTAGGGTAAGCAATGAACAAAGGAAGCGATTGGATGTAAAATATAACATTGAAAGGACTCCTGTTAAAAGAATGCCCAGGCATTGAAAACACTCCTAGAGAATGTGCAATTATGCAAGCTTTCTCCCTGTTTGCTACTCTGAATTTCTTCCCCAGCATTTCACTGTCTCACATCTTCATTATGATTCAAGGTTGCCAGAAGAAGCTGGTAACTTTAGCAGGCAGGCGTTTCATTTTTAAATAATTGTTTGCGTTGTTTTCCGAAGCACAGGACTTCAATCTCACTCAACCAGCTCCTCCCTGGCCCCATGCCTGCCCCGCAGCCGCTCCTGTATCCAGCTCAACCTGTGCATTTTCTCCACTGTTGTCTCCCCAGCCCTTCGTTTCTCACTTCCCCTTTCCACATGGCTGCTTGGTTTGCAGATGATGCCTTCTTACAGATGTGTTCCCTCCCCTGACAAACAATTACTCCTGTCCCCCCAGCGGGAGGCCATTAGGACATCATCACGGGTTCTGCTAAGTCATCTCGCCACCACAGTTGTGTGCCATCACCTCCCATCTGAGACTCTCTAGGCATATGCCACGCGGGGAAGCTAGCAGTCACAAACGACGGCACCTCCAGGCATATTATTTGTTATTTGGGTCCAGAAGTGTAACAGATAATGGCTAATACACTAATGTCTGAGGGTCCCGTTGGATGCTTTGACTGGCATCATTTATACCAAACTTGCAAAAGACTGAATGGGTTATCATGTGCTAGCCGAGAGGTAAAAAAAAAGAAAAAAAGAAAAAGAAAGAAAGAAAAAGAAAAAAAAAAGGCGTTTTCACATTTCCATAGCAATTACACACAATGGTTCAGAGGAGACATGACAACAATAGTGATTCTACAAAGTTATTCTGTTTTGCAGACTTTCAGCATTCTGAGCTTTGAATCAGTGAATTATCTGATATTAGTTATTTTCCTGGAAAATGGTTAACCAGTGCTACGTTTATTTGTATTTTAATCTCACAGACTCAGCTTATGTGGATACACATAGTGAAGACCTATCTAAAATGTATTCCTTTTAAATCAATGAAATACACATGCAACTGAACACTTGTGGTTCTTTTTCCCAAGGCTTCTCTGACAGCTCTACCTATTAAATTCTCTTGCTTTAAGAGGTAACATCTCACAGGGATCTCGGTAAATTTAAGCTCAATATTTAATATATCATGAAATAAGTGGATTTTGGCATGATGCCACATTAACACGTGGATTGTTTTTTATTGATTCTCAGGTCTAGTTTACTGCTGCACTGGGGTGCGATGTGTCTTTGTGTAAAATCAAACAATGTGCTAACAAGCTAAGACTTCCACAGAGACCCAGAAGGCAAATGAAGAAGGGGGCGCTGTTCTCCCTGTCAGAAACCTCAACAGTTCGTTTGTTTCTGTCACCGGTTTGCTCAAGCTCCTTAACCTCACCTCCTCAAACCTCCAACATAAAAATGTCATCCGTTTAGAGTCGTTGCAATGAAATCCAGGTGAGATTAGTATGAACATCTGAATTTCAGGATCTTTGGAAGAAACAGTTTTATTTTTGTCCAGGGTACATAGGTAATTGAACCACGCACTGAACACTGTGTTCTCAGTCTGACACAACATAGACACTCAATAAATACTTATTTAATTGAATGGAATTGAATCCAAGAGCCGTGTAGAAGCCCTACTTTAATGAGCAGGTGAAAATTGTTTCTAATTGGAAAAGCAGAGTATCAGCCGCAAGAACCCAAGGCTCTCCTTAAATTTTAACCAGCCACTTGCACTTGGAAAGATCCTCCCAAAGTACTTGAATTCAATGTGTGCTCTTAAATAGCTAGATAAACACGCCTGCTCAAGGTGGTTGTATTGTTTATTTGCTCAGGTAAACTAGTTTTCCTTGCCTTATTTTTTTCCCTTCTACCGAGAGGAAAGAAGAGAAACTATAATCCTGGTTTTTCTCTTCACCTGGATTTTCACAAATTCTAAATTAGGCAAAGAGAATTTGGACTATTTATTCTGTATTTTATCCCCATCTTCTATTGGCTCTAGTAAAAAGATTTACAAAAATAAAGAAACATGGAGTTCCAGTTGAGTTGGCCAAAGGGTATCAGTGACATAAAAATGTGGGAGCTTTAGTCCTGTCTTGATGCATCTCATTTCAACTGTCAAATACATCCAACTTCCAAACCAGGTGTCTCTGAAAACAGAAGGAGAGAGATAGAGAGCATGCACATTGTTTTGTTTATGTACTTGGAGAGAATGAAGTCTGAAAACACGTAAGTGTAGAGACTGACCTGTTACTTATAAGTCTCAAATGACTTAGTGTCAATTATTCAGTTCAATAAATATTTGCTGAGGTCCTACTATAGTACAGATATTCTATTAGCTGCTGTAGATAGATACAAAGGGAGAAAGGTAAGGTACCTGCCTTGATGGAGTCCCATAATAAAGGTATGAGAAGACTATAGCACACAAATAACCACATAAAACAGAATATTCTGTAAATTACAGATGTTAAAGTCAGATGGACCTGAGTTTGAGCCCAACTCAGTATGACCCTGATCATACCACTTAACTCCTTAGAACCAAATTTCCATATCTAAAAATGTAGGCTCAATAATGATGACCTCTCCCTGTAAAGATTAAATGTACAACACACCTAAAGTATGCGGTGTAGCATCTAGGACACAGTTAAATGCCTTAAAAAATTGGGATTTATTAAATGGCCTGAATTGAGGGTTTTCCCAGAAAGATGGTAAATAAGATAGGCCTTGAAAAAGAAACAGAGTATCACCAGGTCTACCTAGCTGAGGTGGGTAAAGGGACATTCATGTTCAAGGTTATATGCGGAGTTGGCATCATTAATCCCTAGTGTACTGTTGGCCTGGACCACCTCTCTGGGTGGTGCACTGAGAGCAAAGGGAAGAGGGTTGAGGAAGAGGGAACTGATGGAAACTAAGAGAAAGCAGAGCCAAGCCAGGATTCCCTGCTGGCTATTTGCCCAGTGCGAGACAAGGGGAAAGTTTGCTCTCCATTTGAGTAGCACCTTAGTAGTCCAAAGAGATTCTTATCAGAGGAAGTGAGAAGGGTGTAGGGGTTGGGGAGCATAATAAAGAAGAGATGATAGGAGAATTGAGGGTTAAACTGGACGGTGCAAGTGCTGAATCAGAGAAGGCAGGGGAGATCAGAATGGCTCTCAGATCTGCCCCCTGGACTCAGGGGCTGATAGGAACACGGGCAAGACACACACTTACTGGTCTGCCTGGACTCCGCCTTGGTCAGCAGTGTTCTGAATTTGAGGTGCTAGAGGCAAAGGAAAGGAAAATTAGTCATCTGCACAGCCTCCTGGAATTCTGTCTGAAGCCAGTGTAAATCTCCATCTACTACTGGGTTTTGGATTAGGGGAAGCACATTATGCTGCAACTGAGGGGCACAGTGTATTCTGGCCAGTTTGGAAGTACAGTATATTTTGCACCATTGATATGGGGCCAGTGCTAAAGAGAAAATAGAGCATATGATTGAAAACTCATGGAAAAAGTGAATACTCAAAAAAAAAAAAAAGTGAATACTCTAGTTTGGGAGATAAGCCCCAAAAAAGACATCCAGAGGTAGTAATACTAAGAACATTGAATGTCAGGCTGAGGAGGTATATTTAATTCAGAAGCAAAGGGGACATTCTTGGATATTATCGAGAGGCATAAGGAAATAATCAGAGCTGTGTTTTTTGGAAATGGACCAGAAGGAAAAGAAACTGAAAAACTAGAGGCAGAGAAATGAGTTAGAAGGCGGTTAGAAGTGAAGTACTGCTCTAAACCCATGGGGAGGGAGATGGAAAGACAAACGTATGGAGGTAGAACAAACTGGAGATCATAGCTGGTTTGAGTGGGGAGCAGGGCAGGGGTCATGCGCCAGGTGTCTGCAGCAGTTACAAGCAATGCCTCTGGGGTCAGAGAGACTTTGACCTATGCCTGACCTTGGAACAGGTATGGAATTTCTGTGCCTCATTCTTTCTCATCGATATAATTGACGTATTAACAGTATCTATTCAAATAGCATTATTGAAAGGATTAAATGAACAAATACATGTAAAATGTTCGGAAAAGTATCTGGTATGCAGTAAATAGCACATAACTCAGATATTTGGAGACTTTGAGCTTCTCCCCTGAGAAATTGGTGGATATGGCGTTGCCACAAACTGAGAAAAGGAATATGGGAGGAAGAACATATTTAAATGGGGGTAGAGATGAGAATGTTTCAGGAGTCAAGTTGTCCAAACTCCACCCTTAGCCACACCATGGTGTAGATAACTCTGTCAGTTATCTAGTCTATGAGGGAAAGCTGATGAGAGAAAGCCAGAGAGAACAAGATAGAATCATCTAGATTCATCCTAGGATGTGTTAGTAGGGTTAGCCTTTGAATGGGGAAGGATTGCTTCAGTCTCATAGACAATGTGGCTGTAGAGATGTTTCAAGGTCAAGAAGAGGACAGTTGAAGAGATTACTTTGGGTGACTTTAGTAATGAGAAAAGTTTAGGTCCTTTAGAAGCACAAAAGATCGGGAGCCGTGGTTGGCAACCTGAAGAGAGTGAGAAAATTTAGAAATAGTAGCCGAAGGGGTTGAAATAGTTACCTAGTGATGAATAAAAGAAGTGTAAAGTCACCTGCCTATGGAATCTTTCAGCAAAATGTCTTTTTAGACTTCATTTTCCACATGGGTGATAAGTTTTAAAATTTAGATATTTTATGTCAACCACTTTTTCCCAGATGAATGCTAGCAATGCCACTTGGCCAAGTATTAAAAATGATTTTGGGCTTGCTGAAAGGCATGTGATGTGCCTGTGTGGGAGCTGAAAGGTGTGTGTGTGTGTGTGTGTGTTTTGTTGTGTTGGGGATAATGGTGTGATGGTATAAAATAACACCATTCTCAGTGTTTAATTAACTTTGAGTTATTTTGAGTTTCCCTAGGTAACATCTACAAGTTTCTTAAAGATTATGTTATATAAATGATCAAACGAGTTACACATTAATTGACTTTTACAATAATGTATTGAGAAACCTGGTCTCACAAATTTTATCCTTCTGAACTATCCTTTCCTTATAATGTAGGAAACAGAACAGGGAAGAGTGAAACATCCTGGCTTTCTCTATGTATACTGACTAAGGCCCAAAACAGAAATCAGGGATCAACTCCATGTCACTATGGTTACTAGCACATGGAGTAACTGTTTGGATTTTAGCCTGATTCATATTCTAGGATGGCTTTCAGTATCCTGCAGAGTCAGCACTGTTCATTTTGAGGTGTTTTCCATCTACTTTACATGCATAATTACTCAGCAACTGGTAGATTTGTTGAGTTCAATATAAGCAGTCTTAAGGCAAAGAGGCATCCCATGGGCACAAGATGATTTTCTTCAATTTCAGCCTGTGTTGTCCGGAGCAGTTCTGGATTTCTGACTGGCACTGTGCTCAAAAACCTGCTAGATCTACATTTTCCCTTGGTGGGTTTTGAATGGTTCATTTTAGGGAGTTGATACTGTCCTATGGGAAGATGGAGTGCCAGCCGGTTTTAAAAATGCCCCTGAACTTTCTGTGGTATCTTCGACAAACCCATCCTAAGCAAAGTTTATTAGAGGGAACTTGGGGTCTTTTAAAATCCTGTAATATAATCCCTCTATTTAGCAATAAACATTGGTATACCACTTGGATACCACTGGTTAGATGTATATGAACTCAGTGGGGTAATAGCAATGACCCCCTGGTATAGTAATAGTAATTATTTGAGTGCTCCCTATGTGCCAGAGAAGCTTCTAAGCCTCACAAGCATCCTTCATGTTAGGTACAGTTAGTTCCATTTTACAGTTGATAAAACGGGGTCTCTAAAAGATAAATTCCCAGTAATCACACATCTAGTAAGTGATAAACTCTCTGTCTCATTTTAATAGATTAGTTAGCCTCTCAATAGGAAATAATGGAAAAAAGATTATGTGGCTCTAGTTTTGCATGCTAGAGCCCATTTTAATTTACAGAAGATCGTGTCTCCCTCTCCATAATGCTCAAATGAGTACAATACCCCTTGTGAGGATACCTGAAAGTATTAGAGCTACAATAACATCATGTACAAAAGCTTAACCCTCAGTAGATTTCCTTCTGACCATATCATTGTGTGAGTCCTCAGAAATTAGAAGCACAAGCTATTTCACTTAAAAGGAGCTGTTATAATTTTAGACTAGGCTAAGATATTTTTAAACATTTTATCTACCCAGTTGCCTTTACTTAAATTCAGGAGTCATGTTTTCTGCTGTTATTGAACTCACCATCACGTCTAGCAAGTGAGAGGGTTCCAGGTAAATTTTAAGTATACCCGACTCCCCTTTTCTCCAATATGCACACTTGTAGGCCACTTGCTATGGATTTACACCTGTCCCAGCTGTGGGATCAAACTAATTCCTTGCCAAATAGAATTTGCATGGTTTAGATTAATGATCTGATGTTTCAATAGCCATTCAAACCTTTTCTACCTGGTATCTTGGTATGACTGTGTACTTGGTTCTATAAATTGGACTGTTGCTTTGTTGATTGCATACATATCCCTTTCTTGTTGACCTCAGCCTCACTGCCTAGTTGGTTTCTCTCTGACCAGCTCGCTTCTGCTAGTCTTCCAGGTTCAAGCCTCATAATTGGTTCTCAGATATCTGTGGCAGATCTCTGACATGCTAATATCCTGCCTTACCTAGACCTCCATACATTTCCTACTTCACATTTTCCTGATTACAAGCCCTGTCTAAAGACTTACTGTTGGCTCTACCCGGAGGGCACATCCTATTCTGGTGAATTTCTCTTCATCTCTGAGTCTTGATTTGAAATAGACGATTTGATCTGAGTTGTAATTTTGACATGAATTGAAAGATAGACTCCCATTTTAGAAGTTTGTTCATTAGGATATTGAATTATGTTTTTCTTTGGAAAAGTCAAAGGCAGCTAACTGCCCTTCTCTTCTCAACAACCATGTGGTAGGGAAAGATGTGGCTACTCTTTCCCCTCAAAGAGAGGAAACTAAGGAAAAGATAGCTATGGCTATTTCAGATCTCTTACGCATGTAGATACACAATGAACATGGTCAACGTGAGTCTCCATTAATAGAGTACCTCTCTATGCTTACCACAGGTTAGCCCAATGAGACCATCGAAATTATGCAAATTGAGGATAGAAGGAAATCCCTCCATAACTGATCTAAAAATCCATGAAGAAGCCCTACAACAACCAAGCACAAATATTTCTTGAGCATTTTCAGCCAGACACTGTACTATGTGTGGGGCATATAAACCTGTTCTTTGCTGTGAAGAGATTGACCAACTTAAAGATTTGATAGTTCGTGGACCACCCGTGACATTCTACCCTGTAGTGCCATGTCATAAGGCAGAATGAGGAGGACGGCAAGGGATTATTCCCTTTGAAAACAGGCCATAAAAGGGTCTCTTTTATTGCCACACGTAGACTTTATGCCTGACATCTAGTGGCCACTCCAGGAATTACAGCACAGGATACCAGGCAATGAGTGTTGGTAAAGGAGGCACTAAAGATTTGAGGTAGCTGAAATGAAAATGCCTTCCCACGAGCTTCCTCTCACAGCCGGGGATGTACCACATGTATTCTTCTTTACGCCTCATTTCCCAAATACAATCCTAAATAATTCTTTAATTTTGGAGCTAGAGGGCTCTCACCCAACTTTCATTTAATTATATTCTAACCATTGTATGAGGATATAAAGAAAAGCAAAACTTTACAATTTCTGACTTTAATGAACGTGTTAAGATCAACCTATTGGAAAGATGAATCCCTACCTGTTTACTTTGACTATGGTGTATCATTTTTACTTCTTGAAAAAAAATAGATATTCATTTACTAACCTACTTCATGGGGGATACCTTTACTGGTAAAACGGTGAAAATAACTACATTATAACTCATAAGCTTGCTTTGAAGATTTAAGGACTTAAGTCATGTAAATAATTTTTACAGTGCCTGAAACATAATAAGTACTCAAATGGCATTTGATATTATTATTGAGGGGGGATTCATGATAATAAGCATTTTAAATACATGCACATTAGTGGCCTTATTACTTGTGAAGAGTATTATTCCCCTCCAATATTAAGGTCTACTTATTTAGAGAACTCAAATGTTATATGTGATATTCAGTGATCATAGAGATTCAAAGTTGAAGAGACATACCCAATCTCTAGTCCAGCCCTCTCATTTACACATAAGGACGCATTGTGTGAAATGTGCAAGTTAGCAAGGTTATGCAGATAGTTAAGGATGAGACTAGAATCTGGGTTTTCCCATGAAGTTCCATGTATTTACCAGTACCGCAAGTGGCTTATTTATATCTTCAAACCAATACTGACAAATGAATTTTCTCTCACATAGTGAAATGTGAGATGCATGGCTATGGGTTTGTATTATACAGGTATAGTAAAAAATTTTGGCACATTTCTACACATTAAAAAAAATAATTTTGATAATATTACAAAAACAATTCTTACTCACTGTAGGAAAATTAGCAATATAGGCAAACAAAAGGTTAGACTAAAAAACCAACCGTGATCCATTTCTCAGACATATGTATATACATATATATATTTGTTATGTTCATTTACGTCCTTTTATGCTGTTCTATAAACAGGTGTACATATACTTCAACTAAAAGGTAAGTTTAAATTGTGCATACTGTTTTCTAATTTGGGTTGATATTCATCTATGGCATCATTTTTCTTGGTTGCATTCTGTCTATTATATGCTATTATATGCTAATACCAAAATTATTTTAATTAATTCCTCTTTGAAATCAAATTAATGATCAACAAGGAAAATTAGGCTGTTGGAAAGCAGGAGGCCAAAGAGAATGAGAGAAAAATTAGTGATGCTATTGAAAACCCTGTTTCTTCTCTCATTCTTTAGAGTTAGGCCTTTATGTGCCCACAAATGGTATCAGACAATTGAAGGAAGGCATACATTGATGAGGTATGGGTCCTGCTGGGAGAGAAAGTGGAGTGTTTGGTTGAGGGAATATTAAGTAATAAACTTGGAAATATGGGTTCTGTAAATGGCAACAAATGGAGTGTATTACAGAGTCCAAAGATGGAGGGTAAAATACCAAAGAGTAAGACGCCATATCTCCCCCGTGACGTGGGGCAAGCCCATATATCACTGAGTTTGAGCGTGGCTCTCAGTTCATATATGCCTGTGTAAATTTAATATTGGATTATAAATGTACACACTTTAAATATGCAGGCACGTCCCTTTCCGTAATTGTTTCTGAGAACCCAGCAGAGGGCTGACTGGCAGAGGCATGGAGTCACAGATGTGGAGGCAGGGGCAATGCTGACTGAACTCTAAGACAGTGACTGCTCCAGGGTCTCATGACAGAAAAATTCTACACAAAGACTGTATACCGGAGACTAATAGAACACTGTATGTTAACTAACTAGAATTAAAATAAAAACATAAAGTAAAAAAAATTCTACATAAAGTCGGAACTCTAATTCTAAAGAGTCCATCACATTTCCACAGTGTAAGAGAAAAACAAATAATAATGCAAAATTACATGAGACCATGACAGGAGTCAGGGTAGAACTACCTCATTTCTTGTCTTTCTCTGAACCTAATTTTTTCATTTTCCATCCATCACATTTTCACAGTTGGGCAAAACTCTCTCTGTATGAAGGGATCTGAAAGTTTCCCAGCTCACACTGTTGCTTTCTTTCTAGCATGCTCTTCTGCAGTTCTTTGCGACCCTTTTGAATCCAACATCCAAAATATATATTATGTATATTTTCCTTATGAAGACGTGTTTTTATCACTCGATAGTGCACTCCTCACTTTTTCTGCAATACTAATAGCAAATTATTGAGAACACTAGTAATGCTCTTCGGATCCTGCTGGGTGTATCCACAGGCGCTGCCTTTGATCCACGTATCTGTCTTGTGTGCAGCCTGTCACAGTGCCAGTGAACAGGGGAAGCTGAGTGCCAAAGGCCCTGTTCGGGGACAGGCACTCTGTGAATGTCCTGCCAACCATGCCGGCCTTGCGGAATTACAGCATGGGTGGACTGTCAGGTCTGCACCTAGCACGCTGACAGGTGGAAAACACTGGAGAAAAATTGGCAGTTTGTGTCTTCCAGGAGGCAAAGGCATGAAACGCCTTGTTCTCTCCCTTTGGAGGAGCACTTCCTATTTCGGAAAGACAAAAGTCCAAATATTAATAGTCACAAAAAGAACACTATAGTTTACCCACCTCTGACATTTTTCTTAGTGCTCCAAGTTCAAATGTTTCTTCAATCTAAGAATAAAATTTTCTGGCCATTTTATAGAAAAAGTACAATACGATCACAGGTAAGCATTAGCTATACTGGCTAATAAAGAGTGTTTACTTAAAAACAACAACAACTCACTTATGCTCCATTGCTTCCTATAGTAGAAAGAGGCAGACAGCCCTGCTAGGGCAGCGTTATAGAAATAGTGTTCACACCCATTCCAGTAGGCGGTTCACACACTTTAATTCCTGTTAAAAACTTAATTAAATTGCATGACTTATTAGCTTGTGTTAAATGTTGGGAAAAGCATTCTGGAAAACCTACACATTCTGTGTAAGACCCAGCCAGCTGTCTCAGAGGAAAGACTTTTGGTCTTGTGTGAATTTTGCAAACTACTGAATCGTTAACAGGCTCTTTGTTGGATGTTCTTATACTCTTAATAGACTCCACATCGCTTGAAAAAAAAAAAAAGTGGTGTTCTAAAGAAAGAAAAGGCAGCGTGTATTTTGTTAAACAAATCAGCATAGTCAATAATGATATTCTTCTTTGATGTCTAACAGATTCTGCTACATCTCTGTAACTATTAGCCTATAAAGATATATTGTAACATAGTCCACCTCTAATTTTACTTTCTCTGAAACCAACTGTCAACTGTATTTATCTCCATGCTTTCTAACCTTCTAGAAATGCACATCTTTCTGTGATTGCTTTTAAGAGCACAACCTTAATTCAGGCTTCCTACACTCCTCCGGTTTATGGTGATATTAAACTCAAGCAAATTCACTCATTGAAATCAATCTGGGGGAAAAAACCCACTGGTCTATAATTTAAGATTATTTGACTGTTCACTGGCAAACGATTAGATAGCATAATCATTTACTGGGCTTCAATCTGCATTTTCTAAAATACTCGTACCTACTACATGAGAGATGAGAATGGAGAAAGGAGAGAAAAATAGCAGCAAGACCAGACGGCCGAGCTGTTCTGCAGCTCTGTAGTTGCAAGTCTAATTTAAAATGCCTTCGGAGCGGCGCCTGGGTGGTAGTTAGCTGAGCGTCCAACTCTTGGTCTTGGCTCAGATCATGATCTCAGGGTTGTGGTATCGAGCCCCAGCGTCAGGCTTCACGGTCAGCAGGGAGCGTGCTTGAAGATTCTCTCTCCCTCTGCACCTCACATGCCCTACCCCTCCCCCCCCACCCTAGGGCACATGCTCTCTCTCTCTCAAATAAATAAATAAATCTTTAAAAATAAAATAAAATAATAAAATAAAATAAAATAAAATAAAATAAAATAAATGCCTTCGGAAAGACTGAAGGAAGCCTGACTAACACAGTCATCTAAGGTATTTCATATCTGCGCACAGTCACCCACAGTCAGAGGTGTGTGTGCATGCACACTCGCACACACATATGTACACACATACACTCCTTGCTACGAACTCATCAGGGAGCTCCTCCCTAATTTAGGCCCTAGCTTGCAAAGAAGTCAGTTGTTATTTCTCTTTCCTGACACTATTACATCAAAACAGTATCCAGGCATTAGACAGTATTTATTAGCTTGTAAGGCCAGAGATAATGATCCCATTCAATCAGAATGTATGAATAATTCAAGAGTCTCAACTTCACAT
Organism: Halichoerus grypus; assembly: GCF_964656455.1. NCBI lineage: Eukaryota > Metazoa > Chordata > Mammalia > Carnivora > Phocidae > Halichoerus > Halichoerus grypus. Next base: position 112,583,331 of record NC_135712.1, read on the forward strand.
AATTTCTGGCTCTACTTTTAAAACCAGTAAAAGAACTATTTGTATCATTTATTTATTTTTGGTGACAATGGGTAAAAGACAAAAGACGTTTTGTTGTGTGTATGTGTGTGTGTGTGTGTGTATGTGTTTCCTGGAAAGAGAGCCTCTTGGCTCTTTCATTTCAAACTGATCAAAGACAGTGTCAAAACAAAAAAATGTATACATTTGTAAATATGTAAAAGCATGATACAAGGGGGATATACAGTTATTATTTCTATATATTCTTTTTTTTCTAAGCTTTTATTTATTTGAGAAAGAGAGAGAAAGGGCATGAGCAGGGGAGGGGCAGAAGGAGTGGGAGAGGGACAAGCAGACACCCCGCTGAGCAGGGAGCCCAATGCGGGGCTTGATCCCAGGACCCCAAGATCATGACCTGAACTGAAGTCAGACATTTAACCGACTGAGCTAGGGGTTATTTCTATATAAATTTGTTGAGGGTGTTTTAATCACTGTGAATAGTTACATATTATTTTACCCAGGAAACAATTATAATTTCTATAAGACCATTGAAGCTATAATTTCAGGGGTCATTTCTGCAGTGTGCAATCTGAAAAGTACATTTGAAAGAGATGGACTCTAACCAGCAAAGAGAAGTTGAAATAATTTAATCTTAGATGGACAATGTTGCTACTTTTTATTTTCTAACATAAACAGAAACAGGCAATGGAAGAGGGCACCATTTCCCCTCTACAGTAGCTCTGTCCTATAGCACTTTCAATGATGAAGGTATGTTCGATATTTACAATGCCCAATGTGAAAGCCATTAGCCACGTGTGGCTACTGAGCACTTGAAATGTGACTAGTGCAGCCAAGGAACTGTATTTTTTTTAAGGTTTATTTATTTGAAAGAGAGATAAAGACGGAGAGAGAGAGAGCAAGTGCACAAGCAGAAGGGGCAGAGGGAGAGGGAGAGAAAATCTCAAACAGATTTCACGCTGAGCAAGGAGCTCAATCCCAGGACCCTGAGATCAAAGCCTGAATCAAAACCAAGAGTCATATGTTCAACCGACTGCTCCACTCAAGTGCCCCCAAGGAACTGTATTTTAAATATTATTACTTTTATTTAATTTAAATATAAATAGCCACATGTGGCTAGTGACTCCCTGTTGGACATGATGGCCCTTAAGTCCTCAAGGAGAATGGCTATTGGATTATAAATATCAATAGGTAGACATTATTATTAAGGTGTTTTAATCCTTCTTTTAAATTTACCATTTCTATTGAAACATTCACATTCTTATTACAGATTATCTAGGTTTTTGTGATTAATCCATCATTCTTTTACCAAATCATTTGGCAAAATTGGAGTGAAATAGTGTTCCAACTGGTGCTTTTGGTAGGATGTACTCTGATGAGTGGAATATGATACAACCACTGGAATGAATCCAGAAGAAGCAATAGACAAGTTAGAAAAGAGAAAGCTTTTATTTGTACCTCAATGGCTTAACAATAGGCAAAAAATGTATTACCGATTTAAAAGACCTTGGGAAGAAACTTTATTTGGGAAACATTCCCTATGAAAATATCTGGTCTTCAATAGGCTAATTAGCTTCTCTAAAAATATAAAATGACTATACTTTAGGAATTGATGTGGTGTTGATTGATACTTTTGTCTTTATTATACTCTTATAGTGGGTTTTTTCTCACCCCCACACAGAATATTCTGAAGAAGAAGAATCAGTAAAATAAAAATGAAAGGATAGGAGTCAGTGAAATCAATCAATATACCTACAAGGTTTTTTTGAAGTTTATATAAACAACTACCAAATGCATTGTCTCAATCAGCTGTCCACAGAAGGAAGGTCATTATCAAATCCCAAGATACAGATGCATTTGTTAACTTCCAGATACAGTCCAAGTGTGTGCTTGTGCGTTCATATTAGCCATTAATTAGGGCCGCTTGTGGGGACTTTAAGCTCTTAAACTGGATTAGTGAAAGTGATCAAAAGGACCAATTGAGTTTTGTAAATTGGGTTTTACAAGATAGGGAGTAGACTTTGGAAAGGACTTCCTAAATCAGACATCATTGATTTCTTCATCACAGCCTTAAAATGAGGGCTATCACTAAGAGGATTTTGAGCAAAATCATCAACTTAATGTTGACACTATCTCCACAGTAGCTGAAATGTGATGTGTTGTACCAACAATTAGTATCAAAATTCTGGAAACAAAATCCAATGGCACTTTATGATTTAGAAGCTAAGTTTGAGACAGAAGTTTCTATTCTCTATAATAGGGGCTGATTTGGAAAGAATCTCATTGTTATTTTTTTTTTGAGAATTTTTTTATTATGTTAATCACCATACATTACATCATTAGTTTTTGATGTAGTGTTCCATGATTCATTGTTTGCGTATAACACCCAGTGCTCCATGCAGAACGTGCCCTCTTCAATACCCATCACCAGGCTAACCCATCCTCCCACCCCTCTCCCCTCTAGAATCCTCAGTTTGTTTTTCAGAGTCCATCGTCTCTCATGGTTCCTCTCCCCCTCCGATTCCCCCCCTTCATTCTTCCCCTCCTGCTATCTTCTTCTTTTTTTTTCTTAACATATATTGCATTATTTGTTTCAGAGGTACAGATCTGTGATTCAACAGTCTTACACAATTCACAGTGCTCACCATAGCACATACCCTCCCCAATGTCTATCACCCAGCCACCCCATCCCTCCCACCCCACCCCCCACTCCAGCAACCCTCAGTTTGTTTCCTGAGATTAAGAATTCCTCATATCAGTCAGGTCATATGATACATGTCTTTCTCTGATTGACTTATTTCGCTCAGCAAAACACCCTCCAGTTCCATCCACATCATTGCAGATGGCAAGATCTCATTCCTTTTGATGGCTGCATAATATTCCATTTTATATTTATATACCACATCTTCTTTATCCATTCATCTGTTGATGGACATCTTGGCTCTTTCCACAGTTTGGCTATTGTGGACATTGCTGCTATAAACATTGGGGTGCACATACCCCTTCAGATCCCTACATTTGTATCTTTGGGATAAATACCCAGCAGTGCAATTGCTGGGTCGTATGGTAGCTCTATTTTCAACTTTTTGAGGAACCTCCATACTGTTTTCCAGAGTGGCTGCACCAGCTTGCATTCCCACCAACAGTGTAGGAGGGTTCCCCTTTCTCTGCATCCCCGCCAACATCTGTCGTTTCCTGACTTGTTAATTTTAGCCATTGTGACTGGTGTGAGGTGGTATCTCATTGAGGTTTTGATTTGGATTTCCCTGATGCCGAGCGATGTTGAGCACTTTTTCATGTGTCTGTTGGCCATTTGGATGTCTTCTTTGGAAAAATGTCTGTTCATGTCTTCTGCCCATTACTTGATTGGATTCTTTGTTCTTTGGGTGTTGAGTTTGATAAGTTCTTTATAGATTTTGGATACTAGCCCTTTATCTGATATGTCATTTGCAAATATCTTCTCCCATTCTGTTGGTTGTCTTTTGGTTTTGTTGACTGTTTCTTTTGCTGTGCAAAAGCTTTTTATCTTGATGAAGTCCCAATAGTTCATTTTTGCCCTTGCTTCCCTTGCCTTTGGCGATGTTTCTAGGAAGAAGTTGCTGCGGCTGAGGTCAAAGAGGTTGCTGCCTGTATTCTCCTCTAGGATTTTGATGGACTCCTGTCTCACATTTAGGTCTTTCAACCATTTGGAGTCTATTTTTGTGTGTGGTGTAGGGAAATGGTCCAGTTTCATTCTTCTGCATGTCGCTGTCCAATTTTCCCAGCACCACTTGTTGAAGAGACTGTCTTTTTTCCACTGGACATTCTTTCCTGCTTTGTCGAAGATTAGTTGACCATAGAGTTGAGAGTCCATTTCTGGGCTCTCTATTCTGTTCCATTGATCTATGTGTCTGTTTTTGTGCCAGTACCATACTGTCTCCTTGATGACAGCTTTGTAATAGAGCTGGAAGTCTGGAATTGTGATGCTGCCAGCTTTGCTTTTCTTTTTCAACATTCCTGGCTATTCGGGGTCTTTTCTGGTTCCATGCAAATTTTAGGATTATTTGTTACATTTCTTTGAAAAAAGTAGATGGTATTTTGATGGGGATTGCACTGAATGTGTAGATTGCTCTAGGTAGCATTGACATCTTCACAATATTTGTTCTTCCAATCCATGAGCATGGAACGTTTTTCCATTTCTTTGTGTCTTCCTCCATTTCTTTCACGAGTATTTTATAGTTTTCTGAGTACAGATCCTTTGCCTCTTTGGTTAGATTTATTCCTAGGTATCTTATGGTTTTGGGTGCAATTGTCAATGGGATCGACTCCTTAATTTCTCTTTCTTCTGTCTTGTTGTTGGTGTATAGGAATGCCACTGATTTCTGTGCATTGATTTTATATCCTGCCACTTTACTGAATTCCTGTATGAGTTCTAGCAGTTTTGGGGTGGAGTCTTTTAGGTTTTCCACATAAAGTATCATATCATCTGCAAACAGTGAGAGTTTGACTTCGTCTTTGCCAATTTGGATGCCTTTGATTTCTTTTTGTTGTCTGATTGCTGTGGCTAGGACTTCTAATACTATGTTGAATAGCAGTGGGGATAGTGGACATCCCTGCCTTGTTCCTGACCTTAGGGGGAAAGCTCTCAGTTTTTCCCCATTGAGAATGATATTTGCTGTAGGTTTTTCATAGATGGCTTTTATGATCTTGAGGTATGTACCCTCTATCCCTATACTCTGAAGAATTTTGATCAAGAAAGGATGCTGTACTTTGTCAAATGCTTTTTCTGCATCTATTGAGAGGATCATATGATTCTTGTTCCTTCTTTTGTTAATGTATTGTATCACGTTGATTGATTTGTGGATGTTGAACCAACCTTGCAGCCCAGGGATAAATCCCACTTGGTCGTGGTGAATAATCCTTTTAATGTACTGTTGGATCCTATTGGCTAGTATTTTGGTGAGAATTTTTGCATCCATGTTCATCAAGGATATTGGTCTGTAATTCTCCTTTTTGATGGGGTCTTTGTCTGGTTTTGGGATCAAGGTAATAGTGACCTCATAAAACGAGTTTGCAAGTTCTCCTTCCATTTCTATTTTTTGGAACAGTTTCAGAAGAATAGGTATTAATTCTTCTTGAAATGTTTGGTAGAATTCCCCTGGGAAGCCATCTGGCCCCGGGGTTTTGTTTGTTGGGAGATTTTTGATGACTGCTTCAATTTCCTTAGTGGTTATAGGTCTGTTCAGGTTTTCTATTTCTTCCTGGTTCAGTTTTGGTAGTTGATACATCTCTAGGAATGCATCCATTTCTTCCAGATTATCTAATTTACTGGCATATAGTTGCTCATAATATGTTCTTATAATTGTTTGTATTTCTTTGGTGTTGGTTGTGATCTCTCCTCTTTCATTCATGATTTTGTTGATTTGGGTCATTTCTCTTTTCTTTTTGATAAGTCTGGCCAGGAGTTTATCAATTCTCATTGTTATTCTTAAGAGTCATTAATAAATATTTATGTAAGCCTATGTTATTGGATTTCTGAGCTGGATAATTAGAATGTTGTTAGACACAAGCATAATATTCATGTATATTTTCTACTACTACTGTTCTTGTTTTGTTAAGAAGGGCCATTTTTTGAGTTTCAGTCTTGGATACATTATTTCTAATGCTCACAAAAGCTTGCAGGGTGCATGTTCCTATTTTGAAAATGAGGTGGAGGGGAAGGTTCAAAGAAACTAGTAAAATTTTTTATGGCTATATGGGCAGTAGGTGCTAGAATTAAATCATCCAGAATCATCCAGTCCATGTCTTTGTATGAACTTCACCTCTATATGACTGTCTTTTCTCCTGTCTTTCAGAAGCACACTGGTCATTGGATTTAGGGCCCCTCCAGGTAATCTAGGATCATCTCATCTCAGACTCTCATTTCATTGCATCTACAAAGACGCTTTATTCAATAAGGTCACAGTCACAGTTTCCTGGGGTTGAGATGTGCACATACTTTTGGAAGGCCACCATTCAACTACAGTCAGAGAGGCCTATTTTCTTTTTGAACCTCAGAGCCCTGTACAGTTGGTCCAGAAAAGGGCTCAAAATACTCCTACTAAGAATGGAATGAACTCATAACATATGATAGAAACAAAAAACAGGAAGGCAAACTACAGAACTAAGTAGGAGGCAGTATGTGGAGTGATTAAGGGCACAGACACGAACGTTAGGCTGACTGCCTTGCTTGCAATCAATCTCATTCACATGCTCCTTGAAGATAAGCTGTGAACCTCTGAAATCTTCATTTTCCTCATCTGTCTAATAGGATTAGTACCTCCCTCATATGGTTGCTATTGAGGCTAAATTAAAAAACAAAACAAAACATGTCAAGAGTTTAGCATAAGCAAACTTATGGAGCAAGCGTTAAGTAATGCTGGCCATCATTGTACATTCCCCTGAAGCATCCTTTTTTGTTTTTTAGGCATTGTTATTTATCTATTTCTATATCTATCTACTTATCTATCCACCCCTCTTTCACTTATTTGCTCATCTGCTTGTTTGTGTTACTAAATGTGTAACTAAAAATGATTATAAGTAAGAATGAGTCAAACCCAGAAATAGGAGACTTTCTTTCTTAGAAATCACCCTCATGAGCCATAATAAATAAAATGAACATTCTTTTGCTTATAAAGACCCTAAACATCCATCATCCATTTGCCATTATTAATCACTATTATTTCAGGGTTTATGATAGAAACAGGAGAGTAAAAGATGATTTAGACAATTCTGGCTATCAAACCATTTACATTCCATTCAAGGTGAGAAATGAGTTATACAATAATTGTCCTACAGCATATTTCGTGTTTTAAACATGTATGATCAGGAAACCAGTGGAATCAAAGATAATTTGGGGAGCATGCAATTTAGTAGGGGACAGGAGAGGCACGTCAGAAGACTCCTTACCCAAAGAGTTATACTATAGTGGGAAAAGCATAGGTTCAGAAGTCTGGGGGGAAATCAGAGGAATAAATCCTATCCTTGTCACTAATCAGATGTTCTTTAAACTCTCAATAATTCTTTTCTGTAAAACGAGACTAATATCTATATTAGATTATTGTGTTAAGAGTTAGTTAAATAATGCATTTAGAATAATACCTGGTACCTAGCAAAGGACATATAAATATTAACCATTTAGTTGTTGTTTTTATAATTACTATTAATTAATTTCTTACTGCATAGAAGCTCAACAAGTCTTGTGTCCTTTCTTCCTCTGAATGGCAATTCCCATCTGAGAACTATCTCATCAAGAAAGCCATTTGTACCTGTATTACCCTTCCCTGCCCTATTTTCTATACTCTCTGATAACAGTCCATGTATGTTGCAATAATCTTGTTTCTGTGTTTTTCTTCTCCATTACACTGTAATCTCCTTGAAAACTAGAAACATATCTTATTCATACATATTGCCCTAGGCATATAATAAAAGATTAGTCAGTGACTATTTCTTGGACTGTTAAGATTTCAGGTACATACTTTCCTGCTCCCCATCCAAAAAAAAAAAAAAAAAAATCTGATAGGCTATGAAGTTGTGTTAACACCCTCCAAAAGAAATTTCATATAAATAACTTTAGATCAGAACATTAAGATGAGGTCCATTTAGTATAATTGTATTAGTTTTCTATTTCAAGGTAACTAATTACCACAAATGTAGTGATTTAAGATAACATGCATTTTTAATTTAACAATTGGGGTTCTTCAGGGATCTGTGAGGTTGAAATTGAGGTGTGGGGTGGGGTTGCAGTCTCATCAGAACAAATGGGAAAGGATTTGCTTCTGAGCTCCCTCTGGTTGTTGACAGAATTCATTTCCTTGCAGCTTTAGGATTCATGGACACTTGCTTCTTCAAAACCAGCAAAGAGGACCGTGCCTCTCTACAGCATGGTTGTTAGCAAGGTGGAGCCCTACATAATATAAAGTAATCATAGGAGTGATATCCCAAACCTTGGCCATGTAACATAACATAATAATGTCAGTGACATCCCATCATCTTTACCATATTCTATTGGTTAGAAGCAATCCCACCCACACTCAAGAGGAAGATACTATACAAAGGGTAAATACAAGAGGTAAGGACCATTGGAGCCACCACAAAGTCTGTCCTCCACAGTAATGGTAGGGGTGCCCAAGAGTTCGGAACTTCAGACTTTTATTGCCTTTATTGAGGACCCTGAACCCAGGACCAGGGTTAGATAAGAAAATAGCATATAACAATGCTATATGCATTAAGAAGAAAAAAGAACAGAATGTGAAAAAGAATACAAAATACTTCTAATATAATTCTCTGTAACAAAAATCATATAATGCTGAGGCATATTACTCTGTGAACTTGGAATTATCTACTAGTTGATATATTTTGGTAGAACCATCATTAGGAAGATAATTCATCACACTAGAAGAGTTGTACTGAGCATTATAAATCACTATAATAATACACTGCACCTGATAGTTATTAATTTTAGTGCTGTCTGATTTATCATAACATTAAACCATTCTGTATTTGAAGAGAGACAAATAGAAGTTTATTTTCTTGGTGTTCTGAGATACAGTGAGCATAAGGTACTTAAGAATAATAATTAGAAATTAAGAGTCACTGTATATTCTAGACCAGAGTCTATGATTACATGGATTTGGTAGTTAGATGTCTTAACTTCATTTGTGTGTGTGTGTGTGTGTTTTAAATAGTCACTCTATGTTTTTCCACATGAAGGTGGTTGAGAAACTTACCTGGATTGTGATACTTGCCTAGGATGCTTCATTGACTACCTGAATGATGCAGCCAGTCTGACTGCCTATTCCAGGAGCCTCTTCCCTGTAGGCTCCTGGGGGAAGCCCACCTTCTGAGCTTGAGGAGGACTTCGCTAGGAGTTGTGCTTTCCTTATGGAAGCTCTGAATAAAGGCCCAACTCAAGGGACTTTGAGAGTAAGGGAGCTAGAGTTACAGAGTGAAGACGTTGTGATGTCAAGTAATAGTGTCAAGCAAATACCCCATCCCCACAGGACAAATACTAGTCATTCCCAATGGGTTATTTCTACTCAGGAGGATAGGCCTAATGATATCTAACAAGCCATGAGTTGGGAAGTACCTATAATGTCTGTAGTTTAATTACCCACAAAGAGATTAATTTTGATAAACATTTGAGCTCCGATATTTTCTCATGTATTTTGTGAATAAAATGCTATTCTCCAGAGGCAATAGCAGCCAGATGTTTACTGTTACAGGCTGAGGAATTTGGTGGCCATTTCAGTGCCATGTCTTGGAAGACAATGAACAGCTATGGAAATGTTTCAAGCCAAAGGAGACTAACATGACAACTAAATGCCACAGCTAATTCTAAACTGGATCCTGTATAGGAGAGAAGTAAAGTGCTATAAAGGACATTATTAATTCATCTGACTAAATTTAAATACAAATAGTCAATTGGGTAAAAGCATTGTATCAATATTGAGTTTATTGGAGTTAACTACACTGTGATTATACAAGATAAATTCTCTACTTTCAGGAACTACACAAAAATATGTAGGGATAAATGTTATAATTTAAGTAACATACCCTCAAATGGTTCAGAAAAAATGTGTGTGTGTGTGTTGGGGGGCTGTGGGTGTAGGCAAATAATAAGGCAAATGTAGTAAAATGTAAACAATAGATACATGTGTATAAAGAGTGAGTGGGGTTTTTTGCGCTATTTTAAATTTGGCAACTTTTCTGTAAGTTTGAAATTATTTCCAAATTAAAAAAGAGGAAATTTGCAATTGGTCTCATGTGATCAGCTTTGACAACAATAATGACCTCTGCAAGTAGCAAAAGGGACAGTGGTAAGTCCATGGTATGTGACTGCACTAGATCATTTTTAAAAAAGAAAAATGACAAATTTGGGGTTTTAATTTCTCAGCTCAAGGCATGAATAAGGAGCCAGAAAGTTTCTAAGACTGAATGAAAAATAAAACTTTTTATTTCTTATAATTGCAGGACTGAGGTTTCTGAAACAAAGACTGTCTCTACAGATGGTTGAGTTACAATGCAAATTGAATTCACAGCTTGCAAAGTCTCCTGTGTTCAAGTTAGGATGTTGACAGAAAAAACTGGAACCAGAAAAACTGGAATGAACCTTGGATCTCGCGTTATGGAGGTACGTATGTATTCTTTTATTATTTTAATTTTATAAAGCGAGATATACATTCAGTGAAATGCACAGATAAAATACATATGATGAAATGTACAGTTCATTAAATTTTGACAAATGTCTACAATTATGTAATTTACACACCAATCAAAATATAGAACACAAGTATGTTTTAAAAAAAGTTTTTTGAAGATTTTTATTTATTTGAGAGAGGAAGAGAAGGAGTGGTGAAGAGGAGCAGGGGCAGAGGGAGAGGGAGAAGCAGACTCTCCGCTGAGCGGGTTGCCTGATGCGGGGCTCGACCCCAGGACTCTGGGATCATGACCTGAGCCAAAGGCAGATGTTTAACCAACTGAGCCACCCAGGCACCTGAACATAAGTACGTTTATTTATCAACCTAAAAAAGTACCACGTGCCCCTTTCCAGTTAATCCCTGCCCACCCCCAGGAGTAATCGCTGCTCTGATTCCTATTATCATGGAAGAGTTTTCTTCTTTAACTTTTTGTGTCAGATAGAGTAATTGACACCCCGCCCCCCATGGATGCCCACATCCTAGTCCCTACAATCTATAATTATGTTGGGTCACATGCAAAGGGGAATTAAGGTTGCTGATCAGCTCGATAGATTGTCTGGGATTATCTGAGTATAACCTGTGTCCTTAAAAATGGAAGAAGGCAGAAGAGAGCATCAGAGGGAGATATGACAATAGAAGTATGGCCAGAGAGATGGATATTTCCGGCTTTGAAGATGGAGGATGTTAGCCATGAGCCAAGGAATGTGGGTGAACTCTAGAAGCTGGAAATGTAAAGAAACAGATTCTTCGGGCGCCTGGGTGGCTCAGTTGTTAAGCGTCTGCCTTCGGCTCAGGTCATGATCCCAGGGTCCTGGGATCGAGTCCCACATCGGGCTCCCTGCTCGGCAAGAAGCCTGCTTCTCCCTCTCCCACTCCCCCTGCTTGTGTTCCTGCTCTTGCTATCTCTCTCTCTGTCAAATAAATAAATAAAATCTTTAAAAAAAAAAAAAAAAAAAAAGAAACAGATTCTTCCCTAAAACCTCCAGAAAGGAACAGAATTCTGTCGATATCTTGATTTTAGCCTAGTGAGACCCACGTTAGACTTCTAACCCACGTACCTCTAAGAGAATGTTTGCATTGTTCTAAGCCACTAAGTGTGTGGCAATTGTTACATCAGTGATAAAATAAAACACCTAATATATGCAGAATAATACCACATGTATTTTTTTTGGTGTGACTTCCCTTGCTCAGCCAAATATTTCTGAGATTCACGAATGCTGTTGCATATATAAGCAGAAATAGTGATTTCATTTATGAACATACTACAATTTCTCCTGCAGGTGGACATGTGAGCTATTTTTAGGTATTATCAATAAGCCGTGTGTTCTTAAGTTCATTTTGTGTGTATTTTTGATATCTGGGGCTCCCAAACATGAGGCTGGAGCTCTTCCTAACAATTCCTCCCATCAAGTGCCTCCACCTCAAAAGACCTTTCTTTACATTGTGATACTGAGTTCAACGTTTTCTTTAATAAAGCAACTTAGAACACTAGTATTATGACTATTTCTATGAATAACAGCATTAAATCAACTTTAAAATGTTACACATAGTATCTTTTGGTTCTTACAAAAATAATCTGAAGGAGTCCAGGGATATGAAACACTTTTCTTAAGTTACTGTGGCAAGTAGAGCTAGAACCAGAATCCAGGCAAGACTTTTGACTCAAATTCTTACATCCTTTCCATTGCATTTCATTGCCTCATATATTCATTCATTAAATAAATCATTTATTCAGTTATTCATCAAATGGTTATGTAATGCTTCTACTATGCTAAGCACTATGCTATCACTGCCCATTATATATATTTATTTTAAGGTACAATAAAGGTGAAAAGCTATTATATTATATATTTATTTTAAGGTATAATATAGGTGATAAGCTATTAATACATAGCAGCAGAAATGTCATTGGCATAGTTTATTTTCCTATTTGCTCATTATAATAGGGAAAGGCCAGCATTTTGTGAGTTTCCAAATGTAACTCTATTTTCAGAAGTGTGACCATTTTAAACATTAAAAAAAGAGGAGAAGCTCTTCATATACTTGCCTATGTATACAAAGTTAATTAGCTTTTTCACTTCTATCACATGACTTAAGTGTTGCTTCACTTGGAAGAAAAAAAGAGATGTATGGTCTCACTTCTAATAAAAACAGCAATATTCGATTAGCTTATTTTTTGATACAGTGTAAATGATCAGGCAGGCTCCTGATTCCCATTCTAAGACACTGTATCTACCTACCAGCCAATTATTCTCATTCAAATTATTCAAAACAGCATCTCATCAACTTACTTGTCCATAAAACTTTTAAAAAGTTATCATGTATTTTCCAAACACCAAGGACTTGTGAATGCTAATGCGTACTTGCCTAAAGGAGCAAGAAAAAATTGCCTCACAGAAAAACTAATAGCTTTATGGGCTGACACTAGATTTAATTTATATGTTTAATATACAATAAACACTGAATATATCATAAATGCACAATTGGGATCAGCAGTCACTTACAACATAACATACAATGAGATGGTTATTGGGAGGGTTTGCCTGTGTGTAGTTGGGCAGTTTCAATGCGGTGCCTTCACTCATTTCTCAGCAATTGTCTAGCCTTCTCTGAAGTGGCACACCTTTAGGCAATTTTTGCATAAAAATAACTATCTTAAGACTATGTAATTTTTAGACCCACTTACAAAATATTTTTAAGCAAAACATCAGGTTCCCTTGAAGTTCTGCTTGTTTGTTTTTCCAGAACACATATTAATACCACACAAAGCATGGGAAAACCTGGTCTCCTTTCTCTTGCCCTGCTGCTTCTAGGCATGACGCTGAGACAGGGGTTTTAGAAATGTAGAGTTTGTATATGGCTGTATTTATCTCTGGCTGCACTCCAAAATGAAACATAAATTATGCCTGCATAATCATTTCCTTTGTTCCTTTCCACTGGCTTATATCATCAATGGTGTTCGTGGATGGAGTTACAAATGGCAGAATGATAATATCATGCCAACTTTTAGGCACTTATACACTAAATTTCTTTTTAAAAATGTGTCAGAGTTGGGCACATAAATACAAAACCTGGATTCCTACATGCAAAGTGAATAAAAAGCAATTTCTTGGTAATGCAGAGCCCCTAAACAGAAAAGGAGAAAATTTAGATTTGGATAATTGAGCTCATCTTTATCAATGAAATGTGCTTTAACACTCTCATCTTCCTTTCTACCTGCCTGACACCTGCTTACTTTCTTCTTTTATTAGATTTCCTTTCTTGATGCCCGAGATCAGATTAGCTATGTCTTTACTGTGCTCCCTAACACATTCCAATTACAACACTCTCTCCCACTGTAATGTGATTTCCTCTTTGGTTTTGTTAATTTCCTAGTGGATTTGTAAAATCTCTATGTGTAGAGATTATTTCTCTGGTTCACTATTGTCTTCTTGGTGCCAAGCATTGTCTCTGGTACATAGTAAGTGCTCTATAAATATTTGTTAAATTAATAACTGTTCTCTCTCCTCTACTTTATAGCGGGATATAGATATAGATGCCAAAAGAAATACACACCAAGAATTAACAATTTTACAAGCATAATGTCTCATGTTTTCATAATCCTGGTGTTGATAGTATTGAAAAAGACAATGTCAATAATCTTCTGATGTCTTTACTATCTACATTGGCTGAAAATTTCAATAAGCAGTTTTCCTAAAATGAGTATTGAATAATGTTGGCTCAATTAGATTTCAGCTATACATGTGCTTTGTTTATGTGTCAATTTTTCCTTCACTCTTTTTTTTCCTTTCTCTCTTCATCTTCTTTGTTGCTGTTGTTGTTGTTGAGTTCTTGCTTAGGAAATACTTTTGGCTGTCAAACAGTTAAATTGTGGGCAGCACTGCTGAGTTTGGCTTCTATGTGCTTGATGTTCTTATCATTAACTTTAAATAGACATGCTATAGGGCTATTATGAAATACAATTTTAATGTTTTCATTTTTTTTTCAGGTGCACCTTTGAGTATCTTAGATACTTCTCTTTGAGTAAAATTTATAATCCTACACTGTAAGTGATGGATCTCTGAAGGAGTTAAAAATAGTGCAATCTACAATGGGAAAAGTGGAAGAGACTTGTAAGTCCATACTTTAGCCAGAGTTCTCCAGAGAAACAGAACCAATAGCATGGATGGATGGATGCATGGACACATGGATGGATGGATGGATGGATGGATGGATGGATGGATAGATATAGAGATAAAGACAAAGATTTTAAGGAATTGGCTCATGTAATTATGGAGGCTGACAAGTCTAGATTCTTGCAGAGCAGGTTGGACACCCAGCAAAGAGTAGATGCTGCAATTTAAATTTGAAGGCAGTCTGCTGGCAGAATTCCCTCTTCTTTGAGGAATATCAGTCTTTTTCTATGTAGACTTTCAACTGATTGTGGAGAGTAATCTGCTTGACTCAAAGTCTACTGATTTAAATGTTAAACTCATCTTAAAAATACCTTCACAGAAATACTGAGAATGGTGTTTGAACAAATACCTGGTTACTGTGGTCCAGCTAAGCTGACACATAAAATTAACCATCACAGTCAAGGTAACACATCTCTTTCCCCATACCCAACAGACATAAACAGTATAGAAAGACAAAGCTGTTGTGTGAATCCTGTTTGGGATCTCTTCCACAGAGCAAGGGGAAGCTTGGAATCAGTAGCAAACAGGATCAATAGTTTTCACCATTACATTTAGAATGGGCTGTGCTATCAACTTGTATGGCTTTAGGTATTAAGTTGTTCTAAAGCAGTGTATCAGTTGCCTCACTGTCAAAAATAACTATAAATTCACACAGATATGGTAAGTAGCATACACATTGTAGAATACAATCATTCCTATTGTCTGCTTACTTCTGTGATAAATGCAGAGAATCTGATATTGAGTATCAGAAATGGAACCCAAGAGGCTAGAAGCTATCTCTAAATTTAGAGTATAAGATCTAACTGGGTTCTAAATTTGACAAAATGATTGTTCCTTGCTCCCAATCAATGATGAGTGCTAAAAGAAACATAAACTATGTACATGCTACATTTTCTTTTACATTTGTAAGTACACCGATTGCTTTTTATCTGTGTTTGAATGCTTCCACAAAGCACGATCAAGAATGCTTGTAAAAATATTTGTCTACATGGGAGAGGGAAGTCCCATGTTTTCACCATGTGGAAAGACAGGTGGCCTCCTGGAAGGGGTCTACTTCTGTATGTCATGGATGGGAATGGCCTTCCCTGATGAAAAACAAAGTGCCCAAAGAACTTGTCAAGGGGCTTGTCTTAAGGTGCTCACAATACCAAACAAGAAAGATACTACCCAGTGGGGTCTGTTCTCTCCCTGATGCATGCAAGCTCCATTATAGATAATGGGAATTGCATGTGTATTTGCAGAAAGCGCTACGCTGTGTGAACTGCAAAGGAAAAGAAAACACAGGCATGAGATTTTAAAAGAGAAAAAAGAAAAGAAAAAAAAGGAAGAAAAGAAACTAAAAACATTTTGCTTCTGTACTCCTATGGTGATAATAAAAACTATTGATGCTGAAATGAAAGCATACACTTTTTAAAGAAACTAAATGTGGTTACATACCCTCCCACCTATGTGTAAGCTCAGATTCAAGAGCATATTTGGCAACTGATACTTTAGCTATTCATTTGCTTCCATAAAACAGTAGGTATATCACATGGGGGTGTTGACTTTATTTTTCTCTTTTTAATTATTTATTTTCAATGATTTAAAAATATTATAATTATAAATTCTGGAATTAATGTAACTGTATAAATATAAACTTTTTTTATGTAGAAACCAGACACACAGGCTCTGGTACGCATGTACATATCCAACTATCCTTTAAATAAATATGATAGTCATAGGGATCAGACCATTTTCAAGATTATAATTTTAGGCAATATTTTGTAAGCATATAAATTAGTTATTATTAAAATAGGTAACAGCAAAACCCCAAACAGAGATGGTGCTTCTTTGATGTACATAAAATTTGGGGAATGTGTAAATATTTTGAATTCTTGCCAATAGCTAAGCACAAATTCCTAGCACGGATCAAAATCTTGCAAAATGAATCTTGGCAAAACAATAAAACAAAACAAAACAAAAAGACAGAAAGTATTGAGTCAGTCCCATAAAAGGCAATAAATAGACTGCAAATAGCAATTGCTTTATTTCCAAGTCAATTTATTTTAGCAAACCGCATGGTAATATAATGTCTTTTATATGGTGCTGAAAGAATAGTTTTCAGGGTGACTTGTGAATAGACCCTTTACTAATGATTAACATTTACTACATGATAGTTAATATTCATAATAGAGGAGATATGGCTTCTGCAATATAATTTAATCAAATGCCATGAGAATTTTCTAGGTTTTTTTTTTTTTTTTTTAATTTTAACTGACCAACATCTAATTATCCCTGTGTGTGGTTTCTGTGTACAAAGGGAAGATAGTTTCTCTTTCACATTGCTGCCATGACCCCTGGGGCTGTAAGAATTATTAAAATCACAGCCACAACTTAGCTTTGCCTGGGCAATTAATAATTCTGGAACTTATCTAGTCCCACTGGATGAATTTTCCAACATTTTAATAATAAAGTTGATAAGAATAACTATGATGATGGCATTTATAAAGAGTCTACTCTATGCTCTACATAAATCACTGTTCCTTCTCACAGTAATCCTGCTAAATAGTCCCAGTAAAAATGCCTATTACAGATGAGGAAACTGGGCTCAGAAAGCTAAATATCTTTCCCAAGATTACACAGCTAGAAAGTGCTTGAATGACTAAGCCCAAGTGTGTATGACCCTATAGCTAATGTTTTTTCTCCATCTGCCATGCTGTGTATCTTTATGTGAGTAAGTGCTTAAGTTGTAATCAAGAATTAAGTTACCCTATATTAAAGGTAGTCAAACAAAAATTTCATATGCCACAACAAATAATTTTTTTATGTAAAAGGAAAAATAATATTTCTTATATATATTGGCATAACTTCTTAATTTTAATTTGTCCAAATAAATTAAAGCCACTATGACAAATCACATGGTTGCTTTATTATATTTTAAAACATAATACGATGATTAAAAATTTTATTGCAAATAAAAACTCCTTTAAAATTCACGATACTAAAGATATATGGGTTGCATGTCTGTTGATACAGAATGCTTCAGCGTACTTTAAATTCTGGAATTGGAAGATGTCTATTAAATTAGGACACCAAAGAGCATCAAAGTCCTGGGCTATTTTGCTTATCCCAGCCCTTGTCTAAATCCATCACCAGAAATAACAATGTGCCAATATTGTTAAGGTTCTGGGGCAGCTATTTTTTTTATGAAATGCTCTATATTTTAGAGTTCCCCACAAGTGTATAAATATTAGAAGCTTTTGCTACCAGAATGAATGCTAAGTCCTTAACTTATTTTTTTTTCCCAAAGTTTTTGAAATAGAAAAGAAAACTTCCTTTTGTTTGACTCAAATTGGGTTTCCAGATGTCCAGGGTCAAAGGTTGGAAATAAAAGTATCAAGTTTTGGCCTACTCTAACCAGACAGCATGCCCAAATGTGTGAGAGCTTTCCCAGAGGGTGTCCTTTTGTAGTTTTATTTTTTCTCTTGTCTCTCCTGGTAAGAGGTCCATATTCACTCTGCTAAATTATGCCATTCTAATTCCACCTTGTAAGTGGTCTAGATCGCTTATATTTATTTTTCAGTAATTGACTGCCTTATGAACCCTTAAGATACTTGTCATAAGTGCGTAAATCTGGAGAAGTTGGTATTTCTCTTTTCCTGAGTTTGCCATGCTATGTTCTGCTTGGTAACATTTGATGTTCTCTCTCTTTGTTAACAAACTACTGATATAAGATGAGAAAGGGTGAGATAATAAAAAACAGAGACATTGTACTTGAGTTTTAATTTTTTTGCTTTGGCTGAATGGTTGACCTTTGACAATTACTTTATATTTTAAGAATATTTTTTTATTTTTTAATTAAATTTAATTAATTTATTTACTTTTTGCTGGTCACATGTATTCAGAAAATATTCTGGAAATTGAAATTTTACCAGAAAATATATTAAAGGATTCCTTTCAAAGGCTTGAATTCAAGTGTCAACGTGAAATACCATATTATCAAAAATAAACTTAGAGTAGCACCCATGACTTTTGTTCTTAATTCTTAATGAAATATGCTAAACAGCTTATGATGTTATAATTAACAACTCAACAAATATAAAATGAGCACTTATTAGAGAAGTGCCCAGCATAGAGCAAGAACAAAAAAAATTAGTCTCTTCCCTTCTGTTAAGTTGAATTATTATATGTGCCCTCTCTTTTCTATCGTTTATTCTAGTGCTTTGGGCCTTTTATGTAGATTTTAAAACTATGGGACATCTCATGAAGCAGTCTGTAAAGCTCTCTGTCTAACCAATGCTTCCCAGCCCCATGGTCAGGAAACCACAAAAAACAGTGAGGGAAGAAAGGAAGAGTTGGAAGTGAGAAAAGAGAAGAATTACCAGGGTAATAAGATGCAAGTGCCAAAATTAATC
This sequence comes from Halichoerus grypus, assembly GCF_964656455.1. Classification (NCBI taxonomy): domain Eukaryota; kingdom Metazoa; phylum Chordata; class Mammalia; order Carnivora; family Phocidae; genus Halichoerus; species Halichoerus grypus. The sequence goes on from NC_135712.1 coordinate 112,602,132, forward strand.
CATGATCTCTTATTACCTGGGAGAACGAAACAGAGGAAACAATGTGTTACAGCTGTAAGCACAGCTGCGAACTTGACTTCTGTTCCAAAACCTCCAACTTTTCATTTCAGCTGATGCAAATACTATGTCCCTATTCAAAAAGGGGAGTTTCTTGTATGTTTCAGCTCCTCTCTTTCAAAACCTGTATTTAACCAAGGATGACTGTTCTTTGCTCTCTTAAGTGTTTGTTGAACCCATAGGGCACTTTGGTGGCTCAGTCAGTTAAGTGTCTGCCTTCGGCTCAGGTCATGATCCCAGGGTCCTGGGATCGAGCCCCGCATCGGGCTCCCTGCTCAGCGGGAAGCCTGCTTCTCCCTCTCCCTTTGCCTGCCGCTCTGCCTACTTATGCTCTCTATCAAATAAATAAATAAATAAAATCTTAAAAAAAGCAGAGTTTGTTGAACCCATAAAGCATTGTCTGAGAAAAATGAAATTGTTAAATTGCATCTCTCACAAAATACATGAGCAAATAATAAAATGTGCTCTCAGATTTTAATTATTTCTTCTACATATGACCTTAATATAGGGTTCCCTTTAAAAAAGATGTTTGGATGCTTTGGATAATACATCAAACTCAAGCCAATTATATAAAAAAGAAATCTACTGGTTGTAAAACCATTCAATTCTAAGTACTATGAATGCAACGTTTAAGGGTATAGCTTGAGGAGTCAGATTGATTGCACGGCCTTTTAAATCCTAACTGTCCCAATTTGGCTAGTAATATTACTTGTCTTATTACCGTTTCCTTGTGTATAAATACCTCTTAGGTTTATTATGAGGAATACAAGAGGTGGCATATATAAAGCACTATGAACAGGGTCTAACACATAGCCGTCATTATGAATTACAATAAAAACTCCATAGAGGCCCAGATTTTTTGTCTTATTTGTTCACTGATGTATTCCAAACACCTAGGAGAGTAAATATGTATAATAGAAGTTCAAAAAATATTTTGGAATAAATAAATGAATCTCCCAATTTAAAGAATAATTTTGTGTTAATCAGTTACACTTTTATGGTAAAATATAGCTATTAATTAACATTATTAAATAATATCAGTAGAGGCAGAAGAAATACAATCCATTTAAATACATAGAAATATGCAGAGAAAATGGGATTTGGATTCACTTATCTTTGTTTTTTAAGGATTTTATTTATTTGAGAGAGAGAGAGAGTGAGCGAGAGAGAAAGCACAAGCCAGGGGGAGAGGCAGAGGGAGAAGCAGACTCTCTGCTGAGCAGGGAGCCCTATGCCAGGCTCGATCCCAGGACCCTGGGATCATGACCTGAGCCGAAGGCAGACGCTTAACAACCAAGCCACCCAGGCGTCCCTCACTTATCTTTAAAGGGGACTCATAGATCTACTTCAAAAATAAGTATGTTTCCAAGAGTCATCTAAAGGTGAAATGTCACATAGAATAGTACAAGAAGAATTGGTGGGAAAATGTATAACAAACAAGTCAAATGAAAATTAAAGTGATACAGTAATATTTATTAGACAAGATAAAATTTGAAGGGAAAACTATTAGTAGTGGCAAAAAGTATTCCATACTGATAAAGAAAAATATTCATAAGAAAGTGTAAATAATTATGAACTTTTAAGTATCTAATAACTTAGGTTTAAATGTGTAAAGCAAAATCTACAGATTAAGATGAGACTGTATGGAATGCAGCCTTCCTGGCAAATTTTAACATACTCTTTGCAGAAATTGAGAATCATGAGAAACAAATTAGAAGTTTAACAGGATTTGGGGCGCCTGGGTGGCTCAGTTGGTTAAGCGACTGCCTTCGGCTCAGGTCATGATCCTGGAGTCCCTGGATCGAGTCCCGCATCGGGCTCCCTGCTCAGCAGGGAGTCTGCTTCGCCCTCTGACCCTATCCCCTCTCATGTGTTCTCTCTCTCTCATTCTCTCTCTCTCAAATAAATAAAAATCTTTAAAAAAAAAAAAGAAGTTTAACAGGATTTGGACAACATAGGTGAGTTTGATATAATATATCTCTTATGACTATTCCACAAATAGATAACACACATTCTTGTCAAATACACGTGAAGTATTTCAGAAAACTGAACACCTTTTAGGCCATATAAGGAATATCAAAAATATCTTAAAAATAACTATATGTAGGCTACACTGATTGACTACAATGCAATAAAATAAGAAATCAAAAGTGCAATTATAGACAGATATTCCCTTCCCTTATGCTTAAAAACCTAAGACTCTTAAACTACTTGAAAATAGATGTATTCACATCTAGAAGCCAGAAAAGAAAAAGGAAAACAAAAAAAGGCAAAATAGAAGAAAATCTAAGAAAATATAAGTGGAAAAAGGGAAAAAAGCAGAAGTTAATAAAAAGCACAACAACAAATGCTCAAAAAAGAAAAATAAGCTCCTTGAAAAGAATAATGCAGTAAAAGTACAGGCGAGATCAATCAAGAAAATAACATCAAAGGCACATGTAAATAATATTAGGAACAAAAATGGGGCAATAACTACAAATAGAGTAGAGATTTTTAAAAAGCTGCAAGAGATTATGGTAAATAACTATAAATTGGAAACTTAGATGGAGTGGACCGTTTCGTAAGTGTTACGTTTCTAAGATTGAATCAAGAAGAAATAGAAACCAGAGTATATTAATAACTATCAAACAACCTATTAGGGATCATAATCGAAGTTTTAAGAACGTGTTTTGCCAGATTTTCAGAAAAGAGATAATCTCTCTCTAATTAAATTTTGTCTGATAGAAAATATAAATAAAAGTGAACAAAATACAGGGAGGTCATTGGTTCAGTGCTCTAAAGATAATTTTCTTTGTTCCTTTTTTCTCTGATGTTCAATGCTTCAAAGCTGTAGGAAAAAAATAGCAACTAGAATATGTTAATAAAGTGACTCACCACATGCACTATGAATTCCGGAAGTAAGTCCCCATTATAAACTCCTGCTATGTGATCCAGATCTAAAGACCCAATCCTTCCATTCCAGAATCTCCATCTTTCAGAATGAAGAAACTTGCCCTTTCCACAGAATTGTCTCTAAAAAAAGAAGGGTGCCTCACTCTGTAGAATCAGAAACCTGATACCAAAGGTCATTTCTCAAGCATGAATTCCTAATCTTAACCATAAGCTCCCTTCCCATATTTGATAGAGAAAATAGATGCCACTATCACTAATTAGTTGTGACCACCCACCCTTCAACTTCCAATAGCATACATGAAAATATCCAAAACCATTCTCTATCCCTACTTCCTCAAAGTCTGACGCATGTCCAGGTTAATTGCATTATAATGCCCATTATGTTTTTTCAACATCTCTAATATCTTTCCTTCTTGTGAGCCTTTTCCTCACCCTCCACCATAGATTAAAAATAAACATCAAAACACTTGTATTAGTTTTCTATTGCTACATAACAAATTACTACAAATTCAGCAGCTTAAAATGAACACAAAAGACTAAAATCAAGCTGTTGGCCAGGACTGCTATCTCGTCTGAGGCTCAGAGTTCTCTTCCAAGCATATTCAGGTTGTTGGCAACATCTAGTTCTTTAGGGTTGTAGGACTCAGGTTCATGTTTTCTTGCTGGCTGATGACTAAGGGCTGTTCCTAGGGTCTGCCTCCAGTTCCTTGCCATGTGATCTCCCATAAATAGCATACAAAATGGGTGTTGGGTTTCTTCCAGGCTATTTGGAGCATACCTCTCTGAGTTCCCCCTCTGAGATCAGCTACAGAAATTCTGCTTTCAAAAGGCTTACCTGATTAGGTCAGACTCATCCAAAATAATCTCCCTTCTGCTGTATAAGATATCTTAAACAAAAGAGTGACATATTGTATTAACAGATTCTCTTCATATTTAAATAAGAGAGAATTACACAGAGGGTGAGGCTCGCTGGGAGCCGTCTTGGAGTTTTACCTTCCACAACACCCAAATCAAATCCAAATAAACCAAAAAAGTCTTTCTATCTCCCTCTCTTATTTCCCTTTACAATGAAATGTGAGCTAATACTTAGATTTACTGCTTTCTCTACTTTCTCACCTCTCATTCCAAAATAGATTGATTGATTGATTGATTTTAAAGATTTTATTTATTTACTTGATAGAGTGAGGGCTAGCACAAGAGAGAGCATGAAGGGGGAAGGGGAAGAGACAGAAGGAGAAGCAGACTCCCTGCTGAGCAGGGAGGGAGCCCGATGCAGGGCTCCTTCTCAGGACCCTGGGTTCATGACCTGAGCTGAAGGCAGACCCTTAACCAACTGAGCCACCCAGGTGCCCCAAAATAGGTTTTCTTTTAAAACGATGCCAAACCCATATACACTGTTGTCCACTAGCCATCTTCATTTAGAACATCTCCCAAATGGCATGTCCCAATATGAACTTATTATATCTTCTCTCTTTCACTTCTTTTATTGTCCTAATATAATTAGTCGCCCAGTCAACTGTTCTTCCAAAATAGAATCCTGAAATCTTAGTTTAGTATATATTCCTTATTTCCTACATTTCAGTCTTATGTCCTGTCAATCTTACGTGAAAATGTTGAATCTTGTCTCTTCCCAAACCATGTAGCCATTATTTTGTTCAGTTCTATTAAAGTTTCCATTTAGAAACTTTTCTTTTTAGCATGTGCGAAGCCTACTCTCTGCTTCTCCCAACATTTGCAGTTCTTTCCAACCTCCAAACTGCTGTTCCTCACCATCTCCCTTAAGATGGAAATGTCCAAGGAATGGTTTGAGGCCCTTTAAACTTCAAAATCCAAAGACTAACACTATCAACTTGTGTAACTGATAAAAGATAAGCAGTCATAACATACCATTCCTTGAAACCTGACTGGATTAATCTTTAAAATCACACTAGTATATATCTACCAAATCTTCTCATGGGCTTATTTATATAAGTTCTTTACCTTTCAAAATATCAGCAAGAACGGATTAAATAGAGTAAACATGCTTTTTTTTTTTTTTTAAGATTTTATTTATTTATTTGACCGAGAGAGACACAGCAAGAGAGGGAACAGTGGTAGAGGGAGAATTCTGCAGGCTTCCCGCTAAGCAGAGAGCCTGATGCGGGGCTCGATCCCAGGACCCTGGAATCATGACCTGAGCAGAAGGCAGACCTTAACGACTGAGCCACCCAGGCGCCCCAGAGTAAACATGCTTATTAATACAACTTCTAAACCCCATTCTACTCCCAGTTCACCTCCCCACCCAGATAAGTAATTTGAGAAAAAAAAAAAATTGATTTCAATTGTTCTTTGGTATTTCAAGTAAACCTTTATCATGGTAATATCCACCCACCCCACCGATGTTTTTCCCAAAACTCTATCCTCCCACCCCTAAGCCATATTTTGTTTCAAAATATTCTTTTACATGATCTTGTCCAATTTAGCAACGCTGCCCCTCCAGTGTTACTGCTCCATAGCCTTCCCCACGCCCAACCCCAATCCCTTTCCTTGATCTTGTAGCAATCATTATCATCCTGCTCACTATAATTAGATTGTTCTGTGAGAAGCAGTGATTAATCCTCAGGGAACCAGGTGTCTTCCTAAGTAGGATGGTGGTTCACTTGGGCAAATTTCCTCGAACTAAGAAATAACATTAAAGGCTATCAGATATTTTGGATCTCAGTTCTGCCAGGTGTCTCCCAGACTCTAACACAGTGCTTTTCAAGACTTAACCCTCATTAACTTTCAGACTTCCAGATATGGATATCTGTACCTTAAAATCATATATTGGCTTGAGTTTGGGAATTTTAAAGTTATTAAAAAGTTAACCCAACCTTGTTTGTGTACAACTGTAGTCCTCTCTTGGGCATGTCATTTACACAGTAGAAATAGTTTTTTGATAAGACAACTCTGGTATGACAAACTACTAAACATTGCTGGATAATGTTTTAAAAACCCTTAGGCCACCAGCTGGCTTAAAATGGGTTTGTGTTTCATATCTTTGCTTTCAAAGTCCTGTAGTGACTTTACATATATTTTTCTGCTAATTTAGATATCATTGAGCTGGAGACTCCATAGTGAAAACCTTTAATAATCTTGAAGAAAAATACAGTTTGGTACACTAGAAAAGCCTTTTTCTCTTACTTTCTCTGCACATTAAATCTAAAAAATTAATCTCAACTATTTGCTAAAATCTCTAAATAGAAGATTTTTTTGGCGTTTGCTTCTGGAATAAAAATGCAAAATGATCTGAAATACTTTAAAAGTATTCGACGTTTCAAACTGTTTCTAACACGACACAATTAAAACTTCAAAGAAATGGTGATTTATTCAATAAAACAAGTTGTATGGTTCTGAATGATGGCTCAAAGGACCTTTGCGGGCCCATGCTTTCCCTTAAATCATGAATGGTCTTATCTCAATTTGAGGGCTTGAATAATTTTTTTTTCTTTTTGTAACCTTAGTCGCTTCAGTTTTTATATTGTATTTCTTAAGAGGTGACTAAAAGATTGTCTTTAAGAATTGTCAATATATCGACACTGATATGTGATATGTAGGATTGTCTATTGAAATGGAGATAATGATCATAGTTTTTCTGACAATCAGCACAGGTTTGAAAGAAATATCTAAAACAATTTTCTAAATGGAAACTTTAATTGGAAAGAAAAAAGTCTGTGAGAACACATACTTTTTCAAATATTAAAAAAATATTGTTTTACTATATATTGTAATGTGGCTTGAATGATTTTCTTAGATTACTAGATTTAAATGATGATAATTTTCTTCAAAAGCATCATTAAAATGATCCAAGCCTTTCTTATGAAAGACACTTACTGAAACTAGACAAAGTGAGTTAGAAAGATAATTCCTGAACACTAAAAATTAAATTAATGATCCACATTGGGGCGCCTGGGTGGTTCAGTCAGTTAAGTGTCCGACTCTTGATTTCAGCTCAGGTCATGATCTCAGGGTTGTGAGATTGAGCCGTGCATTGGGCTCGGCACCGAGCTTAGAGCCTGCTTAGGATTCTCTCTCTCCTTCTCCTCTCTGCCCCTCCTCACTCAAGACCTCTCACTCTCTTAAAAAAAAAAAAAAAGAATTAATGATCCACAAAAAGTTTTCAGGGTGATATAAATAATCATTAAAATATATTGAGCACATACTATATGACAGGCACTGTTCTTTGTATTTACTTATTTATTACTGTATACTATTATATATAAAAATCTCATTTTTCAGATGAGGAAATGAGGCACAGAGATGTGTGCTTTGTCTAAATCTATTGTCTAAAGTCATATAATTAGTAAACGAAACAGTTAGGATTCAGACTCAGAGTCCATGATCTTAACCATTAGGGTATACAAACTTCATAGAAGCAACTGACTTGATTGAACTCTGTTAATATTTTTAAGTTATTAGCTTTAAAGAGAACACCTAATATGGGTATATATGGAGAAATAGAAACTGGCAGCAGAAAGCCAGAAAAGAGAAAGGGTAACTGTGTTTTTTCTTGTTAAGGATTCACAAGAGTCTGGGAAAAATTTATATTAGTATTTTAAAACCAAAAACTTCTAAAACCATATGAAAACATGCATTTATTTTAATATGACAGTGAAGTTTTGCCACCTATTTAAATATAACCTTTATATTTCATTTATACCAAATTTATTATAGATGTATAATAAATTTGTAGATATATAAATATCTATATATATCTATTTCCATCAGGAAACTTTTGATCTTTCTAAAATGAGTCGTTATTTCATCCCTCTAAGAACATTTTTTAGGGGTACCTGGGTGGCTCAGTCAGTTAAGTGTCTGACTCTTGGTTTTGGCTCAGTTCATGATCTCATGGGTTGTGAGTTGGAGCCACACGGGGGCTCTGCACTCAGAGGGGAGTCTGCTTGAAGATTCTTTCCCTCTGCCCTTGCCGCCATTTGCATGTTCTCTCTCTCTCTCTCTCTAAAATAAATAAATAAATCTTTAAAAAAAGAACATTAAAAAAATTATGTTAGCTACAAATGTATTGATCCAAAAGGGCACCTGCATCCCAATATTTATAGCAGCAATGTCCACAATAGCTAAACTGTGGAAATAGCCAAGATGTCCATTGACAAATGAATGGATAAAGAAGATGTGGTTCATATATACAATGGAATATTACTCAGCCATCAGAAAGGATGAATGCTTGTCATTTACATCGACGTGGATGGAACTGGAGGGGATATTATGCTGAGTGAAACAAGTCAATCAGAGAAAGACAATTATTATACAGTTTCACTCATATGTGGAATATAGGAAACAGTGCAGAGGATCATAGGGGAAGGGAGGGAAAACTGAATGGGAAGTCATCAGAGAGGGAGGAAAAACCATGAGGGACTCTTAACTCTAAGAAACAAACTGAGGGTTGCTGGGGGGGGAAGATGGGTGAGGGGATGAAGTAATTGGGTGATGGGCATTAAGGAGGGCATGTGATGTGAGGAGCACTGGGTGTTATACGCAACTGATGAATTATCGAACACTACAACTGAAACTAATGATGTACTATATGTTGGCTAATTGAATTTAAATTAAAAAAATTGTTATTTTTCTATTATTTTGTGAACAATAACATCAAAGTCTTACAGGACCTTAATGGAATAAAAATAAAATTAAGCTACTAGCCAGACAAAGGGCTTTTATAAATTAGGTCACTATGATGCAAAGAAGATCAGAAAGCAGTTTTTCCAAGAACAAAAACTTTCCTCTTTCCTATGGTATGACTCAGACTCTGAGCTATAAATAGAGACACATAGAGAGAGGTTGAGATTCCTGATAGTAACTGACAACCCTGCTGGCTATGAATATTGAACTAAACTAATAACCAATCAATTGGTAGCTTATAAGGCTTGCAAAATTCTTTTTAAAAGATCTTCACAGGTTTTAGTTAAGTTTATTACTCAATTTGCGACAAGTCATTATAGTATTTCTGTGCATGTGTGTATACATATATGCAGGCAATTATTTTATAGCTATAGTATAAGTATGTTCAATTTTAGTTGACCACAAATCACCTTTGGAGGTAGGAAGAACAGAAATAAGTGTGTGTTATATATATATTTATATATTATTTCTGTCATATATATATGTATATTATATATTATATATAATATACATATATATAAAATAAGAGTTTTTAGGATACCAAGAATTATTCTTGGCTGGTAACAGATAACCCAGAGATATTTTATTGGTTCTCTCTGTGATGGAATTACCCACTTACATGCTTTACTAATATTCATTTATGCCAATCCCATACATTTTTCTAGGACAGAAAAATTAGATTTATTAAGCACATTTTAATATATTTAATAATTCAAAAAGCATAAAAAATAACTTAAATATTATACTCATATCATGATAATTCTGGAATATTTTCCACAAAATGCATCTTCAAATATAAGCTAGACCTAAGGAACAATTAAATATGTGTTTTTTAATATGTACAATAGTAGAACCAACTGTTCATTTGCTCTAGAAATAAAAGCAACTTGAACATGGACAATTACAGCTGAAGTATCTTAGAAAATCTTTTATTTCCAGTCTTCTGGTTTTTTCACCTTTTACTTTTTGAGTCGGTAACAGAAGTGAATTGGTTGTCTTTTTTTTTTTTTTACTGAGAAATATTAAGAGGCGATGAAATTTTTTTGTCAAAATGCTTTCTTGTCATTGTTTATATATATGCAAATCATTCTCCCAATTCTAGAATGACCCAGGATTCGATTTTGCCAAGTGATGAAGGACTGAAACTAACCCCAAATTTAACCTGTTCTCATTACCCCAGAATGGCCCTTCACCATTTACTCTTTTCTGAAATTTCCCTAGCCCCTTCTCCCAGCAAAATACTAACAACTACTTTGTTGCGATTTTTTTTTTTAATCTAAAGCAAGTAATTTCAAAATGGTCTTTAAAAAATAGTGTTATTGTTATGGCATTTTATTCGAGAGTAACTTTATTTATGTCTGCAAATTCAACTAATGATTCCTGCCTTAATGAGCCATTGACTGCAAAGATCCGTTTTCACCAGATGGGGATGTTGCATCAGGAAAGAGCAGTCCTGTAGCATAGAACAAAGATTCTACTACAACTGAGGAGGTACAGAGGGCAAAACCATCTGTTTGCAAGGTTTGAACACGAAATTAATGCTTAAAAATATTTTGAAAATATTTAATTGTGGTGCTAATGTAGATGATTCACATTTGTTAGATATTTGCAAGTTGCACTTGATTTATTACATGTTTCTTTGTATCTTGCTAGCAAAACTTTTTTTATCAACTACCCTTTCTGCATGCAGGTAAAGATTTACAAACATCTAAATAAATGATATCTTAAAGAGGAAGATGAAATGTGTTGGATTTTTTTTAAATCTCTTGAGATAGAACTATAGGTCAGTCCTATGTTACCATTTCACATTTTGCTTGCATTCCAATTTATATTTCCTTGTTCTTAGAGAAAATACTGTATCCTTAGGATCTTTATGTGGATAACTCTTCACAAATACACTTGGTAAATATTGGTACATTTTTGTTTATATTACATTGTAACTACTATTTTTTATCACATTTTTAAAGAAAAATAAGTGTGGTTGACAAATATCAATGAAGTTGTATAACATGCTTTATTGTATGTGTCTGAGGTGAACGGTGAATATTTAGGGCTGTAGAAAAACAAGTTTTTCAGGAGAACTTCAGTTTGAGGAATTCTTTGAGGTGATTAGCTTAAAAATACCTGAGGATGAGAACATATGAATATATACATAAAAGGGCTTTTTTTCCCTACCTAATTTTCTCCCTATATTGTTTCAAGTGAGCAGAAAATAAATGTATAGGATACAGAGTTCACTCAGAAATTATTTATTGGGCATAAATGAGCTATAAATATTATAACTTTATTATTCTGTGTTTCAAATCAGGGAATAAAGAAATTCTTCAAATCTAATGCCTTACTTTTCAGGTTGCTTTGTCACATTTCTACACCTATTGGATCTAAGAAATAAAATAATAGCAATAAGATAATAATAATAAGAAGGAGGAGGAGGGAGGGAGGAGAAGAGGAAGAAGAAGAATTCTAAATCCTCCAATTCCACCTCCCATGTATCTAGGGCAGTTACGTCTAGGAATTTCAAAGAAACAGCTCCATGAACTTCCACAAGTCTGTCCACTATGGTTATCACACATTTTTCATCCTGTTGTGGTTCCCATTTATCCAATTCCATGGCCTGAAAGCTGTCATCAACTCTTCCTGATGAAACTAGAAATGACCATGCAGAAGGATACAAATTTTGTCTGGTTCCCCCCCGATTTAAAATATTAATTAAATATTATTTGAAAAATTACAAATTGGAAAATTTCACATTAAAAAATATGTATGTTTAGGGGCGCCTGGGTAGCTCAGTCATTAAGTGTCTGCCTTCGGCTCAGGTCATGGTCCCAGGGTCCTGAGATTGAGCCCCGCATTGGGCTCCCTGCTCAGCTGGAAACCTGCTTCTCCCTCTCCCACTCCCCCTGCTTGTGTTCCCTCTCTCGCTGTGTCTCTCTCTGTCAAAAAAATAAAATCTTTAAAAAAAAATATGTATGTTTAGCATAATAGGTCCCCCCTGAGCAGGAATAGCACCTGCTTATGGTTGGTCTAAGGACACAATGAAATAATTATTAACAATAACAATAACTAGTATGTATTGAGTGCCTACTGTGTGTCAAGCACTGGGCATATATTACTGAATCTAATCAACATAAAGTATTTAGCAGTGTGTAGCACAGAATTAGCATTGAAGAAATATTAGCCATTATTGTCATTCCTAATTTCCCCAAATTCTATGTAAGATATATATTATTATCCTCATTTCCTAGATGAGAAAATTGAAGCTAAGAACAAATAGCTGGCTCAACCAATATGGCTATTTTTACTTTACAATGGCTAATCTTTGTAACTACCTCATAAGGTAGCTCTCATTCCCATTTTGCAAATGAAAATGCTGTGGTTCAAATAAAGTAACTTGTAAGTTAAGACCCTGGATTTGAACCTGATTTTGGGTCTAGAGCTCCTACTGGCCCACCCCACCTCACCTCCTGGAAAATTCCACCTGCTCTGTGCGCAGTCATTCACTCTGCCCTTTCTTGTTCATGAGTTATAGAGAAGTTCCTTTAGACAATGAGTAGTAGGGAGTATGCATGTGTTTTGGGTGGGAAGGGTTAGAGGAAGCTTACTGTTAACACGGGTAGCACCCGATCTACAGCAACGTTCACAAGGGCTTATTATGTGCCAGTTACTGTCTAAGTTCTTCACATAAACTACCAATTTAATTTTTAGAATCACCCTATGAAGTAAATATTGCTATTGCCCCATTTACAGAAAGAGGACACTGGTATTTCTCTGACTTAATTAGTCAGGTCGCCCAACTAGTAAGAGACAGAATCAGGACCGGAACCAAATAGCATGCATTCAGTTACTCGGCGTTTATTGAACACCTCATTGGTGCACATTCCTCCATCCCAGAGTTTGAAGGGATTATAAAAATAGTTTATAGCCTAAAGTGGTTGGAACTCCAGGAGTACATATTATGTTTGTTTTGTTTTAAAATATATTGAAAGGGGAGACGACTGGGTGGCTCAGTCGGTTAAGAGTCTGCCTTCGGCTCAGGTCATGATCCCGGGGTCCTGGGATCAAGCCCCCTGTTGGGCTCCCTGCTCGGCAGGGAACCTGCTTCTCCCTCTCCCACTCCCCCTGCCTCTGCCCCTGCTCCTATGCTCTCTCTCTCTTGCTCACTCTTTCAAGTAAATAAATAAAATCTTAAAAAAATATATTGGAAGGTATTGTATGAAGGATCTTAGGGAGATTAACCTGGCGGTAAGTGGAAGAATGAGTGGAGTAAGGAGAGACTGGGGTGGGCGGTACCAAGCAGGAAGCTGTTGCAGGGGTTTAGGAATATGCTAAGAAGGGTCTTGGGAGTAAAAGCAAGGAGTGTGGGCACTACAGTTGTTTATACATGAAAAATTGATTCTCTTCAAAGCAGAAGGGTATGTATATGGAGTGTCAACAGAAATTACTGCTTTGGAATACCTCTAAAGGTAAAAGCAGTCATTTTACAATCACATATAAGCAAAGGTGCTTCTCATTAAATATACCACAAAACTGCTTCCAAATGAGGAAATGATTTTCAAGTAACAGCACAACTAACATTTAGCTTATAAACATTTCTGACACACATGAACATTTAGTTCAAATCTCTTCATTCTACTTTCAACTTAATATTTGTGTATTGAGCATTTTCTCCGTGCCATGTACTAGGGTTTTCAATCATACAAAATTAAGTGTACCTGAAACAATCCCAGCCAATGAAAAAGATGGATAAGAAGGAGAACGTAGTTTCCTGAAATCCTTATCACACTTCCATTTTTTTCCCAGTTCAGAATGGGTACATTCTTACATTGCTCCTATCCTCTTGGAAATTATGTGTAATCATATTTCTGTGAAACAAACATAGTATACATATATGTTTCTTAAAGAAATCCTGTGGTGAATCCTTTGTTGTTAATTAATCACCTTTATTGTATCTGGCTGTCAATCTAGAATTTCATGCTCTATCAGGCTTCCTTAGAGTATTGCCTATATTGTTATTTGCTCCAACAACTTATTAATGAGCCCTCCCTCTATTTGAAGGCAGAGACCAATACCAAAATTACAAAATAACAATAATCCTGAGAAAAATTTGCAGGAAATAAGGGTTTTTTTTTTTTTCCTAATCCAGATGAAAAAATTTGAGCTATGTAGCATTTCAGTGTCAGTAATCATTAAGGTATTTTTTAAGTGTATTTTATCCCACAGGGAAGGTGCCAAATCTCATTTCTCAGCTGTTTTTCAATCAGTTGTACTTGGTGTGATACAGGAAACATAAAGCAATCTGAAAAAAAATACTTTGAGTTAAATTTGATTCATAGAATCTGATGCTTGTTTGAAAAATGCCTATTTCCTTTTATGTCTCTCTTTTGCTCCCAGTTGAAATACTGAGGTATAGATGACCACAGAAAGCTATAGATTTTTCTAGCACAAAAACTGAAGCAGAGACTCAAATCAGGATCTTGTTATGAGTTAAGAAAATCAGATTGTGCCAAGGCCCCAGATGTGTGTGTGCTTGTACACAATGAGGAAGCCACGTTCTTTGGTTATTCCCATGAGCTACCTGCTCTAGGGCGCGATCTAGTGATGAATGCTTACTTAATTGTAATAAACCAGTCAGCTCTTTCTTGGATAGCAAATGAAACCCAGAAAATTTTGCTATGTCACAGCTATTTAACAATTTTAAAAAGGCTTTGATATTCATATTTTCCATATCAAACACTAGCTTTATGTAAAGCTCTGATCTCTAATGTTTGGGGATTTTAGTAGAATGGGCAAAATATGGACCAGCTAGAGAAAATATTATGATGTATAAATAAGATCAAAATATTGGGTAACATAGACTCTGATTGCCTGTCTCTTATTCCTTATTTTTATTTTTATCATCCTGTTATATAACACGTTAGAATAGTAATAATAAATATATGTGAACATAAACTATTTATGCCATTGCTATGGCCAGAGGACTGGTTGATATTTAAATAAAGAAAAAAGAATCAGCAAATAAGATAACTGGTTTCCTGTTTACACAGATAATATAAAATTGAGTTATTCATTAATTAAAAGGCTTATAATTAATTGCAGTCATTATTAATTGGAATTAACTATAGTCTTTACATTCTCTGAAAGAATGACTTTCCACAAGCGTATCTGAACTTGAGATATTTTGCATTTTATATCAGGAATCTGAAGTATGATAATAAAAGTCTATTGATGTCTTCAATAAATATATGCCATCTCTCTTAAGCTAAAATATTTTTAGCCCTAACCATTTACAGATGTGATGAACGTGCATTATTTTTACTGTTTTATTGATGTCATTTTTATTATTGAAATTGATCTTTAATTGATTTCTAGCCCAAATGCTACCACAATCACTATAATGTTAGTGTAAGTGTGAAGTTACTTTTAGAACTTCAGAACTTTTAGGTTTGATGGGAGGTTGACTACTGAGGTGAACTTCAGAGGGAGTAAGCTAGAGGACAAAGAGAGACTTTGCAGGGACTTTAAGGAAAATGACTTGGAATTAGCAAGAGCAACTATGTCTTTGGGGAAATTTTCTTGTGGACATCATAGTGGGCTCATTTGAAAACAACAAAGTTCGGTTGTTGATGAAGGGAGATGGGAAGGTATGTTAACATGACCTACTTCAAATAACTGAATGTGAGAGTTACAGAAAGAAAAGTGTAGGGGCGCCTGGGTGGCTCAGTCGTTAAGTGTCTGCCTTCGGCTCAGGTCGTGATCCCAGGGTCCTGGGATCGAGCCCCGTGTCAGGCTCCCTGCTCAGCAGGAAGCCTGCTTCTCCCTCTCCCACTCCCCCTGCTTGTGTTCCCTCTCTCACTGTCTCTCTCTCTGTCAAAAAATAAATAAAATCTTAAAAAAAAAAAAGAAAGAAAAGTATAGTCCAGTGAAAGCTGGAAGACAGAAGGAAAATTTGGAGAAAAATTCTGTTTCTGAGTTCAACTCGCCATAGTTTTGTCTTCACAGCCTCTAATATAAATCTACTTACCGTACAGGAGTGCAGCATCTATGGGAAAAGGATGTTAGTATTGCCAGCAGAGTTGAGATCAGTTCTATGGAGTGTGATAGCACCACAGTAGGAGTCAGGAGTGGGTCCCCAGCCTGAGTCTATGACCATGTGACTGCATGACTTGACAAAGGTCACTTAAACTCTAGAATTCAGTGTCTAGCTTTGGTCAATGAATGTGGTGCATTAAACATTTCTAAGATTGGATGATATTCCAGGTTACAGACTTGACCACCAAATCTGGGATTTAGTGGAAATTTTTAGAAACGTGGCAGAGAAGGTACTTTTACTTTTCTTAACTAGAATGAGACTTTACTCTCATCTTGCTGAGAACACCTAAGTGCTAGCTGAACTGGCATGCAAGATAAGATTGTGTCACCATTCTGATTGGGACATCTTCAGGAGCATCATTGACAATGCATCCATGATGCTCATCTTAGGAACAAGCACCGAGTTTTGACTTTTTGCAGCAAGTCATGCAGTGCAGCTTGTCTCCCGTATGCAGAGTGTATTATTAAAAGTATAACTATATTAGGGGAAGCGAGTTAAAGGACACTAACTTGGCAGAAAATATTGAGTGTTTGGGACACACTGTAAGTCTGAAAAAGGAGGTAGGTTAAGTTGTAATCTTTTTTCATTTTTATTTCTTCTGCCAAATATATAAATATAAATATAAATGAACAAGTGAGCAAGCAAATAGTGAGAGCTACAAAAGATACTGTTATGCTTTTTAATGAAGAATAAAGCAGACTAACAGGAGTAAGTGTTAAGTCTGCTGTGTGAGCTACATTGAAATGGTATCAATGCAGAGAAATACAGAGGGTATCAGGATTGAGGTAATCATTGGTCTGATTGCAATTGCCCCTTGAACAACACAGGAGTTAAGGACGCCAACCTCCTTGCGCACTTGAAAATCCACGTATGACTTTTGAATCCCTACAAGCTCAACTACTAATAACCTACTCTTGACCGGAAGCCTTAGTGATAACATAAACAGTCAATTAACACATATTTTGTATGTTATATGTATTATACACTGTATTCTAACAATAAAGTAAGCTGAGGAAAGAAAATGTTATTAAGAAAATCATAAGAGAAAAGCCATTTACAGTACTGTCCTGTATTGGTTGAAAAAAATCCATGTATAAGTGGACCCATCCAGTCTAAACCTATGTTGTTGAAGGGTCTTTAAAATAATAAGTGCTCATAGAAAGGCTGAGTTAACTCAAGGGAAAACAGTAAATGAGGGTCTTTGAATCAACAATAGTTTATATTTTGCTGTGATAGAACCGTATCTCCCACCCACAATCTGAATTTCCCTCAGAATAAATCAAATCAAGCCCAAGCCATTGTATTATGCTGATTAGTCACAACATGATTACTGCTTATGAGTTCTGTAGCCCATTCACCTTATTGTTTACAAATACTGCAATATAGTCTTTCATGACACTCACTGGCCTTTGGGAACATAAGCTAACCTCAATTTGATTTGATAAAGAGCAGGAAGTACAAGGGATTGTTACAACATGCCTGGAGCAGTGTTACTCACAGTATGCCGGCAGCATTACCATCTCCTGGGCACTTATTAGAAATGCAGATTCTTGGGCCTATCCAGACCTACTGAATTAGTAGGACTAGGGGTAAGAGCCAGCAGTCTGTGTATCTGTGTCTCAGCAAGTTCTTTAGGTGATTCTGATGGGTGTTAAAGTTTAAGAACCATGACTCAGTCGTTCTTCAATTTTGGTATTCATAAAGATTATCCGAAGAGCTTTTTAAAATTCACGGGCAATGTAAACCCAATCAAGATCCCAACAGAATTTTCTTTGTAAATTGATCAATTAATTTTAAAATTTATGTGGAAATTCAGGGGGCCAATAACAACTATGGCAAGCTTGAAAAAAAACTCCACAAACAAAGCTGTTTTGTTTTTTTTTGTTTTTTTTACACTATAAGACGTGGTAAAAGCTATAGTAATGAAGTCAGTGTGGTCAAGAGGCAAGAATAGACAAATCCAACAGTAGAGAGAATCCAGAAATGGACCCACACAATGTGGTCATCTAATCTATGACAAAGTTGACACAAATAAAGCAGCAAAAAGTGTGTCCTTTCCAATAAATTGTGCTGGGTTAATGAATGTACATGTGGGAAAAAGAATTAATCTTTACTCTTACTTCATTCTAGGCACAAAAATCAATTTTAGGTGAATCACAAATATAAACATAAAAGATAAAACAATAAGCTTTGAGATAAAGACAGGAAAATATTTCTATGAACTTGGTATGGGCAAAGATCTTAAAGAAATAACAGTTCTGACTATAAGAGAAAAAATTACTGCATTAAAATTAACTTCTTTCATCAAAACACTACTAAGAGAATAGAAAAGCAAGCTACATAGTAGAAGAGATTTGCAACACATAAAGCTAGCAAAAGACTTGTATCCAGAGAGTTTAAGAACTCCCTCAAATCTGGGCACCTGAGTGGCTCAGTTGGTTGAGAGTCTGACTCTTGGTTTCGGCTCCAATCATGATCTCCCAGTCTTGGGATCCAGCTCTGCGTTGGGCTCTGCACTCAGCACAGAGCTCAAAATCTGCTTCGGATTCTCTCTCCCTCTCCCTCCTACTCACGTTCTCTCTCTCTCAAATAAATAAATAAATAAAATCTCAAAAAAAAAAAAAAGAACTTTCTCAAATTTATATGCAAAAAGTAGACAACCTTTTAGAAAAATGGAAAAGGGACTTTTACAGGCACTTCACAATTGTATAGTAAATATATGAAAGAAAAGGTACTCAACTTTCTTAGACATCACTGAAGTACAAATAAAACTACGGTGTAACACCACAATACACCTATTACAAAATGGCCAAAATAAAAAAGACAGAAAATACCAAGAGTTGGCAGGTAAGAAACAACTGGAACTCTCTTAAAATGCTATCAACTCTACTTATTGATATATGTCCAACAGAAATGAAAACATTTGATCACCGGACATAGTCCAGAATTGTCATACAGCAATGTTTGTAATATCACCAAAGTAGAAATGAACCATCAGTAATATAATATAAATAAATCTTGGTATATTCACTCACTGTGATACCATACTGCAGTAAGAAGGGGAAAAACCTCAGGATGCCTTGGCAGCTCAGTCAGTTAAGTGTCTGTCTTTGGCTTAGGTCATGATCCCAGGGTCCTGGGATCAAACGCTGAGTCGGGCTCCCTGCTCAGGGGGGAGCCTCCTTCTCCCTCTCCCTCTGCCTGCTACACCACCTGCTTGTGTTCTCTCTCTCTCTTCCTCTCTTCCTCATGTGCGCTCACTCTCCCTCTCTCTCAAATAAATAAATAAATCTTAAAAAAAGAAGGGGAAAAACCTACAATTGCACACAAAACATGAATGAATGTCACAAATACAGTGCCAAATTTAAGTTAAAGCCAGGAAAAACTAATCCATGGGAATAGAAGTTGGTGGTGGGGGTATAGGATAGTGGGAGGGTACAGAAGGAGGTCTTCTAGGGGAATCTACTAATATTCTGTTTTTGACTTGGATACTTGTTACATGAGGATGTTGAATTTGTAAGATTCAATGAGGAATGCAATAATGATAGGTGCACTTTTCTGTTTGCGGGTGATACTTCAATTTTTAAAAGTTTCCAAACAACAACAACAAAAAAGATCAGAGCATAAAAACACCGGTCAGAAAAAAGATAAATAACAAGTAAATAAATAAAAACACCTGTCAGGAGGTAGTGTCAGGGAGCTATGGAGCTGGGTTGTAAAAGCCATGAGAGAAAGAGGTTAGAAGACTTTCTTTAGGCTAGGATGGATACAACAGCCTTTGCCTAAAGTAGAAGCAAGGGAGAGAGAGAGAAAAGTAGAATCATTCACAGGGAAAATGCTGAAGTAGAACAGAATCCGGTGACAGATATGAAGAAAGCAAAGTGCAGGTAGTGGGCAGATCACCTTCTGAGAAGCTCCTGTCACAGAGATGGAAACACCAAGCAGTCAGAAGAGGAATTCCCGCAGCTCGGTGGGAGAGGAGTAGGAGGTGTTTCATAGGCTAAACTTGAGAGTTGAGACAGGTAAGTGCTTTTCAGATGAAGGATTTGGCACGTTGAAGGTGCCCTCCTTTTTGACTGACTTCCTCACTGACTGCTTCCAGTATAACATTCGCCAGGTTTTCTTTCTACCTCTTTGATTAGTTTTTCTCAGTCTTACTTGCTGGTACCCCCTCTGGAATGCCCAGATCTCTGTTCTAAGTCCCCAGGCTTATGACTTTAAATATTATCTTTGTCAACAATGTCCAAAAGTTATATCCCCAGTCCAGAATTCTGTCTCCAACTGTAGACTTACATCATGTACTTGATGTCTGTACTTGGGCATCTAATGGACATCTTAAATTCAGTATGTCCATAAATGAGCATCTAGCCTTTCTTCCCAAAACCTCTTCCTGCAGCTTTCCCCATTTGGTAGTAAAGGCAAAAACCTTGGAGTCATTGTTAAGTCCTCTTTTTCTATAACATCCCATTTTTCAGCTCTTCAGGCTTTAAAAATAAACCCTGAAATCCCACTGTTTCTCATCACCTTGACTGTTACCTCCCCATTTGAACTATCTTAACCTCTCACTGATGTTATTACAGGAGTCTCCTAACTGGTCTTCTCACTGTTTCTACCCAGGTCCCTCTCCCCATATTCCCTTTTCAACACGGCAACGAGAATAATCCTTTTAAAATGTGAGTCAGATAATTTCTCTGATCAAAACCCCATGATTCTTCATCTATTCTGAGTAAAGCCCAAAGCCCTTGCAATGTCCTACAAAGACCCACACAGTTTGCTTCTTAACTGTCTTCACCATATTTCCTACTACTCTATCCTTGTTCACTTTATTCTGGTCACACTGGACAAGTTGATGTTTCTCAAACACATCAGGAGTGCTCTTCAGAGATTGTCGGGCAGAGCATGAACTTCTGGATAGAACACTCTTCCTCCAGATGCCCCCCTGGCCAGCTCCCTCAACTTCTTCAAGTCTTGGTTCAAATGTCACCTTAATAATCATATATGAAGCTACAGTCCACATCTGACAACTTCTACCACTTACCATGCTATTTTTGTCCTGTAGTACATATAATCTTCTAATATGCAATTACTTATTATGCTTTTGCTTAATGTCTGTCTCACTCTCTAAAAGGTAAGTTTCATGAAGGCAAGAATTTGTGGCAGTTTTGTCTATTTATTTCATTGATATACCCCAAGTGTCTAGAAGTGAATGACTCATAGTAGATGCTCAATACAAATATAAAATTTATATTTTATGTCTACTTTTTAAATTTCTACTTTCTCCTGTTCCCACTAGAGTGTAAACTTCAGAATCTTTCCTTTGTTCACTCATGAATCCCAGATTTCCAAAAAAGTGTCTGCCACATTATAGTTACTTGTTAAGTATTTATTGAATTAATGAGTATTAAACCATTAAGCATGGGGCAGCTCAGGTACACATGAAAAATTGTAAAAGCATTCTAGCATATGCTATGTTCTGGCCATGCAAATAGTTGAATATTGCTGGAGAGTACACTGAGAAAAGAGTAATAGAAAGAGATGAGATTGGGAACAGAGTCAGGGGAGAAATCATGATAAATATATAAGCCAGGGAACATCGAGAGGGGCAAAATTCTAGATTTTATCCTTGGATAGAAAATGAGGAAACATTGGAGAGTTTTGTGCAAGAAAGTGACATGATCAGATTCAAATGTTAGAAAAATACCTCTGACAAAAGAGAAGAGAATGAACTGGAAAAGTCTAGACTAAAAGAAGGCAACTGACAAGTGGAGAACTGTGGTCACTTTGTGATAATTAACAGTTGATAGCAATATTTGACATTTTCCACTTTAACTTCAATGGAAAATTTAATTGGGTAGGTAAAATTCTAGAAGATATGAAAATATATTTATAAAAGTTGATGAAATAAAAATGCTAATATATTTTTCTCTTCGTCTCAGAGGACTAAAACATAGATTGAAATATCATGTTTTATCATTTTTTTAAAGATTTTTTTTTATTTATTCATTTGAGACAGAGAGATAGAGAGAGAGAGAGAGCATGAGCAGGAGAGAGGCAGAAGGAGAGGGAGAAGCAGGCTCCCCACTGAGCCTGGAGCCAGACATGGGACTCAATCCCAGTACCTTGGGATCATGACCTGAGCCGAAGGCAGATGCTTAACCATCTGAGCCACCCAGGCTCCCCAGTGCTTCCTTTTTAAAATATGAAGCCAATGGGAGTCCTGAAAGGAAAACTATCACAATTTATCCAAGAAAAGTACTTATTTGGGGCTCCTGGGTGTCTCAGCCTGTTAAGCGTCTGATTCTTGATTTCTGCTAAGGTCATGATCTCAGGGCCCTGAGTTGGACTCAGGGAGTCTGCTTGTCTCCCCTCCTTCTGCCCCTCTCCCTGCTCACATGCACTCTCTCTCTCTTTCTAAAATAAATAAGTTTAAAAAAAAAAGAAAACTACTGAGTCTTTAATGTTGGAGCTCTTCCTTAAGGATCTTTTATAATCATCTTTACATTTCCATCACTTCTTCTTAAGCAGTTGCATTTATCCTTAATTGTTATCAGAAATGAGCAATTCAAACATTTTTGCCTCCATGCAAGATCTCGCCTCCAGATTCATATACAGAAATACATATACAAATACTTGACATACCCACTTGTATGACTCAAAAGTATCTGTGTGTCAAATTCAACATAACCAAATTGAACTAATTATTCTATCTCCAAATCTAATTCCCTTTCAAGAGTTCCTTTCTTGGTGAGTGGCTCCACCAAACCTGCAGAAATAGGAACATCATCCTTGACCTTCCCACTTTCTTACCTATTTTTTCCAACAGCAAATGTTATCAAATTATCACCTAAAATGTTTCTCAAATCTTCATACTTGCCTCCATCACCATCACTATCACCACTCTATAGTTCAAAGTTATCATCACCCTTTGCTTCAATCAGTCCACTGGCCTCCTAACTAGTTTTCTCTCAGACACTCTTGCCCCTTCCCCCATCTCAATTTATTCTTCACACTCAAGCAAAAATAATGTATTCAATATGCAAATCTGATTCTATCAAACACATGCTTAAAATTCTTCAAAGGCTTCTGATTGATTTTAGGATTAAGACCAAAGTCCTTTATAAGATCGGCATTATCTGGCTCCTCCTACTGGCCCATTCCTTGTGCATAAAAGTGTCATTCATCTCATCCTCCCATCACATGGCTTTTGTACTTTCTTCTCCCTCCACCTGACATCCTTCCATTCACCCCCATTTTCTCCTGGATAATGACTACTCATCTTTGGATCTCAGCCCAACTCTCAGTTCCTCTGGGAAGCCTACCTGATTCTTCAGAACATGCCAGATCTTTTACATACCTTTTCCTTAAGGCCCTGAGCACAGTATAATGTACATTTTCCCCGTTTGATTATATTGGTCAATGTCTGTGCCCCTAGATTGCAGTCTCCACAAAGACAGGGAGTATCTGTACACAGCACTGTATCCCAAGTACCTAGAACAGAGCCTAGAAAATTTTCCACTCCATATATATTTGATGATGAAAGAACCATTTGGGGAAAGCTGACTTCATAACGAATGGCAGTGAAAAGCAATAGAATGTCATCAGCTCACTTGGCCTCACAGATGTCAGACAAAATAAGGCCAAAAAAGAAATCTAGTTTAGAGTATAGAACATCAAAATTGACCTCCTGTGAGTTTGCCTGGGCTGCCTTTGATTCTCAGTTTAGTGTCAGTCCTACCTATTACAGCATTCAAAAAGTCTTCAGCTGAATTCTGAAAATTAGAGTCCAAATCACTGGCTTAGAAGAATTTGGGCTCAAATTAAACAATAGCTGAATTATAAGTTTTAATCATTTTTCTTACTTTAGAATATCATCTGACCTATATAATAACTACTTTAAAAAAGATCTCACTATTCATAAAGTTAGGGACCCAGGAACCTAAAGAAGTTGATTCTGAGACTTTTTCACACTTCTGGAACACTTGTTTGCAGAAAGCTGAGTGTTGATAACAGCTTAATAGATCAGGCAGCTACACAAGAACCTAGCACAGGCGGTATGTATTAAGATCTGCTTTGGGGGTGCTGAAGGGTTTTCTCTTTTTTGAAATGTGAGATCTAAAATAATTTGGTTTTTTGCCTCTTGCCACTGTTCTCACTCCACACTTGCTGTTTTACATATGATTATTGAGTTGACCTGAAAGGCTTTTAGGTTGGGAGGTGCAAGGTCAGTGTCCCGGCCACCTCCCAATCTCCGTCTGCACCTACCTCAGACATGTCTTTGTACTATCCCTGCTGGACACTGCACCTTTCCGTAATTATAAATGTCTGTTTTCAGTCACTTCAAAGCTTTCCCAGCACTGGGAGTCCTCCTTCAAAGCCTCTGCATTGCTGAGGAACTTCTGTCATTGACAGGAGGTCCTGCTTTGAAGTTTTTCATGCCATTTATTGATTTCCCCCCTTTAAAGATGTTCAGATTAGAAAATGCTTCACCCCCTTTGAAAATGTGCATATTTTCATGATGTGGAAGGGTTAATCCTTTGAAGATATTTACATTTTATAGCAGTGTCCTTATATGAAGAAATTTGACATCAAATATGCCACATGCTTTGTGGCGCTTTCCTTTTCTCTGCTGGATCCTTCAAGATCAAGATCCTCCCAATTTAGTGTGTTGTTGGTTTTTATATTATGCATTTGTTCCTTTTTAATGCAATGCTGAAGGAACTCAATAAATGTGCTAAAATGAAAGACCTTGCATAATTTAGAAAAGGCCTTTATGCCAGTTGTTTATAGAAGTCTTCTCAAAGTTGGGGCACTTTTAATGTTTGGGAGTGTTTACAAAGTTTCCTTGATCTCCTGACCATCTGCAGTGTCCTAATACTATACATAACCACCAACAAAGGTTAGCTTTGAAAATTAGCTCTATGTTACCTACGAAGTGCACATTTCATTCATATTTTCTTTTATGTGTATGCACTTAAGCCTCAGTTTCCTAATATTTTAAAAAAAGACCATAGGGATACCATGAGGATTAAACTAAATCTTCACACTATAAAGAGTACCTCACACATAGTCTGTCAGCTACGTCTATGGCAATTAAATGGCCAAATTCAATTAAACCAATATTGGATACCAGCCTATGTAATGTTTCAGACATTTGCTTCAGGACTGTCCCTGCTGATCAGAAGGACACCCTAATTAGCTGATTTCAGCAATTCTGTCCCTCAGAATCTCTGTCATTTGGCATAGACTTCGATTACTGTTAGAATAAAGTACTATTGGGAGAGGTAATACTTTAAGTCCTTGGTGTAAATGAAGATTCTGAACGCGTGTCACGGTGATGCGAAGAAACAAGAAAAAGAGGAAACTGTGCTCAAGAGGAGAAAAAGAAATGGGGAAATTGGGGGATGAAGGGGGTAAAGGAAGACTCCAAATATGAACTTGCACACAATTCTTTCAGATTAAAAATAAACTTAGCATGCATACATACACACACACACACACACACACACACACACACACACCCATCCATAAACCGAATTCATAGCTAAATATAATAAGCAGTGGTACAATACACTGAAGGACAGGTGCTAAATCTAGAACGCCACACACAGAAAAGGAAAATAAATATAAGCAGGATGAGTTTTGATACCTAGTGGACTTGTAAACTCATATTAAATGTAGTCCAGTTGTTAACCA
The DNA here is from genome assembly GCF_964656455.1 of Halichoerus grypus. NCBI lineage: Eukaryota > Metazoa > Chordata > Mammalia > Carnivora > Phocidae > Halichoerus > Halichoerus grypus. The sequence continues at coordinate 112,627,525 of NC_135712.1, forward strand.
GGATTCATATGTGACCTCTCTGTGCATAATAAAAAATAAAGTGGAGCTATTTAATTTCTGTGTTTGGCATAATAAGATTGTAATCATAATGCCAGGGAAACATTTTCATTTTCCTGGATGGCAGTGATTAATTTTCATTTCTCTAGCACTCTAAATGTATTGCTTCATTCAGTAATTTAATCATTCATTTATTTAATATTTATACAGTGTCAAGGAAGTACAAATAGCCAATAAACATATGAAAAGATACGCAGCTTTACTATTCATGAGGACGGAGTAAATGTAGAGAACATGAAGTACATATTTTATCCATTGGGGGCTTAATAACACTGAGTGTTGTTAGGGGTGGGGAGGAATTAGCATTCTTATACGTCGCTGATGGAGCTATAATTCAATGTAGGTTTTTGGAGGGTAGTTAGGAATATCTATGAAAATGTAAATGTGTATATCCTTCAATCTAGAAATTTTTTCTTTCAGCTCTATTATGGAGAGACGTGGTAATAGAACAATAAAAAAGAGGAGAAGAGGAAAAAAAGGAAAGAAGAGAAAATTTACCTGAATATCTAAATAACCATCAACAGAGGAATGTTTAAGTGGCTTAACAGGTAATCCATTGCACACAATACTACTAAGCAGTTGAGCAAAAAACCATAACCTGTGTCTATATTCCCTGATCTGGAAAGATTTTTTCAACCATGTAGAAGGAGAAAAAAAGCAAGTTGAAGACTAATGTATACTGAGTGATGTCAATCATAAAAAATGCACAGAGTATATATTTTGTATGTATTCTTATGTGTGTGTAAAAAGTGATAACAATGCTCACTTCTGCTCCAGGGCTGCATTTAAAGTGTTAATCAAAAGGAGCCCTTAACCTATATTGATTAAACATTACACGAAGAACAAACTCTTGTTTTCTTTGTGTAATTCAAAATAAAATAAATTAAATTAAATACGTACGCATTTTATAGATCATCCTCTAAACAAGTTAATATACTAGATTCTATCCCAAATATGCAAACATTGAACTTGTCTGTTAGACATTAAATGTGTATTTAATTTTGTGAAAGTTCTCCATTTGTCAAAAAATCTAATGTACTCTTACTAATTTCTTGGAAGTGCAAAAGGGATATACCTTTATGCTTTGGGATTGGGTATATCCAAATTACCCAAATTACAGCACTAGAGGTACCTTGGATGCAAGGTGTCTGCCTTGGTGTGCATAATCAGTGGACACAAAGAATGTGTTGAACAAGCAAAGTCTCACATATGTCTTTCTATCCAGCCAATCACCCAACAATTCCCTTCACTCCAGAGTTGCCTAAGGGTCTATTGGTGCCAGGGCAATAAAGGAAAAGAACGGCTTGAAAGATGGGCTTCTTGAGTACATCATTGTAGATTATCTTCCAAATTCATCCCCATTTCCTCAAAAGGAAATATGGGAAAATAGAACAATATATGTCCTGAATTGTACGTGTAACATCAAAATGTTCAGGTTTCAAAGACATTCCATGTCAACGAGTCCCCCTCCCCTTTTCTCAGTCTTTCTTATAAGAAAAAAAGATATATTTTCTCCTCTCAAAAGAAAATCCCTGACACTTACAGTTTCACTGCAAAATCAGAACCCCTGAAGTTCAAGTTGATTTTGAACATAGTACATTGCATTCCAATATATTGATTCTCTTCTGCAGTCTTATAACTAGAAAGAAAAAAAGTTACCTTGTTCATGAAAGAACAGAGTAGCTATTGATGTAAATTGTTGCAACATATTTGACCTTAATATTTGTTATACAATATGTATATGTTTTTTCATTAAAGTATAGTTTCTTTCAAAATTGTTCTATTTTTCACATTTGTGGGATTTTCCTTTGGAATTTAAATTTTTCCCAACACCTGAGTCTTGGCCTATATTGCTAGCAAGTTAGCTGTTTTCTGGGCTTTTTATTTTGAAAATTAAACATAATTTTCATCTGGCCTGTCCTAGATTGTGATCGTTATAGACAAATTTTATCTTATTGTTTTCTCATTAGTGAATATTGTCAAAGAAATCAATAGCAGTTCTTTCTCCAAGTCATTGACCCACATTATTTTTCAGTGAATACATAGTGGACTTGGCCTTTCTATACAATCCTCCGTTGTCTCACAAGATTATTTGATTCCAAGAAAAACATCAGAATGTAAAATTCTAAGGGAAAACCTGGATTGGTTATGGCTATTTATCTTCAACTTTGGGTGTAAAAGCAATACCAGTGAATTAAATTGTCCAAAATAAAATGCCCCATTAACATTTGAGGAAAAAAAAACAACTAAAAATGTGGTAGAACATGTGCCTCTAGATTTTTATCTACTAATGATGTTTCTAAGATTTTAGTGTTTATAAAAACTGCACACACATGAGTTTTTCTTTCTCTTCAAACTGAAAGTGACTCTATATCGTTAAACAACATGTGCTGCCCGTGTGAATGGTTAGTTATTGACCTTCATTTTTTCCTGTGGGATAATGGAAAGATTTTCCTTCACATGCTGCGGGCACTTTCCAAAACTTGTTGAGCTCTCTAGACTCCAAAATATAAAACAAAACAAAATTAAGAATCTCAGCCCATTAATGCATGTTGAGCACATAAACTGTCAGCATCTGTGATGACAGATAGATGGATATTATAGGGACTCTGTTCACCCTAACCCCCAAAGATAGTCATGTGGGGATCCCCCATGTAGCCAGACACCTTATAGTACAAGGAAATAAGCACAGAAACTCACGAGCACCAGTGACAGAGGCAGCTTCCACAGACTTGGGACCAGTAAATGCAGAGGAATGGTTTGAGGAAATTTTCTAGAGGTTGTAATTTTCTTTCTTCATTTCAGGTTTTTATTAAATTCGAGTTAGTTAACATATAGTGTAATATTAGTTTCAGGTGTAGAACTTAGTGATTCATCACCTCCATACACCACCCAGTGCCCATCCCAAGTGCCCTCCTTAATTCCCCATCCCCCATTTAGCCCATCCCCCACCCACTTCCCCTCTAGCAACCCTCAGTTTGTTCTCTACGGTTAAAAGTTTGTTTTATGGTTTGTAGAGGATGTAATATCTGAACTGAATTTTTAAGTATCAGCAGGAATAAACCATCTGAAAGGAATGGAAAAAAGGGGATTTGAGTAAAAGAAACGATTGTGTAAGTATGCTGAGACCTGAGACAGCGTGGCATTTCAGTAGAATCTCAAACATTTCAGCATGACTGATACAAAAGTCTCAAGGAAGAATAGGCTTGGGGTTAGAGCATTACCCAAACACCAAATGTTAAGGCCTGGTGGGCGAGAGAGTGCCTGAGGGCCATGCTGAAGAATCTGGCCTGAACACAATGGAGAGGTGGCCAAAGACTTTAATCATAGGTGAGATTTGGTCAGATATATCATTTAGAAAGCTATCTTGTCATCAGAGTAAATCAATTCTTTCAGTTGCTCAAGGGAAATGTTTATGGAGTCTTGCCTTACTCTAAGCTGTCACACCCAAGTCCAGTCCAGCAAATCTTATTGGCCTTAATCTTATGTCCAGAATCTGAGCACTTCTCACTATGACAACCACTTCCTCATGGTCTAAATCATAACCCTACCTAACGATCACGGCAGTTATACCCCAACTTGTCTCTCCCCTTCTCGCTTGCTCTCTTCTAGTCTAATCTCTGCAGGAGCCAGAATGATATTTTTAAAACCCATCAGACCATGCCATCACTTGGTTAAAAACCTTCCAAAGATTCCATTTTTCATAGAGTATAAGCCAAAATCTTTACAATTGCCTAAAGGACCTCTATTCTTCTCATTGTCTCTCTGGGTCAATCTTATATCATGTCCCAGTGTTGCCCATTCACTCTGCTCTGGCCACACTGGCCTCCTTGCCTCACAGTCTTTGCATATGCCATTGTTTCTTTCCTGAACATTCATTCCCTCATCTGCACTTGACTTTCACTGTCACTCTATTTAGAGTCTTCACTCAGAAACATTACCGTCTTGGTAGGAACAGTTTTTACTACCCTGTTTAAAATCGCAAATCAATGTCTTAAAGTTTAAAAAATCAGGGAAAGGACTTCTTGTTTCAGCTCCAACATGTAAAGAGCTTGGAAGTCTTCCTTTCTGTTCTCATTCTAAGAAAAAGCTGAACATGTTGGGTAAAACTGGACCTATCATAGAACCAAGGTTGCAGGTGAAGGGAAGGAAAAATTCTTTTCTGCCCTTGAGGTCTTCTTCTAGCTGCACTAAAATTAAATTTACGTGAAACAGATAAACAGGAGAGAAAAAAACAAAGTTTGTTTACACGTGCACAGAGGTCCAATATTGAAATTGAGACCCAAAGACATGACCAAGGCAGGCAGATTTTACATGTTTTAGACAAAGAGACAATAAATCTCTAAGGAATTGATGGAACAAAAAAATTTTGACCTTGGGAGCTTCATTTAGTATAGAATTCTAAACAAAATTTGAGCTGGGGTAGTAAATTAGTAAAAAGTAACACAGGTTGTTTATATAGGCTTCTGGGCTCTAAATTTGCAATAACTGGTGATAAGGATGTCTCTTTACTTCCCGCACAGGGAAGGTACCATTTACATGGGAGATTTATTTCCCGCTTTCAGGAGGACAGAGGAGAGTCTGAGTGTCCTTGCATAAGCTGTCTCTCAAGTAACTTTTATTTAAAATAACCATTACACCAAAGTGGCCCATCTTGGAGCTGCCTGCCTTTGGCCCCTACACAGGGCAAACCACCACTTTGAATTTTCGAAAGAAATTCATCCAGAAAGACACAACAGCTGCATTCTGCTTACCTGAAGCAGAAGCTATAGGAGCCACAAACAGATAGGGATACTTACATTGGAATTTTGACAAATCGTTAGAAGCAAAGTATGAGCTAGCATGAGAGGGAGAAACTCTTGGAAGCCACAGTCTTACAATTTAATTGTAATTTCTTGGACTTTACCTCCATGAACCCCACTAGGTTCTCACTGTGATCTAAGAAAGATCCTTTTGCGGCACTGGCAGGAGGAGGGGAAGTGTCATCATTGTGAAATATGCCCAGGTGGAGATGTCTCCTAGATATTGGGATCCCTAATCCGCAGCTTCTTCAGTGGAGAGGTTAGGACTAAAGACACTTTTTAGCAGTTAGCGGACATAGCATGACTTAATCAACCATGTGTGAAAGGTCTTAGGAAAAATCCCTCAGAAACAGATGAAGATTCATAAGCAAGTGATTTATTGAGAAAGTGCTCCTAGGAGAAATCAGTATGGGAGAGTGAGAAGCAGGCCAGGCAAGGGGAAGGATCTAAATGAGGGTACAGTTTTAGGCAAAGTACTGACTTGTGTCCCATGGGGGAGATTTGAAGCTTAAATGATACCTCAGCATTTGTCTGACCCAAAGTCAAGAAGGCCAGATGATCTTACTTCTTTATCAGTCAGTCTTGGCTATGGGCTACCTGGGGATACACACACTATCAGGTACTTTTGGATCTCTGTACAATAGACCAAAGTGCTTTCGATCGTCTTAGGAAAGAAAGTCTTCTGAAGAAAGGTGTAAATGACAACCATAAGGAACAGAGGCCAAGGAATGAGTGCACAGAACCCATAAGAAGAAACTAAGAGAGGGTAGGGACAATGCGCCCATATACTTGCCACATGGTGAGGTTTGAGATCACGCAAGATAGTAGAATAAGCAGTGGGTCAAGGACAGAACATTGAGCCGAAGAATGAAACTAAGAATGTAGAAAGAGACCTGGAAGGGCCAGAGGAGAAGAGATGACTCGAGTTTAACTTCTGGTTAACTCCAATAAAGGAAGGACATGAGAGTGTTTATTATGTGTGGAATGATCTTTGGCTAGGACCGTTTCAGAGTGATGGTAGGAAACAATACCAGATTTGCAGTGAGCTTCAGAGAAAGTGAAAAGTAAGAAATTGGTGGCACCAATTGTTGACTAGTCTCTCTAAAGGGCTGCTCATGATCAGAAGAGAAATACACAGTCATAAGCGAGGTGTTGAGGGGAGAAAGAGGTGGAGGCTTCAAGATTGGGAGTGACTCCAGCATGTTTGCAAGCTGCATGAAGTTGCATAGTAAAGAATTTCCTAAATATTCAATAAAACGGATTGAAACAATATTTATATATTGTCACCGCTTCCTCACTCCTTACATGCTCTTCAGCTACCTCTGATCTGACTTCCAGCATCCTTCCTGTCTTTACCTGCTCCTTTCTTACTGTAACACCTAACAACCATCATGCTAAACCCTTTCTCAGTAAATGGGCTTCTAATCTATAAACTCTCAGCACCTTATTTAAATACAAATTTCATGTGTCATTTCCTATTTTGCATGGATTTTGTAGCTATCTCTTCTGAACTGAAAGCTGCCTTAAGGCAGAAAAATGTACTCTTCCATGGTTTTAACCTCTTTGGAGGTTCAAGAGATTGTTCAAAAAAGTCCTTTATTAAGTCCTGTATATATTTTTGTTGATTGAATTAAATTAATGCTAACCATGGGGGGGGGGGAAAGACGTGTTTAGTTTAGCTATTTCCCTAATAAAAAAGACGTGGACTCTTTAAAATGATACAAAATCTTCTACCTCTGATATTCACTTTTATTATTTGGGGGGATGATATTATTCACTACACATTAATACAGTCACGTATTTGGGGATTCATTGTGTTTTGTTGGATTTTTATAGTCTTTGTATTAGTTTTCTATTGCTGCTTCATGAAATTACCACTAACTATTGTGGTTTAAATCAACACAAATTTCTTATCATATACTTCTATAGATCAGAAGCCAAAATCAGTCTCACTGGGCTAAAATTTAGGGTGTGGGCAGGGCTGCATTCCTTCTGGACACTCAGGAACAATCAATTCCTTACCATTTCCAGTTTCTAGAGGCTGTCCACATTCCTTGGATCCTTGTCCCACATCACATCACCCTTTCTACCTCTGTTTCCATCATTGCATGGCCTTGTCTCTGACTCCAACCTTCCTGGCTCTTTCTTATAACAACTCTTGTGGTTACATTGGGCCACCTGAATGATCCATTTTGAGATCCTTAACTTAATCACATCTGCAAAGTTCCTTTTGTCATACAAGATAACATGTTCACAGGTTCCAGGACTAGGACGTGGACATTTTTGAGGGCCATTATTCATCCTGCCACAGTCTTCAGGTTTGTTTTGTTTTCGTCTTTGTGAGATCATGGGTCTTCCTACTAAGAATTATATGTAAAAATCATAAAATAATTTAATAAATTTACTAAAACCTGCATTGCCAAGTAAGAATAATACCAACTTTATCAAAGAAATAAAGTTGGGCAAATCAGCATTAATTTGTTATAATACAGATTACAAAAATGGAAGTGACAACTATTTGAGTGATATGTGAAATTCAAACATTCTTGATTCCTGGGATTATTTAACAAAGTGTACATGATTTTTGTTTGTCCTCACATACCTCACATTTGTTTTATGTACCTACCTATCTTTTCTTTTTGTACATTATTATTTCATAATTTTAAATATGCTTGTCCATACTCTGCAAGGATGAGGTTTAAGAAGTCTTAGGCTGTTAGACTGGAAAGGGAATAAGGGTTACAATCTTCTCTCTATGACCTTTTGTAATTTATAAGTCCAAATGGACTGAACAACACTGAATAATTAATTCATGCTGTGTTTAAGCCCCTATGCTTGCATGTTTTACACCCTAATTATTATGAATTCCTTCCTTGTGCAAATCTTTGATTCCCCAACCTAAATCAGGTTAATACAGACTCATATGCTCCAATTATGGTGATATCTTTCTCTTAACCTTGGCAGAAGGAGCATTATAGTAGGTCAAAAAGTATCTTTGAGTTTCATTGAGAAATTAACCCATAAGGGAATTGTGTTCATGGTTGTAGTGTTAATTAGTTTCACCATGAACATATTTTGTGGCTTATTTAACATTCAGATGCTCTCTGCATTTAAATAAAAATATATGCCCTAATATGCTAAAACCAGTCAAATGTGATTTTTATTTAATGATTTTTTTCCTTGTGAATCAAGTAATTAGCACATTGAACATTTTGACTAATTAAGAAACTATAACTGTCACCACACCCCAGTGAGCCATGCTGGTGGTGTTTCCCCAGTTATGAAGGTAGAGAACCTGAGGAGTAACAAGAGGTTTTTCACTAGATACTGAAAAGAGAAGGAAGTCAAGAAACTCCTAGAATTGAAACCTGAGATAAATAACCTTTGAAAATATTCTGTCCCAAATCCATGGGCTACAATGAAAAGGAAAGAACAGACGGTTTGAAGAAAGACAAACCAAGGCCACTAGTCTGGGAAACACATGCTGTGCACACATTGCACATTCCTGTGTCAGTATGATTACCAAGATGGTTGTGTCCTCTAGACAGTTAAATGTCAGGTAGGTGATCATCACACCACCCACTAGCCTGATCTCACTTTAGAGGAAAATTAGACATGCCTTATAATTGTTATCATGAAAGTACAAATTTTCTATATGTTTGGAGTAGGTACGTATAGACTCTTTTCCACCTCCACAGAATGAAGAAAATGAATCTTCAGATAAGTATCAAAACCTTCACTGAAAGTTTTAAAACTCTCTTTTCAGAGCTTTGTATGAACGGCTCATAATTTAAAAGAATGTCTTCTTGAAAGTTTAGAACAATTTCTATTCTTGAATCTGGTACACAAAAATGAGATTTGAATTAAAAGATGTACCACTGAGCTTCTAGTAAGGTCTCATGGAATTTGGGCATGAGGAATAGTACATCCTATATTGTTTTACTCTGTGTTTCTCCTTAAAAGGAAACACTGTTGAAATTATCAATTTTCAATAGATTTAGATGACTAGTTTTAAGTTATACTGTCACTTGCTCTGGATATAGGATTCTAATTACTCCATTTTATTTTTAATGATAACTAAAAAATCTTTCTTTTATTATTCCACTAAGATATCAATGAGATAGAAACTGCTGTAGTATTTGATTATAATGATTTTAATGAGTGACAATAGTTATTGAACAAAATTATGCATCATATTCCAAAATAAAGCTAGTAATGAACTTTTGGATAAAGTATTGGACTAAGATTTTATTTCCATAGTGCTGCCAATTCAAAGGTTTTCATCAACGTGTGCTAATTAAAAAATGCTTTTAAAAAAGCATTTCTTGGACACTTAAATATAGACAGAAAATATTTTGGCGTATTTAAGCTACTATGATATTAGCACCTTTCAAGTGCAGAATCATATAAAATAGAAACAAAGCTAAACCAAATTTTAAAATATAAAATTATAAATAAAGAAGGAAATAATCACCTTGAATCATGACACTGGTATTAATGACAATATTTTGACAGACTTCTTCAATATATTTTATACTAGGTGATCTGGATATTTATAAATAAATTCACAAAAATAACTGCATATTTATGATATATGGTATATATATATGTTATTTCCATTTTCTAGGATATAGACAATGCTCTGTTGAATATCCTTGTGAACATAAGGGTTGATGCTTGTGTGATTAACTCTTGGGTGCATTTCTAGAATTAAGATTTCTGAGTCAAAGCAAATGCACAATTTACCTCGTGATACACATTAACACACTGCCTTCCACAGATTGTACAAATTAACAAATCCATCAGCAGGTATGAGAATGCCTATTACTCTCATTTAGGTATTAAGAAACATTTTGCTCTTTTTCTATATAAGAGAAAGTAAATGACATTTCAATGTCGTTTGCATTTTCATGTATTTTGCTACTAGTAAGCTTGAAGTTCTTTCCATATGCTTTTATTTTTCTTTTTCTTTATGTATATTGATTATATTTAAACCTTGACAATTGTTCTATTTGTTCTTAGAAAGGGCTTCATGTTTTATTGTTATACTTATGAACTTTTGCCTGTATTACTTAAAAATAATTTTCCTATTTTTCTGTTTGTCAACCACCTTTAAATATTAAATCTTTGTTTTTATTCAGGTGTTTTGAATTTTATGTGGTCACACTTGACAGCTCTTCATATTTCCTGATCTGAGGAACATGATTAGAAATAGAATTTATATTCCAAAGGTATCAGAATACTCAACCATGCTTTCTTTTTCTACTTATGCAATTATCTCTTTTACTATGAAGACTTGATACAGCCATCCTATATTTTGGTGAAAGGAGCTGAGTAAAGTGTTTTCTTTGCTTTCTTCCAAAAGTTCAGCCAATTGTTTCAGTAACATAAAAAATATTCCACGTTCACAGGGAAATAAATTGTTTTACATTTTGAAACACTGAAAAAGACCATTCAGTGAAAATGGTTGATCAATTCTTGAACTCTCTGCCTTCAGGGAGCACAGATGTGATACCTAATCTTATCAGCAAGAAAATGTTCATGGTCAGTTGCTCATATTTAAAGATAGGACGCAGAGTTTGAGGTGAAATTCCCTCTTTCTCAAACTAAGAATTTTTTAAAAAGCCAGAGCCCGTATCACATCCAATGCCAGATGCTCTCTGTGACAGCAACTTTTTCATGAGAATCCTTGATTCCATGTTTAGTTTCCCATAGTTTCCATTAATCGGTTAACCAGGAATGTCAAACCATACAGCTATTTCCTTCTTGTTTCTGTTAAAGTTCTTTGCAACATAGGACCTCAATGTTTTCTGTTTCTTTCTTCCTCTTGTCCCCCTCCTACTTGTGGACTCTTATTATCCTGAATTTGCCCATCAGTAGCCTAATGTGCCATCATATGTAAAGCAGGAAAACAAACAGTAAAATACTTGAAACCTTGGGTGTCCCCTTTCTTTATTGGCTCTACTTCTTTTCCATTGACTGTTAAAAAACAGAGCATGTTCCTTGGCCACGCTGGCCAGTTGTTCTACTAAAGATCATATATATCCCAAATATTTCATTTTCTTTCAGAAGGCACCCAATATCAAATGAAGCCCCAAAAGAATGATATGCCTTAACAACTATGGACAAAAATGTCACAGAATTTAAACTAACCTGCCTCTAAAACACTGCTGAAGGATTGTTTGGTTGTCAATTTTCCATTTCAGCTGAGATTTGGAAAGATTTGAAGTGATTTTTTTTTTTTTACAAGCTAAATTAGTTAAGATTTAAAACAGATAATAACGAGAACATGACACACCTAGGAAACTTTTGACACACAAAGTTCTTGTGATGATTCTAAAACGGCTGATGCCAAACTATTTGGGAAATTATAGCAATAGAGATGTCTGAATAGTGGTAACAGCTGAACATGCTGTAATATAGCACTCTTTGCTAAAAACAAAGAGAAATTATTAATGAAAAGTTAATCTCATTATTCTTCCTTTATTTTGTATAAGAAATTATACAAATTTCTTATTTGTATAATTTCTTATACAAAGAAATTATACAAATTACATTTTGAAACACTGAAAAAGACCATTTTCAGTGTTCACCTTTTTATCTCCGTTGACTAATAGAACACATTTTGTATGTTAGTTGACAAATAACTAACATACAAAATGTGTTCTATTAGTCAACGGAGATAAAAAGGTGATTGGAACATGGACTCTGACCTCAAGACCCCTCCCCGCTAATGCTTAAGATAATCAAGAGATAAAATACAAACCTCAGTGATAAACTTTGTTAGGAGATTGTTTAAAAAATCATGTTAATGAGAATCTATAGAAACAGGATCCACAAGGAGAAGGCAAACTGGACTTAACTAGCTTAGCTGGTTACAGCCAAACAATATATAGGAAAGGGGAAAATGATATTATACAGCTTACCGAAACTCAGCATTATGCCTTCAAATTTCAACTACCTTAAATTATTTTCTAGGTCTTTTTTATATGAATTTTTGATTATGCTTCTTTCTGCCAAACAATTTGCTTCTGTATTCTTACCAGTTAACCATCTGATCAAGATTTCATGACCATAATACAAAATTTCTGTTGCATCAAAAGTTAGAGAACTGTAACTGTAAGGACTCTTCGTGATGATAGAGGTCAGAGGGCTTTACATCTGGTGATTACTTTAAACCATTATCAGGGTGTTTCATAAATCTAGTAGCGTATTCATTTGTGATTAATATTTCTAAAAGTCAACTCTCCCATATGTGGTTATTTTGATCTATCAGAGAAAAAGGAAAGACGATCTTGTGTTTTATGTGTAATAAGAGCCCTGGTAGTGAAAAATTCCATCTGAAAAATGGTAAAGTAGCATTCTCATGGCTCCTTGATTGCTTATTGCTTATGGATCATGTGGTATTGAAGTGAATGTCATTACATCGAAGAACTCTTGTAGCTAAGAACCAGCAAATACAAAACCAGTCTGTCAGTCTTGCCATTGGTTAACACATAACTATAAGTTGAATATTGTAAAATCTGTGGCATTTCTTTGCTTCTGCCACTCAGTGCTAAGAGACTAAATATCCAAATAAAACAAAAATAGACTGACCAGCTTTCATAGTCTTCTATTTTTCCAAACTTGAATTTCCCATCCCTGAGCTCAAATCACAAGTGTAGCACTGAAAGAAATAATAGAGAGAAATTAATTAAATGACTGTATTTCAATCACAAGATTTTTTTTTTCTGACATTATGAACTAAAAGAGTGCAGATCAAGCAGTTTGTAACTGACAGCCATGCCGTGAAATTGCAATGCAGCCTTGATAATTATCCTCTTCATTATTTTTTAATATATATCAAGATAAATATAGCATTTCTTTTCACTTTTAATGGCATGCAGTATAATAGGAAGACGAGAAGAGGCGTGTTTGTCTTACAGTGTTATAGTTAAATGCAGTGACAAGGGAAAGGGTATGACATTAAGGATGCACAAGCATCAGTGCTGTAATCGACATCGATTATATAATCATTCTGTACAAACTACACAAATCTACAGAGTTAAAATAAAACAAGATGCATTTTCTTCACAAAGCTGCAACTGCTGACAACAACTATCATTAAGAACAAAAATATAATGGAATTAGGGGTGCACAAAATAGCTTGCTTCTTGTCGCAGTTATATCAATTGTCAAATAGTTGGGGTTCAGGCAAGTGCAAAATGTAATTAATATATTATTGTTTGAAAATAGACTTAGCAATTACAGAGTCATTGGAGTTTTGTATTAGTCCAGCTCCTTAATGTATAAGCTTCATTAGATTTCCAATTCCCCTAAGTTGATTTAAGTTAAATTTAACATATGGTATGAATTTCCTCTTACTATTAATGGCAAGTACCATTCCAGGATGAATTTCTCACTGCCTTTTGTTTCTCTTAAAGAGTAAATACTGAAAATTTGGAGACAAGATTACCAAAGGCCTATCTGAAATCTCAACATAGCTCCTGCTTGAATTCTCCTCACTTGTCTTTTACCTCAAGGCAACCTGTGGGAGCTAAAATAGCCACAGAATGTGTGATTGACACCATTTCTTTTGAACTTGAATCAGATTTAATGATTCAGAGGCTGACTGGATTGAATGTAAATGTTGAGTTATAACTCATTTCCCAATGACAAGATAGCAGTTTTTCATCTATATCACAAGTTTGTGTTTGGTAATTTTCTAGATGCCTGGGACATAATAAATGAAAAGGACAAATGTCTTTTCTGCACATGACTCAGTTGTTTGGGAAAAGGCAAAAATTCAAGGAAGCCTTCTGTACTGTTCCTCTGACAGGAGATTTTGAGCCTGTGGGTGAGAAAAGCATGTGGAGAACTGCCTCCTCATCTGCTTTGTATGTACACATTTGGAAGCAAAGCCTCTTTTCTAACTTTACTTAATCATTACAGCGTAAGGGGGTCCACTGTGTAAGACCAGATGAATAGAGAACTTCAAAGATTAACAGCAATGTCCCCTTCTGAGAAAGCAGCAAGGTGCACTCTGAGAAAACAGCCCAAATTTGGAGGGCTGATGTCAAGAGAGAGCCCATAGGTAACACTTCTCTGGTGGGGCTTTCGACATTTTCAGGTCCACCACTGGGGGAGGGGAGCCACGTGCTACCAGTCACATGGGTGAGAAATTCAGGGAGCATTCAACAAATCCTGAAGGAGCTTTTTCCAGATAGGGTGAGTAGAATGTATCAGGGAATAAAGTACAATGCCTGTCTCTGGAGCAGAAGCTAGACCAAAAAGAAAACTGTAGGAGATAAACGATTGGTGGTACCACAATCTGGATTTTGTCAAATCCAGAGCAGGAACTGCAGATGTGAAGTCTCACTGTTGGGCTGAGTTTCCTCCGCCATTCCACTGCAGATCACTGACCTGGTGATGGACACTCAAGTTTGCCAACCCTGGCAGTTAAGATAGGAGAGCTATCTAACAACATTTATTTTTTCATTAAAGAGTTACAAGGGAAATCCATTCAAGTGGAGTTTTCTTAAATATCCAGCATGGGTAGAATGTTCTTTATTCAAGGACATACAAAAAGAAACAAATGTATGCATGGAAATGATTATGTAACATAAAATTAGAATAGACTATCATTTCAGAAGCCAAAATGGGAATGTTTATTAAGAAAATATTATGGGAAACAGAAATAGTTTTAGAAAGGTATGTTGCTTTCTTAATCAAAATATGCCTTTTGAGTGGGGAGGACAAGAGATGAAAGGAGTTTTTAATATAGCCAATTGATATGAAAAGACTTCTGGCTGTGGTAAAGAAAGAATGAAAGGTGAGTAATACTGTATTATCACAATATGAGATCTGTATTCAAAGCCAGAAAAAGCAGAACTGGTATTTCACAAAACTAAATCTTGATTTGGTAGGTAAATTTAAGAACTCTTCTAGAACGCAAAGGAAGAAGGAGAAAAGACACATTGAGAGGAATACAATGGTTTAAAATAGAGTTTGAATATCAAGATACAGATAATTGGAATTCTTAATAAATAAATACATCTGGACTAATAAAACAGAAACAGAAATTCAGTTCTAAATTAAAGAAATTTTTCATGAAATTAAAACAAACAAACAACTCTGGATGTATAGATTAATAGTCTTACTGACTACCAGAGAGAGTTAATGAAAGAAGTCTAGAAACATGCTGATCAAACTGTTAGATTTTATCAATAAATAAACTTGCATAACAAACAAGGTAAAATACAAAGGAATAAAAAAGCATCTTGTCTTTAAAATGACCTACTGTTCCACCTTGATTATTTCTCCCTACCCTTCTTCCTTCTCTGGCTTTGCCTCTTCCTAGTCTCTGTTTTCCTCAACTACCCTGCAGTTTGTGGACAATCAAGAATGACCCCACACCACAGTCCCTCTGTCCAGAACAGTCTTCTCCCAAATAGCATATGATAAATTTCTCACTGCCTTCAAGAATTGTCTTAAATATTACCATACCCAAGGGGCCTACCCTGATACCATATTTCATACTGCAACTCTGTCCTGTCCCTGACCTCCAACCAACTCCATACCCTGTTCTTCTTACTTTTTCCCCTTTTTTTTAAACCATGGCACTTACCACCTTTAATGTAATATATAATGTATGTATTGGTTGTGTCTTTTGTTTACTGTTCATCAAAACTAGAATGTAGATTCTACAAGGGCTCAGATCATGACTGTTTTCTTCACTGATATCAGTACTTAGAATGTTGTCTGCCACATAGTAGGTACTCAAAAGTATTTGTGTGTGACACAAATGAATGAATAACATAACATATAACATAACCAACATAACATAACATACAATAATTATATTGTATAAAAGGACTAAATAGGAGAGAATTTTCCCTGAGGCAGCACATCTGTCCTGTTCTCCCCCTTCTGTTCCTTGGAGCCTATAAGGGCAGATCCTCACACCTGATTGCTACTCTTCCTTTGGGAAATGTGGGTGCAACCCAGGGTTCCCCCACCCACTCACCTTCTCCCACCCGGGATCTTAGCCCCTGTTCTTTGGCTTAACTTATTCCTGCAGAAAAACAAACCTTCGATCATCTCTACCTGAGCAGCCATGTTCCTTGTGCTCTCATCTGTCACACCTCCTCCCTGCCCTCCAGCTTGTATTTAAATCCCTGGGCTGCCACTTCAAATGACCTCACTCCCAATGTTCTCCTTGGTGTTACATTAGGCATTTTGCAAGGAAAAGCCACTTGGGGAAAGATACGCAAAGAAAAATAAATAAATAAATTTTCACTGGCCTCAGGTGACCTGAAGGTTTCTTCAAGGAAAAAAAAAAAATAAAGGTGATCAGGAAGTCCTTTTCTATGATAAAGAATGAGAACAAGACACGCAGAGGGCTGGAGGAAGGCATTGGGAATTGTGCATGCAGGGGCTTGGAGGCACCAGGGGCTTGCTCTGCTTGAGGAGCAGAGAGGAGGTGGCTGTGACTGGGATGCAGTGAAGGCAGAAAAAGATTTTTCCATGATGAGGTGAGGGAAGCCTGGGTAGGGCCTGGGTGAATAAGAGCATCAGAACAAGAGAGATCCCTTGGGCAGAGTCTGGAAAAAAAAAGATCCAAAGACAGATATTGGGGTATTCCAGACCTTAGAGTGAGAGGGGGACAAACAGGCGAAAATCACTGATAAGGACCACCTGGTTACAGAGGAAGAAATCCAAGACTGTATGGGAACAAATGGCAACGGAGGAGATGATTCAGGAGGGAGTGACCAACTATGCTAAACTATGTTCTTGTCTGCTGGGACAAGAACAGTAGAACAGGAAATGTTTCCTTGCATAGGACGGCATAGTAATAATGATAGCACAAATGTATAGAATGATTTCCACGATTCCAGTGCAATTCTAATGCTTTTACGTATCTTAATTCCATTCATCTAAACCTCACAACAAGCCTAGGAAACAGATATACTCTTATTATCCCTATTTTAAAGATGCAAAAACTGAGGCAAAGAGAAGTAGCTTATTCAAGGTGACACAGTTAGTGGAAGGGCCAGTGTTCAAACCCAGGCAGTCGCCTTCACATTTTCTGTTCTTACTCTTTTACTATGAACATACCTGCTGGCTTTTTAAAACTCCAATGCTTAGCAAAAGTCTTCAAAGAGCTACACTAAAATGTGAGTAATTATTATCTGGCATACTTCAATTTTAAGTGTTTCTTATTCATATCTGGTTTATTTGAATTACCTATTTTTGTATGGAAAATTCATGACTTTTTTTTTAAAAAGAAAGCGTGCTAATTAATTTTAAGAAGGCTGACACAAAATTTGACATGATAAAGGTAGCATACCCAGCTGCATTACTTATCTACTGTTAAATAAAAAATTATCTCTAACTTGGAGCCTTCAAGGAACAACTATTTATTATCTCACTGTTTCTGCAGGTCAGGCTATCACAAGCAGCTTATCTGGGCAGCTCTGGCTCAGAATTTGTCATGAAGTCGCAGTCAGGAGGGCATCTGGGGTCGCGCTCATCTGATGGTCTGACTGAGAGCCACCGTATCCATTTCCAGACAGCTCACTCACATGGCTATTGGCAGGTGGCCTCAGTGTCTCACCACACAGGCTCCACAGAGGGCTGCTTGAGTATCCTCCTACTATGGCCACTGGCTTCTTCCAAAGCAAATGATCCAAAAAATTAGAGCAAGGGGGAGATTGCAATACCTTTTATGACCTGGTGTCAGAAGTTATAAATGGTTACCTCCCCCCACATTTTATTCATTGGAAGAGAGTAGTTCAGTCTAGCCCACTGAGAAATTAGACCCCATCCTAAAAGGGAAGAGTGTCAAAGAATTGATGGTCATTTACAAGCCACCATAATACCGAAACAAGAACAAGAATAAGAACAAGAAGTTGGGGAGAAGGAGGAAGAGGAGGCAAAGGAAAAGAAGAAAGGAACAAAGAGGGAAGGGAAGAAAGGAAGGAAGGCAAAAGAAAAAGAAACAGAGAACCTGTGATTTTTCTGTTTAGAATTTGAGACTACTATATTTCATTCATTCACCATTGTATAATTTTATAAGTTCAGATCTTCAAAATGAATTCATTGAGAAAAGTATATGTGTGTTTTAACCATTTTTATTACTAACACTTTAAGTGACTATTTCAACTTTAATAAAATGATTAAAGTGGCTACTTTAGACCAATATTCTCTTCCTGTGAAAAGTCTTTCACATGCATCACTGGGTAACACAGAGATCTGAGTGCAATCTATTTCACTGTATGCTAAATACCTATGGCTACTGGGTAACCCTTTGCATTTCTCTGAGCTACAATTTTCTTTTCTGTAATGTCTTTGGACTAAATAGATTTTGAGTTTCTATTCAGTTCTGAGATTTTTGATTCTGTAGTAAATTTCAAGCCAGATTAGCCAGCTTTCAGTAGTGATGAATGCAATTTTATTTTATTTATTTTTAAAGATTTTATTTATTTATTTGACAGAGAGAGGGGCAGGGAGAGAGGGAACACAAGCAGGGGGAGAAGCAGGCTTCCCGTGGAGCAGGGAGCCCGATGCGGGGCTCGATCCCAGGACCCTGGGATCATGACCTGAGCTGAAGGCAGACACTTAACGACTGAGCCACCCAGGCGCCACCGAATGCAATTTTAACACTACTCTTATGCAAGCGAAAATGACATTTTATTTCAACTATAATGCAAATAAATAGAATCTCAAGAATTCTGCTGTGGACTATATAATGCCTTAATGATATGATCATAACGTGTGACCGCATGTACAAGCTTCAAGCCCCAAAAGGGGACAATAAGAGACAATACTGTCTCAAGAAGACACAATTTTATTTGCTGGTAACCCAGGAAATGCTTTCATAGAACCTGCACAAAAGTTTTACAGAAAAGCCATATATTGTGGCAGAATAATGGGTGCTTGTAATAGGTTATTTTAAATGTGCAGTCTGATTGAGTCTTCATTTTAAAACATTTTTCTTTACCCTGCGTCTTTGGTGGTTGAAATTAATTTGATTGACTTGATTAATTTGATTTACCGCTGGTTTACTTGATCTATACAAATGCCTCCACTATTTCAATTTGTCGCTGACATACGTAAACGGTTAAAGCATCAGGTTCTGTCACTTCGTATTATTTTGCTATCTTATAGGAATGGCCTCTTTCCCTTTTCCTCTAACACAATCTGTCGCTAGAGGTCATTTCAATCTGTTCCGTTTCTGAACAAAGTCTCTAAGATTGGTTTTAAGATTTTGAATTTCTATGTTTGCTCCCCACATGAGTGACATCAAGCGTTTTCCCATGTATGCTATGTCATATCTTATAGACAAAGAAGAAAGAAGAGAAAGGAGGGGAGAGAGAGAGAGAGAGAATGAGAGAGGAAGACCTTCCCTTGAGCACTGTCATTCTGAATTGAAATTGTGCCAATTTATTAACACAGTCAGAAACAAGCTTCTTAATTAAGCTACCAATAATGTCACTAATAATCTTTGCTTCAAAGTAAGCATCTCTTTCTCTCTTTCTCCACAAGTTTTGCATTTTGTTTAGTGAGGCATTGCAGCCGTGCTGCTTCTACGAGCTTACAAGGCCAAAGGTTCACCAAATAGACTTTACAGTTTTGTGCTACAGAATCAACTATTAGCAACTATTTTATAGAAAATGTCATCCCTACAGTGACTCCTTTTTTCTGTAGTTATAAGGTTTCAGTTAAGTATAAGCCAATGTTCCTGACATTTGGAATCATTATTCTTCCCCTGATCTTGTTTGGAGTGACACATTGCTTTGGTTTGTCATCATCTTTTCTTAGTGGAATCGTACTTCCCATCCCTTTTTACGCTGACACTGATTCGAGGCAGGCTGAAGTGGTGGGTGGGTTTTCACTTAAAGCATTAATCTAATTTCATTTCTGGCCCTGTCTCCTCATGCCTGGCCACGCGCAGGACATCTCTCCAAGCTCTTCCCAAGAGAGGCCGTTAGAAACATAGAATGGGAAAGAAATCTAAAGTCTGTTGATTAAATGATAGACCAAAGTTCCGCCGTTCTGTCTTCAATGCCTACTTTGGTGCAATCTAATATATACATATTTTTATCACCAGGCTCTAAACCTGACTTGCCATCTCTTACTCTAATCTTGTGCTAGAAATTCAGTACAAGACATGAAATGTGTGTCTTTTTGCACCAACCCCAGCTGGGATGTTGGCTCTGCCAGTCCTTATTGAACGACAGTTTTATCCTTACTCAGAACACAACTCTGGACTCAATATTTGATTAGTTTCTCTTTATATTTTCAGGTGTTAACTTTGAGTCGGGACAGCTTGCATGATTCTGAGATCATTATTATAGCTCCATTAACAAATGGAGTGTTTGGGGCATGTTGTAGTTTCTTTCAGGCCAAGAGAGATACACATTTTGAGCCATGGATCTGGAGAAGCAGAAAAGCTGAGGTATCCATCCATGCTTGGAGTGTGACCAAGGACAGGAGTGATGCTGTTCGAGCAAACAGGCGACCCAGAATGTGTCTGTGGTTTCTCAGTGAGCCTGAACACTGATGCAACTGTCACTGTCTTCATACTGGCAAAGGGGGACACAGGAATTATGCAAAAAGCCTTTTTTTCTTCATATGTTTTTTAGTTTCCCTGAAGATGTCCCTTGGGAAACTTGGATATAAAAAGGCAGCCCATATTCAAATGGAGGACACAGAAGTTTGGTGTTGCTTATTGGCCACAGTGTGAGTGATGGATAATTTATTTATTCTGCTTTTCGTTGTGTCCTGTGAAATGATTCAAACTCAGTATCTGAATCGATAATTGCCTGGGTGTTAATGATGTTGCACAGGAAAGGTTATGCTGCTACCCAAGCTAAAGAGCTATTTTAAGTTTGGGCCCCAATTAAGAAAGGCTCTTCTTGTTAATGTGGCTGATAACCTCCCTCACATTGTCAAAGTGCATTAATATTCACTGAATATATTTTGTGTGTGTTCATACAGCAAATGTGTATATACAGAGAGAGAGAAAGAGAGAATATAAGAATGGTATATTATAGTTCATTCTTTTTGCAGAAAGGACTTGTTTTTTCTTGACCAATTCTTTTGTCCTCATGAGGTTTGAGTAAAGATAACCATTCAAGTATATTAGACATGCATACCTAGACCTGCTGAGTCACCAAAAGTCATCAAACTTTTCAAGTTATCTTCTCTTGTCTCAAATTTTCTACACCATTTCTCCTGTCATGCAACAAATACGTCTCATATGCTTGAGAAAATAGAAGCAATGAAAGATGAACTTGCTCATCTTCCTGCTAAAGGAATTCCAGCTGACATATTAGCATCTGAGCCTTCCCTTGAACTTCCCTCCTATCACTCCGGATGGGCAGTATTTGTCTGCTCAGATCAAAATCCAAGTTCTCCACGTAGCTTCTAGACCATTGCTCTTGCCTACTCGGGGACTTTGTTCTGACTATTCCCACTTCTCTCTGCATCATCGTTGTCTTCCTTCACAGATCATTCTATCAGTATACTAGATGTTCTAGTATTTCCTTTAAAACAAAAAACAAAAACCAAAAACCTTGTCCTGACCTCATATCACCCTGCAGTTACTATCTGATTTCTCTGTCCATTTTATAGCAAAATGTATTGAAAAAATTGTCCATAGCTGATGTCTCCACCTCTTCGCTTTAACGTCTCCCCTCTGTCCACTCTGATAAGACCTTCTAACAGCTTCCTGTTGCCGATTTCAATAGTTCCTTTTCTCTTATCTTTCTGGAATTCTCGGGACTATACAACACAATTGATACTGCTCCCCTTTTTTCTCTTGGCTTTTGGAACACTAGCTTAAGGCCTTTTCACTAGCTGTTTCCTGTTTCTGTAATGATTTCATCCAGATTTTCTCACCCTTGGTTCCTTGTCATTTAGATCTCAGCTTGAATGTCACTTTTCAGAGGTCTTTCTTAGTTACCCATTCCACGCTGCAATCACGTCATATTTTAACACTCATCATCATCAATAATTTTCTTGTTTACTCAGTTATTGGATTGCTACCTTTCTTCCCTCATTAGGATGTATGGTCCATGAAATCAAGGAACTCACCTTTCTTATTCAATACTTTCTTCTCAAATCCCAGAATAGTGCCTGGCATAGACTGAGTGCTCAATCAATATTTGTTGAATTAGTGAAGGGTATAAGTCAAAATCCTTGCACCTGGGAAAGCCAAAGCTAAGTAAATGGAAATGTTGACTTTTATATGGATATATCATACAGTAAACTTATACTTTGTTTTAAATGTGCAAACTCTGAAAATCCACCACATCCAGATAATAAAAACAATTATGCCCAAAGACTTCCATTTAGAGTTAGAAAATAGTAGATAAGAATTTTTATTGGATAATGAAGAAATGTGGTCCTTTTTCTAAAGGTCATCTCCTAAGGTCAGTATTGTGTCTAAGAGACACTAAATTTTTAAAGTATATTTAAATCTCTATTAGTTTCCTATTGTGGCTGTAACAAATTATCACAAACTTCATGGATTAAAACAACACTAATGTATTGTTTTATCGTTCTGGAGGTCAGAAACCCCACCTGGTCTCACTGAAGACATCAAATCATAGTTTGCAGGCCTGTGCTTTTTCCTAAAGGCTGTAGGGGCGAATCTCTTCCTTGCTTCTTCCAGTTTCTCAAGATCACCCACATTCTTTGGCTTCTGGCCTTCTTTCTCCATCATCAAAGCCAGCAACATTGGGCCAGGTCTATTCATAGTTCCATATCACAGGTTCTCTCTCTTCTACCTCCCTATTCCACCTATAAGGAGCTTGTAATTATATCAAGCCATTTTTCAAGGTCAGCTGATTGTAGAAACTTAATTCCATTTGCAATATCAATTCCCTATTGCCATATAATCTAACATACTCACAGGTTCTGGGGATTAGGACATGGATATCTTTGGGGGGATATTATTATGCCTCTGGCATTCTACCTTCTAACTTCAAGGATTAGTGTGGATGAGGCTTTGGGTATGTATAATCCATCTTGAGAAACAATGCTTCTCTATCTGTGAACATGTGAAACTCAAGGAACAAGTTCTCTGCTCCCAAAATATAATGATGGGACAGGCATAGGATACCAATTATCAACATTCTGGCTAAAGGGGGAGAAAATGGAAGGAAAAAAAGTCATCAGTTCCAAACAATTTCAAAATTCAGCTCATCAAACTTCATTTATATTATGGAAAATTATTTATTGTTTTATATATATTATTATGTTATATAATGATGTGATGATAGTATATTCTATGTGTGTGTGTATAAATGACTGGATATATATACACACATATATATGCATTTATGTGTACATATGTATATAAGTATACACACACACACAATTGAACTTAAAGTAATCTTGCAATAAACTTAATTAGGTAATCCCAACCAGCCACCATATTAACCTGACAAGTACTTTAACTGGTTTTTCACAAGTATTTTAGACATTAAGTTGCCAATTTTCAGATAGTTGGTTTGGGTTTAACTGTATGTTCATGGGACCAATCTAGCATCAGCTTTCTTGATTGGTAACTGGGATTAAGTATTCTCAGAATTGGATACCTTTAATATCCTTGTGGAAACTTAATTTTTGGCCTTTTTGTCAATATGTCAAAGTTAGGGTTTTTTTTTTTCCTTCATACAAAGCACTGAATAGTCAAAGATACTGAGCTGTTAAGTGAATGGATTTTATGTAAGTTATACAGTCTTAATTTGGTACTTATAAATAGTGATAGGTAGGTCTTTTACTTATAGTATCCCATGAATTAAGGAAGCAGAGGGATTTAGAGAGAATTTTTTTATGATCATTTAATTTACCATGTAAAATTGCTGTAAATGATAATGTATGCAGATTTTCTGTTCAAATATTCAATTGTAAAGCTCTTGCTAAGTGTTATTTTCTATTGTTTTTGTATGAAATGACAAGGCTAAAATAAAAAGAACCTTCAAAAAGTAACATAGTAACATATATGTGTGTGTATATATAATGTTTATATAAACAGAAAAAATATATTTGTATCCCATGCTTTATTAACAGTTTGTATTTCAAAGGTCTATTTAAAAGTCAGTCACTTGGAAAATAAAATGTATTTTCCTACAGATCCATATGTTGAGCGCAGTGGTTAGGTTTGCAGATCACTTTAAGAACTCAATTCTACTTATAATACAGCTGAATGAAAGTACTGAGTCTAAATTCTAAATACTGGTATGAGTGGAACACATGCATAGAAGAAATAATATTATGATATTGATGATTATTTAAAATAATAATCATAATTATTATACTAGCTGTTATTTTATATTGCCTTTACATTCCTTAGGCACAACAAATTAAGAAATATTTTCACTGGAAAACTACTACTCCCTTTTCTGAACATTTCTCCCACCTTCTTATTGTTTTTCTCTCAAGTTCTCAAGTACCGAGTGCTCTATTCCTTTTTCCTAATTTGTCTGCTTCCAGGGTTTAAGAACACCCATGTTGAAACTCATAAGGGAGACCTTAGCTGGGGAGATAGCAGTATACCGGTGAAGAGGAGTCAAATCTATTAAATTTTGCTTTTATACTTCTATTTTTGGTGGTGTACTTAGAAAGTCATCCCCAATCCAAGTTTATGTCTTGACCTGTATTTTATCATAGTACTTTTATGAACTCATTTGTAACTTTATATTTTTAATTCATCAGGAATTAATTTTATTATAAACTCTAATAAGCTAAAACAATACCATTTATTAAAAATTTTATTACTTTTCTAACTGACCTGAGATACTTCCTTTATCATGTATTTAATACCTGTCCTTGGGCATGTTTCTGACTTTTACATCTCTTTACATTGATGTTTATGTCGGTATCATACTGTTTTAAGTAGTTTATCTTTAGAATGTAAGTTAATACCTTATACAGCCTGCTCTCTCATTATTCTTTCAATAATGTTTTTGCAATTCTCATATTTTCTGCTATTGTGCTCCAAATTAACTTAAGAACCATTTTTCAAAATTCTGAAGAAAAATCCCTTTGGCATATTGAATAACTTATACAAACTTATAGATTAACCCTGGGAAAATGCATCTCTTTATGTTATTAAATCCTTTAATCCAGGACCATAATATGACTTTATATATGTTAGAGTCTTCATTTACTATCTTAGTAAAGCTTTCAATTTTCTATATTTAGGTTAGTATACAGTTAGTTATTTTTCTCTCTATGTATCATACTTTTCTTTGTTACTCTTTTTCTCTCCCTGACAGGTTCTAAATCTAAATTGTCATTGAGCTCTTGATTCTTGACTACTTTGGTGACTCTTTTACTTATTATAATATTGCTCATAATATTTCAATTGATTCAGGTTATTAACTTGGGCTTTCCAAGTACAAAGCATATGATGTATAGGTAGTTCTGTTTTATTATCTTTCTTTGAAATAATTAAACCTATAATGTGGTCATATCTTATAGCAATTAAGTAAATGTAAGTGTTCAATAATAGAAGTGATTCAAGAATTTCACAATTAGAAAATTATGTTGTCTGTTGTCTTAAGATAGTCTTTAGTATGTGAAGGAAATATTTTTGGTTTTTGGCTTTTCAATAATTCTGAAAAGAAATGAAGATTAAATTTTATCACCTTCATCTACAAAGACCACATCATTTTTTCCTTTCAATTCTTGGAATTCTTTTTCCAATTTCTTGGAATAAAATTTTCTTGGTTATGTTATGCATATATTGCTCAATTTGATTTGCTAACAGTTTATGGAAGGATTTTGTAACCTCAAACATAAATGTGATTGATTTATGTTCTTTGTGTGTGTGTGATATCTTGTTTAGTTTTTGGCAAAAAGAATTTGAAGGTACACTAAATTTCAGGAGGATTTCCATCTTTTCCTGTGATCTGGAACAATTTAAATAGCCTTAAAAATAATCAGAATATTAAGATTTGACATGACTATTCATATATGCATACTGATCTCAAGATGTTTCTAATTTAATTGTCATTCAGATTATGTTTAAAGACAATAATGTTATTTTACAAAACTTGTACAATATTTCCAAAATAACTAACTTGCAGTATAACATAGAGGCCTTTAGACTGAAAGCCATGCAACTTTGTCCAAGTTCTGCCACTATCCATGGGATTTGGGCCAAGTTTCTTTGCTGCCTCTGGACTTGAAAATGTTATCTGGAATTTACGATAGATATTGATGACATCCAAAATGATTTTTATGTCATTTTACAAAAAAGTTGATTTTTTTTTAGTGTCCTACTGTATTTTATTATTTGTAGTCCACTTCCATTTTCACAAAACTACATTGTGAAACTTGAAAAAATATTCTGGGTTATTGAGGAATGAACACATAGTGGCCTAAGACACGTGTAGTATGCTGGATACTACTGAAATTTCTCTCAGTACAGATGGTCAAATGAAAACGCGTGGTATTCACTGCAAGAAGGTGAATGTGCCCTTAGGTCTACCCTGCAAAAAGAAAACACTGAGCAGTCTCATGCCCCTCCAGCTGACCTTTCTTAATCTAGCCCTTATTTCATTCTTTTATGGTTGCATCTTAATTCACCATAGTTGATGGTGAGGTAAAAAAAGATGCTTTGTGAGTCTTATTTTATCTTTATACATTTATAATAGTATCTACAGAATGTGAGCTCTTAATTCACATTTTATCCATCACTTATTTTATATCCACAGATGTATGCGCAATTGTTCTTTTAGGATTCTGTTCAGCCCGCAGATGTCTCCACAGCTGCTCTTGATTCCGAAGGGGAATTTTTTTCCTTAGAAGCAGTCATGTAAGGTTTTTTGTTGTTTCGTTTGTGTTTGTTTTATTTTTATTTAAAGCATCGTAAAGATTTTTACCTCCGTTAGCAGAAAAAAAATTATCTTACCTGAAAGTTGGCCTTAAGAATTGCATCAAGGAAGATCTGAAAATAAAGCACGGTCTGTATTTCTGTTTATTCTTTGAATCCTGCTAAATGTTTTCCATACTGGAGAAGCCCAAGAACTATAATCATCCAAGAGTTGAATCTCCTGTTTCCTATTTCTATGATGGAGTTGATATGGTGAGACAAGATAACGATTGTCACAATTCATTCAGGGCAGAAAGAAAAAAAATCAATTAAATAAATGTCTGGTTTAGGCAAAATTGCCAACTTGAGAATAGCCTGAGGCTTACTGGAAGCAAATGATTCCGATTACTGTCTATATTATCTGCATCCACTAGGTCTATGAACTTCTTGATTTTCTTTGTGTGGTAGAGATGACCACACAATTCATTGGAGTGAAACTGAAGTTAAGCCAATTATGTTTTTGTTTGCATTGCTCTAGAAACCTCTAAATAATTATATTTGTATAAAGGGGAAGGCTTTTCCTTCAAATATCACCCTACAGCATCACTGACTATTCAAACTATGAGCGGCCTTACAGAGAGCTAAGGTCATCTTCCTCATTTTATGGATTGCACAGTGACGATCAGGACCCTAACATGACTCACACGAACTATGGAGCTGGTCTGATGCCCTAGAAGAACTAGATGCCCAATATCCCAATAAATAGGTCCCCAGCACCTCATCCGTTGCCCCTCACTGGCTTCAGCACATCAGAGGTTGAAACGGCTAAAGATCTCTGATGTTAGCTCTTTAAAAGAATGAAGATTAATCTCAGGAAACAAACTGAGGGTTGCTGGAGTGGAGGGGGGTGGGAGGGATGGGGTGGCTGGGTGATGGACATTGGGGAGGATATGTGCTATGGTGAGCACTGTGAATTGTGTAAGACTGATGAATCACAGACCTGTACCCCTGAAACAAATAATATAATATATGTTAATTTAAAAAAATCAGACTGATCATACCATATATTCAAAGTGATTTAAAAAAATAAACAAAAGAATGAGGATTTATTGTTACCTTCTTTACTTTTTTTGGTGTGTGCATATGGTTTTTGTTTGTTTGGGGAGATGGTCAAAACACTTGGGTAGAACAGGAGCTGATAAAATGAAATAGTCTACTTCTTTGTGGGAATTAATGTGGTAATGAAGGTCTCTATAATTCAAAATCATAGGTAAACGGCATTTAAAAAAATCTAAAATAAAATTTATAAACCAGTGTTTTTAAGAGTGGCTATTTTAAATATTTCACTCTGTTGGAATAAAAGTAAAACAAACCATGCAAATTCCATTTCCACAAAGAGCTTTATGTCTCCACATAAGTGGTATTTTATTTCATGCCGAGAGGCACTGTTGAAATATTGGGGATAGGTTAGAGATATACTTTTATTATCATAATAATAAATAATAGATACAGATATTTATAAGTGCAGAAATTCTCGATTTGGACATTCTAGTATTGTCAGTTATCCATGTAGACTGCTGAGAGATCGTGCATCAGACTTACCAACGATTCGTTGGGGAACTATTATTTCTGATACTCAAACTACAAATTTGTTGGGAGACTTCGATCTTGTGTAATACAATTTAAAGTATTCAATAATGTAAATAGTGCTGTAGTCTCAACACATATTAAGAAAGTTGTTTATGTTGCTTTTGTTTCTTGTTTGGTGGTGTTGCTGCTAACATGCTGTCATTTCATTTGGTTGAGTTTCCTCATCTGAAATGACTTGGTTATAAAGACTTGCGCATTTTGATTAGCAATTTTGTAGAGTTGATTTTAAGACGTAGAGTTCCACAGATGTGAATATATAATCTGATAAATTGATCTTTCCTGAGGATGATATATGTTGTGCTGAGAAAAATAAACCGATGTAATGTTTTTATACTCCCAATTAGACATCGGAATTAGATGGTATCCTTCACAAGGTAGCATGAAACAATTTGCAATAGCTATTACTCGGCATGCTCTTTCACCAAGATTATTATAGGAGCAGTTTTGTTAGGAAGCATTTGTGTAACCGACCATATGCTGAAAACTATTTGTTGATTTAAAGTATAAGGGCTGAGTTTTCAGAGGAGATTTTGGTGTGCATGAAGTTACACATGCAATTGCATTTTTCCGCAATTACCTAGTCATGCTCCAGACTGTCAACCACAGAATTCATTTGCTTCTTTTTTGAAAGATTTGCTTTGCTTGCAAAGATTTAGTTCAGTGACATATTTTTCTTCCTTCCTTTTTTTTTTTTTTTCCAACAAACAAAAGAAGTTTGTGACTGTATTTCCTTACATCACATTTTATAAAATGCTGGACCTAAAAAGATCTTCCCTATTCACTTTACCCTTGAAAAGTGTCCCATTTCCATCAAATATTCTTCTCTTTAATTGAGCAATCAACTTTAGAATGCTTTGCAAAATGACTTAGAAAAAAAATCATCGGTTGGTAGTCTTTGTACATATTATATAAATTACACTTAATAATAGCATGTATATGTAGTATGTGGTTCCTAGATGCAGAGAGTACAAATATATTAAAGAAGACTACTGCTCAAAATAAGAGAAAAGCTATAGTAGCAACCACAACCTTTATCCAATACTGCCTTCTCATATTTAAATGTGAAGAAAATGAGATAATACATGTGCTGATTTTGTGAAGTTGTAATTTTACGAGTTAGGGTATCACATTGTTCTCTGGTCTTGTCTGCTATAGGTTCATTAAAAGTTACAGACATTTGAGAATTTCCATGTCATTCTTTTTTTTTTTTTTAATGACAAATGCCCCCTCTGCCAACAACAACAACAAAAATGTGTAACTTGGATACCAGGTCCTTTTAATGAAGCTTTTGAGTCTTACAAAATATGATTAATCTGATTAGTGATTCAGCCTCCTTTTATGCTTACATTATCTAACACAAAGAGCCCCCCTACAGGTTAAAGTTTAAATGTGGATTACCAGATAAAGCTAGTCCTGACGAGGTTTCTATGGTGCAAGGAAAAATTGGATTTGCTTTTCACCTCATCTCAGGCTCTGTCATCCTGGTTTTTGCCCTATTCCCTTGTTCACAGCAAGGATATTAATTTTGTAGTAAAATCTTTAAGCAATTATGCAGATAGCTGTGAAAAAGCAACATACACACACAATAAGAGAAGCTTAACTGAAAAATGGACCCCAGATATTCATTAAAAACAGATGGCTACATTGCCAACAGCATAACTTTGGATGTTTGGGCTAAGCTGGTATTAATCTGCCACAACATGAAGAGAAGATGAAACTGCTGGTGTACAAACTGTGTATCGCTTCTACTTTTTGCTTACAAAGGAATACAATGATGATTTATGGCTGTCTTTTTGATAAATGTCCAAAAATGAATTCCTTACTCAAAAGTGAAATAACATTGTAATCCTCCTGGCTATCACTGAATGTTGATGCTCATTTTCAAGTCACGAATAAAAGATAAAGAATCATATAGATGAAGTAGATCAAAGTTGATATTAAGTAATTTTGTTTTTAAACCTATTGAAAGTGGGAAATCTTTTGATTAGTAACATTTCAAAGCCAGTATAAAGCACAATTTTGCATTTATATAATGAAGTAGTTACATTTCTGGCCATTTATTTGGGTTATTTGCTAAGTGGACATTGTAAAATTTTTCAGCCTAGACAAAGGTAAGGTAAACAAATCAGGTAAAGTAGGGCAGAAAAATATTTGCCCAGCTCTTCCAAGTACAAGCATAGATGATAGAAGTGCACTCTATGCAACTGAAACAATTGTCATGACGATAAATGCATAAAGTATATATTTATTCATTTGTATATTTTTAAAGCAAATTTGGTGGCAGAGTGTTACACCTAAAACTATATATATGTTGTAAGTGTTAGAATGGTTATAATGAATTTCAATCAACTTTTGTTTTGTAGGAGAAATTCATCCAACTAGAGAAACACTTTCAGGACAGAATGGCTCAGATATTCTATGGGCTGGATCTACTGACTACTTGAAACATCTTGGTGTTATTCTACTACTTCATCTAAACATGGAGGCTGACCTGGGAATGAGTGTTTGAAAAGGGTGCTTGTTAAAACTAAAGAGTTTGGGCTTTCCCCTCATTGAGTGTTAACCATTATTCTTTCTTATATAAACAGTACATATTTATTGTAGAAAAAAAAATTTTAAAAATTAAACAGGTTTGCCAAAGAGAAGAAAGTTCAGATTATCCCAATCCTATCACCTTGAAATGCCCACCGCTACTGTTTTTATACATATTTCATAATACATTTATATATATATATATATGTGTGTGTGTGTGTATTTTTAAAGAATTAGGAACTTACTGTGTATTTTGAAACCTGTTTTTATTCTCCTAACAATCTATATAATAACTATTGATTACATATAATCCAATATTCTACAACCTCATTTTACTGAATCCATAGTATTCTATTATATGGAGAATCTGGAATTCATTTTAACAACTCCCTATTGATAATAAAGAGTTTTAAAATTTTTGTTATTATTAAATAAACACCTCAAAGTTTATTTATTCAACTAAAATTTGTATAGAACGTGTGTTACCAATGAGTTAATCTTCTGGCATTGTCCCTCCTTCACATGTAAATAAAAACTTGCTGGGGCACAAGTATATTCATGGAAAGAAGCAAATTCACCAGTCCTTTTTGATTAATTCACTTTGTGTTTCCTAAAGTGCATTTACAGTGTGGATAAAATATCTTGTTGCTAATGGAAGCAATCAAATTGTGTTAATAACCCTAAACTATCTTTGAATCTAATCTAATTTCCATCATCCCTGCCTTGTTTTTCAAAATCTGGCTCTGTGTTTCAACCATGCAGATGGCTTGCTATTCCTCCAGCATACTATCCTTAAATACCAGCAGACTTTTGAAAATACAGCTCCTTCTCATAGCCCTGGAACTGTACTCACATTGCTCTACTAAATCTTCAACTAGCCCGTGAACCCTTTTTTCATGTAACCCCACCTCTCATAGCTATTTGCTGCTATATACAGCCCAATATGCTGGTGTCTCTTTGGGGCTCTTTAAATTGAAAAGATCTGTCCTCGTGTCTGTCTTTTTCAATAGACTACGAGCAACTTCAGGGCAGGGTTTATGTCATATTCATCTTTGCATTTCCTGTACGTACTGAAATGGCTGACATCTAATAGACATTCTAGAAATGTTCATTAAAATAAATAATGACCTGAGGACATCCTGACGAGCCAAAGGAAAAAAAAAACCACCAAACAGGAGCGTGGCCACTTTAGGAAGTCCTGAACAGGGCTGCCCAGGGCTCAGACAACTCCTGTGGCCTCGGTGTCACTTTAAGGGATGAAAAGACAGAATGGCACATGCTTGCTTTCTCCTTTCATCACTGTGAGTGGAACAAACCTAGGTCCGAGCTCACCCAAAAGAAAACTATGTTGGCCCTGACTATGTGGGGTAATGAGGGAGTGGGGCTAGATGTTGAAGTGGTTGAATGTGGACTTGACATTCTCTGTGATGGCTGCCTTCTCTCTCTTCTTTGAGCGAGTGGGGGAGGGGCAGGTGTGACACAATTATCATTACCTTAAGACAAATAAGTCCCAGATATAGAAGAGTCTAATTCATGTATCAATGCTCACTTGTAACTATTGAACATACATCGTGTGAGAGACACCACATTAGCTACTTACAATCATGGCTGTGATCAATGGCTCTGAAAACCTTTTTGCTCCGCTTGCCTTGTGAGACAGTTTTGAGGAGAGAACTAGGAAGTCAGAGAAAGGGAACTTTGGCTTACCCTAAAATAGAACTGGAACAGTCCAAATGAAACAAGATTCCTCAAAAAGAAAGGAGCTTCTCATTACTGGAAGGTGCCAGAAAGCAACACACTGGGGTAGGGGAAGGATGCAAAGAGCTATCTCCTCATTGTGAAATTGTACTATATGACTTCCAAACTCCTTCCAAATCGAGAGTCTGGGAACCCATATAACTCTTTATTTGTGCACAAAAGCCTCCACCTGGAAGAATAATCCCATTTACAAATACTTTTCATGTGTTTCATTGTTTTTCTTTCTAACTGAGAAATTAGCCAGACCCATAATGTTTCATTGAAAGAACTGTCTATATTAAATTTGGGAATAGAAATTAGATACCTAGAACTACATATAAGTTTAAAGATCCACTCTCTCAGGGTGGCTGGGTGGCTCAGTCGTTAAGCGTCTGCCTTCAGCTCGGGTCATGATCCCAGGGTCCTGGGATCGAGCCCCACATCAGGCTCCCTGCTCCGTGGGAAGCCTGCTTCTCCCTCTCCCGCTCCCCCTGCTTGTGTTCCCTCTTTCACTGTGTCTCTCTCTGTCAAATAAATAAATAACATCTTAAAAAAAAATAAAGATCCAAACTCTTGACTGGATATTAAAACTTTTTCTTAAAACTTTTTCTCATATCAAAATTATTTTTCTGGGCTGCTCTCTGTCATGTCATATACTAGCAGTGGGATTCAACTGGCACATGTATCAAAAAACAATTTCTGTGGTTTGAAAATAATATTAAAAAATGTTTTATTTCAGTGATACCAAATGTTTCTTTGAGGTTAACATCTTGTGACAGGAAATGAACAGAGCATTAAAAAAACATGCAGCTAGACATCATATGAAAATTGAGTGTATTTTCCCATGAGGAAATTTCCTCATGCAGATACTTGTTTTAAACTTCTTGGTAAATAAAAAGTGTTATTTAGAGTTAAATAACAATACCTATAGATAAGGCATAGCAAACAAATGATGGTTGAAACACTATTTTTAACTGAAATTGTTTTTCTTAACTGCTTGTGGGTGTTGGAAAATTTTGATAATTCAAGTTTGCATATGATCAAATGTCTACATTTAAAGAGGTAATGAGCTATTTAACATATTTTGTAGTATGGGCTAGAAAATTTGCTTTGCTGATTAGAGCCCTTCGCAAATAAGGAAGAGACCACAATCCCAAGTACAAAACAATGAAAAAGTCTATTCCATCCAAAGCCATTAGGAACACTCCAAATTCCACTTAACTACACCAAACACACTTGCACTTCCTCAGCAACTTATCCAGACATTTGGACAAAACAACCAAAAGTATATTCTTTACTCATGGCAATAAAGGATTCAGATTTAACCATAGTAAGAAGCTCAGAAATTTCTACTTTCCTATTGTTCCTTTATTTATGTAGTTAGTTGGTTAGTTAGTTAGTTAATGAATAGATTAGTTAAACCCACCATATAGCAAATGAGATTTGATGATGTTGACATGAAG
Organism: Halichoerus grypus; assembly: GCF_964656455.1. NCBI lineage: Eukaryota > Metazoa > Chordata > Mammalia > Carnivora > Phocidae > Halichoerus > Halichoerus grypus. The sequence continues at coordinate 112,661,577 of NC_135712.1, forward strand.
AAATAACTGGAACTTGAAAGTACTTAGTTTCTCATAGTCTGTATTTCCTCTTTTTAAAAGTCGGGATAAATAACATCACCAAATAAATGCAAATCTAGGTATTTAGAAACGGATGTGGAAAAGTTTAAAAGTATTATTTAAATGTTACATTACTTACCTTATCACTATAATTATAACTCAGCCTAAAGTAATTTTTTAAAACTATAAAGGAAATACATGTGATGATCGCAATACGCACTTATTCTTGGCAAGATTTCATGTGCCCAGCCTCATCACTACCAGAGAAGCTTAGATTTTCTTAGAAGTTAGATTTTCTAAGAGTTACTGATCAGAAATCACATGGTGTCACCTCAAATATTTGGCATAAAGTTTCTGGTGCTGTGGGGTAGGAAAAACAGGAAAACCATCCCTTTGTTGCGGCCACAGGTGCTGTCCTGGGCAGGCTGTCACGATTCCGTAAGACAGACCTCAGAGCTCTGTGCTGTTCACAGCCTGCGCTCAATTCCTAACTGGGGACTTAATTTCTTCTCCATCCAGCCAGGAGAAAAACTGCATGCAGTGGAAGAGAAAAGTATTTTATTTTCAAGTCTGTAAAGAAGTCGTCTCTAACACTTTTCAAGAATAATTAAGCCGAATGTACTACGAAGATACTGGAGGAAAAGTAATGAAATTACAAATTGCAGTGGGCCCAGAGTGCTATAGGAAATGTTGGATTCAGATAGTGAATTTTGCATGATTTCTATTTTGAGTTCTTATGCTAAGAAATCTAAAATGCCTTAGGGGCCAGGCACCTAGCTTAAAATAGGTGAATCTGGATGAATTTACTTTGAGAGGGAGCAAGGGTAGACAGGGAGAAGTGGAGAGTTGAGATCTCATCCACGGCCACTCAGCCATCACTCAGCTCCAGTAAAACCAGCCCACCCTCACAGTCCTGCTTGTTTGAGAGAGCCTAGAAATCTGGATTTTAATGCAAAATCTAAGCTTGGGATGTGGTGAAGCAGTTTAATAATAAGCAGATTCTTTGTAGGACAAACAAAATGTGCCCACATGTTGCATTCGGTCCATAAATATGTCCCCCTGATGGAAATTCTGAGAGAACCAGGACTGGGCTTCAAAATATCAGATTTTGTGCCGACATTGTTTCCTGCTATTACTGGTACCACATGGTGATTGGCTGCATGAAATAATTAAACTTAGTTGGCAAAGCACCCTTGATTTGGAACGAGAATACTCTGAGGTTTGCCAAGACATACTACAGTAATGCTCAATAATATCTCATGAAGGTATTTGGTTAAAAATGCTGATAGAACGATCAATATCTAAAAAGCTTACTTTTTTTGTCTTTTTGTTACAGAATGGACTTTGTTAGTTTAAGTAGTCTATTTATGAATCTGTAAACAAAGCCTTTAATTTTAATTTATCACAAAAACATGTGAGGAACCAAATTATTAGTATTATTTTAGTATCTGAGGAAAGAGACCATTAACACAGACATAATTTCATACGGACAACTAACATTTGTTTACTGAGCACCATTACGGCCAAGTTTGAAGCACTCAATACACAATATTTTATTTAATGTCCGTATTACCTTAAGATACAGGTACAATTACTAACTGCATTTTATAGATGAGGTTATTGAGAATCAGAAAATATAAGCCATTTGCTCAAGGTCATACAGCTGGTAAGTGGAATTTAAACCACTGCAGACTAATTTGGGCTTTTAAGCGACACATTCTATTGCTGCTATTACTACTACTTATTTTGAGCCCCTCAATGAACCAGATGCTCTCTCATCACCCTGATGGCCCTGAGAAAAATACGTTATCATCCTTATTCATAGATGGAGGAACTAAGGCTCCAGAAGGGTAGGTAATGCCAATTGAAGAGTGAAAATATGGGACACAATCTCATATCAGATGTCTAAGGCCAAGCATATTTGAGCACATGACAGTGCTACCATAATGTAATAATTTCATATATTCTTCTTAGATGGAATTTAACCACTTCTGTTTCAATGAAAGCTAATGTTCTTTGACTTCATATTCAATGTCAATACAGGTCTATCGGACAAAATATTGCTAATGAATTAAGCCTTTAAAAGTTCATAAACGTTCTTTAAGATTTTCATTTAATTTCAAGATAACCTTTTGTTCTTTAATCTCAAATTTTATTCTTTATGTGCAATATGTTTTCATCTCAAAACATACTTCTATAATGATTTAAAAATTTTTAAACTGTATATTTTTGTCCTACTTAATAACTAGATTCCACTTCCAAATATGAGTAAGGTTTTATGGAAAAGGTAGTGATTTGAGAATTGAAAAGGAAGAGAACTTTCTAGCCTTTCCATGATGCTGACACCTCATTTTATTGTGTGTGATTCTGATCTTTCTAAGCTATAGTTTTTCAATAAACATTTTGTTTAATGATTAACATTATTGTATTACTGCTTAGAGTATTAAAATATCACAAGAAAATTATAATTAATGCTTGCAATTTCTCTTTTACACTCAGATCTTATTTTGAGGAAGAATGATACCTTTTTCTAGATTATATATATTCAAATCACACAAACTGGCATATTTTAAAGTGTCTAATAGATGACGTTCAGCTATTTATTTACATTAAATAGTAGAAATACCAATGATTAGAGGCAGTGTTTAAAAGTAATAGCAATACCTTTCTATTTTATTAATTGACTTCTGGGCAGTTGCGGCGGAGTTACTTTTAAGCACAGCTACAAGCTCTCAATTCGAATAACCATCTTATAGGAATTTAGTGAATTTAAATATGCCATGCTTTTGTTATAGACTTCTCAACATATATGCCTGGAAAGATTTACAATTAAAATCACACCGGCAGCAACCTGCAGTTTTTCATACCAAAAAGCCAAGAACACAGGGCTGTGGGAAAATTTGATACATCAAACTCTAAGACTCGCAACTTAAAAGCTTCACTCTTCTTTCCCCCCACCCCAGACTGTTGACCTTGGTCTGGTCTGTTCCTCTCTGATTGTTTGATTTGCATTCCCCTTCATGGATGATGGTTTCTTATTAAATTATTTATGGATGTGGCTGACACTAGTTGAATAGATTCATTAAATTTCACAAGTTGTTGGAGTCTAGTTCACTGGAAAAAAAAAAACCCTCTTTAGACTCTTTAAAGGACAAAAAGCGTCATTTTTTTTAAGCTCTTTTAAAGCATTTAATAAAGCATGAAAAGATATGACATCAATCCTGCTAAAACACAAGGGAAAATGAATGATGTTACTGTAAATCTTTACATCAATCACACCCCATACTTTGGAAAACAATACAGTTTTGTTTGCATTTCAGAAGTGACAAACAACTCCTGTGACTGGCTTAACATAGTCACTTTCTATTAGGCAAGACCAGAAGCAAGTCAGAATTAAAACGTGGCCGCGCGTTGCTAGGCAGCAGAGTTGTCTGGATATGGTGGTTAGTTTCCTTTTCACTGAATGAAAGAAGTTTTGAAAAACGTGATAATGGTTTTCAAAGGAGAAGGATAATTGGTGGTGCTCGCTTGTGCAGCACTGTGTGGAAACTTTCAGGCGGCCGTGAGAGAGGACTGTCACTAAAAATTTAAACTCTTGTACACAAACTTGACCTAGAGTCTTCTCCAGGTTTTGGCGGTTCATTTTCAGAACACCCCTCTGAGACCAAGGGGTGTAGGATGAAAGCGTTAAGACAGATGGGTAAAGCCCCAAAGGAAGAAAGGAATCAATAGTTGTGATTTAATCCATTGGTGAAAGGGAGGAATTAAGTAAAATCTTAAAAATGAGGAATGTGTAAAAGACCTTTAGCTAGCACCTATAAAAAAAAATGTTTTAATTGCATGGTGAGTTGCCACTGAGCAAACATTCAAATCAAGTGCAGGAAATAGAGAAAGATAAAAAAAAAAAATCTTTGATTGTCTATGCCAGGGATAAAACAATTACCCTGATGTCATTTTTTTTTTTTTAAATATACTCTGGTTTAATTCAGAAAAAATGTCCCCAACATGGTAACTCCCAAAGCATCTGAAAATAATTACAACTTAAGCTTTTATTGTCTGTAGTAATAATCGAAGAGCATATATTTAACAAAATACAAACAAAAGACCCCAGGCAAACAAAAAACACACAGAAAATACACGTTGCTCACTATTTCATCCCAAACCACCTAATGCAGGAACATTTTGTTTAACCATTTAATTTACCCAGAATTTTAAAAAACTGAGCAAAATGGACTCATATTGAAAGAAGGGACCAATTAGTGTTGGATTAACATTCATGGTTATTTACAGTTGTTTTTGTACTTGTTCTTGTGCTCTGACTTCCTAAAATTTCACAACCCAAAGATTTAGAAAAATGGGGTTGTTTAGACGCAAAGTGCAATGAAGTGGCTGTGACCATTGTGTAGACACCACCTCTCTCATTATACCCTCTCAATCAACACTCAGTACACAGGAAACCGCAATAAAGCCCATCTGCCACGGTTAATCTGCAGGCAAACCCACACCCATGTCTATGCCCGTTACTCTCCAGCCTTATTATTCTCAGATCCAAAGCTTCATAAGGGATCAGCCAAAGTCCATTAAAGTAAATAATAGCTAGAAATGACAGGCTTAGCAAGGATTGGGAGGAAGTTGAAGACCAATCTGAGCTCTGAGCTCTGATTAATAGAGAAAAGCATTAGGAGAAAAGGGGAGAAAAATGACCTCAGCCTGCTCCAAAGAATTCCTGAACCTTCGTTGTTAGGGCAAGTGCTACCATCTGAGACGTTAGTGATCCTTGAATTTCCTTCACTTTGATGCAGCTCAAATGGGAAAATTTTGAAGGTTCAGCAAGGCCCCAGACCTCAGCTGGAAAGCTGTCTGGAGTCAACCCTGTCAAAATTCTCTTGTGTAAGAGAAAGCCTTTATTAGCTAGATTGCAACAACGGCAATAACAACACCCACAGACGCCCGCCAACGTCTCATGAGGAGGGGCCTCTGCTAGAGATTGCAGATGCATTTATTATTTCCTTGCACATAGTCATTTTTAAAACGTCTCCAAACAGATGTAGTAAAATAAAACAATAGTGACTCTTAAAATGAATGCCTTTCAGGAACTAGCTGAATTTAGTCTGCTGATAGGAAAGTGTGTGAGTGTATGTGTGTGTGTGTGCGTGTGTACATGTGTGTGGTGTTGTGTGTGTAGGGGGTAGTATTCAAATATTTATTCAGTTTCATCTTGAAATGGGGTATTTATATTTTCGTTGTACAACACAAAGAATCCTCAAGTAGTTCAAGGTTTGTTGCGTCAAGACAGAATCAAAGTGCTTCAGTTATTTCAACTGTGTGTTTTACATAAATTGACCAGGAAAAAATCCCAAATTAGTTGTAAAAAGGTTTCCTCTCTCCGCTGTTTAAAAATTATTTTTACAGCCTCTGTTTGATAAATTTCCTAATGAGAGGATCCCAGGCAGTGATATCCCCCCACCTTTCCCCACATAAGTGTATTTGGTCTTCAAATGAGACATTTTTGAATTTTGGAACAGCTCTTAACAGTTTTTTTTTTTTTTTTAAGAAATCTATACCTGGTAGGCCTATTTGTGATTAGGAAGAACTCATTTCAAGCCTGCTCTGTTATTAAAAAAAATGTCTTTCCTTGTAGAAAATACCATATTCTTTATGAAATGTGAATTGAAATGAGACTAGTAGAGAGAGCTCAAAACTGTGAGGGCTCTTTACAGTTAGAGTTGAAAAATAACAAAGCAGCCACTGCTTGTCAGAAATCCCAGTCTGAGGGGGAGAAAGCATTTGGCAGAGGCAGGCAGGTATTGGGAAAGCCCTAGTGATTTCTCAGGAAGAGAGTAATGGTCCAGATGAGGACTTGATGTCAGAGAGGCTCACCTTCGAATGCATTCCTTGTTCAAGTTGATATTGTAGCATGCAATTTTCATAAATAAAATGAAGAGGCAACGTAAAGAGCCACGGTGAAAATGATGGTTCTTCACAGATATTGCTGATAACTTGGCTAATGCACTGTTGATGTGCACGTGGTACAATTTTCATATTTTAATCTTAAGTAGAACAAGAAATGACAATTATGAAAAGACAAAATAGATACCACCAACAGCTGTAATTGCCATCCAGGCTGCTCAGAGATGGGCAAAAGACACAGTAAATCAATATTAAGTTCTCTACAAATGCAGGTATCACAACAAGGACATCATATAACATCATTATAAGCAAATTCTAATACAATTTGGACAGTTGTAAAGAATATAGGATGAATACGGGGGAATGTGAGGCTAACTTGTCCTCTGCAGCTTCAGGCAGTATATTCCAGGGGGAAAAAAAATCCCTGGGAAGCATGGCAGTGTATTTAGTTAAGTGTGCAAACTGTGCTGGCTTTAGTAAATGAGTGTGCTCCTCCTTTTCACAATTTAAAACGTTAAGATCATCAAGGGTTAAATGATTCTGCCACATGCAATGATAACAAGTTGAAATTTGCTAGTTTTAATACACTACTAGGATTTGGAGAAATGCTTTTGTATATAATACTACATCCTAGGAAATATTATGTGATATTAAAGAATACCTAATTAAACTGGCAGGTTGAAAAACCACCTAAACTTAAGAGGAAAAAACTATTAAATATTAAAGGCATAATATAAACATAATTAAAAGAATGAAAATTGAAACTGCTCAGTGCAAACCTTAGCAATGAGAAATAAAATGAGAAAAAAAAAGACAAATGGAAAGAAACAAAAATTCTGAGGAAAAGATGTAACAAAAGTGACAAATATGTAGAAATATTTAAAGGTAAAATCAAAATTAAAGACTCGCTTTTAATATTATAGTTGTAAAGTGTAACGATTTAAATGCCCTAGAGAAAGTAGGTCTGATTTCATGTACATCTTTCTGGTGATATTTATTTCCTTTATGGAAAATGTAACAACACACAGCACAAAAAAAGTTTTCATAAATTCTTATCAGTCTTTTGCATCTGTTCGTAAGTTATTTTATGTACTGACAAAGATTGGAGTATTTCACGTTTCTTTTGAAAATTTAAAATTCTTAAGTGAAGTAAAATGATTAGGATCTACTCCCTCGTCTTCCTCTTTCCATAACTGAACATGATTTTGAATTCACAGGCTATTCCACAACTACACAGATATGCAACATAAAAGAAACTGTTCTCACCATACCATTCTAATTTGTATAGAAATGCTATAAGTATGAAACTAAATTTGAACGATTTTGAGAATTTCTGGTACAAGAAAAGAAATAATCTATTAATCAAAAGACTGTCAGAATCAATTTTCTTTTGTGTGTATGTGATAATGAAAAACAACAAAAATAAAAACACATCAATTGTTTACTTTTGTTCATGGATTTGCACTTCCACAAAATTTCATCTCCCTTGAACATTGTCCTCATGTTTTCATTAGATAGTAGACATTCTTAAATAACTTCGCTATTTATACAAATAAACAACTAAGTATCCATATAATAAAGTTTATGCACATGTGGAATATGTTTTTAAGTAGTTATATGTATGTCATTATGTATATTATAGCATAAACAGGCCCATATGCATCATCTCATGTAACATACATAAATAAGCAACTGGATTTTATGGCCTTGAGATGCATATTTTTTTTTAGTCAACCAAACACAATTGAAATTTTAATTTCATTCATGGAAAATCAAAAAGTTTTAATAATAAATCTGCTGTGTAAATAAGTTAGATTGTCATTGCAAATGCTCTCCATTAGCCTGGGTAAGAGAATTGACTTGTAATGAACTTAAATATGAAAAAATTTATCTTTGGGCATATCGTATTGCCATTGACACTTAAAACAGCACTCTTTTCTGTTCTTGATATCAGAGCAACATCTTTCAAATGAAAAATACTTTTCTTATCCTTTTACTGAATACTCACAAGAAGGCCATTACTTACTTCCTACCATAATAATGATCTTCAAACAATGGTTATATTGCTAAAAAGTAAAGGCCTTTGTGCCAACCACAAGGTGTCTCCAATCTTTAAATTCTCTAGATCACTCCCTCCCCTGTTCCATATTTCAATACCAAGTGAATCTATATGATCACATTGTCACATTTGGAAACCTTAAAAACACTCATTCAGATGTAAATTGAAAGTGTAGACTTTAGAAGACGTTTTCCCACGCTTAAACATATATGTAAAACTATATATTACATACGAATTATAGTTATATATTATATGCTTATTATATAGTATATATTAAATACGAATTTACAATTATTTTATGACTCTATGTTTGGAACCTGGCCTCTTAAAAATAAATAGTGATACAATACCAAAAAAGGCGGAAAAAAAAGTTTAACATCAAAGTTCATTTTAGTTTATCTGTCATCGAGATTCAATTTTTAAATAATCCTATCAGCCAGCTACAACCAGTGACTCCAAGGGAATAACGATTTCATAGTAGACTATACACATCTGCAAATAGTCACAAATGCAACTAATTCCTGGCTTTTACAAACCAAAGCTATTGGTGAAAAGCACTTACTAAAGCTCACCTCATTATGAAATATGAATATATAGCTAAGAATAAATCTTGTTGAAAAGAATTCCAACTACAGAAAGTCTTTCTAATTCAAGGCCATGCATGGCTTATCTCCCTCTGTACACAGAGAGGGAATGTCGCGCGTGTGTGTGTATGTCTGTGTGTGTGTGTGTGTGTGTGTGTGTGTGTGTGTTTAATGGGATGCTGTTTATCCCACTGTATCTTACCACTCGGTCTCTTTGGATAACAATCCCAGGACCCAGATGCTAAGGGTAAGTGATATTTTCCCACAAGCGGCTTCTGGCTCCTTGGCAGACGTGGTAGGCAGTTGTCTTGGCAGCCGCTGCGCCGCCTCTGGCCCTCTTGTGTGGCTTTGCTGTGGAAGGGATGCTTGGCCTGCCCTGTCCTCCTGGATACCATTTCCCTCTGACAGCCCTTGGGTTTTGTGAAGCTTTATTCTGTGCAAATCCCTTGTGCAATCTCTGGATGAACTCTCCAAAGGCAAAATAGGACCTTTCTTTATAGTTGTGTCTAATGATCAGTGGAATTGCTGTTTCAGGTACTCGGGAAAACCCAAACCCGAGCCCAAACTTTTCCAATCTTTGTGGGTATTTGGTTTTCATTTCTGTTCTTGCTTTCACTCCGAGCACATTGTATCCCAACTTAATTGCCAGGGGGTTGGCCAAATTATTTTGTATAAACGTTGCGCTTTGTGATTTTTATGTTGTAATTTAGGTGATTTAAAAAGTCCTTTGTTTCCCCATACCCATCATCATAAATAATTTTCGAAGATTTTTTTTCTCAGATCACAAAGCTCATCGGAAAATAAGTCTTGCAAGAAATACAAAGAAGGAATTTTGCAAATTTACCAAGGGCAATCCGCTGATGAACTCTTTAATGAAATAAAGTAGCATGCTTCTGATATTGATACAGAAGTAATACTTCATTCCCTGCATGCTTGTAATCTGGATGACATTTTGAAGCATGTGCTCAAGTTGTACAAACAAAGGCTCACAGCAGAGCCAAAGATGGTTTCAAAGACACCAATATAACTGTCTGCCGCATAATTTGTGAGACATTTTCACGTTTCCTCACAGTGATATCACAAAAGTAGTCATAAATGTGTATCATGGATTAAACGTTTTGCTGGTTTACCATATGGTTGACCACAATCCCCAGGGAAAAACAATATTTGGGGTGGGGGGCCTGCTAGCCATATTTTCCTTGTGATCTGAAATATCAATAAAGATCCCAAGTTTTCTGAAAGAAATATCAGGCACATTTTGCATGGAAATGCTCACTCCAATTAATCCTGGGTTGAAATTGATTTCTTTCTATTCTGCCATTTTTATCTCATGTGACTGCAAAACTCTAGAATTATTGATACTATAGTTTCACAGTTTAACAAGTAAATTGCTACCCAGTCAAAAAAAAAAAAAAATTACACAGGTGTTACATGGGTCTTCAGGTAATTATCAAAAGTAGTTTCTTATAAAAGTCTTCATGTGCTGTATGGGGAACTGAAAATCCTCTGATGTGCTGTGTGATAATATTATAAATTAAGAACAGATATAATTTAGAGAGGAGCATCACCGAAGCCTCCCAGAGAAATGAAGATCTCTCCTCTGTAGCTATGGATCTGTTTTGGCAAAGTTTGTTTTTAATGTCGAATCCTTTCTGATGCAGAGTACGTATTTATTGTATACAATATTTTGCAAACCATGTGCTTCTCGCTCAGTCGAAAAATGATCACATTCCAACATGATTCCAATGTTTTCCTCTGACTTGTGATAAATCCATATTCTGGAAGAGCATCTCTTGTTAAATTAGCATAAAACCCCAAAGATTGTTGACAATTAGGCTGCTCTGAAGTATACGATCTGATCTTCTTTTTGTTCATTGATCAATTTTGCTCTCTCTTAAATGTAAAACATTTACTAAATATTTAAGGAAACTTTAGAGAAATGTTAAATATTTCTGTTAAGCACTTCGACCATCCATCTTCCAGTTCTGTGAACTATGGCACTTTGCAGAAAGACAATTGCGAAATTTTGGTTTCTCACTTTCTATGTTCCGTAACAACCCAAAAGATTGTAATTATATATCTATATATTATTCAGTAGTAACTTAGACAGCATTCTTCTGCTAGTAACTTTTTTCAGTTTCACAACTAAATATTTACTTTTCACTCTTTGGGCTTTTCCTCTCACTTATAAGATTTTGGGAATGTATTGTTCTATGTTTAAAAGACCTGCAAAGATAATTGTAAATAAGCCATATTTATACCAACAGAGTCCCTGGTAGCATTCTCTAAAACAATAAGCAAAAGGAAAACTAAAACTATTTTTGGTTCTCTTTCTACCAGAAGGTGTCACTATTGTGACTACAAGGTAGCCATCCCAAGACATATAACAAAATTTACTTGAGAGAAGATCATGCATTACCTGTATAATCCAGAAGGTAATTTACTGACATGCTAACCAAACTATACTATGAAAAATTGCTTGACTAAAATTTTATCTCAAATAAACATGAACTGATTTGAAATATGAAATAACCCTACCAAAAGTATGCTGGGAGAAATCCCAAGGTTCAAGAGATGACACTGCAACAAAAAATAACTTGTGGGATTTTTCAAAGGCAATTTGAGTAGAATCTTGGTATGCTCTTATTTCAAATAATACTGAATAAAAAAATATAAATGTTGGAAAACAAGAAAAGAGTTAGGGTTTTGTCTTTTGAAAACTTTCAAAGTTAAATGACACTTGTGGAGTCATTTTTCCACAGAGAAAAAAACCCCGAGTTTCTCCATGCAGAAGCAGATCATACTTATCCTTGCCATAGGAGATATTAAATAATTTTAAACTTCTGGGGGGAAAATTAAATCTTCTCTCTTTTTTCCCCAAAAGTTTTTTTTCCTCTATAAAGAGCAGTGAGTCTATTCTTGGCTTAATTTGATAAAAACATGCTGCAGTGATATTTTCATGTTTAATCTCACTTGGGGAGACGATGTTTGGCCCACATTTCTTCACTATAAGTAGGAAATCTTGGCAGACAACTTCTGCTTTGCAATTAAGCCAAAAATAATTTTCAGATACTTTAGTTTTATCTAAAGATTTATTTCAGTTTTTTTGCTAACTGAGAGAAATATAAGGAGTATGGGTGTCAGCAATACGCCCCATCCACCACCCCTCCCACAAAGACAATGTCAAGAAATAGAATTGCCTGTTAGAATGGCTTTAAATCTCACACTTTCATGAGAGTCTGATGTACAAAGTAAAGAGAGAGAGAGAGAGATTACCTGTTATATCCTTGCTGAATAATCTTAAAATACCTCAAAGTGTCCGAGCAGCTCATTCATCAGAGCTTTGTGATCCTTTTATTACTTGAAAAAAGGCAGTTTTACATGACAACTTCAAAAGTGTGAATGCCATTATTCAATGTTTTGTACGGTATGTTCATCAGTGATCCATCTTGTGTGCAACTTCCCCGTAAAAGCTGGAAGTCATTCTCTTCCGTGCTTTTCTAAGACAGTGCCACACGGACAAGTGCACTGAGAGAGACTGGCCAGTAGAGGCCTCTCTAGATTTGCCTTCGCATTGAGAACTCAGAAGGAGCCTCGAATCCGCTGCAGTTAACACAACTACTTGAAAAGATTCTTGTTGCATAGGGAAAAAGATCACTCTTTAATGCCCTTTTAAGTTCCACGGTGTTGATTAATGTTGCCCTTTACATTAATGATGTTTCAAGTAAAAGAAAACAAATTTAAAATGGATCAATTCTATTGAGGATGCATTAATTAGACAGAGACGCTGCCATATGCTGGGGCTGGAGGGTCTGCTGGCCTTTCCCTTGTAGTTACCTGTGTAAAACCCACCCTATCCTCTACATGAATGCCCAAGCTGAATAGCTATTTGAATGAAGGCTTTAGTTTGATTCGCCATACAAGGGGTACTGTGTCACTGTGTTTTCTTTCTAGGAGTCACTAAGTGATTTCTATATCTGTTGTCATGGTGATATAGCAAAGCAGGGGAAAATGGGGGCAACTTCAGGCTTTCTCCTCACCCTCTGCACTAAGATGTTGTTAGCAAGCCTATAAAACATTGGGCTTTCTCTGGGCCTTCTTTTTGTTCCCTGATTGTCAATAAAACTCATTTTAAGGGTAACAAGGACATCTAAATGTCATCTGTCACAGTGTTAGAGAGATTAAGTTTGTTTAGGGACTTGTGCTGGACAAAGGCCACTATTTGTTCTGCAGATACAAAGCGGTGTTGGCTATCACCACTCTTGATTTAGAAGGAGGCCCAGAGACCATCGAGGGAACATCATCTCAGTTGCAGGTGATGCAGAGGCCTTCTTGACATGACAGCATTAAAATGACAAGAAAAAAAAATAATTATGGTTTTGAATGAGAATCTGCATTCTATTTCCCACACCCCTCTGTAGACACCCCAAGAAGAAAGTCTCCTCTTAGACCTGAGGTAAGAAAACAGCTGTTGAGGGCCACAGGCATATTTAAAAACGTGGCATACACACCTGACAGTCCTTGAATGAATGATAAAAGAAGGGAGAAAGGTTTTGCAAGGGAAGTCCAACAATAATATGTTCTGCATTAATTCAGCATTTGCCCAATAATGAGGCTAAATGGAATGTACAGATTAATGAAGACATTGGTGTTATTAAAATCAAATCCTGTGGTTCATATGCTTTTCTTAATAATGAACATTGTGGCTATTGGAGAGGAACAACAGGATTTTTTTTCTATTAATTTGGCACACATCCCAGATCTCATTCAACCAGAACCTATCCCCCGCAAAATGCGTCCGTGGCCTTTATGCGCCTTAGTCTTTCTATTTTATATCTGTGTTAATTTGAGGGAAAAAATATTTCCCCTTTATAGAAAGATTTTGAAAAGTGAACATGAAACCTAAGTAATAATTAAGTAATTTTAAAAATAGGATGCTTCTTTCAGTATAAAAGGTGATGGGGAAGTATATAAAATTACGTGCACGTAATGGGGTGCTCACAACACATCTGCCTGCACTCTGGAAATTGGTGCAGCTATCTGGGGGCTTTCAGAGTCTGGTCACGTTAATTCATCTCAAATACTATTTTATAGGAAATATGCACGGTAGAGAGGGCCACTATGTTAAAACTTAGCAGAGCCGTTATAAATGTTGGACAATGGGAGGTTCCTTATTTGCGATTTGTTGGGTCTTGACAGTTTGGATATTTATGAAATATGAATGAAAGCAGAGTACCACGACCCATTTTCTAATATCCCTGTGAGCACAACCCCACATATGACATGCATGTATGCACAAGTCCCACACTTCGACTGGAGCTCACATTTGAAAGGACAATGGGACAATGATAAACTCCCTCTTGGTTCTGTGGAGGAAGGGGGTATATATATATATATGCACATACACACACACATATATATATATACATACACACACACACACATACATATATATATATATATATATATGGCAAGCTTTGAGTTTCCTTAATTCATGCTCTCTCAAATCAATTTGAAAATCTGATTTTAATCATGCTGAAAAGAGGTGTAGATCCATAAATGCCATATACTGCAACTATTGGACAGATTCCATTGTTGTTGTATATTTGGCAGTGTATGGTGAAGAAGATAAACTTATGAAGGGTGACATCGAGAATTAGACCTTGTTAAAAAAAAAAAATCCTGGAAGCTGCACAATCACACATTTGTAGATATGCCTGTAATATTAAACACGTGCAACTACTAAAAAGAGCTACAGCAGGATTCCGTTTTTTAAAAATTCCTGGAGCAAATTACCACCAAGCTCAGTGTGATTTTTTTTTTTTTTTTAAGGTAGAAAGATTTATTCTAGACAAACTAATGAAAGCAAATACAGTGCTGAGATGCTGTTACATCAATATTATGGGCCTAGATGACTTTTGTTTAGAATCTTAATAGCTCGGTCATTTGTTATTCATTCAGCTACACACGAGACACCAGGGTGTTATGAAGGACAATACTCTCGGGGCATTTTGAGTTCAATGTGTGTTTCTCTACTTATGAAGAACATGTGTTGGCATCAGCGATGGTTAACAACAGGGGAATCACAATATACAATGAAGTTTTACCACGTTGTTCTGAGATAATTTTCTGTTTCTCCAGACACAATCTTTGCAACAGCTGAAGTATAGTTCTGGTGCTCTGTTGTAGAACGTGCTGGATGTATGTCTTCTTTCTATTTTTTAACCTCTTATTTCTTATATTATCTCAGATAAAGAGTTATCTGAAAGAATCAAAAACAAATCCCTAACAAAAAGTATGTTGAGCTTCAAAATAGGCCAACAAAAAGGAATGTTTGTCACTTATACTTGAAGCTATAAACAAGGGGACTGAGAAAATAGATTGGAGAAGTCCAGTAATTCACGAGGATAAACACACACCCACGCACGCACGCACGCACAGTTGCATGCATTGAGCTTTACTACTTTGTCCTCAGAAGGACATCTCTGTCACCCTAGATGTTTTGTAGCTTTACAGATTCAGAGTAATTCTAATGAGACAAGTAAAAGGAAATGGGTGCTACACAGTATCATTTTTTCCTTCTAAATTTCCTGGGATGAAAATCCTCTAAATGCCTTTAAGTAGCTATGCGATTTAGATAGATTTGTATGGCCTCGATTCCCTATCCAGGAAAATATGGGGATAGATTTAGGTAACCTCTGAGGGCTCTTCCAGTCCTAAAAGCCTCTTCATATAAGGTTTTCAATTTTTAAAAATGTCTAATACTTTGAAAGCAACTATTTTTATTAAGAAAAAAATAACAGAATTGACAAGATTTTCAGTGTGATTAATATTCAATAAAATACGCAGTTTTGTTTCAGATTTACTGTGCCAAATTAAGAATGCAGGCAGTTGTATTGTCTAAGTACTATAATCTTTTTACTTTTGACAAATGAGTAGCAAAAGAGTTCATCAGATTGGGACTAAGTTAATTCATCAAGGCTTTGTATCATCCTGGATTTTTAACTACTCCTTTGCATTCAGGAAATAGTTAAACAACAAATGGAAATCCATTAAGGAACAGTCCATAAGAAAAAGACAGTATCTTTTTTGAATAATACACTTACTTGATATGTTGTCACTTGAACCAAATGACAGTTGAGAATTTTCCTTCCCCTCTGCTCTCCCATCCTGCAACCAAATTCTCAAATCAAGCCTTTTATTCTTGTTTAGAGCAATCATACAATATCTAAATTTATCATAAAGTAGGTGACTCTGGTAGGTAATTTCTGCATTGTAAAATTCCTTTCCACCTTACAGAATCTACTATTTCTTTATCACTTGTGGTCTTCTTCAAGTAGATCTGTAAATAATATGAATAAGTAAGTCTAGCATTATCTTCTCAGGAATATTTTCAGCCAAATAAAGCACTCTATGTACAGAAACAGCTTAACAAAGATAATGGATTGATGCAATTACATACAATTCTCTCAGTCTCTTCTCATTTCCTCTACTGACGAGGGTTTCAACATGTTTTCATTCCAACTTTTGAATATAAAAGTATACAGTATTTATTCAGGTTCTATTTCATTCAGCTACTAAGTAAAATTGAAATACATACCCCGGTACAATCATTTTTAGAAGTTAGGAATAATTCATTTTTCATTAATAGTAATAACTACACCATATGGGAAAAAAATCCTGTAATGTTTAAGAAAGTATAAGGAGAATTGGTCTAATAATGTGTGTTTTAGAAAGATGACTCTTGCCATATTTTCTTATAGTTATTGGTAGTATTTGTTAGTACATTAAAGATCGGGTAGTATGTTATAAAGTAATCAAAACTCCTGATTAGATCATCTTCTAATTTTTGAAATTAAAATATTTTCTTTTTCATATTTTAAATCATACTAATAACTTACTGCCATCAAATATTTTAAAGCAACAAAGTAAGAAAAATAATAGCGTAATTATAAAATTCAAATAAAACGTTCTTTGAATCTGCATCACATCTTATTACTTTCAATAGTGCTTAGGTCTTTTAATTCTACAAAAAAAATTTTGGACTTGTATATTAAAAGATAAATAATAAATCTATTGAGAAGATGATATACCTTAATTGTGATTTAATCATAATGGAGACAATTTTAAAATATTTTTATGGGAAAATTTTAAAAATAAAACTATAACTTTGAAATGTTACTAAAATCAACTTTCTAATCAAAGACATATTCCTACTTATGAATGTATTATTTGTAGTATTTTTAAACTTAAGGATATTCTAAACTGAGATGTACATGATATAAACCAAAAAAATTGAATGGTTAAAAAAATCAGAATTTCAGTTCTATATGAAAGTCATTCTTTTAACATACTTAAAGTTGAAATAATGGAGTCCCTTTATCACTGTGCTTACATTTGTACTATCTAAAACTCAAGCAAACAAATAAAGAGCTTAGTATATAAAACTTGGATGAGTTTTCCATTCTCATTGTAGCATCTGAATAACAGATTTTTCAATCTGTAAAAGAACAAAAATGGATTTTATGTAACTTTTCTTGAACTTCAAGTATCATTCATTTTGTTGCAAAATGTTATACATGCTTTAAAAGAATGGTTTGTTTCTCTTTTAGTATCACTACCTAAGTTTCTGAATGTTTGGGGGCTTTTTATATTATTCCATATATCACTTTTTAGTAAAGCGTTGGTTAAAGTGAAATATTCATAGAGATTTCACAGTTCGTTTGTAAAGATTTTTCCTATCAGATCTGAGGGGAAAAAACACAACGTAGATTTTTCTTTTAAATTTCCCGACACGTTAACAAAATAATGCCTTGAAGGGTGGAAAAATCAAAATTCCATTATTTGAATTTCAACTCTAAAAATTATATGGAGTTAGTGATATAGAGTGATATTTAATAAGCAAAATAGATCTCCCATCAGATAATAATCCTGTTGCTTTTAAATGCTGGCTACCTCTAGGTTAAAAATTGCTAATTCAGGTATTATTTAAGCTACCTTTAAAGGAAAATTTTTTTACTGACATAACTCCATAGAAGAACAGAATAAAGTAGCTGAGGAATGTGATCACAACAAAAGAGTAAATATGTATTTTCAGAAAATATTTGAATAGGACTCATTTGTAAATGAATGCATATGTAATTTAAAAAGAATATGTCAATCTAAAATAGCAACGCCTTCATTGGGTGGTATAGCCTTTTTGGAAACCATAAAGACACGAACTTCACTTCTTTGCTATTATCAGACTGAACTTTCATTTCTTTTAATGCTCTCTCATTTTTTTTCTCCTGCAAAGAATAATTTACTTGAAGTTACTTTGTTCTCCTTTCATCGTTGCATTTTATCACTCTTATTTCTCTGTGTCTCTCTTGTACCTAAACCTTGGTATCTTCTTATGGCCTCTGTTTCCTTAAAAATAATCTTTAATAACATTATCGATCATTTCACATCTTAGTCTTTATTATTTAAGCTCAATATTTAATGAAACCACTTTAAATGGCTTAGAAAAGTGAGTAAAAAACACTAATATTTTATATTTAAATAATATTGTGCCCCTTGAAAATGCTTCCTGAAATCATACTCAAGTCTCTCTTTAATGCCTGAATTTATATTATAAATTGGCTTCCTCTTCATCAGGCATATTTAAGTTGAAAAATCTTAAAGAGAAGTCTTTGCCCTTAAAGAATGTAAGGTGAGGGGAAGCACTTTTTTTCTTTTTGTTTAATCAACATCAAAAAGAAACGAGGTTAGTAGATGAGTTTTACAGCAACTTTAAAATATTTAAAAATAAGTAAGAAGTAAAGTAAAAATAAAAGTAGACTCAAGTCTGGTGTCAATAATATTAGAAAAGTTCATGTGTATACTCTTTCTCCACCCATTTTGTTTTGTTTTAAATCAACCTTTGAAGGTTTTTTGGGTAACCAGTATGAGTAGGGACCTAGCTTCAGAGTTAGAAAGATTGGAGTTCAAATCTTGACTCTAGAAAAGGCAAATAAATTCCCAAAGCCACCCTTCAGTCATCTATCAAATAAGGATGAAAGTCATAACTATTCTGTAACAATTAAGGTAAGGCATATCAAATACTTACTAGAGAAACTGGTACCCAGGAAGAGTTCAATAAAGTTGGCCTTTATAATGTTATTAGTATTTGCCAGACAACAAAGCATCACCAAAATATATGTATACACACACACACACACACACACACACACACACACACACACACATAGGTTTAGGGTTAGGTAGAATATGTTGATTCTGACACTTGTAAGAGGAGTGGCATTTGATCAACTAATTCTAATGAGTTTAGAACAACTCATTCTAATTCTCTGAGTTCAAATTCTAATTCAACTAATTCTCTGAGTTTAAATTTCCACTTCTACGGAAGTCTATATATTTGATAGAGGCACAAAATCTGTGCTATACCAGTAAATTCTTACAAATGTCTAATGTGCATTTGCTGATTTCTTATGGTGGAAATCCTTCCACCACAGCCAATTTCAAGCTTCCAACACAGAGCTGGGAAGAGATGTATGGTTGCACATCATTATATGTATAATATAGTATTTCTCATTATATTATTTTATCTCATATGGTATTATTTCCCCCATGTAGATTCAATAATTATAAACAACATCAAAAACAGAGATATTAGTGAAAGATTGTATAATAATTAGGAATTAATGAATCTGGAATATTATCTTTTTTAGTATAATTTATTTTATGGTAAGTTTTATAATTTATTTTTTTATAGTAAGAGCTATGTTCAGCAGCTCACCTCTCAATAGTTTTGAGAATTGTACCATCATCTCTTCTGAGCCAAGAAGAGCTGGCTCCAGGAGTACAACAGTGCATGAAGATTAAATTAGGTAATACTGGAAAAAACACCTACACAGCTTTCTTTTTTAACAAAGCACTTTCCAAGCTACATAGATCCATATCTATATGTTTATATAGATAGAAAGTATTTTATATTTATTTGTTAGGACTTATTTACGCACATTTCTTTCCCTCAATACAATGAATTATTGCTTTTGTCTAAGTCATGTAGGGAAAGTAGATGAGAATACCAAGATAAATAAACAAAAACAAACAAACAAAGCCCACTATTAGACACAACTCAGTGTGGAAAAGATTTGAGTCTCCAACAGTGCAATCTCAGAACATATTTCAGTATCAGTTGACTCAATATTGCCTTCATTAATAATTTTAACTCCACCTTTGATGACTATATGAGACATAAATGCTATAAACATTACACTAAAGCTTTTTTAAAGTGTAAATTTTAGCATTTAATGAGCAATGCTAATTTATAAAATATATGATTATATAATATGTCTTATATAATTAATAATATTAAATCAGCAATAGCAAACCTTCCAGCATTTAGATTAGACTAAAGGAAATAGTTCAATATTTTTCTTTGTAGATAAATTCATTTGCCTGAACCAGTTGATTTTTTTAAAAATTAAGCATAGCATGATTCAAAATTGGCACCCTGGGGAATCATTGCCACCATAAGGAATTCTCTGAAAAATCAATTAAAGCAAAGTTAAGTAAATTAAATGAAGGGAAGCTCCTTCATGGAAACTCTCAAAATACAAACATATTAAAACTATACCGAGTTATTCTATATTCAAAATACATACAGATATTTCTCCATTACTAATGTGATTTTTTTCCAAATGATTCAACAAATACTTACTGAGGAGCTACCATATTCTTGATCCTTGTGATTTTCCATGTTACTTTGATTCTCAACTTCTCTTTGTTAATATTTTACCCAGACTATTTAAAACTTTGCACATCTCAAAAAAGCCTTATAAAAGAGCTCTCACTTACATTTTCACATTCTGCTATGATTTATATTTGTAAAGAAGATTTTATATTTTTCTCTGCCTTCTTTACTCATCACTTAGTCTTTGATTTTCTAAAGATTTTGGGCAAATACCATGTTAAAAATGATATAAATTTAATCAGCAAGAGTCATGTTTAGTTGTTTTATGAAACATAAAAAGGAGAATATTTGTTAGTTGAGCTGAAAATTTTAATTACAAACTAGCAACTCTATAAAAAATACTTTTGATATCCCTCAGATTAAAAAGAATAGGAGTTAGCTAATTTCCTCATTCAGAATAAAAGCAATTAGCTTATTATATTACTCATGTTTTAAGTACATACACACACACACACATTATTATGTGTATCTGATTTAAATTAGAGAATGAAGTTGAGTCTGTGATTTTTCTCTCCAAATTCGGAAAATAAAATTTAAATATCTAGATAAATGGCAAAAGTAATCTAAATGGTTTAAGAAGTGAATTCAATAAGAAAATAATAATATTAGTAAAAAGCTAAGTTATTTTTCAAAGTCATTATCACTTACAATAAATTAGTTTTCCTTATCTATAGCGATGTTTAACTAGATATACCAGAAAATGTATATTATTTTAATCTTCCATGAATATTTTCAAAGGTTCAAGTGTATAATGGAAATTGCTTTTAAGTGTTATATTTTTACTTTGATGAAATAATCTTTGGACACTCTCTTGACAAACAAGTACTGTGTTTATACTCTTAGTATTATATCAACATTGTTCCATAGAGCTGATCCTTTATTTGTAGGTTTTATTATGATAGAACAGAGTGGCTTACAGAGAGGGAATGTGTAAATAAATCACAGCTTCCTAAAAAAATACAGACATCTTTAGAAAATTTCCACTGGCAGTGAAACTTGTTTTGAATTATATTTTTATTTCAAAATAAATGTAACTTACTGAGATTCACATTCCTTAAGTAACTGGGGAACAGAAAAGCAAAACAAAGAAGTGGAATGAAGTCATAAATTGTAATTGACCCTAAATGTAAAATCATTCTTAACCTGAAAGATTTAGTTTCACTTTAAAATGGCAAAAATGGAAACTAAGTATATTTTAAACATTTGTGCTAATTTATAATCTGCTTAAACACGTAATTATTTTTTGTCACTGAGGAAACTGTATGTATTACATATGTTAAGTGACCTCTTATGCCTATGACCAAAAACTGATGAATTCTCCAAAATCCTGAAGACAGTCACAATGAAACAACTTATTGCTATTTAAAAAAGTCATTAGTGTCAGGAATGTAATATAGATTTCATCCATGGAAGCATCGTTTATGAATTCACTATCTAGTCTACTTTCAAATTTTAAAACAAATAGATAAACTTTTAAATTCAGTATTTGGTAAGCTTTAGGAAACACTTATTTTCTATTAAGTATGGGAAATATGGAAAATCTAAGTATACATTGGTGCAAGAATCACCAAACTTTTGAAGCAATAACAACACTCTTAGAAAAAGCAAAAAGTCCTAAATTTCACCTATTGGCTTTTTCTAAAGAAGTGCAATTGTGCCAGTCTTTGTTTTATGTTTAAAGTAAAATTAGCATTTATAACCACAATTTTAAAACTTAGGGTAGATATTCAAATAATATCTACTAAATATTGTGACCTAAGTAAATTAAAAAAAAATCAGACCTGTTCAGGATATGTTTTTTCCCCTTTTTTGCCCCCCTAAAGGATAAACAGGATTTGTCATGTTATTGATAATGCCTGATTTTCAGGAATAGTGATTCATATAATAATAATGATTTCACTTTGTACAGAATCATGATCTAACAAAAGCATCCTGAACTAAGGAAGCTTGACGTCACAAACCTTTCTTTTATGTGCTGTGTATTAAAGGGCCATTTTATTAGTTAGTCACTATACATGAACGAGCTACTATAATCGGGCAAATGGAGGGTTGGTCTTTCGAGAGTCTATCATTAATGAAACTGAAAGGTTTAAAACTGATGTTTAGAATCTGATAGCTGGAGAAGATTATTTATCAAATAATTTGCATTGTGGTTTCTGAGCCAAAGTTTGATGCATGATTTCATTGTATTTGAAACTCAGCGAACACCATGGTTAGCTGTGTCCTCAAAAGGAAACCATGCATTTCCATTTCTAAGTATACACAGATGCCAGAAGGTTACCAAATATAACAAAATTAAATTATTTAAAATTATGATCCATGGCAATTATTTTATAATTAAATTCTTGAATAAAGTATTAGGATCTAAATGTGACCATCTATACTTTCTTGTCTTTGGGGATATTGCACAACTTCAAAAGACACTATTGGGTATTTTGGGGGAGAAAAGCATGTAATTAGAAGTTTTAGTGATCTAAATTTGAACCCTCTTTCTATCATCTATTAGCTTTATATCCCGAGTAAAAGTGATTAACCAGTTTCAATTTCCTGAATTGAAACAAAAAAGGATAATAAAATTTACCTAAAAGAGAGGTTTTTGAGGACTAAATGAGAAAACACATAGAAAAGCTAGCACAATGTCTGCCATAGACTAAGAGTTCAATATCACTCTTTCTGTTCACATTCCCTTCAAATACAAAATCCATTTATTTTCAAACTTTGTTGTCATAATTGCAAATCTGAAGGAATATTTTGCCTAAATCATGGGTTCTAATTTATAGATTATCTTGGTTGATCAGAATATTTTGGACCTTCTTAAAGTTGGACTCTTGTGTTATTAAGATTTTTGTTGGAACAATGTACAGTTTTACCCACAAATTATTAACCAATAAGAAATAAAATGAAAACTATATTTCCTGTGGCTAAAATTAAAACTTTCAGAAGAACACTATCAGTGTCAGACTGGTTGCCCTGCCACTAGTATGTGTCCCTCCTGTAGTGACAGTATTGTTCTAAGCAATTTGTATGGTTTTCAATATGACTTTGCAAATGCAAAGCAAAACTGGAAAAGAGACTAGAAGAACAGCCAAATGGAAGAGCACACCCTAGGACCCAGAAAAAGAACCAAGGGAGGAAGGGTAGGAAATAAGGCCATAAAAAGAAATGATAACCAAGGGAAAATGGGTAATCAGCATCATCAACAGAGTTCAGGAGCAATAAGACTAAAGATAGGAAATTGATTTTGATCAGTAGGTCATTGTTGACCAACATGAATATAATTTTTGCATAGTAGTCTAAGCCCATCTACAAGGGTTAAAGGAAGATTGGATGTTCACTCCACCAAATAGCTGTGGCTGAGATCCACATGGACATCCATGTTCCAAAATTCAATGGAAATTTTCAATTTTTCTTGAACTCTAAGCCAGATATGGTACTGTTGACAACTTTTTTCTTAGAAAATCATCTTCCCTTGGTTTGATTTACACTAACATTTCTATTGTTCTAACTCTGGCTACTTGTAACTCTCTGTTGCAGACATCCTCTTACATTGACCATTCACTCTGTAATTGTTCTTTTGGTCTTAGGCCCTATTCTCATATTACTTTATAATCTCTCCCATGCAACTTTATTTTTGTCTATAGTTTAATTGATTAATTATACCCAAATGATTCCCAAATGTTTATCTCTGTCCTAGACTTTACTTTTGAACTTCAGGCCTATACCCAGCTACCTACTCAACAGCTCCTCTTAGATGTTTCCAAAATACTTCTAACTTATGGCATTTTTCTAGAATCCTACTTTCAAAAACTTAAATTCCCAATTGCAGGAAATAGATACACCATCTATCCAGTTCCCTAAGCCAGAAACTTGAATCATCCTATACCCAATCCATCACTAAGTCCCATCTATTATTGTTTCTAAGTGTCTCCAATCATCTATTCTCCCTACCACCAAATTCATTCTCTGTACATAGAAAGGATGATTTGTTCAAGATTCAAAACTCATCAGATAATGTCTTCCATTTTCAGCACCTCATCACCCCTATTTTAAGTGATTTAATTATTTTTAGAATAATGACTGAAATATGTAATAGAGCATTCAAGACTCAGAATGATTTTCTCTTTTCTACCTGTCTATAAACCCAAAAGAGATAAAAGCAATAACTGTTCAAAGTTGAGTCAAGTGAAAGGTATTTCAGGATAAAGGATAAGTCTACGTTCTTGAACATGGGAAGACAAGACCCAGTAGAGAAGAATGGATTAAAGATATCTAAAAAAGAAAAGTAGTAATAAAAGAATCAAGATCTTAGTAGTAGGAGTAAATAGGGATAGCTTACCCACGTAAAAGAGAAAAGACACAACTTACTAGTAAACAAAAAAGGGTAAAAAGTTAAATTTAAATATTTCATAATTGTTTTCAATTAAATTACGTATTAACTATGACTGATTATAGTTTATATGGGCATAGACATTAAAATTCATTACTAGATAAGATGCTAGTAAATATACTGGGCTTCAATTTAAAATATTGTATCATGTTCTAGAAATGTATTTAAACACAAAGAATTATTTGCTCTATATTCTTCAATGTCTATGGTTTCTTAATTTGCATTTTCAATGAAGTCATAAAGTTGCAATTTAGTATAAGACACATTTATTTTCAGTTTACTAGAAGATTTTCTGTGAATTTTGGAAATCATACAATGCTATCGGACAATTCTTCGTTGACTACACAAAAAGCAGGCCTACCTTAAAAAGATGAAAATTTGCACTATTGAAGACGGTCAATAAAGAGCCGCAGGCTCTGAGAGCAATTCCAGTTATTAGCAGATGTATGCTCTTGTGAGTGTACAAGTACCTCTTCATATCTCTTTAACACTTGTAAAGTGTCACTGTGTAAACTACTTTCTGGGATGAAGCCAAGCGCTTTGGAAGCTGAATAACTCGGGCAACTAGAGGTCTATTTATTTCACTGAAACAGTGAATTGTGTATGAACTAGAAGAAGAATCTGATTCAATAAGTATTAAATAATTTGTTTCTGTATAATTTTACCTGAGATGTGACTGTCAAGTATGGAGATTGATTTTTAGGTGCATATTTGAACATAAAAAACCCTCATAACTGCTATTTGTAAAGAGACTAATCTCGAGATAGTGTATGTTTACTTCAGTAATGATTCCAGCAATTAAGAAAATTTGAGAATCCTCTTTTGGAATGAATTTCAAAGTAAGGTTATTGGTCAAAGATGAAATCCCCTGAACATTTTTGTCATAAATTCCTTTGTATGGACTAAAATATGATTTCCTGGGTTCTTCACTAACTTTTTTATTTTCCTAATAAAATTGGAAAATTTACTGTGGTTTGGAAAAAAAATAAATCATTTACAGGTGTCAACTATTTATCATAAAAAGGTTACCTTAAAATAGAAGTTACATAAATATTTTGAGGTTTAGCATCCCCATCTGAATGAATTTCTAGATGTCAGGTACATAGGCATTTACTGATCCTTGACCACATCACCACAAATATAATCAATAAACTCTAAAGATAGGGTAAAAATCAGCAAAAGTCCTAGAGACTGGGAAAGAAATTTGGTGTTGTGTGGATATAGCAGCAATAGAATCATATTAAATGCAATTACTCTCATCTGTCCACTTTTAAAAACATTATGACCAGAGAATAAATTAGGCTACTTATAAATAAAGAAAACTTGAGTTTAAGGCATCTCTTTCATTTTTTTTTATGACATCTCTCTCTTGCATTTTAAATGCAAGAAGTCAACAAAGATTGCCTTCTAAATTTTGAAGAGAAATAAAACCCATTCATTATACACATTCCTAAGTAGGCAGGATCTAAACAAGTATCCGTATATTCTTCCTGAAGATATTATTAATTGGACTGTGATCCAACTGCCTTAGATAAATTACAAACCTATGCAATACAGGGATGAGTAGTGAGCATTGAAGTTAATAATTTTTAAGTCAGTGCTTATTACATTAATCTATTAGTTTATTCCAATTCGAATCATGAGCTCAAGTCAGTTTTGAGATGTCTGAAAATGTGATAAAAGAGCTTCATAGAAGGAAGAGGAGAGAAAAAGTGGCAGACAAGACTCTGAGAGTGCTGTCACTACAGATTTCAGAAGTAGTAGCACATGTATACTTTCTGAAGACGAGGGCATAACCTAAGTTGAAATATCTATATCTCTTTTTTAAACAAGAAGAGCAGGAGCAGAGGTGAACTCCTGAGCTCTAGACTGGGTTTGGCTTATAAAAACAGAGAAAGCGGGGTTCCGGGAAATATCTCAGAGACACAGAATGTGGGGCAACCGAGAAGAACTTAGACTTGCATTATGAAAATCAATCGTCTGGGTTACTACTAAGATATGTCTCTCCCAAAGGAAATTCTTGCAAATAGCTGATCCAGGAAAACCCAACTAATTTAACAATGTACTTTTAAAAAGACACTAGCAGAGCTTGGATTAAAAAAATCGCCATCATTATAAAAGAAAAGAAAGAAGCAGTATAACTTTCCAACAGATGAAAGCTACTCATCAGAAAAAGGTTGTTAATCAGCTTATTTAAAAATGTAGGCAATAATTGCCCATTTTTAAAAAATAATGAAGCAATTGTTTCTTTGAAGGGAGACCTCAAAGTAGAAATGCAAAAATTCAGGGAGGAAATGGAAAGACAATAAAATAAAATGAAACATGATCTGCCAGAAGTCCCAAAAGATGAAGAGGAAAATGATGTAAAAGAATATAAAATAAATTTTTTAAAAATAGAGGAAAACAAAGGAAAATCGGGAAGTGAAATGCAGCAAAGCACATAGAAAAATTTTAAAAAGTAACCAAAACTAAATAGATATTTTAAAGGAGCTAAAAAGCCTTAGAAAAAGAGATTCTTATAGAAGAGAAGCTGAAGGGATTAACATATACATAAATAAATATTGAAAATAATTCAAAACAGTGGAATAGAAGAAATACTTAGATATATAATTCAAGAAAACTTTTGTGAAATAAAGATTTGAATTAGCATATTGAAAATGTCAAAACTAGTCATGTGAACATCTACCAATAATCTTTCTATAAATAAGTGTTTGATTATAAAAATAATTAAAGACTATAAAGAAAAGCCCACAAAAAATGATTTACTCATAAATTAGCATCTCTGAACAGAGATGCTAATTATTAACATTTGTTATATCTGTTTCAATTTTCCTGCACTTAACTATGCATACAATATAATGTATAATAACATATAATTTAATATTATATATGACAAAATATATTATACAATAAAATATGTAATATAGTATATAAAATTATACTTAGACATATTTTTTACATTAAATAAACATGTTAGGTATATTTAAACCCATTTTTAATTCTAATCTAAAAATTTATGTTGAAAAACACTTTCATGCTTATGGTAAAAAAAAATTACACAGGACAAAATTGCATAGAATGAAAAGTTAATCATTTTCCCATCTCAGGCTTTTTTCCTCTCGTATCTTTCCAGGTCTTTACATAAACGGAAACATGCTATAAACAAAGTTTGGACATTTTTCCCATTAATAATGCATTTATTTACAGACTCTCAAAGAGTCAAACATCAGCAATATAAGTCTACTTCACCCTTTTTGATGGCCACATGGTATCACTTTAAAAGAAGGTACTATGATTTGGTTAAGTATACTGTTAGCTTGTTTTTGATCTTTAGCTGTTCCAACAACGATGCCGTGGATATTTTGCATATAAATGTAAGCTATGTGCTGGTATTTCTGTAAGATAAATACCCAGAAATGCAATTGTGGGGTAAAAATATAGGCACATTTAAATTTTTTACAACTATTATCATATGAATCTTGAAATTTGTTACCATTTTCCATATTCAGAAAAAAGAATGAAGCCATTTATGTTCTTTCACCCTCACCACACTGTACATACCATTTTTTAAAAATCTCCACCAATATGAAAAGTGAAACAGTGGTACTTCTTTGTTGTTTAACTAAAATTTTAAAATCATAAGGTTGAGCATCCTTAGTGACAACTTGCATTTTTTTATCTGAAAATTGACTGTTTATGAACATTTCTCATTTTACTATTGGGTGATTATTGTTTTCATATTGATTCACAAGAGCTCTTTACATATTAAATAAATCAATATTTCTGCATATCATGTGTGTTACAATTAGTCTGTGCCAGATTGCAATTTCTTTATTGATGCTGTTCATTTCCACTTCTACAGGCAGAACTTTTTAATTGTAATGTAGTGAACAGTACTTTGTGACTTAATTATAAAGGCTTTCTTCCTCTATAATTCTATTTTTACTTTTCATAATTTCCCCTGTATTTAAACTCCTTTATTAAAAATATTGCATAGTGTTCCATGGTATTGATGCATCATAATTTTTTTAGCCTATCCCTTATAGCTGGTTATTTGGTTATTTGGTTTAGTTCTTTTTTTTTTTTTTTTTTTTTAATTCTGGGCAGTGTTGGGTAGAATGTCCATATGTTTTACATGTATTATTATAGTCATGACTTTCCTAATTATTGATTATCTTCCACTATAATTACAGTGTCAAATAGCATTCTTATGTTTAATATTTTACATTTGTAGCCTGCCACATGGCCCTCCATAAACATTATAACGATTTATATGCCCACAAGCAATATATGTGAAATGTCATTTTTTGACACCATTACCAAGGTTAAGTATTGTTAGTTTTAAATATGTTTTCCAATTGTAAATTGGAAAACTTACCTCAGAACAAATAATTACATTATTCATCCCCGGTCCTTTGTCTTTTTCTTTAGACTTCTTTTCCAGTACTTTTTACTCTAAACTTAGTTTGTTTTCTGTGCCACTCAGACAAAAGACTGACTCCAAGGATAAAGATGCCCCCCGGGCAAATGGGAGAGAAATTGCACAAAGAAAAATTCAGGTTGCTACTTTTCCAAGTAAGAGGATCATTCTTTTCTAGAACATATTTAGATGCTTCTTTTCTTCAGTTTAACCACCCCATGTTTTGTATTGAAATAAAAACATCTTCTCAATTGCATTATGTCTATACAGCCCATTTAAGCTTCTATTGTATTTTGTTCTCACTTGTCTGGGGAAAAGATGGACTATGTCTAACTTTCCACTTCTACAGGCAGAACTTTTTAATTGTAATGTAGTGAACAGTACTTTGTGACTTAATTATAAAGGCTTTCTTCCTCTATAATTCTATTTTTACTTTTCATTGGCTGAGTGAGGCTCAGACTCCCTATCATTTCCTTACATCCTCATCATCATGGGTGGCAGAGGAGGGCAATTCATTCTCTCTCCACTGAAACCCTTCCCTCACATGTGGTGCAAAGCTCCAGGCAGACAGGCTGGAGACTTGCATGTCCTCCAAAGACTGCAGTTGTAAAACAGCTCTTGCAAGATCAAACCCTTGCTAATTACAATACCAACATCTATTAACTTTTTCATTCATCACCAATTTTCATTCATTTCTTAAGGCTAATACTAATTGCAACTTAAAAAAAAATAATGCTAAATAGGGCAAGCAATCTGGGAACCCAAATGGTATATTCCCCTCCTGATACACATTCTCTCATTAGACACATTCACAGAGGAGGGAAAAAAATCCTTCCGAAGCGCTGGCACCGCAAATTATTATTTTTATAAATTATATTTGTTCTAGGGTTATTGAATATACTATTTTTTTTTAACTTATAAAGTGAGAGTTTGGGGATAATCGACTTGGTAAGCAGTCTCAATGGAGAATTTAAAATGAGGGAAAACATGGTGAAGAGGAAATAATAAGGGGAGGAAAGTACTAGATCTTGAAAAGTAATCTGGGATAAACCAAAGGGACTTTTAATAAACATGATCTTTGTTAAATTTGCTCTAGATATAGCCAGCAAAGATTCCAGAAATATTTTTCTACTTAAGAAAATAACCATTTCCCAAAAATGATTTTGCTGCCTGGTCTGTTATATATCATCTAGCTACAATTATCATATCAACATGTTAAAATAAAACAAGTATGTCTTAATGGCATGAAGAGAAGGATGTACTTTTAGTAACCTGATTTATTAGTTTGGTAAGAATCTATTGACATGTTTATCCTTATAATTAGTCATTTCCTAGTTAGGAAAATAAAAACCCTCACTTGTCCATGTTAATTCCTGGAACTTTTGGCCACAGGTTAAGTTTCCATTATTCAAAATTGCATTTTGGCCTTCTACTTCCTAGGCCATGTTTGCCATCCATCAGAAGCCACATTGGCAGTTCATTTTATTACAGAATGGGTTAAAGTTGGAGAAAGTAAATAGAGTAGCATAGGAGTTAATAAACTCTGGTGTGTATTCAGGCAATGTCAACTAACTTGAGATGATAAGCGTCCTTACTGGCCTTAAAACAATGTGCAACAGCGAACGCAGCTGTGTATGTGTGGCACCCAGATATGGGACATCGGCTCCTCTGGTTCACCAGCTGCATTCAGTTGTTGAAGATGAGCTTTGGGAGTTGAGGTAATCCACAGCAGTCACGGAAGCCGAGGTGATTCCCTCACGATGGAAGGGATCCT
Organism: Halichoerus grypus; assembly: GCF_964656455.1. Classification (NCBI taxonomy): domain Eukaryota; kingdom Metazoa; phylum Chordata; class Mammalia; order Carnivora; family Phocidae; genus Halichoerus; species Halichoerus grypus. Next base: position 112,692,466 of record NC_135712.1, read on the forward strand.
CATCCGCAATGACCTTAGCCCTCCGACTGGATTCACAGAGTTTCTTTCCATTCAACACGCAGGCACGTTCAAATTTTCCACAGCTGGGGAAGACCCTGTTATAGGATCTGCCTGATGAACACTCAAGGACTCAATACTTCCACGTGGCGGGTTTGAAGAGCCTTCTGCCCCGAGTTTTTAAGTTTCCCTTATCCGTAATCAAAAATATGCTTCAACAGAGAGAAGAGAGAAATAGAAACAAAAGGTACTTTTTTTGTAAATACTGGCCTTACAAGAATTGCCAACACAATTAAGTCACTGCTTTATTACACAATAAAATAGGAGTCATAATGAAGCTTACTCAGAAGTACTGCTTGTCAAATTATAGCTTCTGAAATATGACTGCATGCAGCAAAGCCAGTAAAGACAAACGCTTATTCAGCCCCCAAACTAGGATTATGGAGTGTGAGAGTAAATGAAAGGCGAACATAGCTCAAAATAAGAAATATGGCAGTTACGATGCGAGTGTTCTCTTGCAATCAATCAATTTCTAAAAAAATTCTAAAAAGGCTGGCAATGCTGCCTTTTATCACTATTCCTCATTTTGGTTATAGGGCCCTCAGGTTGGTGTCCTACCAAACCTTTGTATTTGGTGCCATGATACTGTCTTTATTTTTTGTTGATTCCAACTTTTGACACAATATTGAGACCACCTCCCCACTCCCGCCCACTCCACCCCCCCCACCTCCAGGAAGAGGAGCATATGGGACTGGACTTCCTCCCTGTGATCCAGGGAAGAGGCACCTATTCATTCCAGTAGTCAGCATCCCTCTGGTGAAATACCACGTACATCTTAAGTAAATGTGAGCACTGTGGTTAAGCAGATGGACCATATTTGTAGCAAAATATAGATACCCTAAATCTTTAATAAGAGATTTTTTAAAAACCTTAATAGATGGAATTGACCAAAAAAAAAACCAAAAAAACAAACAAACAAAAAACCCCAAAAAACAAATTAAAAAAAACCTTCCATAAGGCACCGGACACAAAGTTTCACTGCTAAGTTTTTTCAAACCTTCAAGGACCACAAGTTTTTATCTATTTAAACACTTTGAGAGGTTCTTTTATAAATTAAAACCTCATCATTTGTTTTCAAAGCCAAGTAATAAATGATAAAGAGGATAGTTCAAAAACACTATGGTGCATGATTTACATATAAATAAACAAAAAAATTAAAACATTTTATTAATCAATAACTTGATTCTCTGCCCAGGAAAACAAAGTTAATCTTTGTTCAGTAAAATGTCCAAGAGCTATAGAAATAATTTGAATTCATTAATGAATGTATTACAATATCATTATTTCACATCATCTAGTTGGGCTTTCTAAAAAAGAAATGTAAGGATGATTCAATATTAGGAAATCTATATTTTCATGTTTTTTTTCAATATATTAGCATCTTGACAAATGTACAAGAAACATTTTATATAAACTTTTAGACTAGATTATTTTTAATAGACTTTATTTTTTAAGGAAGTTTTAGGTTTACAGCAAAAATGAAGGTACAGAGTTTCCCATATACCCCCTGCTTGCACAAATGCATAGCTTTTCCAACTGTAATCCCCCAGCAGATGATGAGCCTGCATTGATTACAACTGATGAACCTACATTGACACATCATTATCATCGAGAGTCTGTAGTTCGCATCAAGGTTAACTCCTTATGTCATATATTCTATAGGTTTGGAGAAATGTATAATGACATGTATCCACCATTATGGTATCATACAGGGTAGTTTCTCCTATTCATCCCTCCCTCTCCCCTAACCCCTAGCAATTTTTAACCTTTTATATTTTTTACTCTCTCCATAGTTTTTCCATTTCCAGAATGTCATATAGTTGGAATCATGTAGTATATAGCTTTTCAGATTGGCCTCTTTCATTTACTAAAATGCAGTTAAATTTCTCCAGAGGGAGTGATGTCAGCAAGATAATGGAATAGGATGTCCCTCACTCATATCCCCCCTGCACAATGATCATTTTTTAGCCATCCACAAGAAAAAAAAAAGCCTTTAAAAAGCCTTTGTGGGAGCTTTGGGATCTGGGTAGGAGTTTGTGAAACCTAGTGGAGTCCAAGACCAAGGAGGGCTCCTTTGAGAAGGCAGGCCTGTGCCCAAGTGGCTGACTTGATGACTGTGGTCCCAGTTACGAACCGGAAAACTGTTCCATCCCTCTGTGGACTGGCTACAACTCGATTTGGGCTTGATCCTGCCATATGCTGGAGGGACCCAGGAGGAGTCAAGCATGTTCATGCCTTAGGCAGTGGACCCGCAGCTTTTGGCCTGTGGTATGGATCATGAAGTGACTCTGTTACCTGGGTCTGGCTCCACTCAGCCAGCCCACCAAACTCAGTCTGACTTTCGGTTCCGAAATGGCCCTTGTAACTGGACTCCAGTCCTCCCAGCCATAGTCAATATGCAGTCCTGCCAGCCTGGGGATTCATGACGGTGCCCCTGTAGAATAGCCAACCAACCTCCATCTGACAGCAGATCTTGAAATGGCCAGTGACTCAGCTCCAGCCCCTCTCAGCTGTGGTCCATGAGCAGTTTGGCTCCCCAAGAGACACACCAGGAAAAAAACCCCAGCTGTGTCCTCGGAGTTAAGCTCACAAACCTTGGTCTGACTGCAGATCCTGAAACAGTCTTATAACTTAAGTCAGGATCTCTCTGCTGTGGTCAGGGGCAGTCTTGCTTAGCTAGGAACCTGGGAAGAGACATGCCCCTTTGTGCCTCTAAAGCCAGGTCTGTAGACTTTGATCTTGGCTGTTAATCCTGAAGTGGCCCTGGGACTCAATTCCAGCCCCTCTTACTTCAAGGCCAGTTCTGCCTAACCAGGGACCTGCTCAGTGACCCAGCAGGGAGTCCTCCTAGGGACTTGACAGAGCCATACCATTCACTCATCTAGTAACAAGCCCACTGTCTGTAGACCCAACTGCAGACCTTAAAACATACCCTTGTCCCTAAACCAGCACTTCTGAACAAAGTTCCAAACACCCAAGGACCAGACAAGATTCACATATGCCTGAGCCCCCAGTAACAGGCAAACCAACAGTGAACCTTACTGTGAACTGCATGATTTCTAATTACTCTCATAGTGTTGGTTTTTTTGAGCTTCCAATTTTGCTGAATCTAGTTATGTTCAGAAAATACAGGATGGGAAAAATAAAGCAAAACATAGAGTTACTGAAAATGACATTAATTTATCCACAATTTCTCCTATAAGGATGGTGGTAGTTATGGTAGTGAAAGTAGCAGGGTGTTACAATTTAGTATGTTATATGCTAATTTTCATGTCTTTCTAATTTTGTGATAATGCAATCATGGTTGATGGGACTAATGTAGCATAGTGAAAAACACTGGAAAAATACATTCATAACTTCAATAATCTTGGACAAAAACTCTCAAATTTTATTTATTAATCTGTATGACAGTGGAAATACTACCTTTGCTTACAAATTACAGAATACCTATCTACGGTAGAATATCAAGAAGAAAAAAATTAAAGGACTAAAAATAATTTTCAGATGAAATAATCGCTTGCATTTTAAAAATCCAAAATAATTTTCACATAACTAATTTAAATTAATAAGAGACTTAGCAATATTACTAGAAACAAATCAATAAATACAAATCAGTTTCCGTATAATAGAAACAAATAGAAAACAGTTTTAAAAAGATTTTCAGTGATATCAAATGCTTAAAAATAAATTTAACAGAGATGAAAAAATTGCAGAGCATTATGAAACATTATTAAGTAAAATTAAAGAAAATCTAAACAAATGAAGAGATACACCACACTCATGGATCAGAAGGCTCAACATTGTACAGGTATCAATTTTTTGTAAATGTACATATAAAATCAATGCATTACACAATGTTATAAAAGGATTTTTTTTGTGGAAGTTAACAAACTGTAAAATTTGCAGAATCAAGAATAGCCAAGACACCCTTGAAAAGAGCTTGCTTTACAGTATATCAAGTCTTATTATAAAAGTGTAATATATTATACAGGATTGTATTAATATAAGGATAGACAAATAGATATAATCCAGAATCACACATACATGAACCCTTGATTTATGACAAATGTGGTGCTGCCAAGCAATAGGAAAGAAGATTCTTTTCAATATTGGTATGGGTATGATTTGGGCCTGATGTAATTATTTATTGTGTCCCTTTTCACTCTCAGAGTGTCTTGTTTTGGAAAATAAATTATAGAGATTGTTTATACACATAAAATTAATATAAAATTTGATTACTATTTCACACCATACATAGAAAGTAATTCTGGGCAGATCATAGAGCTAAATATAAGTGGAAAAAATAGCAAAGCACCCAAAAGAGAATATAGTAGTATCCCATCATGAACTGAGAGTAGGTATATTTAAACAGGACACAAAAAGCATTAACAATAAGGAAAAACATTGGTAAGTGAACTACATTTGAGGAAAAAAACCACAACTCCTATTGATCACATAACCCTAAGGGAGTGAAATGGCTAGCCACAAGGTAGTGTAAGTCATTTGAAACAACATTTAGAAACATGTCTAGGAAAACCAAAGATAACAGGAGAGAAAAACAATACAACCAGTGGAATTTTTGCCTCTAACACCTATGGCTATAGCAAATAGCAAACCCTAAACACAGCCTAATTTCTATCCAAATAGACATGAAACTTCATACTAACGACCTATTTAATACAGTTCCTTTTATCTAGCACATCAGTTGTAGCTTTCAACAAAAAATGACAATGCAGTCTCTAAAAGAACAATCACAGTTTGAAGAGACAGAAAAAGCATAAGAACTAGACTCAGATATGAAAGAGATGCTGGAATTATCAGTCTGGGAATTTAAAACAACTATGGTTAATGTGCTGAGGGCTCTAGTGGAAAAGAAAGATATCAACTATTCTGCATAATAGCCAATTATGAGCAATGACCCATTATATGCAAGAACAGATGGAAAATGTAAACAGAGAGGAAACTATAAGAAAGAATAATCAGGAACTGCCTAAATTCAAAAACACTATAAGAGAAATGAAGAATCCTTTTGATGGGCTCATCAATGATTGGACACGAGCAAGGTAAGAATCAGTGAGTCTGAAGAAATGTCAATAGAAATTTCTAAAAATAAACTAAAAAGAAAAAAGAAAAACAAAACAGACTATCCAAAAACTGTACTGCAATTAGAGAAGATGTAACATACATTTTATAGGAATACCAGAAGAAGAAAGAAAGAGAGAGAGGAAGGAAGGAAGAAAGGAAAGAAGGAGGAAATGTTTGAAGTAATGATAGCTGAGTATTTTTCAAAATTAATGATGGACAGCAAGCCACAGATCAAAAAACTCAGAGAACAAAAGCATAATAAATAGTAAAACAAACAAATAAAATAAAATGACAGATTCAAACCCTAACTTATAAATAATTACATTAGATGTAAATGGACTAAATATACCAATTAAAATATAAAGATTGGCAACTGGATTAAATACATGACCCAACTACATGCTGTCTACAAGAAACTCATTATAGACAATAGGTTAAAAGGTAAAAGGTTGAAAGTTAAAAGGTAGGAAAAGATATATCATGCAACTATTACTCAAAGGAAAGCAGTAATGGCTATATGCACATCATATAAGCTAGACTTCAGAGCAAAGAAAATTATCAGAGACAGAAAGTGACATTATATAGTGATAAAAGTGTCAATTTATCAACAATAAATAGTGATTATAAATGTGTTTGCACTAAAAAACACAGTGACAAAATATGTGAAGCAAAACCATAGAACCGAAAGGGGAAATAGACAAATATAGGTGTCTCCTAGGTGGCACAATTGGTTAAGCACCCGACTTTTGGTTTCAGCTCAGGTCATGATCTCAGGGTCGTGAGATCGAGCTCCGCGTGGAGTTCTGAGCTCAGCACAGAGTCTGCTTGGGTTTCTCTCTTCCTCTCCCTCTGCCCCTCTCCCCCTCCCTCAAATAAATAAATAAATAAATAAATAAATCTTATAACAAACAGAAAAACTCATCTTTCTCAACAATTGATAGAATAACTTGGTAGAAAATTAGCAAAGATAATAGGATTCAACAACCTACATTTATAACACTCTGTCCAACAACAGATGAGCACAGATTCTTTCCAAGTTCTCACAAAAAGTATACCAAGATAGGCCTACCTTGAGCAATAAAACAAACTTCAAAAGTTTAAAGGAATTGAAATCATACAGAGTGCAATCTCTGACACAATGGGATTAAACAAAAAACAACACAAAGATAGCAGAAAAAGTCTCTAAACATTTGGAAACTAAACACAATTCTAAATAATCAAGGATTAAAGAAAAAAAATCTCAAGAAAAATGTAAAAAAAACACTGAACTGAATGAAAACAAAATACAACAAATCAAGGTTTGTGGAACACAGCTGAAGTAATGCTAAGAGGAAAATTATAGCACTGAATGTATACATTTGTAAAAGAGGAAAGGACTCATTTTAATAATCTAAGCTTCCACCTCAAGAACCTTCAAAAAGAAGAAAAAATACGCTGAAAGGAAGCAAAAAGAAATAAAGAATCAATGAAATTAAAAACAAAAACAACAGAGAATATCAATGAGCAAAAAACTATTTTGTGAAAAGCTCAATAACATGACAAACTTCTGGCAAGACTGAAAAAGAAAAGAAAAAAGACACAAGTTACTAATGTAAAGAATGGAACAAGGGAAAACCGTACAGACTATGCAGACATCAAAAGAATAATAAAATAATGCAACACACATAAATTTGACACTCTAGACTAAATGGGCCACTTCCTCAGAAAATACAGACTATCACAATACACTCAGAATGAAATAGATAATGTGAATATCCTTATGACTTTTAAGAAAATTGAATTCATAAATTAAAAATTTTCCAAAAAAAAATCTCCAGGGCCAGATTGTTCCACTAGAATTCTATCAAATGTTGAAGAACTGATTCTGCACAATCTGTTCCAGAAAACAGAAGAGGAGGGAACACTTCCCAATTAATTTTATGAAACAAATACTGCTCTGATATCAAGCCAGTACAAAAAAGAAAACTAAAGACCAATATCCCTCATTAATGTAGGCACAATAAAATCTTTAGCAGAATATTAGCAAGTAGGATTCAGCAAGATATATAAAAATTATGCACCACGACCAAGTGGGGTTTATTCCAGGGATGTAGGCCTGATTCAACATTTTTTAAAAATTAGTGTAATTCATCATATTAAAAGGAATAAAGAAGAAATTTCACATGATTATGCCAGTTGATACAGAAAAAGAACTTGATAAAATTCAAAACCTATTCATGATTAAAATCTCAGAAAAACAAAAATAAAGGGAAACTTCAATTTGATAAAAACATCTACTAAAAAAAAAAAGGAAAAACCCTACAGTTAACATTATATCTAATGGTGAAAGACTGAAAGCTTCCCCACAATGCTCAGGGATTAGGCAAAGATGTCCACTCTCACCACTCTTATTCAACACAGTTCTAGAGTCCTAGCTAGTGTGAAAAGGCAAGGAGAAGAAATAACTAATATACAGATGGTAAAGGAAGAAATAAAATGGCCCTTATCTGTAGATGATATGATTGTGTAGAAAATTCTAAGGAGTCTACCAAAAAACTCTTAAACCTATTTGTGAGTTCAGCAAGTTCTCAGGTAACAAAATAAACATGCAAAAATTACATGCATTGCTATACCATAGCAATCAATACATGGAAGTCAATTAGAAATGTAATAGTATCTACAATAAACTCAAAAATAAATTAAATACTTAGTTGTTAATCTATCAAAAACATGTACAGAACCTTTATACTGAAAATTACACAATTCTGATAAATGAATTTTTAAAAATCTAAATACATCTAAATAAATGGAGAGACATAATGTGTTTACACATATTTAATTGCAATGGAATACTCAATATACAAAGGTATTAGTTTCCCCAAACAGATACAAGGATTTAACACAACTTCTATTAAAATTGCAGCAAGATGTTTTGTAGATATATACAAGATTATTGTAAAACTTTCATAGAAAGGCAAAGAAATAGAATAGCTAAAATAATTCTGAAAATATATATAATGGGAGAAATTATTTTACCCAATTTCAAGATATTGAAAGTATGATATTGGTGGAGGAATAAACACATTGATCAATGGAACAGAATAGAGAATCCAGAAATAGACTCACAAATATGCCCAAGTGACTTTTAAACAAAAGTGCAAAACAATTCAGTGGAGGAAATAGAACTTTTCAACAATTCATAGTGGGAGCAACTAGACACCCAGAGTCAAAACAATCAAACCAAGTATCACACCTCATATAAAAATTAACTCAGAATGAGTTAAAGATTTAAATAGAAAAGGTAAAGTATGAAACTTTTGGAAAAATATAGGAAAAAAATATTTGGGATCTAAAGCAGAGAATTCTTTTTTTTTTTTAATTTTTTTTTTTAAGATTTTATTTTATTTATTTGACAGAGAGAAAGTGAGAGAGGGAATACAAGCAGGGGGAGTGGGAGAGGGAGAAGCGGGTTTCCCGCCAAGCAGGGAGCCCGATGCGGGGCTCGATCCCAGGATCCTGGGATCATGACCTGAGCTGAAGGCAGACGCTTAACGACTGAGCCACCCAGGTGCCCCTAAAGCAGAGAATTCTTAAACAACATCATATGCATGGTCCATAAAAGAAAAACAAATTATAAATTGGACATTATCCAATTAATAACTTTCCTCTGTGGCAGCCTGTGAAGAGTATAAAAAAGGCAATTACCAGAATGGGAGAAAATATTTCCAAACCACATATCCAGAAAAAGGTTATACCTCCAATACATAAAGAACTCTCAAAGTTCAACTGTAAAAAAAAGAAGCAATCCAATTAAAAATGAGGAAAAGACATGAAGACACATTTCACTAAAGAGAATATACTGATGGCAAAAAAAATACATGAAAAGATGATCAATATTAGGCATAAGGCAAATACAAATTTAAACCACAATGAGATATCACTATACACCTATCAAAATGGCTAAAATTAAAAAAAAAAATGGTGACAATACCAAATGCTGGTGAGGATGCAGAGAAACTTGATCACTGGATTGCTGGAGAGAATGTAAAATGGTACTATTTTGGTAAACAGCTTGGCATTTTCTTAAAAAAAAATAAACTAAATATGCACTACAATATGACCCAGCAATTACACTTCTGGGCATTTATCCCAGAGACATAAAAAACTTACGTTTACATAAACACTTGAATATGAATGTTTATAGATTCAAAGTAGAAGTAGCATGGATATCCTTCAACAGGTGAATGGTTAAACAAATTGCAGTATATCTGTATCATGGAATATTACTCAGTAATAAAAGGAATAAGCTATTGATATACGTAACAGCCTGGATGAGTAGCCAGAGTAAAGTCAATCTCTAACAATTACATGATTATGTTGTATGATTTCTTTTACATAACATTTTGATATGACACAATTATGGAAATGGAGAACATATTATGGTTGTCAGTGTTTAAGGAAAGGGTGGGAATATGAGGGAAGTTGATATGACTATAAAAGGGCAATTGAGGTATCCTTGTGGTGAGGAAAATGTTTTCTGTCTCGACTGCATCAATGTCAATATCCTTATTGTGATATTGTACTAGAGTTTTGCAAGATATTGCCATTAAGGCAAACTGGGTAAAAAATACATGTGATCTCTCTGTATTATTTTTTACAATGCATGTGAATTTACAACTACCTCAAAATAAAGAGTTTAATTTTAAAAAATTGCAAACTTCAATAAAATTAGATGGGGCAAATACAAAACAATTATTAAAAGGGTAGAAGTGATGCTAAAATATCATTACATTAAATAGGTAATATTCCATTTTAAAAAATTATAAAGCTAGATACAATAAAAATGAAACTCATTTATATACTGCTTATAATAGACATCCTTAAACAGAGAAAACAGCTTGAAAGAAATAGGATGGTTAAAAAAAAAAGTACACCATGAAATCTAACTAAAAGAGTCAATTTAGTTTTCTTATATCAGGAAAAATAGATTTTAAGGTAAAAAGTATTAGTAGAAATAGCTATGTACATTTTATATTATAATAGTGTTAATCTACTAAGAAGTTTTAACAATCATAAATATGTATGCACCTAATAACATAATCTCAAAATATAAAAAACAGAATCTGACAGATTTAATAGAATAAATTACAAGAGGTTTTAACATACCATATTCAGTATATAATAGAACTGTTAGTGAAAAAAACAAGGTGCAGATTATATACAGTAATGATACTGGTTTTTTTCCTTTAAAACAATACACATAAAATCATGTAGTAACAGGAAAAAAGAGTGGAACTGGAAGGTTATTGGGGAGAAATTAACTTTTCCTCTAAATTGCTTGAAATGTTCTAGGAGGTGTGTATTAATTTCCTCTATATGTCTAAATAGGAATTTCCATTTTTTCCTATTTAAATCTCTCAGAATTTCAACATTTATAATACAAGCAATACTAGAAACAGAGAATAATGAAAATATTCATTGAGTTGTATTCTCTATTACTACTCACATTCTCCTAATGTTTGTTTGCATCAAGTTTTTGTCCAATTTGACAATAGGCCAACTTAGCCAGGACCACGTCTAATTCTATAATTGGAGGCCTGTGCACACCGTTATCACTGCTTAGCAAATGTTGTGATACAATCAGAGTAATAAGATTGATAGTTTCCATATCTGTTAAACAAATACAAGGGAAGAGTATAGATATGTGTCCTTTTTTTTTTAACTTTTTTTTTATTATTATGTTATTCTTTTTAGCTTTAATCTATCTACTATTGGATTAATTGCCTACTAACTTGAACATGTAAGAAAAACAATGACCTACAAATCTGGTAGAAAGCTGAATTTGCAAAGAGTTGTATTGGAGTATGGAGAAAATGAGAAATGGCTGGGAGGAAGAAATCATGAAAGGAATAAGTCCTGAGCAAATAATGGAGCCCAAACCTTCTATTCCCAAAGCAAAGATGGATGTTATTTCCATTATCACAAGACTTCCTTTCTTTGTCTTTTTTTTCTTCTACTGTTGTGTCCTCAGTGCCTTAAACATTGCCAGTGATATAATAGATGCCTATTTATGAGTTCAACTGTATCCCTGAAATGATATATTGAGATCCTAACCTCTGGTTCTTGTGAATGTGACTTCAGAAATAAGGTATTTTCAGATGTAATTAAATTAAGATAAGGTTTATTAGGATGGCTTCCTAATCCAATATAATGGTGTCTTTATAAGAAAAGACACGGACACATGAGGAGAATGCCACATTACAAAAGAGGCAGAATTGGAATGAGGTAGCTCCAAGGCAAGGAATGTCAAGGATTGATGATTATCAATGCAAGCTAGGAAGAGTCAAGAGAGGATCCTACCTAGAGTCTTAGAGGGAACATGGCCCTGGTGAAAACTTGATTTCAGACTTCTAGCCTCCAGAACTGTGAGAGAATACATTTCTGTTTTTGTAAACCTCCCAGTTTGTAGTACTTTGTTATAGCAGCCCTGGGAAACTAATGCAGTACTCAGTAAATAGTTGTTTAATGAAGTATAGGATGAATTACATTTTCATGTTAGCCCTTATTTAAAATTTATTCAAATATTATCAATAGGTGCAGGATAAATTGACTTCAGAGGAAGTGAAAAGATCTAAGAAAATGATCCTATCTCATTTCATTTGTGTTTTGGGGATTTTGATTTTCCTATTACACTTCCATAACTAATTTCAAATTATTTGTATACAACTTCATAGATGAATCAGCTTCATGAATACACACTTTGCGGGAGAGACATAAAAAGCTGAAAATACAATAAAATTAATTCAGAGCTAATCACTGAATAGTCACTACCAGTTTATGTAGCAGGGACTAATATTCCCATTACACAGATGAAACAACAGAAGCTTAGAGAAGTGATATAATTTGCCCAAAGTAACAAAGGTAGACCTAGGATTTAAACCCAAACCTGCCTGACTTTAGCATTCATGCTTTGAACCACTTCTTTATTGGTCCTTCCTGTAAGAAGCCTTCTCTGATTTCTCTGGTTTTAGGATATGACTTCATGTACACTTATATGTTTATGGATGGGTATAAGTTGAAACCTGTAGTCTCATAGGTAATGCTTCCATATACAAATATTGTCATTCTTATTCTAAGTATATAGTGATGCAATTAATCTTTACCACAGTTTGGAATGATTCTTTTCTACCAATAGGTCTCCATATATTTGGAAAGTTACCCCATTCCCCATAAGTTTATTCTCATGTTGTTATTGTCTTTGACATTTATTCAGTCACCAAATCCCTTATTGACCAAATATTCCTTAGGCTCATATTTTCTACAATCTGCCTGAGCATCCAAAAATTACAACTAGTACTAAGTAAAGTAGGCCTTTATGGATAGTACTGGTGAGTATGTCCCACTGGTGGTAACCTGAAATTTTCCCAGCACTTTTCCCTCCACTTCCAAATTTGTAGTTCCAATTTTCTACACTCCCCCCAGACTCATCACTGAACCCATTACCAAACCACTTGCTTTGAGCCAATACCTGGTTCTCTGTGGAATGGATGCTGAAGAGCATGGATTCCAAAGAGTCACTCACTGGTCTTCATCCCCATTTTGCTGAGATAGATACAAAACAGTGTCAGAGGAAGAGATGAGTTTTGAAGGCCCCCTCTATTTTCCACTTTTAGTTCATCACAGTTTTTTGTGGGTTTTTTTTAAGATTTTATTTTATTTGAGAGAGAGAGAGCACAAGAGGGGGTAGGGTCAGAGGGCGAAGCAGACTCCCCATTGAGCAGGGAGCAGGGAGCCTGATGCTGGACTTGATCCAGGGTCTCCAGGACCATGACCTGAGCCAAAGGCAGTTGCCCAACCAACTGAGCCACCCGGGTGCCCCTAGTTCATCACAGTTTTGATTATGAATGACTAGAGATGCTGAGACCTGTTACTCCCACGCTGTCTGTTGCTAGGATATAAAGAAATGGATAAAGGGATGAGAGATTTTCATTTAAGAAAAGTGCATGGTTAGAAGTTTTGAGGTGGGAAAGCTTGGAGAAGATACTAGAAAATTTTCTTTTCTGTTTTCTTGGAGTACAGAGGTTCCATGAAATGAAACACTTGCAAACTTGTTCAGGAGGTAAAAAGGCATTGAAAAAAGAATTATACAGCAAATATCAAAGTGATTACTATCATTAATACATTTTTGTAAAGCTGAGGGGTAAGCCACTTGGGATTTAAGTAAAAACTACCTAGCACAATGTCTTATATATAAAAGATGCTTAACAAACCTTTGTGGAGAAAATGAGGAAGTAATGAAAAAGAGGAATTAATAATCGATATGGGGTCACTTTCTATCACTGGTACTCATCAGGTCACAAGATATACATGTGTTTTGGAATTTCTCATTGGGATCTGTTTAATGTTTCATGTACAATAAACATCATTGAAGTCACTGTACATTTCTAGAGTATTTCAAATGTTAATGTAAATATTAATGACAACATAAGAAAACTAGCAATTGTAAACAGTTCAAAATTTTAAAGAAGAAAGCCATTTCCAAGTAGAGCAAATAAATCTGTTAAAACTGGGTAAAACTGGCAGGCTTTCAGGCTTATTCCAACTTCTTATGCATTTAAGATTGGAAAACTGTCAGATGTCTTATTATGTAAAACTAATACATGTTGTATGAATAAAAGCTGAAACATATGGGGAAAAGTATTGTGTTCCTAGTACCAGAAATCATGCATGAAAACAAATGAGCATTAATTAGGGATTAATTTGCAGTGTAATGCCATAAAACTTAGTGAATTTCTCCAAAACACATGAGTAAATCTTAATTGTTTTTTTCTAACCAAAAATTAATTTACATTTGATCTTGTGAAACTTTGCTTGTGTACTACGTTACTCATTTTGAGAAAGGTAAATTAGTGGAATAGGTATGTCGATGTTTTCCAGTATGTAATCATGACTCTTAAAATATCTGACTATGTCATAAAATATAAAACACACATATTAAAAAAAAGCAGTTATTTTCAAGACTTCAGGTGGTTACTTTTAAAGCTACCTATTGCTGAAGACTGATGTGGGATTTATAAACATTGAGTCTATTTAAATCCCTTAATATTTCTCAACTCCCCAAAGATTTTCTTTAAATTTAGATAGAGATAATTAAAATTCTCTGGAAAAGTAACATTACATTTTTGGCAGGCATCTCTTTGGTACTAAAAATACACTTTTGGAATGAATTAATACTAACATATATGTTATTTAAAACTTCCCAATTCCTGATATAACTAAGGCTAAAAAAGTAATTTTCTTACCGACATAGTAATTTAGACTTAATCCTCTTCAGGGGAAATAGATTTTAAATGCAGATGTATGAGAGAATTATACTGCCCTTTTAAAAACTCCTGGAGTCCTTTGTTGGCTGAAAAAATTTCTAAGTAGGGCAAATTATTAAATCTTTTTCAACAATTTTACCATTGAAGTATGTAAGGTAGGGGAAGAATGACTAAAAGAGTTTGAGGAAACATGACCCTTGAGGGGTGAATGGTGGGTGGGGTTCAAAAGATGGAGCCTTCTGGTCAACACATGGTATTATGGGGACTGACAGCAAAAAGATACTGGGTGCCTTAAGGTGAGAGCTAATGGAAGATAATAAGTCTGTATGGCTAGAGAGTTCATAGTGGGGAGAGGGGTCTCCAGCACTGCATACTCTCTCTCTTGTATAGTTGCCATCAGAGATCTCATCTTATTTCCTTATACTTCCAGTCAGTGAAGGTACACCATCATCTGTGGTTGTTGTATTTCCTGCAAATCTCCTTTATATCACCTCTAGGAGAAATGTATTAAATAATAAGCTTTCTTTAATAATTCTTAGCATTTTGAAAATATCTTGTTTTACTTGAAGGTATCTGAGACTCCATACGAGGAGATAAATAACAGTAAAGCCTAAGATTTGGGCTTTCCTATTCAGAGTCTTGTTAAATATAAATAGCCCAACACCATGGCCACAGTTACAGGTGCACCCAACAACTTTCTCTTTAGTAAAATCTCTGGCCTAATTTCTGATTTAGGTACACAACCAGAGAGATTTTGCCTGCAGACTGTGGGAACTCTCTCATATCAAAGCCTGACACCATGCTACGTTTTTTCAAATGGAATGGAGAAAAACAACTACAAATCAAGCTGCTCTTTGTGAATCTGATTCATGATCCCCTTGTGTGGTGAGAAAACAAGGATGTTTATGTCTAACGGAGGTTATAATAGTAACCGTATCAGATGTAGACAAGCAAAAACTGTTGGATGGATTCTATGTGGGAAGAGAAGTACGAAATTCTGCTCTTGGAATTTGCAAAAGAAAATAAACTACTACAAAACAAAACCAATAAACAAAAATCTCCAGCAAATAATCATTAAATTACTGTGGGTAATAATGTAAAATATTCTTATTTTTTTCCTCCTCTAAATTGTATTTGTTCATAAGAACTACTGGGATAAATATATCTATCATGTATCTTCACAGAAATATAAATAGGTCAGTATGATTTGGAGTCTCTTCAAAGCAAAGCAAAAAAAAAAAAAAATGCAAAATAATTCTTTTTTCTATCTCCTTGTAACTCACAGTTCTTACCAGACTTAAAGAGAATTGAACTTGAGTAATAGCTCCATTAGAGCTCTTTTCCAGGAGCCAGTTCCCGTGGTCTCACTGGGTCCAGCTGCTGATGACTCACAGAGGAAGTGGTAGAGATTAGGGTGTATGGGGGAAAAATCAGAACAGCACAGAAATAAAGCAAATCAACCAACCATTACCTTTTGTGCCAAACAGAACAATGGTTTAACTACTGTGGTTCAGAATGATCCGTCTTATTCCACTCATTTATGCTATTCCTGTTGGAAGGACCACCAGGAAACCTGTGAAACACTATGGAACACACACTGGAATCCATGGCACATCTCAATTAATATTCCCTCCCGACTCAACTAGAACAATGAAGAACATCAAGCAGTTTAATCTCCGGCAATAATTCCTTTTGTCAGGTTGAGAGGTTTTCCCCTTGAATTAGGTTTTAAGATTGGATTTTCAAAATTAGTTAGTTATTCTACGTATTGTAAAGCAGAGAGCCCACATTTTATAAACACATGCATACGTCTAGGTAGAACATAATGAAGTCTGTGTGTTAGTTGGGGCATTGCTGCTATCGGTAATTTTTACTTGCTCTGAAATAAAATCAGTCTTTTATTAGCAAACAATTGTAACCAAACTGCACAGTTGTTAAAACTCTTCTTTCAATTTTCCTTAAAGGGTTGGAAATGTAAATGGGTCCTTTATATCACCCAGTAGAATTAAATTTGATCAGGAGGATTTTAAAAAGCTACATTGCAGATTCTGAGCTTAGTTACTGATGAACTGAAACATTTCATGGGTTAAGAGAACTGTGTGTGCCCAAATGTTATGAATATATATGTATAATATATATGAATAAGTTTATTTTGGAAAGATAAGTATTATTTCTCGCTGTTTTGTTTAACCACAATGAGCTACAAACACTGACTAGTGTAGAAAGCAACTTAACTCCTTACTGACTGGCTAAAAATAAGCAAACATAAAATTAAAATCGTTAGTCTATCCTGAATACCAGTGGCTTATTTATAATTTTGATAATATTCAGAATACTAATTAAGGGATGAGTATTCTTTTTATGATCAGGTTCATAGAAGGCGGTGGCTGAGAAATTATCTTCAGATTATACAAATATTAGAAACTGGTTTTAAGTGTTTGATGGGTGCTGTTTCTCTGATAAAAGTGATGGCAATTTCCTTATGCCATCACGTGCTTAGATTGTTTAAAATGAACTTTGTAGGATATTTCCTAAATATTAGCCTCTAAACATACCTTCTTGTTTTATAATAACGTAATGGAAGAAATTTTATTCTGTTGAGGCCTTTATATGAAATATAAACCTTTTAAGTACGTGAAATCATTTGTAGATAAAACATTCTTATTTATTGATATAAAGAAACAATATATTTTGCCAATTCTGAAAAAAATTAATAAATTAGTATTGTAACTTTTAAACAATGCTTTATTGATCTGATTGCATTCAAGAGATTATTTTACCATAAAATTTTTAAAATACTGATTATTTTAAATGAGCTTTTATATAAGTAAATCTATTTAAGTATTTTCATTTAAATGGATCAATATTCTTTACCATTTTGCCAACACAATTTACTGATTGGTGTGTCTTCCTAAAGGCTACCTCTAGGTACATTGTAGAATGAGAAAAAAAGGAAAGAGTAGACATATACATCAGACACAGTATTTACTCACATTCCCTTGGGCAGTAAAAACCATTTGAGAAATTTTCTGAAACTAGAACACCGGATCACTCAAATTTTTAAAGAATGTCTGATTTGATCAGCCATGGAGAAATGTGTTTACACTAGAACATCATTCTTTGAAGGTTAAAAATCAAATAACCGGAGCCTGAATGCTTAGTCTCTGTCTTTGGACTTCCAGTCCCACTTAGTCCAAAGCAAAGCATGGGCCTAATGTCTATGTAAGTTGGTTTACCCAAGATATTATTTATCAGAATTCACAAAGCAACAGTTACAAAAGCATGTTTAGTCAGCCTAATGCTCTGAATTTACCAAGCTCTTCCGCAGCCTGGTCTGGGTCCCTAATGCTCTGAATTTACCAAGCTCTTCCCCAGCCTGGTCTGGGTCCCTAAAAAATCTCACCAAGCTTGAGTAGATGCTTTGCCCCTGCCCGCTTTGGATTGCCGGTTTCTCATTTTGGGGGAAGAATTAAACTGGGCAGCTTGTCAGCTGTTCATCAACAGTGGCCAGCAAGGAATAGGGTCTCTAAGAAAGAGGTTGAGAGAGGGGAGAAGGTGATGGGCATGGCTGGGCGATAACGATGTGTGAGAGGAGCTGTGTTAATACTGGTGTTTATTCAACAAATACTTATTGTGCACCTACCACGGGCAAGGCATCGTTCTAGGCATTTACAGTTTTAGAAAGAAATGGAGTCCATTTAAAATCAAAAGAAATTTTGTTCTGTGATGTTTAATGGCCATAAATCACCAACATGACAATTTTGGATCTGCAAAGAGGCCAATTGCATGGAGTTAAACTATTATTTGTGTTCATACATATATTTTTATAATAATAAAGGTATTTCCTAGGTATACGTAATTATTTATTGTTATAATTTATACAGAAAAAATGTTTACTTCCTACCATAGGATAATTACCAGATATTTTTCTATACATGATTTTCACTCCCTATTGACCTCTCCATCACACATTTCCTTCAAGTAATTTTGCAACAAACATATAAGCATTTCACATTGTGGCTCCTTTGAAGGCAAAACGCATCACATATTTTCTATCCTGCACTTAGTACAGTATCTTGATATTTAATAAAAGTGTACTGAATGAAAGTTCATTTTTACACAAGCTCATATATGGGTTCAGGAGTATACAGTTTTACACACACATGTGTGTGTTTAGCTTACATACACGCTTAAACATACTTTTTAACTTTCAGTATATTGAATGGGCAAAGGACTCACTGTCTATAGCAGTGGTCTCTAAACTATTTTATCAAGGATTACTTTGCTTGATTTGGCCAAATGCTTGCCGAATGACTATTTAGTTTTAATATGAATTCTTATCTTTGAGCTAATCTACTTTATTGTTGTATATGATATTTATTCTATGAATACATACAGTATGCTCAAAGTTAGAATGAAATTCATCTAGAATAAACAAAATTTGAAAATATTTATTTTATTTATTAATGTTACACATCTTATCTCTATCACTGAAACAGTATTTGATGGAAGCAATGTCATTTATTATTCATTATTTAATGTTTTTTGTTTAATTACTTGAAATATAGTTATTTATTTAAAGCTCAAGTTTTAAGTTCAATTTATTTTGATACCTGTTTAATGACTGTCAAAAAGATACTTCTCAACGACAAGTAGTCCCAAATGGAAGAAGTGCATTATTCGCCCCTCTTCCTAAATTAGAATGCTAATTTTTCAATCCTATCTCCAGTTATACAAAGGTTTTTGTCGAAATTCACTCACACTTGCATGATGAGTATGTTCAGCTGCATTTTCTTTGCAGGAATCTTATAAAGTCACTGTCAATTTTGAGGTCTAGCTAATGAAAACAAAATAATGAAGTCCACAAATCCACTTAACTATGCACTGTGTGGAAATACAACAAAAGCAAACAAAAGCCTTGATATCTCTGTTAATACTTCCATGCTATGAATCCCTCTCTTGCTCTAGGACACCGTGTACATGCATGTGGTCTCTGTGTGGGTTCTTGACAGGGGATGGTGTGAGGTCAGGATGTCATTGCATAGTAAGTATTAGTAAAGGGTAATATATGTCTTATTTATAGATGAAATGTAACTATAGTTTAAAGTTTGAATATTTTGTTTTCCCACCTAAAGAGATTGTCTAGCTTCCCTAGGCGGATGCATCCCTCTTTAAAGACCATGGACCACAATCACTGATAATGTCAAACTCACAAAGCCTACCAAGTAAATAAATGTTAAATTCTTCCTTTATAAACATAAACAAGTTTTGTTACTTTTAATAAAATTAATCAAATATTGATTTTCTTCATTTTAATGAACTTGAGTATGTAAAAGAAAATTAGTCAAATCTAAAATAAGTGTCTATTTACTCAGGCCAGTAAATACATTTGTAGATCCACCATGGTATTAGGCATACTCATTACTCTATGAACTGTTGCCTCTTAAATTACACTTTTCATAATTTGTAAAACTTTAATTTTAATTGCTAAACCAACTGTAAATTGAAGTGCTTCTTAATAAAATAATAATTCTCAAATTTGAGGCATTTCTGTACATTTTGTTTAGAAAGAAATATTAAATTTGTTTCTGATTAATCAATGTTATATTATAAGGCATATAGTTTACTGCTATAATCACTAATATTATTCTTAATTTACAAATGGCAAAGTTGACATAAAATAATAACTTTCGCCAGTTCTTTTAGCTAAAAAATTAAATATTTTACTCCCAAGCCATTTATCTGTACATTGTCTTTGCAAAACAAAAAACAAAAACCAAAAACCAAAAAAAAAAAACCCTCCTACGCATTAAGTATTTAATTCCTCTAAGTTATCTTCAATAGCTGCTGTGCTCACTCATGACAATTTCTAATTAATTTTAAATGGCATTTAATAGCCATTGTCCCAACAAGTACAAATGAATTAGGAGACATAATGCTCGTATTGTACAAAGAGTGGCTTATGTAAACTCTCAAATTAAATCCACACTGTAGTCAAAACTCATTTGATGTTTGCATTTCCTACTTTGCAGGCAAGATGGTCTCAAAAGGCAGAATAGGCTAAAGATGTGTTGGACAACTCTATAAGTACTGTCTCAAGACTCTTGTCATCTTAGCTGTCTAAATTACTTCAACAGGACTCAAGGGAATTTAAAGAGGAGAAATGACATGACAAACAATTATATTCTAACACTCTATTTATAACAATGCCCTTTCAGATTATTGTTCCTCCAGACTGACACATCACTGTAATCCCAGGGATGAATCAAGGGACTTATAGTTAGATCACGCACAGCTTGTAGGCAAAGAAAAAAATACGAATGAAGAGCTGACATTCAGGAAATATAGAGCGACTCAAGGATAAATTCAGCTGGGATGAGCTTAATTTATCAATGTCAATAACAACGGTGAACACATCGCAAGAATACATGCATATTAATTGAAAATAATTCAGATTAAATCACTGCAGTTTGACATTTTGAGATAGGCACTTTATCTTTTCAAGAAAAAGAGCACTATAAAATCTTTAATCTGAAAACACATCTTAATTGCATGTTATCACCTCCTAATTGCTTCTATATTATATTAAACATTTTGCTAATTACTAGCCTGATCATGGTGTAAATAGCTTGAGGCAAGAGCTCACATCCAGCTGAAGATGTCTTCGGAGCACAGGAGAGCCAGGAGGAAGTTCAGCACTTGCTGGGTTCGTGGACTTGTACCTTCTCAGGGGCTTTCCGCCTCTACCTCAGATCTCTCATGAGATAAAGAAAGAAAGAAGCAATGGAGAAAATCAGAGAGGTTTATTTATCTGTCAGATTCTAATGTTATTTTTGGAAAAAGTTTGTGTTCTTTTTGATAGGACAGATATGCTCTTTCAGATGGTGGTATGTGAGTTTTTGATTTATGTTAGTAACAGGCTCAGAGAAAGACAATTTTGCATCTACTTTTTAACTTTGATCTTTGGAACTTTGTCAGGATAAAATGCTGATTAAATATCAATTCCATATATGGAATCTTCGACCAACATGCATGCACAGACTTTTATATATATTAGAAGTTAGAGTTCTTCCTCGAAGTGATGAATAATTTAAGATGGGTAAAATGTCTGTAAATGAATGGCAAATGCATCTCTGAGAGAAAAAAAATAACCGAAATAGTGACTACATTTCCTATGTCATCAAAGATATAGGCAAGCAAAATGATAATAATACAAAAAAAAAAAAAAAGATAATAATATGCCTTGTTGGTAAAAAAAAAAAAAATTAAATCAAATTAAACCAATGAAATGGTGTTTTGGGACAGTATGCTTGGCAAAAGTTTTAATTCTTTTTTCTCCTTGTCCTCTTCTTTTTATACTTTAATAATAATCTCTATTATTTGCAAGGAAGATTCCTTAAATAAGGAATTGGAATGATTGTACAATATTTTTCAGGAAGAAAATTTGCCAGGACACAATAAAATGCTCAAAACATTCCAACCGGTTTAACACATCTACTCCACTTCTAAGAATTTTTCTTGTAGAACTCATACTAGAAGAATATGTTTTGGAAAATTTCATATAATGATCTTTATCTTAGCATTATTAATTAGATTACTTATAAAAATAATGATACAATAGAAAATTATACACACTATGATAGTCACTTGTGATATCTTTCCAACATTCCAGTTTTCCCCTTTCCAGGAACATGATAGTACTGCATCTCTCCCTCCCTCCTGAAGTTAGGCATGGTCATGTGACTTTCAAGACAACTGTTAGGGGCTGAATTGTGTCCACCCCCAATTCATATGTTGAAGCCCTAACCCACAATGTGACTATATTTAGAGACAGTGCCTCCAGGGAGGTAATTAAAATTAAGTGAGGTCATAAGGGTGGGGCCCTAATCTGTTAGAAATGGTGTCCTTATAAGAAGAGGAAGAGAACCAGATCTCTCTCTCTCTCTTCCCTTGCTCACACAGAAGGCCATGCTGGTGAGGGCATAGTAAGATGGTAGCCTTCTACAAGCCAGTAAGAGGGCCTCAGAAGAACCTCCAGAGTTGTGAGAAAACAAATTTCTGTCGTTTACACGACCCAGACTGTGGGATTTTGTTATGGCAGCTCAAGAAGCCTAATGTAGCATCTCACAACAGGCAATATTGCATAAGTGAGGAAAAATAAGCCCTTTCTGTTTGTTTGTTTTAAACCCCTGGAATTTGGGGATTTTTTTTTACCATGGCACAACCTAGCCCAGCCTGATAAACATATAGCTGTTTTTGCTTATCTGTTTTACAGAATATTTGCTGTCTGATTAACAAAAATATGTTTTGCATATAAAAACGGAAGCAATAATTTTATTGTCATTAAAGAGGTATTAGGAATAAACTAGATTATTACTCTAAAATGGTATAATAAAATAAATGGCCTAATTAACAGAAAGCTTTTTAGTTATATTAAATCATCCTTATTTTCTCCTCTACATGCTTTGTTTCTTTTCTCCTTTGTGTGTGTGTGTGTGTATTATAAGTTCTACTTTCCACATAAACTTTTGGTGTGACCACATGTTTTTGCTTCCACTATTACTGATATAATTAACTCTAAACATTTGCTTCATTAATACTTTGTGAAGACTTTTTAAAAGTGATTCTTTTGATTTCTGTTTTCTTCTTTAATTTGGTTACACTCTCTGCATCTGGTCTATTGGCTTCCATGTTGCCATTGATCTTTCTTTAATTATCCAGAGGACAAAAGATCATCTTCAATAAAGAAAGAGAAAGTAATGAAGGCGGAGGAAATTAATCCCTCCTCTTTTCATTGAATATTTGTCTGATCTTTGCCAGGTACTTTATTATTTTTTTCTTTAGTAACAGCTTGACGTTGTTCCAAAAGATTTTTTTTTTTTTAACATTGGCCTCTTCTGCTTGCTTTTAATTGTCTGTAATACTTCTTAATTTTAATGGAAAAAAATCTAACCTAAGATTTTGATTTTTTTTTTCCTCCATTTATCAGCAATTTGCTATTTTTACCTATATCTGCACTTATTCATGTGGCCCTCTGGTCCTAAGGTATGGTTTCCTATCATTTTTCTCATATCATTCTCTGTTAAAATGTTTCATTTTAAAAGGATTTGTAATATTGACATCATTGGGTAGTTGTAAGGGTTAAATAAACGCCAAATCCATAGTGGACTTAAATAAATATTATTTCTCTTTTGCTCCCATTTCTCCTATAAAAATTCTAGGAAATTACTTAGAAAATTATTTCCTGCATTCAATAAAGTTTATCATCTATTTAAGCTATGATTAAATTATTTATTTTATACCACCACTGTATGATGTTAATTTTTTTTTAAAGATTTATGTATTTATTTGAGAGACAGAGAAAGAGCACATGCGGGGAAGGGGCAGGAACAGAGGCACAGGGAGAGAGAATCTCAAGCAGACTCCACGCTGAGCGCAGAGCCTGATAAAGGGCTCAATCTCAGGACCCTGAGATCATGACCTGAGCAGAAATCAAAAGTCCGATACTTAATGAACTGAGCTACCCAGGCACCCCTGTATGATGTTTCTTGATAGCCACATTTTTCATAATTGCTCCTCTTTCCTTCCTTCCTTCCTTCCTTCCTTCCTTCCTTCCTTCCTTCCTTCCTCCCTCCCTCCCTTCCTCCCTCTTTCTTCCTCTCTTTCTTAAGCATACTCTCTTGAGATTCTGTGAAATCCTGTGCTGTTTAAGTTTTGATTTCGAGTATTTGACAAACCAAATAATTATTCATAAATATTTTTATTTCCTACTTCTGTATGCTGAATTTTTCTTCAGTTATGTCTAAACTTGGATAAATGGAAGTCTTTCAGATTTTTTTTAATGCAAAAAAACTGCTATTGGATGAGACTTGAACTGATCTTTCACCCCTGCTATTGTGGACTACTGACTGACTCACCACAGAATGTGGAACTCTGTAGAAGGTTCTGTTTCATGAGTTTATTTCATATTCTTAGCACCACAGTGCACATAATATTTGCTTGAATATGTTATCTCATCCATATTCAAATGTAATATCACAATAGCTAGTAATTCCTGATAGAAATGATACTAAGTAGTAAAATATGGTCCATTAGCTGTGTTCCAAATATATAAATATAAATATATATGTATATATATTTATGTAGCAATCTTAATAATAATATAAATTATGTTAAGGATGTGTAGCAGCAGAGGCTCTGCCCTTCTGCACAGATGAATTCTCCTCAGAGGAAGCTGATTAGTTCATTTTTCCTAATGAAGCTTTCATTTAGGCTGGAGTTACTCCTTGCTTCCATTCTGCTCCCTTTTCTTTCAAGAGCAAAAGCTGTTGTCTGCCTTTTTTGAAAGATAGAGCAATTTTGCTTAGATTAAAGAGAAATTCTGAATCTTTTCAATCTGGCCTGAGAGAAAAGTACGTGAGGATTTAGTCAATATGGGAAAATGAAGTGATTCTCAAGTAATTGTTTGGTAATTTTTCTAGAATCATATAATTTTAAGGAGGGAAGGACTAATGATCATCTAGACCTTTTTATTTCACACATAAAAAAAGATGAGACAAAAAGAGCATAAGTAACTGATCTAAGATGGTGAAACAGAAGAAGTGTTTGGGGTGGCTAAATGATTTAGTCCCCAATTATCTTATTTGTCCCATACTATCCAAAGAAGAGTCACTTCCCTCCACATATACAGCTTGTAGAGAAGCTTTGTAAGTTGTTTATAAACACTAAGATTCAGAAATCAGCTCGAGGAGCATGAACCTGGCAATATACTTGAAGGCAAGATGTCAGCAATTATTCAAAAGTGTTAGCACAGACTAGAAGTCAAGCCATGCTACCTTTGTTTCAAGCTAAAGAGCTTCTGAGAAACTTAGTTAGCAGTAGCTTTGTAGACTGAGTTATTCCAAAGTTTTGGGCATTTTTCTTTTTCTTTGAGGTATGTATGTAAATTAGCATGTTAAATGGGATAGCTTTGTTTAAAACCTACAGTGATTTTTTTCTCAATTTTTAAAGCAATGTAACTAATGTTTTCCTACCGCTAAAGTCATTTCTCTTTCCTCATAAATTGGAATTTAATCTTTCTAAAACACTACTTTAATTATACCACTCTTTTCTTTTAAAAGTCAGAAGCTCCCCATTACACACAACAGAACAAAAATTTC
Source organism: Halichoerus grypus (assembly GCF_964656455.1). Lineage (NCBI taxonomy): Eukaryota > Metazoa > Chordata > Mammalia > Carnivora > Phocidae > Halichoerus > Halichoerus grypus. Next base: position 112,718,069 of record NC_135712.1, read on the forward strand.
CCCAGGCCACGCCAGCCTACGGAAGCAAATGAGATCACATTAACATTAATAACTAGAATCTTACTGCCTCCTGCCCTCACATGAATTGCATGAGACCCCAGCCCCTTGCAAAGCACATACCCCACCCAAGTGTTTCCAGGAGTCCCCAGAGGGTGTTTCACTCTTGCTCTAAACAAGTCACCCCCATTGGGCATGGTTGGTACCCTGCTTGCATTTATAGTTCTCCCATTCTGCTACTCTTATTCCTCAAGCCCGCAGGCAGGGCAAGCTCACGGTTCCTTTGGGCACCACAAGAAGCCAGATGCTGTGACTGCAACCACAGTGCCATTCTCAAATTAGCTCTGCTCCATCATCTCTGCCCTATCACTTTTATCTCCTGCTGGGGTCACTGCTGCTCTGAAGGGCATGGACATTTCTGCAATGCAGGCAGGCACTGCTGATGTTCGCATGCCACCATTATTACTCTGCTGGGCACTGGCCTTTTCTGGGCACCACCTCCAAAGCCCTATAGCTGCCAGCAGCCCGAGGCTGTGCTGGGGTCTACAGTGAAGAGTGGCACCTGCTACAGCCCCGGATGGGCTATTAGCAATATTGCCTCCTCCCCAGTGGTGTACAAAGTTTTCTTTCTTTCTTTTCCAGTTTATTTATTTATTTAGGGTAGGCAACAAAGGTAAGAGAAGAAAAAAAAGTTCTGCTTTCTATCAGTGAAAGTGCTGTTTCTCATGGTATTGGCCAATGAGTTCCATGACATTTGCTCCCGGAAGTGGCACCCATGGGGTGTTCCCGTGCTGCCTGTGACAGCTAAGGCTCTCCTGCTGGTCAGGCTCACAAAACAAGTTGAATTCTCCGAGAAAGAAGCTCAGGTTTCCATCTCAACACCCAACACCCATGTCTGAATCTCACCTGGATTCTCACTACAGAATAAATCCAAGTATTTGCCCAGATCCACAATTTTGCTCAATTCTACCTGTTCAAAACCAGCGTCTCATAATCCCTTTTTGCTTCCCTGGTAATCCTCACTGTGGAGGTCAGGTTTTGAGTCATCCCCCAGTCTCTGTTTTTGTCTGCATCAAATTTACCAACTGGTGCAACACTTCCCCATAGTCTCAAAGACAAATCCACTCATATCAAGGCCTGTAGAGAAATTCCTTAGGAAATCTGGGGTAGGCAGGTCAGCTGCATGATCCCCACAGATTGTCTCCCCACCTCTCTCCTCTCGCCTCTGGGTCTCCTCTTTCTCACCCTCCTCCTTTTGGCCTTGGCCTCCCAGCCTTCTGACTCTTTATCTAAAAAAGTTGTCTTCAGGCTTCTCACAGCTCATTCCTTTCTTATGCAGAGCAATTTAGCTCACTTCTAATTTTTTACCTTCAATTGTATGTATCTTCTATTCACCATGTGCTCAGTGTGACAGACACTTCTTAGAGGGTGGTGTCCTGCCTCCCTTTGCACTCAGAAAAGGGTTTGACACTCTGCTACACAAGCCTTGAATAAATAAATGTAGAGATGCAAATGAAATTTTGGGGGGGGCACCTGACCTTTATTAGTGTCTTGAATCAACCTACTTCCTGTTCTCCTAGTGGGTTTGATCAGATTCTACACCAAGGACCTTTTTGGGGTCCTGCTGTATTAGTCTGGGTGGGCTACCATAACAAAGTACCACAGGCTGGGTGGCTTAAACAACAGAAATTTATTTTCTCATAGTTCTGGAAGCTAGAAGTCCAAGATCAGGGTGTCAACGGACTTGATTTCTTCCAGGCCTCTCTTTTTGGTTTGTAGATGCCTGCCTTCTCCCTGTGTCTTCACATGGTCTTTCCTGTGTGTCTTTGTTCTAATCTCCTCTTCTTTTAAAGCCATCAGTCAAATTGGATTAAAGCCCACCCTAATGACCTCACTTTAACTTAATTTACCTCTTTAAAGACCAAAACTCCAAATATAGTCACATTTTGGTGACTGAAGTACTGGGCGTTAAGACTTCAATGTATAAATTTGTGGGGTTAAGGAGACACAATTCCAGCCCATAACACCTGCTTCCCTGCGTGGCCTGGTTGTTTAGATATTTTATGCCCTCCCCTCAGGGCACCTTTTCTCCTTACTACACCCCAGCCCAGGCAAGGAATTTAGGACTGGTGATTCTTTGGGGCACTGGAGAAAAAGTGGCCATCATTTGTCCCCACCTCTCTGACAAATTCACTGGGTAAGGATTTTCATCAGGAAGACACTCTACTCATTTTCATCTAACCCCTTGAGTTTTTGTCCTGCAAGGAAAGGAATTAAGGAATTTGCCAATTCTGTCATTTTCCCATTGGCCCAAATTAGCTAGTCCTGTTGGTCCCTCAGCTTATTTTCCAGCAAGGATGGTCCCCTGGAAGAGATTCCCTATCAGCAAATACTCTTAAGATACTAATTTTGGCCATAATAATTAGAAAGGGGGATGTTTCTAAGATACAGACTTTTGAGGAATCCTTTAATTGTTCTATTACATCTTATTTTCCAACCATACAATATATATAGTCCGACTATATATAGTTCACCTGTTTAGAATTTTTGCTCATTCCCTCACCTAGAATATTTTCCCATTCTGCATTTTTATCTCATACCTACCAATCCTTTAAGGCTCAGGTGTTCTCTTTGAAGTGAACTCTAGTCTTTCTTTTGCATTTCTAACAGTAGCTATTAGTTACACATTTAAATTACATTACATAACAATTACTATAGCACCCCTTCACTTTTGAATTTTAATTGTTTATATGCTATAATAGCCTCTTCTAATGTTTTTTATTATTGACCCAGTTTGTAGTTTAAAGCATTAATCCATGGCAGTTATTTTTCTTTTTGACAAAATTAAATTTTATCTCATAATTTAGCTGTATTTTTTTATTTTTTAAACAATTCCCTTAAAGTTAGTGGAAGTACATCTTTGAAATCCTTAAAGCATCAACTGAACACCTTATTCAATATTTGCAGTCATTAGTAATTTGTTGACTGGCAATCTTTGAGAAATAGATTCTGAAAAGAAAAAGAGGATGTATTCAAGCTAACTATCTAATATTAATAACAATCCATTAATAGGTATTGGGTAATTACTATGTCCCAGGCATCATAGTAGGTGCTGGGATGTAAAGATTATTAGTCATAAAGATTCTATCAAGCAAGTAAGAAATCGAGACCAACCATGACTTATCCAAAGTAGAGAATGAAAGTCTTATATGAGAAAAAAAATGGAAGAAAGTAGGAATTTAGAACCTGTTCTATTAAAACAGTATAAAAGAATTTAAAATAATGTGATAGTGAAAGTAAGAAGGGAGATTTTGTAACACAGATTCTCTCATGATTCTCCAGTGATGAGTCCAGATTGCAGAAGGCTGGTATAACTGCTTCTCAGGAAGAAAATGACGCCCTGTCTCTAGATACATCCTCCCCACAGAACACTATATCCTTTACCCATAGGCTCTCATAACTCTGTGTTCCACTTGGTGCCCTGTCCCATGTCCATATTATTGCCAGCCTTGCACATGGCAGGTATTTCATGCTCAGTAGAAAGACCTCTCAGTCCTCCGAACTTTGTGATAGAGCTTTTAGACTTTGTGGTATTTTACCATATCTTTTTTGAAAGTGTAACTGGTGTAGCCTATAGAGAGATGATATAGGATGCTAGGCCTGCTTTCTGGGATGCCTTTCTCCAAGGGACTACAGATCTTTTACAAACGTGAATGATAAAAATAAACACTAATCCTTACAATACTAGGAAATAACTAATAAATGAAATAGGATGAGATCTTCTCTAAAGGCTCTGTGCAACTTAGAGAATCATAAAATAGAGTCAACAGTAAAAGCAAACACCCTGAAATGTTCTAAGGTGGCTAGGTGATGAAGAGACAAAAAAAAAAAAAAAAGAAGTAAAAGAGAAAGCATGTGTTAGAAAGAATAAAGACATCCTTTGTTAAATTTTTGGAATTCTTGAAAGCCTTAAAATACCCGATAGTCTATAAGTGCATACAAGCATTTAACATCTGAGAATAGTTCTTGACAGATTTTTTACAGATTTAACAATTAACTGGGAAGTTCATGAAAATTTTGAGATCATAGCATTAAGTATCTGCCAAAGGAGGAATCCTAAAATTGTTCATCATAAGCCAGTTTACTCAAAATAAAATTTATGCTTTATTTTTTATTTATGCTTCATATCTGTACATTTATTATTCAAATTTGGATAACCTGCAGTTCAGATCTTGCTCCATTTGGACGAGGACCTACCAAGGCAAAATCTCTGTTGTTTCTCATTCTCTGGAGGAAAGGATCTTGAACAAAATAATTCCAAACATGTGAGCAATCTAATTATCGCTAAAGACGGGAACAACAGTGCCACTGTTTAGGGTGTTGTTTTATCTCCTTTCCCTTGTCTGGATGTGTCATCAATTTGGACACAATCTTAGAGAACTATCATTACATGCAAGGCTGAAATAATAAGAGGCAATATTCCCTGAGTATTATTATGTCAGGCATCAGACGCTAACATTTTTATAGGTGCTTTTAAAAATTATAAATTTATGATGTAGATATTGTCTAATTTCACAGTAAGAGGAAAATGGATGTTTAAGGAGGGTATGTAAATTGGCCAAGGTAACACAGACAAAGATAGTATATTTGGGGTTGGCATGTTCCAAAATGGTATGCTTAACAACTGTATCATCCCTGACATACGTTCTGTAGCCACTGCTGGATTGTTTCAGCAATACGAAGCTGATGCTGAGTAAGATACCGGATGTGATGGCAGTGAAGAATCTTAGGATCTTCCTTCTCATATTAATTACGTATCTTTTTTGTTGTTTACTTATGTCTCTTACCATACCTGTGGAATTATAAAGAGTAATCTTTCACAAAATGAGCTTTACATATATAAAAAGATAATACCAATTTTATAAAACTACGTTTTGATTTTTTTTCTATAATCATCCTCAACTTTTTAAATTATCATTCTATGGCAAAATTCCAGACCTAACAAAATCATATTTTACCTATTTTTAACATGTTCCGGTCCATTAAAATCTTCCATCTGCAAGCTGTCCAGATATGAACACAACCTTAAGACAGGATCTGGACTGAAATTAACTGAAATTAATGTCTCCCTCAATATGGAGCTCCATATTAATTAATGAAGTTGAAGGCTGTAATTGTTTTTTTGGTAGCCATGACAATGATGATTCTTTTGAGTATGTTGGTTACCAAAGCATTACACTTATTTTTGTTTTTAGAGTAAGCTCTATGCCCAATGTGGGGCTTGAACTCATGATCCCAAGATCAAGTGTCGCATGCTATACCGACTGGAGCAGCCAGGCACCCCTTAAAGCATCACATACTTGTCAGACTTCCTCCACTGGTAGTATTTTGACTCCCAAGGTAAATTATTACTTTTAGCTCCGAATTTATCATGCTTTTTCAGTCTTTTGAGAACTTTCAAAACCTTGATTCTGCCATCCAACATATTAATGATGGTGTCTGACTTTGTGCCATTCGTATAGCTATACAATTCTTCTATATCTTCAAGTTGTCAATAAAAGTATTACTTGAGATAGGATTAAAATAATAAAAGGAATTAAAACAACAATTAATCTCATTACAGGTAATACCAAGTGTTTTTAAAGTTGCAAGCACTATGCTAAAGTAGTGTGTATGCATTATTTCATTTGATCCTCAAAACATCTCTATGTAGTAGGTTTTATTATTTTTTATTTTTTTAATTGAGGTGAAATCCACATAACATACAATTAACCATTTCAGAGTGTACAATTCAGTGGCATTTAATGCGTTCACAGTGTTGTGCAACCACCACTTCTCTCAAGTTTCAAAACTTTTTCATTGTCTCAGAAGAACACCCTGTATCCTCCAAGTAATTGTTCCCCAACCTCCCTACCTCTGACACCTGGCAACCACTACTATGTTTTCTGTCTCTATGAATTTGCCTGTTCTGGACACTTCATATAAATGGAATTACAGTATTTATCTTTTTGTATCTGATTTCTTTCATTTAGCCTAATTTTTTTGAGATTCATTCAAGATGTAGCATGTTCATTTCTTTTCTATGGCTAGATAATATTCCAACACACGCATATTTCTTTATACATTTACATATAGTCATTGAGGGGTATTTGGGTTGGTGGATGTGTTTACCTATTATGAATGATCCTGCTTTAAGTATTCCAGTACAAAACGCTTCATGAACATATGTTTTCATTTGTCTTGGGTATAAACCAAGGAATAGAATTGCTGAGTCATATGGTAATTTTATGTTCAACACTTTGAGGAACTGGTAAACTATTTTCCGCAATGGCTACCCCATTTTACGTTCCCAACAGCAATGTGTCAAGGTTCCCATTTCTCCACATCTTTGTCAGCACTTATATTCTCTGTTTCTGATTATAGCCCTCCTAGTAGGTGTGAAGTGGTTTCTCATTGTGGCTTTGCTTTGCATTTTATTAGTGACTAATGAAGTTGAACATATTTTCATGTGTTTTTGGCCACATCTTTGGAATGTCTAGTCAAGTCCATTTCCCATTTTTAATTAACTTGTCTTTTTGTTTTTGCGTTGTATTTTTTATGTATTCTAGATATTAAATCTTTATCAGATATGGGATTTGCAAATATTTTCTCCCATTATTTGAGTTGTCTTTTCATTTTCTTGATAATGTCATTTGATGCTCAAAAGTTTTTAATTTTCATGAAGTCAATTTGTCTATTTTTTTTCTTTTGTTTGTATTTTTGGTGTCCAACCTAAGAATCTATGTCAAATCTGAGGTCATGCAATTATATCCCCAATGTTTTAGTCTAATAGCTTTATAATTTTAACTCATATTTAGGTAATTGATCTATTTTGAGTTAATTTTTATATATAGATTGAGGAAGAAGTCCAACATCGTTCTTTGCCAGGTGGTTATCCAGTTGTTCTAGCACTATTTGTTGAAGGGATTACACTTTCCAAATAGAATGTTCTTGACATTTGGTCAAAATTTATTGACCATAGATATGGGACTTATTTCTGGACTCTCAATTCTATCCTATTTGTTTATATGTTTATCCTTATTCCCATATCACCCTCTTCGATTACTGTAGCTTTGTAGTAAGTTTTAAAATAAAAATATTTGAGTTCTCCAACTTTTTCTTTTTCAATATTGTTTTTAGTGACTTAGAGCCCCTTCAAATTTGGTATGATTTTAAGGATAGGTTTTTCCATTTCTACAGAAAAGGCAATTATAGTTTTGATAGGGATTGTATTGAATCAGTAGATTACTTTGGTAAGTATTGCCATTTTAACAATTTTAATCTATCAACATGTGATGATTTCATATTTAATTAGGTCTTCCTTAATTTCAGCATTTTTCTTTTTTTGTAATTTTCAGTGTACAAATCTTTAACTTCTTTGTTAAATTTATTCCTAGATATTTTATTATTTAATTTTAATTTTTTAAAATATTTTATTTATTTATTTGACAGAGAGTGAACACAAACAGGGGGAGCAACAGGCCGAGAGAGAGGGAGAAGCAGGCTCCTCACTGAGCAGAGAGCCCAGTGATGTGGGGCTTGATCCCAAGACCTTGGGATCATGACCTGAGCCAAAGGCAGCCGCTTAACCAACTGAGCCACCCAGGTGCCCCCTAAATATTTTATTATTTTGGATTATTTTGTAGATGGGATTGTTTCCTTGATTTTAGATTATTCATTGACAGTATATAAAAACACACCTGATTTTACATATTGACCTTGAACTTTGATTAGCTCTAATAGTATTTTTGTGATTCTTGGGATATTCTATGTATAGAATCATGTCATCTGCAAATAGAGTTAGCTTTACTTTTTCCTTTCCAATTTGGATACCTTATTTCTTTTTCTTGCCTATGTGTTCTGGCTAGGTCTTCCATTACAATGTTGAATAGCAGTGGCAAAAGTGGGCATCCTTGTCTTGTCTCTAATCGTAGGGGTAAAGCTTTCAGTCTTTCACCATTGAATATATGATATTAGCTATAGGTTTTTCATCAATGTCTTATATCTTAGGAAATTCCTTGTACATGACTATTTTTATCATGAAAGGGTATTGAAATTTTTCAAATATTTTCTGCATCAATTGGGATATTTATGTGGGTTTTGTTTCCCTTCCTTCTAAGTATATGGTTTACTAAATTAATTTATTTTGTTATGCTGAGCCATTCATGGGATAAATTCCACTTGGTCATGGTGTATAATCTTTTTAATTTGCTGTTGGATTTGGTTTGCAAGTATTCTGTTGAGGATTTTTGCATCAGTATTCATAAGGGATGTTGCTCTGTGGTTTTCTTCTCTGGTGGTATCTTTGTCTTTTGTATCAGGGTAATACTGTCCTCATAGAATGTACTAGGAGGTATTCTCTCTTCTTCTTCTCCCCCCCCCCCATTTTTTTTCTTCTTCTTCTTCTGTTTAGAAGAATTTGAGGAGAACTGGTGTTCATTCTTCTTTAAATGTTTGGTAGAATTCACCAGTGAAGTTATCTGGTCTTGAACTTTTCTTTGTTGGGAGGTTTTTGATTACTGCATCAATCTCTGTACCTGTTTTATGTCTGTTGAGATTTTCTATTTCATCTTGAGTCAGTTTGGTAATTTGCATGTTTCCAGGATTTGTCTGTTTTATCTAGATTATTAAATTTGTTTGTGTATAGTTGTTCATTTACTCTAATACCCTTTTAATTTCCATAAGATAAGTAATAAAGTCTCCAGTTGCATTTCTGATTTTAGTTAATTGCATCTTTTTTCTTTTTTTAAGGTCTAGGTAAGGATTGTAATTTTGTTGACTTTCAAAGAACCAACTTTTGGTTTCGTTGATTGTCTTTATTAATGACCTTTGGAATGCTGGTGGTAACATTATATCTTCTTCCAAAAAAAAAAAAAAAAAAGGTAAACTCAGGAGAAGTTTTGAACAGTTGTTATATAAATTAATTTAACATTTGGAGAATATCAATTTTGCAGCTGTAGAGACAGAGTCAGTTACTTTAATAAATGGTCTAACATCTATGTTAGTGTTTGGAGTAGTGACTTTCTTCTTCTATTGAAATACTCATCAACTTCTCTACAACAGTATCAATAGGTTAAAAGATAGTAAAAATGTTAATGAAACAGATATTGTAATTATATGTACATTGTCATTAAGGAAAGGCCTTATGGTCTAATGGTGTCAGAGAAATACAAAAATTGTAGATTTTACCAGCTCTTTTTAGTGGGTCAGCCAAAATGATATTCTTCTCTTGGATTCTATAACTTTGCCAGAGGTAGATAAAACTATTCTAAATAAATACAAAACTTATGAAACACAAGGAAAAAAAAGACACTAAAATACTTGAAAAAGGACATAAACAAAATCCAAGCCAGCTGGTAAAGTAAAATGGAAATTTTACTAATGCAGATTCCTTGATTTTCTCTTAAATTGTAGTTCTATTTTGCTGCTTTCAGTCTGTGGTTGTTGAATGCCCTTCAGCTGTCAATCTGAAATGGAGATTTGCAATCCAACAAACTCCCTCCCAAATCACCATAAACACAAATCAAATAAGAATCAAAACATTTTGGAAACTCAGAGAAAAAGTGAAGAATGATGTTAAAATACATACTTTTCATTTCCATCAAACTCTGTTTTCCTGATTCCCACTGGAATAGAAGTGTTGAAATCCTGAAAGAAAGTGTTCATGTGACACGTTATCCACAAAACTCAGCAAAGCAAATACGACTTTGTAAGATGCCAAAATCATAAGTGCTGTTAAATTACTCCCAGATTCTATCTTTTATGGCAAAATGCAACTGGTTTTAATACTGCTCATTGTTTACAATTTCACAAACTTTTTGAAGTTAAGTATTTATAATTTAAGCTTACTAAAGTGTAATAAGCATGTTATTTCAAAAGAAATGCCAGAACACCAGAGATATCTATGTTGCTTTTCCTTCTGTATCATGTCTATGCAATTTTTGGCCTCCTCTAACCCATTATTATATCCAGTAAAACAAGATAAAACAACAAATAATGCATTTAAAATGGAGAGACTTTAAGGAGCATCTGGGTGGTTCAGTTGGTTAAGTGTCTGACTCTTGAATTTGGCTCAGGTCATGATCTCTGGGTGGTGGGATCAAGCCCCGTGTCTGACTCCACACTCAACAGGGAGTCTGCTTGGGATTCTCTCTCTCCCTCTCTCTCTGCACCTCACCCTGTTCTCTCTCTCTGCACCTCACCCTGTTCTCTCTCTCTAAAATAAATAAATAAATAAATAAATAAATAAATAAATAAATAAATAAGTCTTTACAGAAATAGAGAGAGAGACTTTAAAAAACATTTCAGGAAAGAAGTTTTAGAGTAGGAAGGAGCCTTACTAAGTCAAATTTATTCATTTTATAGGTAAGAACACTGAAGTATCAAAAGGTGATAATCAGCTAAATTGTTAATGTCATAGTCAGGGTAAGAAGTGAATTTCCCGTCACCCAAATCAAGGCAATTTCTACTACCCTTAGTTGATATTACTGATTTTCATTTCATGGCTCATAAAATCTAGAGTATTTCTGGTTAATAATTGATTCTATTGCCCCTTTTTTTCCTATAGATTATTTTACTGGTAATGTGAGTAAGTTCCATTAATGAAGCTGATATCAACATTCACGGTGTTTAAATCTGCATTTTTAACTTAAGGCTAGTTAATTCTTTTTAAATTTATATTACTATTCTCCGTAAAATTCACTTATGTATTGATCTTTAGCAGGATTTGACAGTGATCAAATTCATTATTTAATACTTACGTTCCAACCAATTCCAAAAAGGATATAAGAAAATGGATGACATCAAAGCAGGAATCATAGAATGGTAGACCAATAAAGCATAAGAAAGAATGGAAAGCCAAGTAGTAAAGACAGAAGAGAGATATGATTATGCCAGAAAAACTAATGTATTCTAGGCTTTCCCAACAAAATTTCAATTTGAGCTTCCTGAGAACCAAGGAGAAAGGAGGAACACAATGGTTTATAGAACTCTCACATGACAAAAAGGGACTGTCTCCCCTTTAATTTTATCTCAGAAAACTCAGATCTAAAACACACATGACATATCACTATTTTAATGATTTTACTTTTTTCTTCTGTCTGTTTTCTAAGCATGAGCATCCTAAGCAGAATTAATCATGTGAATTTTAAGTAAAAGATAATGAATAGCATAAGACATAGGATCTTTTTTTTTTAAAATATTTTATTTATTTATTTGACAGAGAGAGACACAGAGAGGGAGCGGTAACACAAGCAGGGGGAGTAAGAGAGGGAGAAGCAGGCTTCCTGCTGAGCAGGGAGCCTGATGTGAGCCTCGATCCCAGGACCCTAGGATCATGACCTGAGCCAAAGGCAGATGCTTAACAACTGAGCCACCCAGACTGCCCTAGGATCTTTTTTCTTAGTCATTTCATTGTTTGTTTTTATTTTAATATCTAATGCAGATGTTTTGTTCATTACTTTCCTACTTAGGTCCTAGATTAAAGGTGTGACATAATTTAAAATTAAATAATTATTGTATAATCCTATAGAGGCAATTTTGTGCAAAGCCGTGCTAACAAGAGGTGAGTTTGCAGCTTTCTGATCCCGTACAATAATGATTAGAATGTAGATAGCAAAGAATAATTATATTTTATAAATTTAGATACAAAAACATAAGTGTAAAAATACACTTAAAGTTATTCTATGAACAAAAGGTATTTTTCTGTTTAAACATGTACAAACTTTTGTTTGATCTTTAAAAGTAGAAAGAAACTTTTCCATTGAGTTGAACACTTGCAACTTTCTGTGTCTTAACACATTCAGTGGGGAAGATAATTTTTATAATCTTTGTACAACTCAAAAATGTTCACACAATTTTTTAAAGTTCAAAAGCAATTACAGTAGTACAACAAAGCAAAGGATTTTAAAGATATTATTTCAAATTGTTAAACCAAAAGGAGTTTATGCTTCCAAAATCTGCATCCTCCAACAACTACCATGATGGGAATAAACCTCTTCCCTCCCCCTAAAACTTCACGTCAGTCCCTCACATGTGCTTTTTGGAATTGACTCTATTGGATGGAGCTAGAAGTTCTCATTCTTTTGCTAAACACTCTATTCTCTGTCCCATTTCTTTGCCCATGCCTGGAATGTAGGCGCTTCATCACTCCTGGCTCTATCAGAACGGCTCCCCTACAGGTTACCAGAGCCACAAGGATCTTTCCTGAGTCCCAACCCTACACTTGACTGGGTTACTTTCCTGTGTCCCAAATCAGTCTCCCTTGGCTCACTTGACCCTTCACTTTTCTCACTGCTCCTCTCTGTGGCTATTCATGTTTTTCTTCCCTGACACTGGGCTTTCCTCTTATGGGAACTCACATTTCTGTTCTTGATTAGCAGTTTTATTAAATTAGTCACTTTCATTATTTAGCTTTTATTTTTTATCCTGATTACTTCTAACTGTGGACCTCCATTCATAACCCACTGCCTTTGTCTCTGTGCCTGTTCACAGATTACACAAGTCCACATAAGGGGTACTCAAATGCAATACCTCCAACAGGGAAGTTATTTCTTCCTCCAACACCAGCACTCCTTCCAAAGAGCTTTGTTTCCATCAGAGGTATCAACATGGCAATCTTTTAAACTGGAAAGCCCAGATAATGTTTTTCCTTCATATCTTGTATAAAACTATTTTAATATTGTCATCAATTCCTTCCAAATGTATCTATCAGAAATAAGAAAAATCATACAAACCAATTTAAATGAAATCCCCACAGTTGATCACAGAACTTAAGTCTCAAGAGTAATAAAGACTAGTTTACTAACTTCCATTTGACTTCTACAGTTGCTTACCCAGACTTTAATTTCATTTCATAAGGGTTCCATAAGTTCCAATAAAGGTTACTCATGCCTTCTCTCCACACAACCTCAAATCTTCATTCTACCCTAATTTTTAGTGGACAATCTCAGAGACCACTCTCTGGAGAAGATTTAAAGATGGCACATTAAAATAAACAGTAACCCCAATTCAGGAGCCCATCAGAATTTATCAGTCAAAGATTAGGCCTGGAATCAGACTAAGTTACATACAAATACTGTCAGTTATGGAAACAAACTTTTTATGCCCAAGATGAGTGCATTTTCAGTGATATGTCTCTTGCCTGGAATATTGTGGATTATGCCATATCTGTTAGGAATGTCAGTAAGGAATAAAAAACCCATCTATAGAAGCTTGAACAAATGCAGTTTTGTTTTTGTTACATAACAAGAAGCCTCAGATGAGCAGTCATTGGTGCTGGTTGAGCAGCTCAGTGAAGTGATGAAGACACTGTTTTCTTGTGGCTTCAGTTGATACATCTGCATTCCAACAAAAAGAAGCAAGAAAAGGAGTCTGAGGAAGGCAATGGGCTTCCAGGGATTGTACGGCTGGCCTTCTCTTAAATGTCATCATTCAAAACACTCATATGAAGTTCCTCCAACTGAAACGTGTCTGCGACTGGAGATTAAGTTTACCAATAATATCCGTGTGCTTCCTTCAGTCCAAAGTATACTTTTTTTTCCCAAAGCTCACCTAAAATCTCAACTCCTCCATAAAAATTTGTCCAGCTGCTGCTGACCACACACATCCCTAATTCCTGCAGGTTTCCATTTCAATTATAACAGTCCCATGCAGTATACAACTAATATTTCCATGCCCTACTATTTTCCATTTAATGTTTTGTTTTCTGAAAAATATAAGTGTGTACTGAGGGCTAAGGCTATGTTTTCCTCTTTTCTATCCACACAGAACGAACACCTTGCTAGGCACATAGTGATGCTCCATGTGATTTGGGGATTTCGATTCAGGGAAGCTCAAATCTGAAATTAGGAACCACTAATTTTAATTGTGTAGTCCTAGCAAGAGAATTTACCTTTCATGTTTGTTCTTCCCTCTATAAATGTGAAAAAAAAGATATCTCACGGGAAAAATATGAGAAATCAATATAATAAAATGTATCAAACATGCTATGTGTCTAATATGCATTATTTTCCTTCATAAATACTTGATTATAGTTTATATAATCAAGTCATATAGTTTATATATAGTTTATATATATATGCTTTCTACCTAATGTGGTATGTAGAACTTACATATTTAAAAGCCAAAACTCAAAACTTTAGAAATTAATCCCTTTAGGAGTCACTTTATTACAAAAGACAACAACTTTATTTTCCTTAAGTTAAAATGTATTTCAATTTCATTTGGTACTTAGCTCAAGGCTATTAAATGTGTTATTTGCTGATTATATTCATTTTAGATAGATTTTAGGTAATCATATCACAGCAATCTTTAAAGATAATATCTTTTCATATTTATATTCTTATTTTGATATAGTCAGAGCTCAAGGGGTCTTACTGGAAGTTGTGTTTATCAAGAAAGCACACTGTTTTAGTCACAGAGTATGCTTATTTGTGGGAGACTGCTAAATAGTATGTTGTGGGAGGGTACCTAAATTACTTCCCCAAGTTTCTTCTTGGTGCTGCCTCTACTTTATAGCCCTACATCTTTTTGTTGGTGTGGCTTTTCCATTAAGATTTATTTTTTGGAAAGTTTCTGAAAATGGGTGAGGATAATCCAAATGCATGTAAATATTATTAGAGAAAAAATTAGCAAAGGGATTTAAAGGGACGCTTTTTAAAGAAAACTAAAAGTTCCTAATATGAACTAAAATGTCAATAGTTTTCATTTAAATTACATCCTTGCAAAATAAAGAAAAATGAAAATCAGTTTTTAAAAGTTATGTAGTTATTAAAATATACATGAAAGTAGATAAAATACTATGATAACTCCTCAAGTTTTCATTATCCAGCATCAAAAACTCAACTGATAATCTAGTTTCATAAATACTGTTTTAATTACAATTGCTGCCAAAAAAGAAAAAAAAAACCCACAAAACAACAGCATCCTAGTACCTTAGAACAATAAACATGTCTTATCTTATTCCCTGTGGTCAGAAATTTAGGAGTAACTTCGCTGGGTCATTCTGAGAGTCATTCATGAAGTTGCAGTCAAGATGTTGGCTTGGGCTGTAGTCACCTAAGGTATGACTCGGACCAGAGTGTCCACTTCCAAGATGATCATCTCACATGGCTATTGGCCAGAGGCCTCAGGGGTTGTTGGTAAGAAGACTCATTTCCTCACCACATAGGACGGCTGGATTGTTCTCGTGACACAGCTACTGTTTTTCCCACACAGCAAGAGATACAAGAGAAACAACAAAGAGGAAACCATAATGACTTGTATGATTTCGTTTTGGAAATCACACACTGTTACTTCTGCCATATTCTAATTGTTAGAAGTAGGTCACTGCATACAACCTACACTGGAGGAGAGAGAAATCAAGCTCCATGTCTTGAAAGGAGGAGTATCAAAGAATTTTTGGACATAGTTTAAAATCATCATAATATATCAGCCACTCTCTGTTCAGCATTCCAATGATTTTGAAGGAATTCCAGACAACATATCATCTCATCTGCAAATACTTCAAAAAAACCCCCAAACCACAATGTCATTATCACAACTGAAAAACATAATTTTTAATGTCATCAAATATCCAATCAGTGTTCAGAATTCTTTGATTTTTTTTCTAATTCTTTTCTTACTGTTGGTTTGGTTTGTTTGAGTCAGATAAAAATATAAGATGGGGTTCTTTAAAAATGTTCCCTTGCATGATATGCATCCACTGCTTTGTTTCTACACTGTTATTGTTCTTTTCATAAGAAACACTCAAGAAAGTAAGGAAGCAGATTTTCCTAGGTTACCTTTGAACCTGGAATTTGTGTTACCACTTTGGTTATATTCCTAATAAGCCACAGGTGTATACTACAGGAGCGAGTGGAAACGGAGACTGGGATGTGATGACAGTTAATTGTCCATAATCCATCTATCCCAAGGAGCACTTATACATCTGCTACATATTTAGGTATTTGCTACTTGTTTTTTCTTGATTTTTTTGAGCAGACAAGCATCTATACCTAAAGCACCATAAAAAGGAAAAATGCTATCAGGGGCTTTAAAGTAGCAAGACAAAGAAAGTACAGCTTTTTGTGTCTTGGAAATGAATGGCTCCATTCATTTCAATAGGGATTTTGTTTTATATGTACTGTATTAGGTTTGGGCACTAAACACTTGACTCTCATTTTAGAATGAATTACTTTGTTAAATGCAGGTATTTAAACAGGATAGGTACTTTACTCAATTCTCCAATCTTGTTTTATTAAATATTTTATAGTGTCATCCTCTGTTCTTTCTTTAAAATGTGTATATAGATCTATGTATGTGTGTTATATATGTGTGTATGCATTTATATGTAAATATGCATATGATATATATGTTTTATATATACTTAGAAAATACAGAAGTAGCTCACAAAATTTGTCCTCTACCCTATCTTTATTATATTTCTAAACTAATTATGGTTTTAGATCCTTATTTGCAACAGCAAATTTTTTGAAGTACAAGTACAGTTAATTTTGCATAAACGATATTCAAAATGTAAAATGGTCATAATTTTACCAAATGAAAAGCTTATAGCTTATCATATCACAGCTGTGTATGATAAATTTAGATCTAATCATATATGAAAAATAATATTTAAATTAATAATTTATTTAGAAAACATTTTGAAGTACTTTAAACATTCTTTGCAAGTGGCGGTTGTTTCCCCAATCGATACATACACACTTTTTCATTAAAATAGCTTTTTTTTCTGATATTTTATTTTCACTCTATGCATTTTACATTAATAAATGCCAACTCTACAAATTGCTAGACTATCCATTTGCTACGTGAATTTGCAAGTCCACTATGACAAGCTTTCCACAGCTGATTTTTACATTATTTGATACAGTGGCAAGACTATAATTACTCATAAATTCAAACGACTCTTCAACTTTATTTCACAAGGCACAGCCATTTACACCGAGAAATGTACACAAACAAGACTCCTATCTGCGGCTGGTATTAAGCTTTGAGAGCAGTTGACTTTGTTATCTAGATCCAATTTTTAATGCTTACTGTTAAGTTTTCTTTCTTTCTTTTTTTACATTTCCAAAACCACCAGAGGATGATTTCCTTAAGAATGTTCTCCCAGGTATGTTCAGAATATTAATTAGGCCCATCTATTTCTGTCGGGTAATAACAATGTCCACAGGCTGAATGGACGCTGTGACCTGTGAAAGAGCCATTCATATGCTTTAGTCTGCCCTAGCGCA
Source organism: Halichoerus grypus (assembly GCF_964656455.1). Taxonomy (NCBI): domain Eukaryota; kingdom Metazoa; phylum Chordata; class Mammalia; order Carnivora; family Phocidae; genus Halichoerus; species Halichoerus grypus. The sequence continues at coordinate 112,735,339 of NC_135712.1, forward strand.
TTCTTTCACGAGTGAACATAGACCTTTTTCATAGTAATCTTAAATGTTTCAACTGTGTGTTGCATGTTTAGTTCTGGCATCTCCAACCATATAGCTTTTCTGCCTCTTTGGGGGAAGACTTCCTTGCTCTGCTCATTCAAATGCTTCTGCCTTTATGACTATTTTACTGCCATACCTATGGGGCTTCTTACTGTATTTGCCTGTAAGTGAAGGAGATTTTAAAGGAATTAAATTTATTCAGACTAAATCTTCTGGGGCATGCAAAGGCATCTTAAACAATTAGCAATAATTAAAAAGCATCTATTCAGACTGGATAAAAGGTAAATAGATTTCATTTAAATATACTAGTTAGTTGGTACAGTTTTCCCATTTGCATGTTTTTTTTCTTTTAAACCTCCTGTTGGCGAATAACTTTGAGACAACAAAAGAAAGCATTGACTTTGCCAGTTTGTGTAATTTTTTTACTCATGAGTGCTATTAACAAATTGCTATACTAAAAAATTTAATTATCTTTAATTTAGATGGTGCAACTAACACTGGGTATAATAGCATGACAACAATGCCTAAGTAAAACCTGGGTTTGCTTTTTTAATTCTTAATCTTAAATTAGTGTGGAATTGGCTGAAAGATCTGTGGTTATTCAACTGCTGATATTTTCCTATAAATTTGATATTTATCTGCCTCAGTCAACTATTTGCTTTGTGTCATGAAAGGGTAAAATGCCTAATTGTTTTCTCAATGTCCTCCTTAAGTTGTTTCAAATTAGGACTTGTCTTGTGATAGTCAGACAAGGCAAGTAATATTTTTACTTGAAACATTTATAAGCACCTGCAAGTATATGTGTAAATATAATAATGCATGAAAGTAGTTTTCTGGGTTTACATGTGTATATGAAAAAACACACACACCCACACTGATTTATACAAAAACAAATACACTTAAGCTCTTTTGCTTGAAATAATTATAGTTTAGTAGATTAGGCAACCACTTACATGATGTGTTTGAAGGGGGGCACCAAGAAAGGCATCTAAAATCTATCCCTTGATATTTTGGTGTTATAATTTCATTCTTCAGAATTTTAAGTAAAACATATTTTTAAAATATGACCAATTAACATATTTACAAAATGATAACAAGGCTGGGAAAAATGTGACATAGATGAATTAGACTGGGAAAAAGAAAGAAAGAGACATGAAGCACCATGAAAAATACAGAAAAAAAATGGGGCAGCCCTTTTTTTCTTTTTTTTTTTCCCCAAGGGCTGTCCAAACTCAGCCATTCCATGATAGTCAAAAATATGTGTAATAATTTTTGGTGCAAAATAGCACCACTAAGATCAGAGCAGAGTGTTACTGAGATTAAGCTTAGAGATTTGATCTCCTATAAGACATTCCACTCCTATAAGACTCCACTCATGTGCAACTGCTCACCTCCTCAGACATTTTGCAAATGCATCATAAATAAGAGATTAGAAATAAAATAGAGGGAGTAAATAATCACCTCTGGAGGAAAACAAACAAAACTGTGGATATATTCACTTTATAGTGGTGATTGGTTATACAATCTTTAGGTATAGAAAAAAGCATATTGCTTGAAAGTATTCTCAGCTTTGGGGAAGTAAAGTATTTTTTTGCATCATGACGAACTGCAAAAAAGACTTTAGTCAAAACAAATCTGGGTCTAGAAAACGGCTCTACCAACACATCGTCTCAGGGAGCTGCCCCTCCCCATAAACGAGCCTTTATAAGGAGAATAAATCCATTCCTTGAGGAGTAGTTGTGAGGATTAAGAAATAACCTCAGTGTAATAACACAATATAACTATCTCAGGAAAATGAAACACTAAAATGTAATTTCGTAATTAGTCTCATGTAATATTGCTAGACAGCAAAATCACTATCTTCTAAATACAGAAAAAGAGCACTCCTAGCAAGACGTAATAAAGATATAATAAGGAATTTAATGAAAGTAACATACTTTATAACACAAAAAATCAAATATAAGTGTTTAGATGACGTTTAGAAACTGAGACTTCTAGGGCTACCTCAGCATGTGAAGTCCCTGACCTTCACCCTCATACCTACAGGTTGTATTCCTTCCTGACTGGCGGGGAAGATTGTGGTGTACTCTTCCTTCCATCCTTCTCTGTGATCCACTGCTTGTGCTGCCTTCCATCCCTTACCTGACACAAAACGCACCAAGGCTGCCAGGAGAACATTCTAGAACCATGGCATCTTTTCAAAATACTTAGCCCCCAGTCCCAGTAGTTATTTTACTTCACAAAAGCCTTATTAATAATTTGCAAACTAACATATATTATCAAATAACACTACATTTAATAGTTTAGCTTTACATTCTTAACAGTCCAGGCATTTTTAAAATTTATATTAGTGGAAAAAGCACTTACATCTAATTGTATGCTGACACTGTATAATTTGTACTTGCAGATTTTGAAAATAGATTTAATGTGCATAACTATCCAATAGAGAGTCTCTCTATGCTATAATGTTAAAAGAATAATTTTTATAAAATACTTTATTAGGATGAGACACTTTAAAATATGAATAAAATGCTAAAATTCAATTATCATTTATGATACTATATGACAAATAAAAGCATCTGACTTTGGAACTGTTCAGAAAACTACTGTAGGCAGCATTTCATGGAGAAAATTTTAAAAGGACCAGTTACTATGCTCATGATCTTGATTAGGTAGAGAATTTTAAGCATTAGTTCATAAATGAGATGCCAAATAAGGTGACACATAAATTGTGAAGTTATTGGCTCAATTATTGGTTACCAAATTTTTATCTCATCATAGGGGGAAAAATCATGTGAAATAAAAAGAATACTTACCTATGAGATTTGGTGACTTTGAAGAATGTTTGGGAGCTATGCACTGAGAAAGTAACCAGTCAAGGATATTCAAATTCTATAAGCTTGGCTAAAAAACATTAGCTTGTCTTTAGGGGATGGCTAGCATTACTGTTAACTAACACTACTAATTAGCTATATAATTTCTACGACTTTAGAAAGGCCTGCTCTCAGCTAAAATAATAAAATTTATTTTTAATCCAGAAGTTTCCCTAAAGAGATCTGTACAAGTTTGAAAAAAGTATGGCTTTATTAATGAGCTTATAATGACTTGCTTTAACTAATGAACAGTTAACATTATCCCACATCAGTAGTAAATCTCATTCTCTTGATGTCCAATAACATGATTTAATAGCTGTATTCTGGTATACACATATTTTTATACTATTTTCTTTTGTGTCCATTTTTAAAAAGCTATTCCTGTAAGGTAGATACAACCCAATACAGATCACAGTTCTGAAGATGAGGTGACAAAATGAACACAGCAGCAAGATTGCTTTCAATTTTATATCATTCTTTTAATCTTTTAAGGTCAACAGAGAGAACCTATTTTTTATCATAACTTTTCCTTTTGAATTTCATGAAAACAAGCTGTCCCCAAATGTAAAGAGATAATGTGGCAGGAAGGACTTAAGTCCAAGTGGAAATCCTCGTCTGCCATGTATTGATCCTATGACCTTGGGAATATGATTTAAACTCTTTTTAAACCCATTTTTTCCCTCCAAAGAAAGATCAGTATTACTCATATTTTTCTGACTCCAGGGAAATAGGTAAGCAACTTATTTAAATTCTGTGTAATATGAAAAGTATAATATCGACCCTGCAAAGTTGTTATGGTCAGACAGTAAGTGAGGCAACAGTAACAGCACTAGGAAAAGGACAAAGTCACTCAGTAAATGGTTATATAAAAAACATTGCAATACTTTTCCTTGTTGATAGGGCTCCGAGGCAAAACAAGGGTTTTGATGAGAGACACCCAATGTATAAAAATGTTTGGAGCATTGTTCCTCTGAGGAGTCTATCCACGAGTTACCCTTTTTGAGACCCTCAGAACTGCCCAGGACTCCACCAACCAGAGTTAGTTTCTATTGTATATTACCAAAAACCCCTGAAATTTCATTTTAAAATAAAATTGATTAAGGAAGAAGTTTGCAAATGATCTTACTCTGTTCTTAACTAATAATTCACATGTAAGAAAGAGCAGAGTATTGAACATGAAAATTCTGCCAATCTCAGTCTGTGTCCTGAAGATCTGGACATAAAGCCTGTGAACAATCAAGTAAAAACAACTAAAAATTTCTTTGTGAAAAGGAAAACCTTAATTTCCTTGTGAAGAAGAACATACATATATATGAACTTTCTGAATAAGGATGAATTTATATTTTTCCTTTAAATTTTTAAAAGATACAAAGAAATAATGCAGAACTTCTGCTTCTAAGTAGCGTCAGAATAAGCAGCTTGAGCTAACCCTCGCCCTGAGAACAACCAGAATAGCTAGATACAACAGTTTTTTAAACCTGCTTCAATACATCAGAGAACTAAAAAGGCAGTGAGGACTCACAAGGCCACAAGTCAGTGAAAGATGGATCCCCATATTGATGGCACTGCATTGGAGGGGTTATTACTTTTGTACTAGAAGCATCTGCTGAGCAAAATTGAGCAAAACTTCCATCAGCCTCTAAACTAGGAGGATCACTCCTGGATTCCAGTGTCTGCCTAAAGAGTATGTTTTGGTAAACATCATCAAGAGCACTCTTTGAAATCAGACCCTGAAACGCTATTATCTTGGAATGAAGGGGAAACTGGAAGTAGATTATCCCTAGCAAGGACCAAAGCCTAGCTTTAAAATATCAAAAACCCAGAGTACAATTAAATTAGTTTGGATTGCAAATGTCCTAGTCACTCACCAGGAGCAGGTGTGAATTCTATCTAGAAACCTCAGATATTACAATGATGTTTCATATAAATAATCCACCCTTAATCAAAATTAACTGTAAATTAAAAGGAAATGAATGAGAACCAGTAGAAACAAGAGTCAGTTAAAATACAATCATAGTGTGTGAAGATAATGGAGTAGGGAGATGCATACCATAGCATATCTATAGTTACATGTTTAAGTATATTAAACAAGAAAATTGAAAATGTTGTCAGGAAACTGAAAACTACAAAAAATAACAAAACAAATTTCAGAACTAAAAAAATATAGTAAATTATATTAGGAACTCAATGGAAGGTTTATTAGTGGCTTAAACATATCTGAAGAAGGAAGTTTATAAGCCAGAAAATAAATCAAAAGAAAATGCCCAGAATGAAGTCTTAATACTTTAATTACCAATATTACTGCCCATTGCCAAATTTCTTGCATGGTCAAAGAACAATGAAAGAACAAGAAAATGGAACAAATATGACTACTGGCCTAAATACAGACACACACACAAAGAGAAAGATAAAAATCTAAGTATTCATACATGCATGCCAGTGTCTATTTTTAATAATGAATTGCCTTCACAACTCAACTGATATGGAATATTTTTTTCCAGGATTCTATTTTCAACAGGCATGTGAGGATTACCTAGAATTTCTAAAGTGCCTCAGTATTTGACATCTTGAAGATTTATGTTGGCTTTGTTTGTCTGTTTACTTGCCCTTACTCACCAGCTTTAGCACTTAATTAACTACAGTCTCCTTGGGGACAGAGGACTTTGTCTTCTTTCCAGTTATACTTTCTACACTTTGTACCTTCCTTAACAGATAATAATAGGCACTTGTTTAAAGTTGAATAAATACATGTTTGAATGAATCAATTAATAAAAACACTCTGAAAAATATATTCTCCAATAAATTATTTTCTTTCTTTTGGTTCTTGTCTAATATCTTATCTGTTGTTGAGACTACTTGTCATCATTTTTAGTCCTGACCTCTAAACAAAGAAGTAATTAGTAAAATATTTGTTCACACATATGATATCATTTTGGTCTCCTGGCTTCCTGTAACCCGTCAGAGCAGGAGAAGTTTTATACTTCAGTTGACTGTATTTCTGAACATATTATCAGAAAAAAAAATGCATTCAATAATAGACACCTACTCTTAACAGAAACCTGCACAAGGAGATCTTATAGAAAAGAGAATAAAATGAAATCTGAAAACGCCATATGGAAATAGAAAATAATAGAATTATAGGAGCTTCTTGAATTATACCTAAATTTATGAATATCTCTGCATACTGATGTGGTGTACGTCTTTGGACTTTGGGATCTGAAGCATATACTATGAGTGTATTCTGATTCATAGCAGTTGAACCTCCTTTAAGCTATTCTTTTAATATTCCTCCTCCCCATTCCAATTCTCAACAGATTTTGCAATGGATTCAAAGTTTAAGCATAACGATTTACATATTTGGTTTAATTCATCTACAAGTCTGATGCTTTAGCTGAGAAGGCTAAAATGCTGTGAAGCAGGCTGGCATCTCTATCCATGGGGCTTTTCCATGTGGCTAGCTCAGACTCACTCACAACATGGCAGGCTCAGGATTGTCAGGTTTCTTGCATGGTGGCTGGCTTCCCCAAGGGTGCTCCTTCTGAGAAAGCAAGAAGGAAGCTACTAGGCTTCTTATGACTTGACCTTAAAAGTTACAGTCATTTGGAATTTAAATAAAACCTTAAAAAAAATTTTTTTTTAAAGATTTTATTTATTCATTTGACACAGAGAGAGAGAGAGAGCACAAGCAGGGGGAGCGGCAGACAGAGGGAGAGGGAGAAGCAGGCTCCCAGCTGAGCAGGGAGCCCGATGTGGGACTCAATCCCAGGACCCCGGAATCATGACCTGAGGCGAAGACAGATGCCTAACCGACTGAGCCACCCAGGCGTCCCTAAAAAAACTTTTTTAAGATTTTAAAAAGTTACAGGCATTTCCACTGCATTCTCTCAATTATACAGAGCCTGCCTAGATTCAACATAAAGGGGACTACACAAAGGTACTAATACCAGGAGGCACAGCTCACTGGGGCATCTTTGAAGTTCTGCCATCTTTCATAACCTCTTAAGCCAAGAAAAACAGACCATTTACAAGAAATGCATTTTTGCCTTTGCTTCAATATTTTTGTTGCTCTTTAAAGTTTTAAACCATGGATTCAACAACATCCTCTATCACCTATCACAAAGAGTGACTTTCACACTAGGTTCTAGGTATGTGCAATAGACACTCTGGTCATCTTCAGTTTGTGCTTGTTGTTCTGGTTTAATACATTAATTTCCTGAAGGATTCATGCTATCTTAACTAAAAATAAAATGCCGTATAAAACTCAAAGTATTTCAGGATATACTCACTGAATACCTACCATATGTTAAATGCCAAATGCTAGGGAGACACCGATTTTAAAAATGCTATCTTACCTTCAGAGAGCTTAGGATAAGGACAGACAGAGCATGCAGTTTTTACATTTCAATTTCCCCTTGGACAGCTCCTTATATAGTTTGTCCAAAAAAATATTTTTTTCTCTGACCCTCACATTTTATCTGGAATCCCTTTCATGCTGAAAAGAAACTGTCTTTCAGGTTCCAAAAAGAGTTTAGCAAATGAAACAGTACAAGTGATAAATGTGAACTGTTACTCCTTCTTTCCTTCCCCTATATGATTTCAGGTGGGATTTATTAAGAGAAGATGTATTTCTTCTTCTGGGTCATGAAGAACATTTTTTTTTTATCTGTAACCTCCAAGGAAACTCATGGTGAAATAGATAAAATGTCAGAAATAATTAAGAAAAATGCAGGGGTATCCAACAACCTAAAATTACACCTTTTGGTGAAGCCTTGTTTTCATCTCCTTGGTCCCTTGACAGATAGAAACACCAACTTATCACATTCTTTAGATGATGGTGTGTTAAATCAATGTGGATGAACTCATGGTACAGTAAATGGGAAGGATGAAAAAGAAATTCTCTTAGCAAGTAGAGGTCATGGGATCTAGGAGGTCAATATACACTATGCAATAGATACAAGATCTAGAATCCCTCAGAATTGTCTAAAAAGCCTCATAAATCTCTCTCGACATTTTCTCTAGTTTGAATCATACTTCCATTTTCATCACCTTTTCACCCATTTTTTTCTTTAACTACAAAAATTGCTTTTTTTAAACACATGTTTCAGTTTTTCTCCTTCCCTCTCAGTAGTAGTGTTTTCGATCACTATGGTAGTAAAATCAACACACAGAGAAAGTGGATTGCCCGTATCAGAAATGTAACACCACACAATCACAGACTCTCCTTTGTAAATACCTCGCACATATTTTCCTACCTCCATTGAGATACGCTTACTCTCCATATATAAACTGTTAAAATGAAGTGCACTTAGGAATCAGTTTTGTTTCTGATTAGCCATAATCAATAGATATGGATCATTTATTAATATTTTATTAGTTCTTTGAAGCACATACTACTAAAATCTTTGACCAAGTAGACAAAATATCTGCAACTACATTAATTTGCCTATCTAGAATTTTTAATTACTCATTAGTAGCAGTAGTTATAGTAAAATAGATAAAAGCTCTTAAATATACCAGTGTCAAGCACGTTGAGGAAGTTGCCCACGGTGAGCATAAATTTAGCCCTGCTCTTCCAAGGCATGCATTTTACATAGGCAAGGTCATCCTAAGACTAACCCTATCTTTAGATGGGTAAATATGCTTAATACTGAAAATGATAGTAGATATTTCATTTGCCTGCAGATATAAACCACAGTCTCCAATATTAGCTATATAAATAATAAAGGTCTATAATTGGCCTTAGCTTTCCTTTTCTGGTAACCTTGGATAGAGGACAAGTTATTGGCTTTTAGGCTTCTAAAGATGGCAATGATGCTAAGACCTTCTCTGGATAAAAATTCTAATTAATGTAATCTACAATAACAATATTTTATTACATCTAACACATCAAAGTTGCAGTATTTGCTTGCAAATGTATTTTTGTATATTTTTCTATATCTTGGCTAGCTCACAAAAATTCTCATAAGTGAGGAATTAGAAACTATATCCTTGTGTCTAGAGATATATATCCTGGATACATAAGTAAGAATATATTTGCAATTAGAAAATGTACTTTGAGGGGCACTTGGGTGGCTCAGTCAGTTAACGATCTGACTCTTGGTTTCAGTTCAGGTCATGATCTCAGGTCATGGGATTGGAGCCCCACTTTGTCTGCTTGGGATTCTCTCTCTCTCCCACTCCCACTGCCCCTCCCCCCCACTCTCTTGCTCTCTAAAATAAATAAATAAATCTTAAAAAAAAAAGAAAAGAAAATGTACTTTGAGGTGCTCAAGACCACATTATGGTTTTAATATGTTCATTTTTAATTTTTTTTTTTAAATTTACCCCCAACCAAGAAGTGAAATCCATTGGGGGAGTTAAGATGGAGGAGTAGTGGGGGGGGGCCCTGGGCTTGCTTTGTCCCTCAAACACGGTAGATTGGCATCAAAACATTTGAGCAACAGGAAATTGATCTGAGGATTAAATTTACCCCCAACCTTCAAATTTTTAATTCAAGTTTTTATTTGACAACCATGAGATGTAAAAAAATTTGGAACATTTTAAACTAAATGCATACTTAAAGGACATTTTGGACATTTAAAATATATACACTTTAAATAATTTAATTTAAAATGTATTTTTGGAAGTTGATTTTCCATATGCATAAATGTGTACATACATGTAAACATTAAACATTTTATTTCATATACATAAAATTCAATATATTGCTATTTGATATTTTTTGCTTTTTTAACAATACATATTTAAGGCATATGATTTGATGATGTGATATACATACATATTGTGAAATAATCACCACACTCAAACTAATTAACATATCCATCACTTCAGATAGTTACCATATTTTTGGTTTGCTGAGAACACTTAAAATTTACTTTATTAGCAAATTCCAAGCAGAAGATAGAGTATTGCTAACTTCAGTCACCTTGTTGTACATTAGATCTTCATAACTTACTCATTTTGCCTAACTGCATCTTTGTACCTCTTGACCAACATTTCTGCATTTATCCCTCCGCCCAGTTCCTGGACACTACCATTCTTCTCTTTCCTTACAAAAGTCAACTATTTTAGATTGCCTTTCTACATTGGGCTTATTATACTTAGCGCAATATTATCCACATTCATTCATGTTGTCACAAATGACAGGATTTCCTTCTTTTTTCAGAATGAATAATATTCCATTGTGTGTGCCTATGTGTGTGTATACACCACATTTTCTTTCTTTATTCATTCATTGTCAGACATTTAGTTTGTTCCCATGTCTTGGCTATTGTGAATAATGCTGAAATGAACATGGAAGTATGGAAATCTTTTCAAGATCCTAGTTTTGTTTCCTTAGGATTTATACCCAGAAGTGCTCCACAGTGTTCCTGCAGCTCTCCTATTGTACTCCAGAGCTCTCCCAGAACTATTTTCATTGGCATGTAGTTGTACATTCATTGTTGTTGTTTTTGTTGGAACAATGAGCGTTGGGTTCTCCTAGTCTGCCATCTTGCTGATGTCACCCCTCAATTTACTGCTATTTAATATTGAATTATTGGTAAATGCCAATATTCTGCCAGGTTATAATTTTTTAAACTACAGTTAAATACACATATCATACATATTGCTATATTTTGTCACTTTTACTCTGTCTATTCCCCTGCTATGGAAGGTGGGGGAAGTTGGGGTGTCCAGATATCCCAAAAGGCAGGTTCCAAATGAGTCACCATCTGAGTATATAGTGAAAGGAAATGGTTGTCTTGGCAACTGAAACAAAATTAATGTCCTCAATTCTGACTCTTCTATCAGGTAACATTTTAGTTCAGCAGTTTTCAGATGTTCTTTGATACCAAAAGGCAGATCTCTTATTACCAATGGAAATTTATCAACTGAATATCTATTTTTTTAATGGAAGAAAAGTTGATACACAATGTTACATTAGTTTCGGGTGTACAAAATAGTGATTGGAGAACTCTATATATTATGCCATATTTACAACAAGTGTAGTCACCATACAACGCTGTTACAAAATCATCAACTCTATTCCCTTCACTGTACCTTTCATCCTTATGACTTATTCATTCCATAATTGGAAGCCCAGACTTCTCCTTCTCCTTCTTATTCAGGAATTGAATCTTCTCAATTGTAATTTTACTGGGGGTACTTGGACCATACAAGACCTTCAGTTATTCCAGCTGAACAAGTTTTAATACACTTTAATAGCAATTTAATCTGTAAAGCAAAGTGTTTAGAAAATTTTAAAATTTTATCTTCTGGGTTTTATCACAACGTTTTTATGAACTCTAATATTCAAATACTTTTCCCAATTTGAAGTAACATAGATTCTTTGAAAAATTGTAATACATAGAAAAATTAAAGAAGAAAACAAAAATTATCTAAAACTTCATCATATTTATTTTGCTACATTTGATTCCAATATTTTCCTCATGCATCTTTTGGAATGGTTTATATTTTCCTCTTTTTGTCACTTATTCTTTCTCTCAGGAACATGTTACTAACAAGTCTATCTTATCACTGTGACAGTTTGTAATGGCAGTGTCCAACAGTGTCAGTAACATCACTATTGTACTCAGTGTATTTGAACTATTATACTATGTTTAATTTATACTATTGTGTTATTTACTTAAGCTATTGTAAAATAATTGTATGTAAATCTTTTTCTGCGTCTCTATTTCCTCAGAATATCTTCTTGTAAGTGGAATGTGGGATCAACCAGTGTACCATTTTGCAATTTTTCTTATATATTGTCAAATTATTCTCTAGATTCTAGGATAATTCTAGAGTCTGGAATGTTTTCACCAATTTATCACCTTCCATCAAAATAAGAAAGCTCCACCATCATCCTACTCTATTCAGCACTGGGATTTGACAATAGAATAATCTCCATGAGAGCATTTTGAAATTCATTTCTTTATCAGTGAGGTTGAACATATTTTTATATTTTACTGAATATTTATATTAATTTTAAGTAAATTATCAATCTTCAGCTCTTTTCTTCTCTGTTGATGTGTTTCCCATTTTCATTTTCCCTTTTAATTTTTAACATCAAAAGGTTTTTTTTTAATTGGTGTAAGTCAAATTAATTTTCTCTCTTGCTAGTGTCATTTTTCATCTTTATGTTTAGACAGTCCTTCCCAAACCCAAGATCAGAAAAAAAATCTTTTCTATATTTTCTTCTGAGTGCTTCATGATTTTGTTACATTTAACTTTGATTTAATTTATGCGATTTATTTTAATGATTGATTAGAGGAGAAGGCCTCAACTGAGACAGTGCATTTACAGTAGTTCATTTAACTACCACATCAGTTCCATGAGATAGACATCACTATTCTTAGCAGAAAACAGAGAGAGAGAGAGCTGTTTTTGCAGATGGTTAAACATCTAGTAAGCGGTGTATTAAACTGTTAAAATCCACAATAGTATCAAAAGTCTTCTCAGCAGCTTTATTGACATAAATTAGCTTTCTACAAGAATATCCTGGAGTGCTGCCTAATCAGACTTGATTATGGAACTTTGCGATTAGTTAGTTTCAGTCTTTGCATCATGCAACCAAAATGCTTCCTTTGCTTCTGATGAACTTCACCAGATGGCTGCTCTACCATGTACCACTTTTCACTAGAGACTAGTATTGCTGTCTTTCCTCTGGTATCAAACACTAATATCTGTTTATCTACTTCCTTCAAGCATAGAACAGGTCTTTTTCCTTGTTTCATACAGGCTCAGGAGAGCAAAGATCAGGAAATAATTTCTCACGAAATTTTGTTGAATGTTTAGAAACATTGGAAGGGAAATTCACAACAGAAAACAGAACTACACGCAAGTCCAGGTGCTCTCCCTGGAATGACCCTGACTTCAACAAGCCAGAGGCATCTCACCCAAGGCTCAACTTTACCACCTGTCGGGGCAGTTCACTCCCAAAACTACCACTACAGTAGGACATCAGGCATCTTTGTGTTTCTGTCTAGGCGAGAGCAACTCCTGACCCTAAAGGGAAGAAAAAAGTTTTCCCTTTATAAACTCACTTGCTCACTCACTCAGTCACTCACTCCTTGAGTCTTGATTTCCTACCCCAGCACCAGTCTCTTTATAATATAATTTAAAGTGGGAATATACATGTCCTTCTGGGGAAACACTATCCCTAAATACATACACACGCATGCCCAAGTCTGGTCTTCTCTGGTCCTATGGCACCAATAAAAGGTCTTAAGACAGTAGTCCAATACCCCTAAAACTAGGTTATTAAGACTTAGGTAATACATAAACAATTCTGAGTCTTCTAGATGAAGCCATGCCAGATTTGCTCAGATTTATTTTCATACTTTTCTAATCAGCTATCTATTCTGGCTATCTTCATCTGTGTGGAAAAAGCAGCCCCTCAGCCCCAAATCAATGACTTAAACAAAATTATTTTACTCACAAGTTTGTCTATAATTTATGCAGGACTTAGTGTGGCAAACTAGTCTCTCTGTTTTGCATCAGCAGAGATGGCCTGATTGCTGGGAACTAGAATCATCTCAAGGCTTATTCACTTACATGTCTGGCAGTTGTTGCTGTCTGTCAGTTGGGATTTTGGCTGAGGTTACCAGGCAGAACACCTATACAGGATGTTTTGATGTGGTCTGGGATATTGTGCTTGGGTTCAAAGGGTGAGTGTCCCAAAAGTCAGAGAGCCAGGTGGAAGCCATATTATTTTATGAGATAGAATTGAAAGTCATGTAGCATCATTTCCACCACATTTAATTAAAACAAAACAGCCACAAAGTTCCATCTAGTTTCAAAGAGATGAGAAATAGACTGCAATTCTTCACTGAGGGATGACAAGGTCTGGAAAAATTTGTAAGGCCAGAAATATTGTGTCTGATTTTATAAAATATAGCCTGACACAATCTTCCCTCTGGTTACAAAATTACATTCATCCCACATGTAAAATAATTTACCTCCTCCCTAAGGCGAGGGATCTCATCCCATTATGGTTTCAGGTTCAAGTTCAAATTTAAATTATGTTCACTTGTATAGGAGGCTCCTCAGTGTGTGGTTCTTAAGTAAGAGCTCTTTGAGAATAGTTCTTCTCAATTAAAAAAACAAACTGTAAACTAAATAGATAGGTTATCAGCTCCCAACACACCCAAAATACAATGGCAGGACAAGTATAAGGTAGCCAGTGGAAGCACTCTTATTCAAAAGGAGTGAAAGAAGAGACCCAGACCAATCCCTGGTCCACAGAAATCTGAAGTCCTGGAAGGTGTGTGTTGACAGTCCCTTGAGTGGTGACTATTTAATGAGGGTAAAGGGTGTTCAAGGGACTTTTATTTATTAATTTATCAGCTTCTTAATATTTAAAATGTATACAGTGAGCATTCACTTATGGATAATTTCGTAATTATAATAATATAAATATGTGTTCTCATTTGGAAAAAGGTTAAATGAGGAATTCATAAGGCAAAAAAATAGAATCAATAATCCAAACACAAAAAAAGATTTGAAATCAAAATGATAAATACAACATAAATAAATTATAGATACAATATAAATTAAAACCTGCTTATAACTTTGTGTGTATTTTGAAAATTAATACATGAATATAAGATAAAAACAAACAAGTATAGTGTCTATTTTTTTTGTTTAGTTTAGTTTTGTTTTGTTTTACTTTATATTCTCCCAGGATCTACTAAAGGAATAAGAAATAAATGAAACCGACATATTTTGTGGAGTGTACTATAAGCTATTCATAACTCTTGAGGATTGTGCAATCTGGGTAAGCTCATCCCCAGAACAATTGAAAATTCAACATGAAATTATCAACATTTAAAAATTTACTTTAATTCAGATGAAAATATTTCTAAAATACAAATATTTCCTGATATTTTAAGTAAAATACAGCCTTGCTCAGTTAGGATCATTAGCTTTATTTTATTCAACATAAATAAAAAATTCTTATATAAGATAATTATAAGTTTAAAATCTGTTGAAATATGAAGTTCAATTTTCTCCATTATCTGTTTCTATGAAACAATGATTACCATCCTTACTGAGTGGCTAAGTAATCCGAGAGATGGACGAACAAGCCAAATAGAGATATGAAGAGAAAGTGGAGTACAACATACATAGACCTGTATGAGAACTCCAACTCTGTATTTTGGAAATTAACACATGGACATAAGAAAAAAAACAAAGTATGATGGCCAAGATTCTTTTACTTTATCCCCCTGGAATCTACCATTGCCAGAATAAATCATGAAAATGAAAGATTGCTGTAGTTTTTGAAATTTTGAATGCTATTGCTTTCCACTAATATTCATAGACTGGGTTATGGCAGCTCCCGTGTAATTGTTATTCCCAATTTTGACTTTGAAGCTGGATGACTAAGTTCAGGGCATTGTGAATTAAGCAAAAATAAATCATTCCAGTAAAATAAATGAAATACATCATCTTTGAGCAATATCTCCGGAGGCTTTGTGGTAAGTAAAAGTCAATTTGAACTTCGCCTAATTGGTTTTCTTTGCAGGGGTCTTACTTGCTTGGTTCATGTTTTGTACCGTGTTCCAAACAGGTATTATTGCAAGGTGGCTGGGGCTAGAATACATGGTTTGTGGTTGTGTGATTACATATTTTTGTAATATATTTGTGTCAGAGTTCTTTAAACACCATCTCGTAGTGAGAGTAGAGACAGTAGGAAATATAAACTCATATTCATCCTTTGAAATTCAGTTTTCTGAATGCTTAGTTCTGGAAGGGAACTGAAGCCTGTACTTTGTTTCTGAGGTTTCCAAATTCTCTTCTGAAATCTCTGATCCCAATCACACACTGGAGAGTAATGGCCAGAACATCTCATTGTAAATGTATATTCCTCAACCCTTCAGTGCCCACTGAATATCTGCTAGACTGGCTTCATAGGACACCAAAGCAGAAAAACAGCCAACCTGCATGATCCTGTGAAACCTTAAAAACAACAATGGGTAAGACAGTAATTTATGTACTCAATGCCCTTCCGTCCTATTCAGCACATTTTGTAGAGTAGCTCATTTTCTAAAGCACTTTGAGAGGTCACCTTTAATGAAATCAAAGCTTTTAAGGGGAAAGGACTGATGATATTGCAGCCCTGATATTCTCTCTCTACCAGATGGGCCTGGTGTTAGATGCTTAACTTAGCACAGTGTTAGCTGCAAGATGCATGAGTTCCAAAATGATTCTAAGTGTTCATTTAACATGAGGCTTCCTTTGAGAAAAGGCTGCCAGTGGTGCATAATTGTGCCAAATGTGCAGTAGTTTCATAATGTGGGCTGTAATCCACTAGGAACTAAATCCTGCTATTACTCTCTTTAGGGAGACTTCTAAAATTCTGCTCTTCTTATTGTGAAAGTAACCTGGAGTAGTTAGAGGTTACTGGAAATGTCCTTAAAAAATTGCTACACATGTGTTGAAGCTTTCTTAAAGGAAGTCACAGTAATGTGTTTATCAATTGGGTTATCCCTCGAGCCACAAGACGGGGCATCCAACATATAATTTCTTCTTCTCTAATAAGTTACTCTTTTATTTTTTATGTGTTATGCTGTAGTTATAATATAATCGACTCTTAAAAATTAAATCATCATTGCCTTCTTCAATAACTAGAATTTTTTTGTGTGTACTGACGGGGACCATACCTATTGCCATGGTGTTGGCGATACAATGGAATCCGGTCTATGAAAAGGTGGACGTGTGCAGAAGTGTGCCTTTCTCATGAGGTTTCCATTCACCACTCACGTATTTGTACCTGTGAGTGTGTAAATGCATCTGTATATGTGTGTGTGTTGCAGTGTTGTCATTCACCTATCTAAGGAGCAAATCCAGTAACCATTTCCCAGAGCACTGCCACATTCTGTAATTGTTCAGGCAAGGAGTGAAGAGTTGCTTATCTAACTGAACCAACCAGGGGCCTTTAAAGGAAGCAGAATGCAATTACCCACATTGAAACCTGGCCAGGACACTGGAGCTAGTGACTCCACTCTTCCAGAAAATACCAGGACTCTGGTTTTATGTCCTATCTGAAAGTTGATGCCTACAGTCAAGAAGGGCCTTGCTTTCATACACTGTTGGGTAATCCAGAGCTGAAGCTGCCATTAAAAAAAAAAAAGTAATTGGACAAATAGTGAAATGGTGCAACCAGTCCTCATGGGGGTGGTTGTTGTTTTACTTTTTAAAAGAGAAAAATAAGGATTTTTTTTTCAGACCAGTTCACAGTTGCATTTCTTACTTCAAAGACTAATATATTGCCTCTAAGTGCCTATGATTTATATGAAAATTAACCCTGTCTCTTACCAAAGCAAACAAAGATAAACAATAATCTCATTCTGTGTCTTTTCATATAATTTGTACCTAGAGATAGTACATTTTAAGTTTCTGATATTAGTAGAGGTTCTATACACCATCAGGTAATTAAAATATTAATGAATTTATATGCAAGGATTTTAGTAAAACAGATTCAAGATAATAATTCAGAATGATCATTACTAATAGAGATAAGATGCATGGTAGGTGTTTAATTCTTGATTAAAGAGTCTTCATAATATTTAGTGGGAAAGAATTATTTGACACTATTTAATTATAACCTAAATATATTTCAGTATTCACTATATTTCAATTGAAATTTCTAAAAATAACACAATTTCAGCATATGTTTCAAATAGACCTAATAAATGAATAATAAATGCATCTCTTAAAAAGAAAAAGGCTTAAAGACTTTTTAGTAGCCTTAATTATTATAATAAGATTTGGTTCTTATTAACTAAGGAAATATTAAAGGAAAGGTAATTCTGATGTTAGTTGAAAGGAATGATAATGTAATTCAATTTACAAGGGTAATAGTTTTCAGTTTAAGTTTTATGTTTCAAATATGATACAATTATCCAAGTGTCTCTACTTGTGAGTGGAATTTATTTTCTCATTTATCTTTATACTCATAGAACTAATCCCAAAGTTACTCTTAAATGCACTGCTCAAGCTTTTCTATTTCCGTTTGGGTCAGGGGGTCAGAACACTATTCTCATGAGGTCAGGGTCATCCTCATTAGCGTTGCTCTGTTCTGAGACCGCCGATTATGCCTTTCGTCCTGAGAAGCCTGGGGTGCCTGGAAGGAAAAGCAGATGGATCCGGAAAAATCTATCATGGGCATAAGTGCCCCGACTAATGGCAGGTCAGGACTGCCATTTTCATATACAAAGAATAGCATATTATTATTCTTCAGCCTCTACATTCTTCTTAAATTTACTCATCAAAAAAAAAAAGACAAAACCCCCCACAAAACCTGCCTATATCAAGCATAAGCCAAAAAGAAGTTAGCATATTTTAATTTAAAAATTATGTTTCTCCAATAATAAAGGAAGACTTTTATAAAATCTTTGCATTTTTAAGAGAGTTTATTAAATAGATCTAATTAAAATTTTTTCACAGAAATTCAATGGCATGGAGAAATTCTCATAATGTAATTTTAATTAAATTATGCTCATAATACAGTGTTGAATTGTGTAGGAAATTTTATATAATAAATATGTATTATGGATTCTAATTACATAGCTACACATTAATTATATAATATTTTATATTAATACTATGTCACACTATTAATATATAATAATATATTACTGATTATATTAATATATTATAGTATATTATTATATGGTAAATATCATATATTTATTATAATTATATTAAATATATTATAATACATGATTGCAATATTATAATTCCAAATAATACTACATATTATTATATCCCTGATGGAAAAAATCTTCGTGAGAAATAAAACCAACATACAAAAGGCAGCAGAAGCAAGGGATGGGATGAGAGGAGCAAGAGAGAGAAAGGAGGTCAGGAGTGACTGCAAATGACATAATTTGACACCCTGGATTCGAGTGTATCTGAAGGAGACTGATTTACTCCTAGAATTTTAATTACAAAAAATTATAAAGCCCTCCTTTTTTTCTTAAGTTGATTTGAGTTAAAGACTCAAAAGATTCCTTATTAATATATCTGATATTTGCCTCAATTAACAGGTATTTAACTAAAGAAATAAATTATACAAAACTTTAAAATTGAAAGCATCTGTGCTAATGCTTGCAGAGTGTTTTGAGATTCCAGTGTATATGTATATCTTAGAGGGAGGAAAAAGGCTCATTTCATTTAAAAAGAAAAAAAAAGATCTAGTCAATAATTTGAGGATTAAATTTTTAAAAGCATTGTTTAATGATAAATAAAAATATATAATAGAAAAGGCAACCTAGGGAATAGGAGAAAAGATTTGCAAAAAATATATTTTATATAAAGGTTAATATCCAAAATATATGATGAACTCATATAACACAATAACAAAAAGTATCTGATTTAAAAATGGACAAAGGAACTAAAAAGACATCTTTCCAAAGAAGACATCCAAATGGTCAAGAAGTACGTGAAAAGATGCTCAACAGCTCTAATCATCAGGGAAATGTAAATCAAAACCACAATGAGATATCAATTCACACTTGTAAGAGTGACTATCATCAAGAAGACAAGAGATAACAAGTGTTGGTAAGGATGTGCAGAAAAAAAGGAACCCCTCTACATGTTGGTGGGAATGTAAATTGGTACAGCCATGCTGAAAAACATATGGAGGTCACTCAAAAAATTAAAAATAGAACAATCATGTGATCCAGCAATACCACTTCTGGGTATATATATAACCAAAGGAAGTGAAATCACTATCTCAGAAAGATATCTGCACCCCCATCATCACTGCAGCATTATTCACAATAGTCAAGATATGGAAACCACCAAAGTGCTCATCAACAGACGAAAGGATAAAAAAATGTGCTGTATATACAAATATATATAATATTATTCGGTCATGAGAAAGGAGGAAATCCTACCATTTGTGAAAACATGGATGAATGTGAAGAACATTAAGGTAAGTGAAATGAGCCAAAAAGAGAAAGACAAATATTATATGATCTCACTTATATGTGGAATCTAAAAACAAACAAACAAACAAAAAAGTTGAGCTAGCAGAAACAGAGAATAGGATGATGGTTGCCAGGCGCTGGGAGGTGGGACAAAATGGAGAGATAAAGGTCAAAGGGTATAAGCCTTTAGCCATAATATGAATAAGTTCTGGGGACCTAATGGATACCATAGCTGTGGTTAATAATATGTATTGTATACTTGAAATATGCTAAGAGAGTAGATCTTAAGCATTCTCACCACACACACATAAACAAGTAACTATGTGAGGTGATGGATGTGTTAATTAACCTGATTGTGGCAATCATTTCACGACGTATCAAATCATCATGTTGTATACTTTAGATAAGTACAATTTTGTCGTCAATTGTACTTCAACAAAGCTGGGGATAATAGAATCAAGGCATTTCATATAGTATTTTTCCTTATATATAAAAATAAGAGTTCAAAACTTACCCATTTCTTTGGTGGGTGTACTGAGCACTTACTGTGACAGACGCTATAGACACTGGAGACACAAAGAGAAGTCAGAATCCTCTGGCAGCACAGGAAGGGAGTGTAGCCTAGGGGGTAGAGACAGAAAAGTGAAGGTCAAGAAGCAGCTCACCCAAGTGCTGATACTGACAGGCATCTTGATTATGATAGAGATTACAGGTGATAGATGGATAGATGATGCTAGATAGATAGAGAGAGAGAGAGCCATGTCCATTTGATATATACATCATAAACTACATTGTTGTTTATCTTTGTAGATAGATAAGCCAATAATGGCTCTTCCCTCCCACTTCAAAAGTCATTTAAAATCCAAATATATTTTATGTGGAGCCTTAATAGTTCTCAAATACTGTGACATTCCAAAGTGAAGTTCCCATGAAAACATTCTTCTCATTTCCTCTTTCTCCTTGACTGGACGTGGTAAAGATCAGACAAGGCCCCAGATGGACAAAGCATGGATAAAGGGCAGTTTTAGAGAGGTGGGTAGATGTGGATGATTTCCTGGACCATTCCTGGCTGCTGCCTCGCACAGAAAAACTGTCGCAATCCTGAAAGTCACCTGGAGACTGTAGCAATATTCCTCTGCTGTGCCTGACATGTTTGGAAGCATGTGTTTTCTCCACTAAAGGACATCACTCTCCAGACCTCTTAGCTTATTCCTCAGTCTAAGACTACCTAAATTTATAAGTCAAATAGTGAGGGTCCATGATGCAGCAGATCTCTCTACTGCCATTTTCACTTTGACAACATCAGCCAACATTTTGGATCAAGCTTACAAGTTTCTCCTCCCTGCCTGATGAACCCACTCAGTCTGCTTTCTCTTTCCATCCCTCCTGCTGCTTAGGTGCTAGCAAATCATGACAGTGTATGGATGCCTGGCTTCCGAAACTAGTGAGCTGGGGCCCCAACTCTTTAACTTTCAAAGCTCTAGCTGAGCTTACAGAATTGTCATTGTATGTTAAAGAAAACCTCCAGGAAAATTGTTCTCCGGAGGATTCTTGTAAAATACTGTACTTAGTTCTACTTAAAGGGAAGGTAACCCAAGCAAGAATAACAGAGCATTAGAATGAGGAAAATGAATTTTAGAAACCACAGTAGAGGAAACCCCGTTAGACTATAAACTGCTACTTTAGTACATTTTGTAGGAAAACATGATTAAGTTGACCAAAATTGAGTTGCAAAACAGGGTGGAACCAAGCTATGTGCTGGCTGATACAAAATTAGGGGAGTCCTCTTTAAGAAAAGTCATACAAAATTATAAATAAAAAGTTAGGAATTAATGTATATTAATTTAAAATGAGAAAAGAAATATCAAATTAAAAATTTTCAAAAAGCTGACCAAAAAGATAGCATATACCACAAATAAAGAGGCCCATGCAACCTTCACTAGTGTCTCAGTAATCCACTTCTGATTCCAAATGATTTTCCAAGATAATTGTAAGCAACTCTCCATTCTCAATTACAGCGTCTTTTTATTCTAGTGCTTTCTCTCATGTATATCTTCTCTATTCAGGTTTAAATGTGCTCAACATCTGCCAGCTTAATTTTTAACAATTTCCCTATGACCTATATCCCACTACTAGTACTACCCTAACATTCTGCAACCAGACTTGTGTCTGACATTGTTTCTGACCCCCTCTGACTCAAACGCTGTCAGAAAGCTGGCCTTTACCTTCACCAAAACATCTCTCGCTAAGAGCTAGCTAAGGTTAATGACGGCCTTAATATCCAAATAAATCCTTGTCTTCACCTAATTTGTTAGCATGATTTTATTCTGTTAATATTCTCTTTATCTGAAACACCTTTCTCTTGTCTTTGGTGGAGCCACACTCTGCTTGTCTTTCTCTTTTTTGTCTGTGTATCTTCCCAGTGTGTATCTTCCTCTGCTAAGTTATTAAATGTGGGGATTCTTCAAGCTCAGGCTTAGGCCTCTTTTCTTCTAACTATATTTTCTAAGAACTCTCATTCAAGCCCATGGTTTCAGTTGACATCTATGGAGAGATGACTCACAGATTAGTATCTCTAAGCCACACCTGCCTCTTGGACACCTCCTCTTGATATTTCAACACATCAAATGGTTTTAGAATGAGATCTATCAGCATCCTTTATTTGAAATGTTTTTTAGCTTTTACCTGTGTTGAGATATATTGATATATTCTTTAGCTACCTAAGATAGCTCACATAATAAACTAATGCTCTCCAATAGTTAATGTCAATTCTACAAGATTCTCCCAGAAAGGGGTATACTGAGAAAATTGAGTTCATTGAAAGTCATGGTGGTTTTTGTACTGTATAAAAAATAAATAGGACATTGCATCTGCTGTACAGAACTTGAATCTGCTATTAGGGAAGTTTAACTATGATGAAATAGGCAAAGTCTTCTAATTCATCAAGAACTTCATGAGAATATTTTAATGACAAATCTGCACAAAAATTTAAAACATCCTAGATATTAGACCAAAGACCTCAAAGAGTATTGGGAAAATTTTTTATAACTTCATGATTTGGTGGGACTAAATCAACAAAATGGTTTAAATTTTGTTTTAAATTTTTAAAAAATTTTTTAGTGTTTAAAATTTTAAAGTGTTTAAAATTTTAAATAAATACGAAAATAATCACTTTTTAAAATTAGTCATTCTAAACATCGGTCTATGGGATAACATTGTGTTTCAAAGTAGCATACAAATGTTTATTTTGACCATTACTTATTCCCTTAACTATCTACAATCAATAATAAAATAATAAGAGCTTTCATTTATTTGAGTATCTATCATGTACAAGATGTTACACTAAGGGCTTGAAATATATTAACTCATTTATCTCCTTATATATATGCATCTCCATATATATCTCCTACATATATATGTATCAAGGGATGCCTGGGTGGATCAATCAACTAAGCATCTGACTCTTAATTTCAGCTGAGGTCATGATCTCAAGGTCATGAGATCGAGCCACTCATTAGGCTTTGTGCTCAGCACAGAGTCTGCTTGAGAATCTCTCTCCCTCTGCCCCACCCCCACCCTGGCACACTCTCTCTCTCAAATAAATAAATAAATAAATAAATAAATAAATAAATAAAGTACTTTAAAAAAATAATTATTTGTATCAGATAGCTCATTTTACAGCTAAGGATATTTGAGTTTGGTATTGTGTTCAAGATTACTTAGCTAGTAAGTGTCAATGAAGATTCAAAACAAAGAATTTGACCTGTGGTTCTCAAATGGGGACACATTTAGCAATGTGTGGAAACATTTTTCATTGTCACTGCTTGGAGGGTACTACTGGCACCTCGTGAGTAGAGGCCAGGCCGCTGTTAACCATCCTAGAAAGCACAGGGCCCCTCCCAACAACAAAGAATTGTTGAAAACCTCACTATTGCTGAGGTTGAGAAGATCAGTACTAAATAAACCAAGGTGGCTCAGGAACACTTGACAAAAATTAAAAACTAAACAATTAAGGGTACATATGTCATCTATTAAAGGAAAGGTGGAATTCTTTCAACAATGATCCCAGACAGACCATACATCTATAACATATGGCCTGCCGCTAACAGGCTGAAGTGGACAGGGCCACGATGCCTAGTCCAGCTCTATGAGGTGGCCCTCAGAGCCTAACGGGTCTGCCTCTGTGTTCGGTCACATCTGTAATTCCAGGAAGTCTGTTAGAGAGCATTACAGGGTGGGGTAGAATGAAGGCTGTGGTATATCAGGGACAGAAGGTCACGATGAGGCACTAAAATCTATTTCTGGGTAGAATTGGAAACCCAAATTTTAGAGATTAAGGTGTCTCTGAAACTGGAAAAAAAAAAAAAAAAGACAGATGTTAGAATTAGAGGATGACCCAAAATAATTTCCCCCAGTGAATCACTTCCCAGTTGCTCAAGAGGCCTTAAAGTGCATGTAGATGAATTGACAAATTCAGAATCCATGAATAATGAGGATCGACTCTAATAAATAACTCATGGGGAGATTGTCAAGATTATGTAAATATTAGAAACTTCATCCTAAGCTCCCTGCCCCACCCTTGATTTACCATACACTTATTCTTTTCTTAATAGTTGCTTCCAGTGACAGCGGCAAAATAATTCCTAATTCCATTGTTCCTTCTATATTTATTAGTCAGCACTTGACTGTAAGGAACAACATTCTCTTCTCTTCCTACTTATTTACTTATGTATCTGTTATTGTCAGGGACTCATGAAATCTAATTTTATATAGTGAGTTATAACATGTCACTATTATTGCTCTCTTTTTGCCATTAGAGGGTCATTTTAGACTGTGAAATCACTAATAAAAGAGCAGAAAAATGTAGCATTAAATTGACCATGAAAGGATTGCCTGTTTACAATATGAAAGCTAAAAAATAAGGCAGAACATCTCCTTGTTTGACCTCAACTGGGACTTGCCCATCTTTAAGAGTTAATTCTGAGATTACAAATAAATTTTGGCAAGCATACAAATTCATAAATACAGAATCCATGAATAGTGAGGATCAAAACCCTCACTGCCCCCGATAAATGTTTATGATCAGGGAAATACTAATCAAAGCTCTCATGTAATAGTTTAGTTGATTTTCCCTGTATTTGTCATAGTTCTGGTGATTTGCCTGAAGATATTAGACAACAGTATAGTGTCATTGGTCATTTTTTAATTATTTAAATTGTTAACTCGGTCACAAAATACTTCTTTAATTTGGATCTAGTATCTTCAAGGCCAGTGGTTCTCAAGTAAGGATACATATCGGACTTATTCATAGTTTTATAAAAATACTGATGTCTAAGACTTACTCGTTACTTACTGAATCTCTTTACATCATATTCCCAGTGTTTTCTTTGTGTATTATGTATACAATGTCCCAGCATTAGCCTCTATAAAAATTATTCTCATCTTGTTTTATAAATTAGGTGTAACATTCACTGACTTTTTGAAAATGGGCTTAATCAGTTATCCCTAGAGACACTTTATCTACAATTATTTTTGTGATGACTTTATTATCGTGTTTTGCATGCCACAGAAACAACCCACATTTTTGTCACTTACAGATTCTTATTACGAACTCTCATTAATTCTTTCACACTTGAAAATTTCAGTAATAGATTAACAATAGCAATTAAGTCTCCGTCTTCTACAGTCTTTGTTTTACTCTGATGATTGTCTCTGCTATAAGTAAGCTCTGAGCGTTTTTGTCCTCAACAAAGACTGTGTCAGATGACCAGAAAAGGACTATACCAGGGACTTCACACTATTGATGATTCAAAGAATAGACTCTTGTGTAAAATCTTCTGATGGCATCACTTAGACAACTTTCAGACTGGGCTAAGTCAAGAATAAAACAACTTCATGAGACCTGTAACCCCAAATCCAGTGAAAGATGACAATATAATAGACTCTGCTTTTGTAAACTGAAATGAAACATTTAAAAATATTTTTCATTGACTCCCTCCAGAAGTTCCTAAGTCTTCTGACTTTTCATGTTAATTCAGTTACTTACCTAGGCTCAGTAAGAATCTGTCCTCATTTTTACCAAGATAATTAATTATGCAAGCATGTCCTCATATAGAGCATTAGAGTTGAAAATAATGCTCTTTTAATCAGGTGTGACAAGCCACTTTTAAGGAACTATGATCGACTTTACCTACGAAGCTGATGCCGAGAAAGTCCCCTCAGAGAGACTGCCCTGGCGCAGACTCTAGCTATAGAGTCCCAGCGTTAGAGATGGTAAGAAATTTCACTTCTTGGCATGCCAAGAAACCTAAGGATGTTTTGGGGACTTGAAGAGAAGAAAAATTCCTCCAAACGTATATACTGCCGGTGCAATCTGGTATAAAGAGGTTTTTTTTTTTTTTTTTTTGGCTTGGTTTCATACTCTCATGTTGAAGCCATACTCTCATAATAGAAACCTTTAAAATTAAAATCTAGTCTGAGATTTCTTATGACAATTTGCCAAAAGAAGTTAATTTTGTGATTTTTCAATACTGTTTGGGTCTGGATTTTGCGAAATAATCTTGAGAAAAGGCATACGGAGTAAATTAAGACTTTTGCTGCATGTATGCAAGTAATCAGGCCAAGCCATCTTTATTTTGTGATCAAGAATAATCTTCCTTTGAGTTTATTAAGATCACAAAGGAAAAGAAAATTATGGATAAAAGAGATCACTAGATATTTTTTTCCACTGAAATGGATAAAAAAAAAATCACTGGATATTCTTTTCAGTGGAACATCATAGTTTCTGGAGATTAACTGATCCTATAGGAAGGTGCACTTTATTTTTCCTTTGACCAGAATATTTCACAACTTTGTAGAGATAGACATTACCTTCTAAAAAAGTAATAATATTGCAAATAATTTCTGTTTTTAAAAATATAAATGTGTCTGATGGAATGCATTTCACCGATGCATACTGACCTGTGCATATTGACTAATTTTCCTAATTTTTAAAAGATTTTATTTATTTATTTGTCAGAGAGAGAGAGAGAGAGAGCATGAGTGGTAGAAGGGGCAGAAGAAGAAGCAGGCTCTGCACTGAGCAAAGAGCCCGATGTGGGACTCAATCCCAGGACTCCGGGATCATGACCTGAGCCGAAGGCAAATGCTTAACCAACTGAGCCACCCAGGCATCTCTAACTTCCCTAATTTTACATCCATTTGTAAATTCATTTTAGTATTTGTTATCTTGCAATGAACCTGTGGTACTTGAGTTTTCTTTGAAGCAGTTTTGCTCCCTCATCAATTAATAAGTTAAAATCTTTGACACATGTTCATTTTATATCATATGATAATCATGATTTCATCTTTTTATTAGAAAATTATCTTATAACATTTCTCATTCAAGAAAAAAATTAGTTTTTAGAAATTGGAAACAACCATCTACTGCTAAAGCAATATAACTGGAAAAAAAGGTATTTGAGTTAAGAAAACTAGCTCCATGATATTCTCATGAGTGTGAAATTACTTGTTATCTTTACTATTTATGTAATGTGTGAAGTTTTCATAACAACTTTGAGGGCTTATCATCCTTATCATCATAACACGTACAGAGGTCTTTTTGATGGTATGAGCACAGGTATTTTTAAAAAGCCATCAGTAAGGGGCGGAGCAAGATGGCAGAGGAGTAGGAGACCTGGATTTCGTCTCCTCTCAGGAATTCAGCTGGATAGGGATCAAACCATTCTGAACACCTACGAACTCAACAGGAGATCGAAGAAAAGAAGAGCAACAACTCTCTGAACAGAAAAACGACCACTTTCTGGAAGGTAGGACGTGCGGAGAAGTGAATCCGAGGCGATATTCGGGAGGATAGATGGTGGGGGAGGGGCCTCTGTTGGCCGCTTCTGGCAAGTGATAGAGCCGCAGAGCACAAAATCGGAACTTTTAGAAGTCTGCTCCACTGAGGGACGTCACTCTGGTGGCTAAGCGGGGGGTGGAACCCTCGCGGGACAGTGTGGTCTCAGGACCCTTGGGGTCACAGAAAGACCGGTGGTGCCTGAGTGCGGCAGAGCTCCCAGGTATCGGAGCTGGGAAGCCGGCTGCAGAGACGGAGCCCAGGCACGGGCTCTCAGCTTGGGGTTGCCATAAACCGTGATCCGCGGCACAGTCGGGCCACTGCTCCTCCAGCAGGGACCCAACAAGCGGCAGATCCGGGGAGACTCACCTTCTTCCCCCGGGGGAGAGGTGCGGGAGCGCACCGCGGGGATCTGCTGGGTTTGGAGACTCCACCCGGGGTCGGGTGCCAGAGATAGAAATGCGCGGTCACAGGCCGGGTGAGTGCGGAGTGTGGCCGGAGACCGGGGAGACGGGAGTGACTGACTGCTTTTCTCTGGGGGCGCACTGAGGAGCGGGACCCCGAGTTCTTGGCTCCTCCAGGGCGGAGACTGGGAGGCCGCCATTTTCACTCTCCGCCTCCAAAGCTGTACGGAAAGCTTGCAGGGAACAAAAGCTCCCGAGAGCAAACCCGAGCAGATTACTTAGCCCGGACAGGGCAAGGGCGGGGCATTCCGCCTCCGGCAAAGACATTTGAGAACCACGGCAACAGGCCCCTCCCCCAGAAGATCAGCGAGAACAGCCAGCCAAGACCAGGTTTACCGATCAGTGAGAACAGCAGAACTCCAGTGCTAGGGGAATACTGCACATAGAATTCATGGCTTTTTTACCACGATTCTTTAGTCTTTCAAAGTAAATTATTTTTTTTAACTGTCTTTTTTTCTTTTTTTTTTTTGAATTTTTCTTTTTCCCTTTTTCAACCAACATCTTATCAATCCCTTTTTTAAAAAAACATTTTTATTTTTCATTTTTAGAGTCATATTCTATCCCTTCATAGTAGTTACCCGTATTTTTGGCATATATATATAAGTTGTCCTCTCTTTAAAATTTTGAGATAGTTTCTTCTAACAGATCAAAATATACTCTAAATCTCTAGTGTATGGTTTTTTTCTACTCCCCTGCCTGATCACATTCTCTCCCTTTTTTCTTTTTTTTTTTTTTTAAATCCTCGTCTTTCTTTTTTCAAACAACTTATCAATTCCTCTTATAAAATTTTTTATAATTTCCATCTTTACAGTCATATTCTATCCCTTCATCATATCAACCCTTATTTTTGTACATATATAAGTTTTTCTTTCTTTAAAATTTTGGGAGGCACTTTCTTTTAACAGACCAAAATACACTCAAAATCTAATGTGTGGCACTGATCTATAAACCAGCCTGATCATATTTGATCACATTCTGTTTTTGTTTTGTTCTGTTTTTGTTTGTTTTTATCTTTATCTTTTTCTTTTTTCTTTTTTCTTTTTTTCTTTCTTTTTCTTTTTTCTTTTTTTCTTTCTTTTTCTTTTTTCTCTCTTTCCCTTTCTTTTCCCACTGCTTCAGGTCTTTTCTGATTTGTTTAGAGTATATTTTCTGGGGACGTTGTTACCCTGCTAGCATTTTGTTCTCTCATTAATCTATTCTCCTCTGGACAAAATGACAAGACGGAAAAAATCACCTCAACAAAAAGAACAAAAGGTAGTACCGACTGCCAGGGACCTACTCAATACAGACATTAGTACGATGTCAGATCTAGAGTTCAGAATCATCACTTTAAAGATACTAGCTGGGCTTGAAAAAAGCATGGAAGTTATTAGAGAAACCCTTTCTGGAGAAGTAAAAGAACTAAAATCGAACCAAGTCGAAATCAAAAAGGCTATTAATGAGGTGCAATCAAATATGGGGGCACTACCTGCTAGGATAAATGAGGCAGAAGAAAGAATCAGTGAGATAGAAGACCAAATGATGGAAAATAAAGAAGCTGAGAAAAAGAGAGATAAACAACTACTGGATCACGAGGGCAGAATTCGAGAGATAAACGATACCATGAGACGAAACAACATTAGAATAATTGGGATCCCAGAAGAAGAAGAAAGAGAGAGAGGGGCAGAAGGTATAATGGAGCAAATTATAGCAGAGAACTTCCCTAATTTGGGGAAGGAAACAGGCATCAAAATCCAGGAAGCACAGAGAACCCCTCTCAAAATCAATAAAAATAGGTCAACACCCCGACATCTAATAGTAAAACTTACGAGTCTCAGAGACAAAGAGAAAATCCTGAAAGCAGCTCGGGAGAAGAGATATGTAACCTACAATGGTAGAAACATTAGATTGGCAACAGACTTATCCACAGAGACCTGGCAGGCCAGAAAGGACTGGCAGGACATATTCAGAGCACTAAATGAGAAAAATATGCAGCCAAGAATACTATATCCAGCTAGGCTGTCATTGAAAATTGAAGGAGAGATAAAAAGCTTCCAGGACAAACAAAAACTAAAGGAATTTGCAAACACGAAACCAGCCCTACAAGAAATATTGAAAGGGGTCCTCTAAGCAAAGACAGAGCCTAAAAGCAACATAGACCAGAAAGGAACACAAACAATATACAGTAACAGTCACTTTACAGACAATACAATGGCACTAAATTCCTATCTTTCAAGAGTTACTCTGAATGTAAATGGGCTAAATGCCCCAATCAAAAGACACAGGCTATCAGATTGGATTAAAAAACAAGACCCATCGATATGCTGTCTGCAAGAGACTCATTTTAGACCCAAAGACACCCCCAGATTGAAAGTGAGGGGGTGGAAAACCATTTACCATGCTAATGGACACCAAAAGAAAGCTGGGGTGGCAATCCTTATATCAGACAAATTAGATTTTAAGCCAAAGACTGTAATAAGAGATGAGGAAGGACACTATATCCTACTTAAAGGGTCTATCCAACAAGAAGATCTAACAATTGTAAATATCTATGCCCCTAACATGGGAGCAGCCAATTATATAAGGCAATTAATAACAAAAGCAAACAAACACATCGACAACAATACAATAATAGTGGGGGACTTTAACACCCCCCTCACTGAAAGAGAGAGAGGGGCAGAAGGTATAATGGAGCAAATTATAGCAGAGAACTTCCCTAAGTTCTCTAAGCAAAAGATCAACAAGGAAATAAAGACTTTAAATGACACACTGGACCAAATGGACTTCACAGACATATTCAGAACATTCCATCCCAAAGCAACGGAATACACATTCTTCTCTAGTGCCCATGGAACATTCTCCAGAATAGATCACATCCTAGGTCATAAATCAGGTCTCAACCAGTACCAAAAGATTGGGATCATCCCCTGCCTATTTTCAGACCACAATGCTTTGAAACTAGAAGTCAATCACAAGAGGAAAGTCGGAATGAACTCAAATACATGGAGGCTAAAGAGCATCCTACTGAAGAACGAATGGGTCAACCAGGAAATTAAAGAAGAATTAAAAAAATTCATGGAAACTAATGAAAATGAAAACACAACTATTCAAAATCTTTGGGATACAGCAAAGGCAGTCCTAAGAGGAAAGTGTATAGCAATACAAGCCTTTCTCAAGAAACAAGAAAGGTCTCAAGTACACAACGTAACCCTACACCTAAAGGAGCTGGAGAAAGAACAGCAAATAAAGCCTAAACCCAGCAGGAGAAGAGAAATAATAAAGATCAGAGCAGAAATCAATGAAATAGAAACTAAAAGAACAGTAGAAGAAATCAACAAAACTAGGAGCTGGTTCTTTGAAAAAATTAACAAGATTGATAAGCCCCTGGCCAGACTTATCAAAAAGAAAAGAGAAATGACCCAAATCAACAAAATCATGAATGAAAGAGGAGAAATCACAACCAACACCAAAGAAATACAAACAATTATAAGAACATATTATGAGCAACTCTATGCCAGCAAATTAGATAACCTGGAAGAAATGGAAGCATTCCTAGAGATGTATCAACTACCAAAACTGAACCAGGAAGAAATAGAAAACCTGAACAGACCTATAACCACTAAGGAAATTGAAGCAGTCATCAAAAATCTCCCAAAACACAAAAGCCCAGGGCCAGATGGCTTCCCAGGGGAATTCTACCAAACATTTCAAGAAGAATTAATACCTATTCTCTGAAACTGTTCCAAAAAATAGAAATGGAAGGAAAACTTCCAAACTCATTTTATGAGGCCAGCATTACCTTGATCCCAAAACCAGACAAAGACCCCATCAAAAAGGAGAATTACAGACCAGTATCCCTGATGAACATGGATGCAAAAATTCTCACCAAAATACTAGCC
The DNA here is from genome assembly GCF_964656455.1 of Halichoerus grypus. Classification (NCBI taxonomy): domain Eukaryota; kingdom Metazoa; phylum Chordata; class Mammalia; order Carnivora; family Phocidae; genus Halichoerus; species Halichoerus grypus. The sequence continues at coordinate 112,767,349 of NC_135712.1, forward strand.
AATAGGATCCAACAGTACATTAAAAGGATTATTCACCACGACCAAGTCGGATTTATCCCTGGGCTGCAAGCTTGGTTCAACATCCGCAAATCAATCAACGTGATACAATACATTAACAAAAGAAGGAACAAGAATCATATGATCCTCTCAATAGATGCAGAAAAAGCATTTGACAAAGTACAGCATCCTTTCTTGATCAAAACTCTTCAGAGTATAGGGATAGAGGGTACATACCTCAATATCATAAAAGCCATCTATGAAAAACCTACAGCGAATATCATTCTCAATGGGGAAAAACTGAGAGCTTTCCCCCTAAGGTCAGGAACACGGCAGGGATGTCCACTATCACCACTGCTATTCAACATAGTATTGGAAGTCCTAGCCATAGCAATCAGACAACAAAAAGAAATCAAAGGCATCCAAATCGGCAAAGAAGAAGTCAAACTCTCACTCTTTGCAGATGATATGATACTTTATGTGGAAAATCCCAAAGACTCCACCCCAAAACTGCTAGAACTCATACAGGAATTCAGTCAAGTGGCAGGATATAAAATCAATGCACAGAAATCAGTGGCATTCCTATACACCAACAACAAGTCAGAAGAAAGAGAAATTAAGGAGTCAATCCCATTTACAATTGCACCCAAAACCATAAAATACCTAGGAATAGATCTAACCAAAGAGGCAAAGGATCTGTACTCAGAAAACTATAAAATACTCATGAAAGAAATTGAGGAAGACACAAAGAAATGGAAAAACGTTCCATGCTCATGGATTGGAAGAACAAATATTGTGAGGATGTCAATCCTACCTAGAGCAATCTACACATTCAATGCAATCCCCATCAAAATACCATCCACTTTTTTCAAAGAAATGGAACAAATAATCCTAAAATTTGTATGGAACCAGAAAAGACCCCGCATAGCCAGAGGAATGTTGAAAAAGAAAAGCAAAGCTGGCGGCATCACAATTCCAGACTTCCAGCTCTACTACAAAGCTGTCATCATCAAGACAGTATGGTACTGGCACAAAAACAGACACATAGATCAATGGAACAGAATAGAGAGCCCAGAAATGGACCCTCAACTCTATGGTCAACTAATCTTTGACAAAGCAGGAAAGAATGTCCAATGGAAAAAAGACAGTCTCTTCAACCAATGGTGTTGGGAAAATTGGACAGCCACATGCAGAAGAATGAAACTGGACCATTTCCTTACACCACACACAAAAATAGACTCCAAATGGTTGAAAGACCTCAATGTGAGACAGGAGTCCATCAAAATCCTAAAGGAGAACACAGGCAGCAACCTCTTCGACCTCAGCCGCAGCAACTTCTTCCTAGAAACATCGCCAAAGGCAAGGGAAGCAAGGGCAAAAATGAACTATTGGGACTTCATCAAGATAAAAAGCTTTTGCACAGCAAAGGAAACAGTCAACAAAACCAAAAGACAACTGACAGAATGGGGAAGATATTTGCAAATGACATATCAGATAAAGGGCTAGTATCCAAAATCTATAAAGAACTCACCAAACTCAACACCCAAAGAACAAAGAATCCAATCAAGAAATGGGCAGAAGACATGAACAGACATTTTTCCAAAGAACACATCCAAATGGCCAACAGACACATGAAAAAGTGCTCAACATCGCTCCGCATCAGGGAAATCCAAATCAAAACCTCAATGAGATACCACCTCACACCAGTCAGAATGGCTAAAATTAACAAGTCAGGAAATGACAGATGTTGGCGGGGATGCAGGGAGAAAGGGGAACCCTCCTACACTGTTGGTGGGAATGCAAGCTGGTGCAGCCACTCTGGAAAACGGTGTGGAGGTTCCTCAAAAAGTTGAAAATAGAGCTACCATATGATTCAGCAATTGCACTACTGGGTATTTACCCCAAAGATACAAAAGTAGGGACCCGAAAGGCTACGTGCACCCTGATGTTTATAGCAGCAATGTCCACAATAGCCAAACTGTGGAAAGAGCCAAGATGTCCATCAACAGATGAACGGATAAAGAAGAAGTGGTATATATATACAATGGAATATTATGCAGCCATCAAAAGGAATGATGAGATCTTGCCATTTGCAACGACGTGGATGGAACTGGAGGGTATTATGCTGAGCGAAATAAGTCAAACAGAGAAAGACATGTATCATATGACCTCACTGATATGAGGAATTCTTCATCTCAGGAAACAAACTGAGGGTTGCTGGAGTGGGGGGTGGGGTGGGAGGGATGGGGTGACTGGGTGATGGACACTGGGGAGGGTATGTGCTCTGGTAAGCTCTGTGAATTGTGCAAGACTGTTGAATCTCAGATCTGTACCTCTGAAACAAATAATGCAATATATGTTAAGAAAGAAAAAAAGAAGAAGAATGTAGCAGGAGGGGAAGAACGAAGGGGGGGAAATCGGAGGGGGAGACGAACCATGAGAGATGATGGACTCTGAAAAACAAACTGGGGGTTCTAGAGGGGAGGGGGGTGGGAGGATGGGTTAGCCTGGTGATGGGTATTGAGGAGGGCACGTTCTGCATGGAGCACCGAGTGTTATGCACAAACAATGAATCATGGAACACTATATCTAAAACTAATGATGTAATGTATGGGGATTAACATAACAATAAAAAAATAAAAAAAAAAAGCCATCAGTAAGACTTCAGAATTTGAAGATAGAAAACATTTATCAAGTGTACATAAAAAATAGTGATAAACATGTTCGATGGACAGATAATATATATTAGATAGAACGAAAGACATATATTTAAAATGAAGCCATGAAGGTACACTGCCAGATTCAAATGTTCATGATAGCATAGATATTTCTATTAGGGAATAAATCTAAACCATATCCTCCTGATCTAGGGAAAGAAAAGATCAAGTGTAACAGAGCCTTAGAGATTTGTCCATAACTTCAAGGATGGCATGGGCAATGGCAAGTGAGCAATAGAGAGCCTGATGTGGAGCTTGGGTCCAGATAGTGGGAGGTCCTTTGACACTGAAGGACAATCGAGCTCACGGTCTCAACTCTCAAAGTCTTTTGCCTGTTTTAAGGGCACCGAGGCATCATGCTTTCCCATGGCCATCCATGTTATAGTCTTACCCTTTTTGTCATTAATGATCAAAGGCCAACTATACAAAAATTTCCATATATACATTTTTATTTAACTGCAACTGACAAAAAAGACATGTTTGAACCTCCAACAATTTATTCACTGATATTGACCTATGCTAAATATATTTGCCATTCATTAATGCATTGGTATGAGTAAGTGAGATATATGTGCGACTATTTTAATATCCACAGTCTTGTTCTGTTCATGCCCTCTAAAATGACAGTCTACATTAAGCAAAATCACTGTCATTCCATGCACAATCCCTGCACATTCCAAGCACAATCACTGTACTTCCATGGGGTGGAATGTGAGGAGCTGGGAGGAAGTCTTGTACTCACTAGGAGGAGAGGACAACCAGACTGAACACAGAGTGAAAGAGAAAGAACAAGATTAAAGGGAATCTGTATGTGAGAATTTTTGTTCTGTTGTTGCAGGATAGAACTAACTGAAATGGAGAGAAAACAAGTACTTAAATGATCTCAAAAGGGAAAAATGTGTATGTGTGGGGTCAGAGATCTAACTGAAGGAACAAATTTTTCCTTTAGAAGGAATAACCAAGAAATCTCAATTGGCAAAAGTTAAATTATATGGATATTATTATTAAATTTGAGAAAACACAAAAGTCTAATAAGATAATGAGTGAGATATACATTACAAATATTTCTTCAGGTCATTTGCTAAGTTTCTCAGGGGGAAAAGAATCATTGCTAACAAGACATGTTATACATTTATAACTTTTTCAGGACTGAAAAACATTGCCTAAAACACTTCCAACACTATGGGATGTGACTAATGAGCCATAGGAATTTTAAATTAAACCCCCTTGTCTTCTTAGTTAAATTTAGCACAATTTACATATAAAGACAGATAAGAAACTAGTCAGCTAGAGTAAAAGGACACACAATTTAGATGGCTGGGAGCCTGTTTTAGAAAGATGGTAGAAAGTCTTAAATATGCTATGAGGGATTTTTTCTAGAAATGAAAATCTGGGGAAATGGGGAGGCAGAAAGCTTAGATCATCTTGCCAATTCTCTGGGATCAAGTGAATAAACTCCCTTGAGGTTCTAACTGGGGGAAAAAATAGAGTAGTCATAGACCTACACCACAGCATGAGGTTTATATGAAGTAGTATTTATCACATGTAATTTTAATAGGGTTTCTGCAAATACAGAGCAGCATAAACTCTGAGATAGCATGAAAAGGTTTGGCTTACTCTATTTACCTTATAACTCAATTCTTCAAATAGTGGGCCCAACAGTATGATAGCCACTAAGCTCTGCAGGAGGGATATGGTGCAGGATAAGACAAAGTCCTTTCCCCAAAACACTCAGCATATATTTTGTTGAAAGTCTTTGGTATTTTACAGATTTATTTTTTTAATTGGGAGTTGTACAGTAGGAAATTCTGCTTTGTCCAGATCAGGAAATTCTGCTTTGTTAGTCAGTCAAAATAAGAATATAGCTGACCCATGTTGATCAAGGGTCAACTGTACTTTTTACTACAATAATTATTTCATTAAAACAGGACACACCTCACAGAATAAATTATAGTTCTATAAACTGAATCAATTTGGCTTTATGAAAATGTGCTGTAGTGTCTTATTTTTCTCATTTTGTTGCAGACCTCTAGAAAATTCATCAAGAACTTCACTAATTTGAGAATCACTAAGTTTGACACATAAAAAGGGTTTGCAGTGTTATGCATCTTACTTTTTCAATGGGAAGAATATGTCCGGTCACTGAACAGACAAGGGGAGGGAGAAGAATGGATTGCATAGGCACAAACATACCTGCAAATCATCTACCAACAAGAGATAAGTAAAGATAATGTCCAATTTTAGAATGCAACATGTTTCCTGGGGATTTCCTATCCACTTTTAATATCTGTATGTGAATTTTTAATCAGATAATTCTGTAACATTTTGATAAAATCTGATGCACTAGTGGAATTTGCATTTTTACCGGGGGAACAGACAAAGGTAATCTTGGATTGCTAGGGACATACCTATTGCAAAGCTGAGCCGGAATACGTTTTAGGACCACATCAAAAACTAATTATGTACTATACAGTGGCTAACAACAACATAATAAAAAAAAAAAAAAACCCACTTATCTATCTATAGCACCCCTAGGGGAAAAAAAAGAATCTGAGGACCACATGGGGTTGTAAGCATCTGGAAGGCAGGTCATAGGAGAATTGGAAATGAGAAAAGATCAAGGAAAACATTGGGAGCGAGCCCAAGATAACCGAAGAATTATGAATGCTTTTGTTTTCCTTCTTAAGGTTCTGTTCCAACTCTTTTTAAAATAATCATCTCTTTTTTTGACAGGACCTTAAACAGATACATACATTATCGAACGGATAACAGCTAAGTAGTTCTGGTTGAAGTGGGAATGAAAGACCCAACATTCTAGCTATAGGAGCTATGCCCTCAGCAATCATGGTCGCCTATGTTCAAAACCAATGATTTTGAAAGGAAAATGTAGACAGGATAATAAAAACTGCAATAGGCAAAAACTCAGAGAACTGGTATAAATATTCTGAATGCATGAAATGTAAGGAGTTATTTGTATTCTAAAACTATGTAGTTTTGCAAGCACTCACATTTAGCCTTAATTATCATGCAAGGCTGACATGTAAATTCTAAGGTGGCAGAAGGAACAGGAGGTTGGCTAAAGATGATAAATTGAACATCTACCTTTCCCCAGCACAAAATTTATTCAGGGTTATGGATTGAAGGTTTATGTTCCCTCCAAATTCATATGTTGAAATCCTAACCCCCAGTGTTGGTATTAAGAGGTGGGGCCTTTGGGATGTAGTTACGTCATGAGGGTAGAGCCTTCAGGAATAGGATTAGTGCCTTGATAAAAGAGACCCCAGTGAGCTCCTTGGCCCCTCCTATCATGTGAGGATGTAGCAAGAAGACAACCATCTATGAACCAGAGAGCGGGCTGAATCTGCCAGCACCTAGATCTTGTACTTCTTACTTTCCAGAACTGTGAGAAAGAAATATTTGTTGTTTATAGGCCACTGGTCTATATGTTCTGTTATAGCAGTCTGAACTGACCAAGACATTTTTCTTTGAAAGCAGATACAAGGTAGTGGTTGTTGGGGGGCGGGGGGGAGGGGCGTAGGCACTGAAAAACATTGCCTGAAAGCACTTCCAACACTATGAGATGTGACTAATGAGCCATAGAACTTGATTGGGATAAGTGTAAGATCGGGGGAAAGAGGAAGTACTTAGAAGAAACTTTGAGGAAAAATTCTGAAAGAGAGAAAGCCAAAGAAACAATAGCCAAAAATATCTACACAAGACAGCTGTGGGGGTGAAAGTGGCTCAGGCTTCGAAAACCCATATTCAACACGACAGTGAGCAGGCATCAGCCCTAGTGGAGTCTCAGGTATTAATTGGAAATAATTAATTGCAATTCAGAGTAGCCAGGCTGCATGACCAATTTACAGGTGTTCCATAAGGAACTGTTGGAGAGAGCAGTGGGGAGGAAATAATAAAACAAATAAGAAGATTTTTCATTACTAAAGAAATGAATCTTGAAGTAGAAATGACCTACATGCTAAATTTTTAAAAAATAATTTGAAAACCTTGGTTATAGTTTTTCTTCAAAACTATAAAATCAAAATCTACTTGCTGTTATGAGCGCAGAGCAGACATCTACAAAGAAAAAGTAGACTATATCTACACCTCCCCACTCCAAGATTATCACCTGGGTTAGCTAGTGTTAACATGATGTATTCTTTTGTTTTCACTATGTTCTCTTAAAAAACATATACATACCAACCTGCAGAGTAATTTTCCTAATTTCTTAAACAAAAATGGGATCACACTATGCCATATTTTCCTGTCATTTTCCTTTTTTAGTATAATCTGAACATCCCTTTGGATCCATTGATAGTGCTATAAGGAAGATGTTCATTCTGCCTAAAATATTCTTTTCCATTATCTTCATGAGGCTTTCTCAGTTTGTTCAGGTCTTAGTTGATCTCCCTATCTATCATTTTCTATCATATTGCCCTGTTTTACTTTATTCTTAGAATACAATCATTCTCTAAAATTATCTTATTTATTTATTTCCTTGTTTATTTCCCATCCTCCCTAGTACATGAGTCATGAAAGGTACACTTTCCTGTAGAACTTACTTTAATGTCAACACTTAAAACAGGACATGAACACTGTAGGTATATGTTAAATGTTTGTTGAATGAATAATTAATAAGCTCATTCCTTTTTTATGGTTGTGTAGCATTTCCCAGCATGAGTGTCCCTTAATTTATTCAACCTGTCTCCTATTAATTGACAATATAGTTTGCTGATTTATTTTTGCCACTTATAAAATGCTACAATAAACATTTTTGTACATATTTCCTTATATATCTGTGGTTTTATTTCTATTTGATAGATTCCCTAAACTGAGATTACTTGGTTAAAGGATATATGTGTATGTGTGTGCGTGTGTATATATGCATATATATAAATATGTATGTAATATAGTGTATGTAAATATATATTTAATTTTAATAGATACTATCAATTCTGTTGCAAAGGGCTCGTAGTATTTCATCCTTCTGCCAGCATGTATAAGAATTCCCATTTCCTCACCTTCCCATCAGCGCTGGGCACTATATATTAAACACATACACACATATTTTTTGCCAAATGCATAGACTAAACAAAGTATCCTGTCACTGCTGTTTCCATTCCCATTTTCCTGACTGCTGGTGAAGTTAAACATCTTTTCATATATTAATATCTCTCTTCCATTGCTATTCCCTCCTCTGTGATTTGATGGTTTATATTACTGACAAATTTTATGGGTTTTTATGTACTTATCCATTTATTTGTTACTGCTGTATATATTACAAATATTTATTCTCAGTCTTATCTGTTCTTAACACTTAAAACAGACTTTGTTTATGGTATATTTTTCCATGTAGAAAGTTCACATTTCTTTGTAATCAAATCTCTTAATCTTCTCCTATAAAGTTTCCTTTATTGCCTCTGAGGTTCTCCCCACCACATGGTTATACAAATAGTTTCCTAATTGTTTTGTGAATATAGAGTATCTTTTACATTTATATCTTTAACCACCTAGAATTTATTTTTGTAAATGGTGTAACAAAATAATCTATTTTTATGCAGATGGGTGGCTAATTACGTCGAATGTATTTATCAAATAACAGGAATGAAATACCATCTTTATTATATATTAAGTTCTTCCCATTTATGCAGTTTGGATCTTTATTCAGTCCCATTAATCTATTGTCTATTCTTATTTCAGTAAGTTTCCTAGGTATACAACTTCGATTTTTGAAGTTTTGCATTATATTTTAAATCTGTTTGGGTAAGTCCTTCCTCATTAGTCATCTACTTTTAAAAATGTTGGGCAATTTTCTATTGAAATTTTAAAATAGATTTAATCTTTTTTAGTAGGGATTCTGATAGGCTTAAAATTAATTTTATATAATCATTTGAAAGATTGACATTTTGATGATACTGAGTTGATGCTCTGGTTGGTTTCCCATCATTTATTACTCCTTCTCATGGCATGAACTCTACTTTGAATTCACACATAGCCCATACATCCCTTCAGCTTGGAGAGATGCTGAATCCCTCTGTGTCTCTCGGATAGGGACATGTTCCACCCAGTAATCAGCATAATCCCATCTCCTGGCCCTTATTTATGGACAGTCCCCCAACCCAAACTGGGCAGTGAGGCACAGGGAGAAAGTACTTGCAGGTTTTTGAGAAAAAAATGTCCTTATTTCTATAAAGGAGCTCCCATATGCAACCTAGTCTTTCTTTCTTCTTCAAGTCAGTAAGGAAATCTACAACCCTAACATTGTTGGCAGTGCCTGGCAATCCCCAGAGGGAGCAGAATGAGAATGAAACTGACCAGATAGAGACAGAACAAAAACGCAAAAAGATACATTGAGCCACAGAACTTAACTCTACACTTCCAATTTGTAAACCAATAAATCTCCTTCACTTGTGCTTCTTAAATTCAGTGTGAATTAAGAATCACTTGGAAGGCCTAAAACATAGATTCCTGGGCCCCACCTCTCAAGATTCTAATTCAGTAGTTCCAGGGTAAACCCTGAGAATTTGCATTTCTAACAAGATCGCAGGTGATGCTAATAATGCAGCATGCTCACTGACCATATTTTTGAGAAGCAGTGCCCTGATTGTTGCAGCCAGATAATACTGAACCCCGTATAGATTATGTTTTTGTCATATACATACCGATGATAAAGTTTAATTTTTCAATTAGACACAGTAAGAGATTAACAACAATAACTAATAATAAAATAGAATATTTATAACAATATACTATAGTAAAAGTTATGTGAATGTGGTGTTTTGTTATCTCTCAAAATATCTTATTGTCCCTGTACTCACCCTTCTTGTGATGATGTTAGATGATAAAATGCCTACCTGATGAGATGAAGCGGGGTGAATGGCATAGGCACTGGGAACTAGCCTTAGGCTACTATTGACCTTCTGATGATATGCCAGAGAAAGATCAACTGCTTCTGGATGGCCACTGACCATGGGTAATGGAAACTTCAGAAAGTGAAACCACAGATAAGCGGGGGGGACTTCTGTACAAACATTTTTTTAACCTGTGTGTAAAACATATGTGTGGGTATGACATATATGTGTAATGTATATCTATAGTTTGGGGACATTTATTAGTGTTCAGACAATTTCCTAAGATGTTAATAAGAAATGGTTTGCATTATAATCTCTTTGATTTTCAACATATAAAATCTGTCACATTCACGATCCTGGCAGAAACCAAACAGCACACTAAATTTTTCATTGATGAAAGTTTAATGGGCTATGTACAAAGAGGACTTAACAGGTTTAAAGGAACATGGTTGAGATGGGAAACATTCAAGTGAAAGATCAAAATAAATATTCTTCATACATGTAGAGACTCACAAAGATTATTATCATGAACACCCAAGACACCAGGTTGGCTCAGTCAGTTAAGTGTCTGACTTTGGCTCAGGTCATGATCTCGGGATCCTGGGATGGAGCCCCATGTTGGGCTTTGTGTTCCAGTGCAAAGTCTGCTTGAGATTCTCTCTCTTCTCTCCCTCTGCCCCTCCCCCAACTCGTGCTCTCTCTTGCTCTCGCACTCTTCTCAAATAAATAAATAAAATCTTAAAAAAAAAAGTAATGACCCCCAAAAGGGAAAAGATGGATAGAGAAAAATAATTTCATGAAATGAATAACTGAATCTAAATAATTGAGGATACCATTTAAAAATAATATTCTCATAATATTACTCATAATATTCCAAATTATCACATTTAGTGGTGACAAGTGAGGAGGATGAAGAAAGGTAGGCAAGATTCCCATTTTATGGTAGGGAATAAATTAATATGGCTAAATCTAAATAACAATAGAAAAATGAATTGAAATAGGTACATTAAGATTTTAAGAATATACACTAAGCAGAGAGAAGTAGGATTTACAACATCAATCCACAAATGAGAAAAAGAAAAAGAAACAAGTATGCTTGATAGATCAAGTTCAAAAAAGATAAGAAAAACACCACAACAGAGCAGAAGAGTATGGACGATACACAACAATATGGTAAGGAAAAATTTAGGCATTAGAATTCATGCACACACAAATGGGTTAAATGCTCCAAGTCAAAGTTTTTTAAAAAGGTAATTATAAGGTTTTTTTCTTCAAAGGAAAGAGAAATATCTATGAAGTAATGCAGTAGACTAAAAATTAATTGATGATAATGAAGTAGTAGGCAAATACTAACTCAAACAGAGCAGTTATCCAATTATTGAGATTGGACAAAAGAGAATCCCAGGTAACGTTCATTAAAAAGGAAAAGGAGATACATTGGATGTGATAAAGCTAGAGGCCCATAAAAAATACATCAGTTATGAAACTGCCCCATGGCTTTGGAAATTTTTAAAGTATAAACTATTACAAAAACCAAGGGAAATTGACAATTTCACATGGTGGGAGAAATCAAGTGATTAGGTGACTAAAAATTGAGAAAGATGTAAATCAAGGGTAGCAAACATTTTCTGCAAATACTTTAGACTTGAGGTTAGGTGGTCTTTGTCACACAACTCAACTTTGTTGTAACGTGAAAGCAGACAAAAATAATACATAAATGAGTGGGCATGGCTGTGTTCCAATAAAACTTTATTTTCCAGCTGTAGAGGAGGAAAAATAATTTTCCCTCTACCCTTGTGAGTTCTTGGCCAAGACCCCTATAATAAAAGATTGATTAACAAGAGGAAAACTAATAGAAGTTTATTAACTTCTCATGTGTACATCAGAGATACCTAGGAAAAGTGAGTAATTTTCACAGAGGTGGCTTAGAATTGAGGATTAAATGTCATCTTAAAGGGTGCCTGGGTGGCTCAGTCGATTAAGCATCTGCCTTCGGCTCAGGTCATGATCTCAGGGTCCAGGGATCAAGTTCCTCATTGGGCGTCCTGCTCAGCAGGGAGTCTGTTTCTCTCTCTCCTTCTGTGATCTCTGTCGCTCTCACTTTCTCTCAAATAAATAAATGAAAATCTTAAAAAAAAATAAATGTCATCTTAATGGGAAGATGGGAGGAGGGTTATAGTCCTCTCAGGGAAGAGTAAATGATTTTTAAGAGAGAATAGATGAGAGGTATGATAGTTTGTGACAAAGTCTGTCTGGGCTAGGTGTCAACTTCTAGTCTCCTCTCCTGGGATGGGTCAATCTTCCCTGGTTGATGAAAGTCCTGGGGAGGGGATCTATGACAATCAGGTTCCTTTTGGAGGATTTATCTTTAAGCAAATAAGGGGAGTACAGAGAAAAGCTCTACCTGCATGTACTATTTTTTAAGTGCATACAGTTCAAAATAATCAATATACCAAAGTGCATATTTTGGGGTGGCATGTCCTGAACTCCTACAGTCTTATTTTGGGGTGGTACATTCTTCTACCCTTCATGACTAAAGATGACACAGATTTGGCCTATGACTGTAGTTTGCCAACCTCTGATAGAAATGATTTGAATAGCATGACAAGAGAATTGACTTATAAACATATAAGCAACCACTAAAGAAGTGAGACTCATAGGATACAATTAGGAAGCAACTACTTCCATCCCAAACCACCACTCTGTTGGGCTAGTCTTCCCTTTTCCTGGGGTGAAATCTATCATTTTTCTGATCACTCTCAGAAACTAAAAAGTCCTTCAGACCCTTTGAATCATAATGCATACTTCATTCAATAACTAAATGTTCAGTCCCATGCAGTAGTTGAAACTTGGAGCGTGATTTAATGTTAGAACTTCTGCCTCTTCTCCACCTGTCTCCAGTCTTGTTGGGAAGCCTGTGGTGGTAAAACAGGGAGCATGGTTGACTTCTGCAGTATTGTCCTAGCTTGAGATTCTATTCCTTTTTCCTCCTACTCACTGGGCTCCTCTAATGTGGGAACAGGGAAGGGAAGAAAATTAAGGGACAGAAAAAGGCTTTCTTTACTGGTGTTGAGTCTGGCCATGGAAGATATTGAATCTCAGTCTTTCTTTCAAGGATGTTGTGCAGGTTCTTCTGGAGCCATTCAATCACTGGGTCCCTTGATGCAATTAAAAGCATACCCTCTTGAGTGTGACTGACGATCCAGCCTTGGGTCCCATTATGCTTCTGGCCTCTTTCCACAGAGGTCACCTCACCCAAACCCCAGTAGTTATCTTGAACTATTCCTAAAATTACCCCAGCTGATTATTTCCTATGATCCACACCCGGTCGAGTTTAAAGAATGTGAGTGCGTGAATTGTGATGCTAAATTCCAATCACAGCCACAGTATCTTGTCTGCACCAGTGAGCTAAGATTGTTTAAGTGGTATAGCTATAAAAGCTATGGTAATATGGGTGTGGGTAGCAGAAAGAACATACCTGTGCTAGTAACATCGAGGGATAACACATTAGGATTAGTTTACATATAGCCAATCATAACCAAGGGTCTGAACAGGAACCACATTCCTAGGGGAACCAATTACAGAAAAGGAGTTCCTTGCTACGGGTGGGAATAAGGCATTTCACAGTTCAAAGGCACTTTTCTCTCACCCCAGGGCCCCAGTTGTTCCTCTGTTCTCCCAACACTTGAGTAATCTGGCCAGATGAATGCAGATCTCATTCTGACTAACAAGGGTCATTGTGTGGGACCCAATCCACAGGGATGGCCTAGACTGCTCTTGGGGAGAGAAGCCCACCACACAGGCTATAGAGGGACTTTACCAAAGTACTACTGAAAGTTATATGCATGTGCTATGTGCATTAATAGGAAGACTTAATTTGAATTGATTGAATAATTTTACACTGATATCTTTTTTAGGTTGATAATCCCATAGAAAATGTAAGTAGTTTGGAAAGGTTGCCTTTGATCAGTTTTCACACGTATGACAGTCAGTGGAGTGAACGTCACAGTTCAATGTCAGCTTCAGTCCACTCCCTGCACATGTAGCCTTAACCATGAGACATGCACATTTTTGGCCCTGTTAGTGGAAATTCTCTTACCATCCACTTTAGCTCTCTACTCTGATGACACAAGGAGCTTCACACAATTTGCATTCTTGAAATTTCTCAGGAATGTGTCTGATATTCTAAGGAACACATACCAAGCTGTCTGGGTGGTCTCAGGAAAGTCTCTTCCACACTAGACTTAATGTAAATTTAAAGCATTTCTCATCCTTCCACAGAGGGGTGGGTGGTACTCAATATCTGTCAACAATTCTCCCCAGAATTAAGCCTCCCCCCCACCTCTCTTTATCAAACTATCTCTGGCTGAAGTCTGGGTCTGCAGTTTACATGAGCTGGACTCTTGGTGGGCAAGAATTGCAAAGTTGATTCCAGGCCCTTCTTTGCAGGAGTTACATAACTGGATAGAGCCTCTCACGGTACAATATGAGAATACTTGCTGCTCAGTTTTTGTGACGTCAGCCAGACCCGAGGTAGAAAGAGTTCCAATATAACATTGTGTTACATGGAAATTGTTCAGTATCCATGGAAATTTCATTTTTTAAAAGACCATGTAATCTTTTACACAAGGGAAATGTCAGTGAGGAACCCAAATCAGAAATCACTCAGGGTACATTTCAGGCAATAAACTGTGAAAATAAAGGCAAATATTTATTTAGACATCAGGAAGACTTCTCTAAGTAACCCCAGGTTAACTTGGGAGATGAAAGCTAAAATTAAATTCTTAGTAGAAATGAGCAATGAGAATACTATGTGGCTTATCATGTGAATGTGATTGAAAGCATTTATTAGGAAACAAATAGAGCTAAAATAAGGGTACAAATGCCCTGGGACAGAAAGGAAAAGACAGGTATGGCTGTTGCAATGTGCCGTCAGGTTACACCTGCACACGGTTGGTTGTCATAGCAACAGCTCAGATAAAAAAGGTGGATTACGAGGACATGAGATTGGGTGCCCATGGAGTTGAGACTAAGCAAGATTATGGGGCAACATTGATCTTCTTAGACATCCAACGGAATAAAATGCCATGAGCATTACTAAATTTGGTCAGCATTTTCTCCTATTCGCTTCTTGAAGCTATTGCACCGTTGAAATAAAACAAAACAGAGCACACAAAAGTGAGCTTGTGATTGTATAAAATGGAATTAAACTGGCTTAGGTAAAGGGCCAAACAGATTGCAGTTAAATGAAATGCTGGTGTCTACAGTTAAGTAATTCCATCCTAATTCATTTCGTCTTAATAAAACATTTAAGCATACACATCATGGATATAAGGTCACCCACTGTTTTGAGTCTCCCAAAAAGAAGCTCATAGCTAAATTGTAAATTAATTTAAAGGGTTTTATAAAATTGTAAATGTTTTGCTGAGCCTTTAGAAATGTTCCAAGGGAAATTACTAAGAATGCAATAAAAATATTTTTAACAAGCTTAAACTGGCAATTTAAATGATTATTTTTCCAAAATCAGCTCAGCATCAGAATTTTTAAAGATTTGAATCCATTTAAAGAAAGAAAAGAAAATAATATTAAGATATTGTTGCTTTTCTCTCCCTATTTTACCCTGAGTAAAAAATTTCAAATAATTCTTGAAAACAAAACCAATGTATACTCCTTTAAGAAGGTCAACCCGATTTATGAATTTTTAAAAAATGCTTAGGTCTATTTTATATTGATTTTAATTGTGTCTTATTCACAAGTTTAAAATATCCAGTCAGACTCTACTCAGTTTTTGATTACTGTTTTTATTAATTCTTTCCAAATACAGCATTGATTGTGATAACAATGCAATGCAAAGAAATCAGTCTCATCCTGCTGAAGAATCAAATTATAAATATATCATAGAATTATACACAAATGTAATAAATAATTTAACTAATTAATAATAAATGGAGTAGTTTAGATTCATTCTTTTTTTCCCTTTCCCCAGATTGGAAATGTAAGGAGAGGGGAAATAAATTCTACTGGAGGAAAGGAGAGTCAGAAAGACCCCACAGAATGCATAAGTCTTGAAATGAATCTTGAGTGATGCAGTGGTGTTTACCAGGTGGGCAACAATTCTGTGTGCATGGGTGCCCCTTTTCACGAGCTCCATCTCCTCAAGTTAAAGAGGGAAGATCAGGGTTGTGGAAACTGAACCACTATGTATTACGTGGAGTAAATTATTTTGGGCATGTCTCTTGACCTCCCAGCTATGACCCTCACGTCCAGTGCAGCATCGCATGAGGGAACAGTTCTCTCTAGCATGTGGTGAATGTTGGCTCACGTACACAGGCTGTGTTAGCGTTGTGTTGCAGTTGTGCAGTTGTTTACTCATTACTCTAATCGTTATCATACCACGTCCACTGAAACTAGTCGTCAGTTAACAGTGCTTCTAACCTTGTCAGAAAAGGGTAGATAAAGTCACACCAAGAACGGTTTTAAAAGCAACGACAGGAGTGGAAGAGGATACAGAAACTAGGCAAGCTATAATATATTACGATGTTTTACAGGACAAAAGGACAATATTTATTTGAAAATTTAGTAAAATGCAGAATATCCACCCCAAAGTAGGCTCTGAGTAACTTATATTAAAACTTATTCCTCGCAATTTATCACACTTTTTTTTAAAGGACACTTAATTAAAAAATTCCTATGACTAAAGAAATTACTTTTAATGAATTCCAACTAAAGACTTATGAATACTTTTTTTATGCTCTATGGCTTTACCTATACTCACTTCCCTGAAACATTCCTTCTTGGACATAACTTTGGTTAACCTGGGTTTTGTTTTAATATTACTTGCTAAAATCTACATCTTTCTCTCTCTTTTTAAAAAGTATCTGACATCAAAGCATTTTTACTCGTATTGAAAACCCTTGTCAACTGCTGTTTGGTTCTCTTTGGGAACATCACCAATCCCCCTGGACCTAGGCAAACTTAGCCCAATATATTCCTTTCCCATGTTCTCCTATTTTATTTCCTGCAGCGTCTGATGTAAAACAGATTTTAAAGCTCATAATAGAACAGAGGTCAACATGAAAGCTTCTAGGAGCCTGGCCTTTGGTTTTGCTTCTGGTCTTTATTATCACAACAAATAGTTAGTTGAACTATTGTTTTCCATGTCGTATAAAAGCATTGGAATGACAGCTCTTCTTTTTAAGCCTAGATGAGGATTTTCAAAGGAATCTCAGATATGTAAGAACAGGTATAAGGGAAAAAATATAACAGTAACAAAAAGGAACCAAAATGAACTGTTAACGGTCTTAATGTTTCTAAATCTGGGAAGCAACAAGTCTACCATCTAACTCCCTACTCTTATCCTTCTTTCCTGTTTTGATCCAGAACCTATCTTCAAACAGTCTAAGGCCAACCCCTCCACCTGTTGTTCCGATTCTGTCCTCCGCTCCTGCATTTGGGAACATACACTGAGCATTTTCTTTTTTTCTCTTCTACATAATCAGCCTTTAAACACACCCCAGTCTCATCCATTTCAAAACAACACCCGTCTTGCCCCATCTCCATAGCATCCACAGCATCCACCTACTTCTCTTCTCTCCTCTGCAGCCAAACTTCTCCAGTGGGTGGTCTATTCTCTCTTCATTTCCTCGCCTTCCTCTCCCTCTTTAATCCATTCGGGTCTGCTTCTACCAGCATCATACTACCAAACGGCTCTTACTAAAGTCACCAAATCCAAAGACCACTTTTCAGTGTTCCTCTTTTTTTTTTCTCTTGTGTTTTTTTATTTTATTGTTATTTTAATCACCATACATTACATCATTAGTTTTTGATGTAGTGTTCCATGATTCCTTGTTTGCGAATAACACCCAGGGCTCCATTCAATACGTGTCCTCTTTAATACCCATCACTAGTCTAACCCATCCCCCCACACCTCTCCCCTCTAGAACCCTCAGTTTGTTTCTCAGAGTCCATAGTCTCTCATGGTTCGTCTCCCCCTCCGATTTCCCCCCCTTCATTTCTCTTCCTACTATCTTCTTCTTTTTTTTTTAACATATAATGTATAATTTGTTTCAGAGGTACAGGTCTGTGATTCATCAGTCTTACACAATTTACAGCGCTCACCATAGCACATACTCTCC